>NC_050578.1:255087977-255687977 GCF_011100635.1 Trichosurus vulpecula
ATCAGCACACGTCGACCTCTGCGGCAGAGGAGTACAGTCATGTGCTCTCCTGTGTCATCCTCACATACACAAGGGAACTCAGTATCATCAAACCTATCGTGGAAACAAGAAAGGAAAACGTTGAAAAGTACAAGTAAATCTAATCACTCAAATACACAGTGAAACCCGTGCATGGAAGAGACTCAAAAAACCATTTTTTAAGTGGAGAGAATTTTATTATTTAGTCTGTTGGCCATGCTTTTCCATCTGTGATGATGGGTAATTAACTCTTTTTCTACACTTGTCCCTAGAAATAAGAAAAGGGACACTTATTCCTATTAATCACATTCAAATTTATTTTCATAACATTTTATTAAAAGAGAAAGCAATATTCCTAGTTTTTAGGTTTATTTTTTAATCTGAAATACTGGAAGAACTTAGGGTGTGTGGACTCTGATAGGAGAACACAGCAGGAGGATCATGGGAAACGACCTTGATGGCTCCTATTCAGTAAGCAAGGCAGTTTTGAATTTCGTTTTTTCTAAAGTTTATTAATGACATCTCAGAAGTCTTATCAAGATATATTTTTGATTAAAGAAAGGTCATGCTTCCTTTAATAAGATAGGAAAAGTGCAGGCATATGCGATTTTCACATTTGAATAGCGCCATTTTTTACTGTTTCAATATGGTGGCATTATACGCATTATACTTGTCGAAAACAAGATCCCCAATCCAAAGAAACATTGGCTCTTGTAGCTTTATTGCCAGCAAGAGCCAGATAATTCAGTAAGAGTCAGACTGGGGTTGTGGAGAGACCACGGGCCTGAGGGCGAGAAGTGCCGGGCTTAATCTTGGAGCAGTAGCTCAACTTTTTGGAGCCTCTGTTTCCTCGTCTTTAACATGGAGCCAGCCGTGTGTCTGCACGTGTCGTTATTGTTGTTATTATTCCCTCGAGACATGGCCTTCCTCCATTAGTTCATTGGGATGCTAGCATGTTACCTGTAGCCTCAGTATCCCCGCATCAGCCACTGAGCTCCATTCTGTGGCTGCAGAGTGTGGATGACCGCATGGCCCATCCCCAGTACTGGGGCGGGGTGGGGCAAGGTCAGAGTGCAGGCCCTGTTGAGAGTCAGTCGTTATGTCATCTTCACACACAAGAGCTGGGAGGTCCCTTGGAGATGCCTCGTTTTTTTTGTAAGAGAAAACCTTGGTAGCATAATACTTTGAATGGGCGTTGCTCATTTAAATAGCTGAAATGAAGTGTGCCTTAGCAGCATGCAGTAAGGCCTGGCTTTACTCTGTCAGTGTAGTTAGGGAAGGAAAAGAGCCAAACTACTGCCTACAACACATCCATTTTCTTTGGTTTGTGTCGGCTGGGGGAGTGCTGAAACGGCTGCTCCTCTTTTGAAAGAACACGTACACATGCACCCCTTTTTGAGCTGTTTTTGTCCTGGCTCACAGGCACATTCTCAGGGAAACACCCATGTGCATGTGCTGATGGCCTGAGCCCGTAGAGTGGGATGCCTCCTCAAGGCTTAGTGGACTCTGAGGCTTGCTTCCTGCCCTGCCGCATTGGCCAGAATGTTGCCGGCTCGGAACCTTGCAGGGTCAGGATTGATGTCATGTGCCTTACACTTGAAGCGCATTGATCAGATAGTGCCTAGCACCTCCAGAGGTGGGGTAGCTTCACCTTCTTACCCTTCGAAAAGGGGACTCCAGGTTGTTGTTTTGGAAAAGATAGAAAGTGTTCTCTTGTCTGTCAGCACCTGCTGGGTCTCAGCTCCCCAGAGGACCCTTGACTTGATGTCAGGTTCCCTTTTCAGCTCTTAGAGCTTATTTCTCTGTGTCTCTTCAAGCCAAATCAAACAGAATTCTGACTGTGTTTTTGTTTACATTGTGATTGGAAGAAAGGGGTTATATCTTTTAGTAGCTAGGAATAAAATAAATTTCTTTCTTAGAAAGCAGTAGAATTATAAAATTAATGAACTTGGGACCATTATGTTCCACCAAATGACCAGAGCCATGTGCGGATAGAAGAGGATGATGACGACTGATTTTTGTAGCACTTCATATACATTGGCATATTTGTTCCTCACAGCCACTCCCTTAGGTCAGAGCACTGTTATTTCATGTTACTGATGAGCTAGTCACATAGATGACAAATGGTCGTGCCAGACCTTGAGCCTTGCCAAGGCTTCTACTGGCTCCAGAGGACTTCTTCCCACTGAATCCTCATCCAGAATCTAGTTTGATGATGGCATTGCTGTCAGAAGCCAACTTGTTATTGTATTGTATGAGGTCTCAGTCTTTATTTAAAGTAAAACAAGTGGTGAGGAACCCTCACGTTCCCTGGTTGCCAGATTATTTCTCGTTTCCAAGACGACAAATCAGCCGATTGATGTCATCTCTGTGTTTTCTTCTCCCCCCTCCCACCCCATGCAGGCTTTTGTAGATTTCTTCTCCCAATGCCTCCATGCGGAATACAGGAGCAAGGGCATCTTTGTGCAGGTGAGTGGAGTTTGTTTCTGTTAAGCATCCCTGTTATTGAGTGGTTGCCACAGCAACTGTGGCTGTCTTGGCAACGAAAGGAAATCACGTTCCTAAGTAAGTGAATGTGACGTTAACACACCATTAAAGATGCAGTTTCCCTTTGGCTTGTGCCAGGGAAATCTAGACTTCTGAAAAATATTCCCCAAACTTTTAAGTGGGAGTTTATACCCAAAGCCAAACCAAGGGCGTCATGAAAGTGGTTTAAGCAGAAATGGTGCAGACTCTATTATATACCAGAGCTTATAGAGAAAGCTGTAGAGTCATAGGGCTTAAAGCTGACAGGGACCTTTGATTCCATGGAGTCATCTCCTCCCCAGAGAGATGAAGGAGAGAGTCATAGAAAGGGAAGGTCACTTGCCTAAGGTCCCACAGGTTATGAGTAGAAGAGCTCGATTCACACCCAGGGCCTTGGAGCCTGAGTCCAGGGTTCTGTTCCCTGCATTGGCCTGCTCTAGGAAGACTTCTGCCCAAGAGTCTTGAACCCTGGCCCCTCTGATTAAAATTCTAATGTATTCACCATTGCACTATCAACCCTCAGATCTGTATGTGCCACAAAAGGAATAAGTGCCCTGTAAGGACAGAGCATTTGATTTCACTAAAGCCTACTCACTACTGCTGGCTGGATCCTGGGATAACGTTTAGACTGATCTCATCACCCAGCATCATCCCAGAAAATTGGTGCAGCAACAGTGCTCTGACGACTAGCAGTACCAGAGGGTAGGAGCCCCCAGAAATACTGCCAGGTGCTTTTACTCGTGCCATTCTCAGCTGGTTATTGAGTAGTAACTGAGGGCGCAGGATAATAATGGCCCATGGGATAGCTGTCAGGAAGGGCATCGACAAATACACCTCTGGGAATGTGCCGCTGCCCAACCATTGTTTATTTTGGGGCAGGGCCAGCCTTATCTCTCAGAGTTTGAGGGAAGCTTGGGGATATCTGGTGAAATCTGTACCCGAGAAAGGACCCCCACTGTAATGTGTGCAGCAGGTGGTCGTCTGGCCTCTACTAGAACCCCTCCATGTCCTCCAGAAGCCCCTGTTCTGTTTTTGGGTAGCTCTGTCAACGAAGTTTTTCCTTACATTCAGTTGAAATTGGCTGTCCATGCCAGCACCTTCCTACCCTTTGCTTCTAGTTCTGCCTCTTGGGACCTAGCAAAACATTTCTCAGTTTCTATCCTGTAAGTCTGCCATTTGGACTTGAGGGTTGCTATCATGTTCTCCTGCTGCTGTTTTGGAAGCTAGTTGGCACTGCTGGAATCCAGGCCCTCCTGTCAAGGCAGCTCTCGAAACTATCAGCCATATCCCAGACCTAGGCAATTACTGGCCCACCAGAGTAGGTCATTAGCCTTCCTCATGGCTCAGAGCCACCCCATCAAGCTTTCAAGGCCATATCTCTTTCTCTTTGTGTAGACCTTGGGCACATCAGTGTTCCCAAAAGAACAGAGGTACTGTCTTGCCCGTTGGGGATGGGAGTGTTATTATCTTATCACTTAATCCTGGAGTCAGCCGGATGCTGACCTGGTCTAAAATCTCACTCCCTGTGGTGTCATGTTCTAGCAGCCCTGGTGGTCTGAATGCCCCCACCACCAGGCGCTGTCCTCCTGCATCCAAAATCTCTACCTGCATGTCTGGTGCTCCTGTGGATAAACCATTATATCGGGACCTTCCTGGCAGATGCTAGATTTGAAGGACTCCAGAGCCCTGGATTTGGGTCCCACCTCTGCCATTTACTGGTTACGGGGCCTTGAGGAAGCCATGTTACCTCTTGGGGCCTCAGTCTCCTCATCTCTTTGTTAAGTGGGTTGGACCAGCTGTTCTCCAAGATCAGCCTTCCAGCTTACTGTTCTCTGATCTGGGCTTTAATTCTCTGTGGCATTATATTATTCCCTTTCTCCCTGGGTCACCACTGCTTTTTTTTTTTTGGGCAGTTTTTTATTTTATTTTACCAGAACACAAATACAAAATAGAAAAGAGAGACAAAAACACATCATGAACTTAAATATTGAAACTTAAATATAAAGTAAGAAAAAAAGCATGTCATGTGCATAGCAGAACATAGGAGAGGATTCAAAATATGTAACAAATTTTCATTTCAAGAAAGCCTGTATGATAAATAATACACCTTGTGTTGAGAATTGTCCATCTTTTCTTTGCTTCCTTGTGTTTTCTTTTGTTCTCTCTTGTGCACTTTTTAACTTGTTCTTTTTTTACCCTCCCCCCTTCCCCCCAGAAAGCTGCAATATAATTTAGATGTGTTTCTTTATATATACATACACTTATACATATATAGACATACACTTTCTCAAACATACTCTACTCCTGCTTTGTTTTTTTATATTTGTACATCTTTTGTTTCCTATCCCTCCTGCCTCCTCTACTTTACTTCTGCCCACTACATCACCTTCCTGTTACTTGCCTACCCGCCCCCCTGCCATCCAACAGCCACCCTGCCCTCCTATTACTTGCCTTCCCCCCTCTAAGGATCCCTCCCCTATCCTCCCATTCCCATCCTCCACCAACCACCCTGCCCTCCTAATACTTGCCTTCCTCCCTCCAAGGATCCCTTCCCTATCCTCCCATTCCCATTGATCTAAACTCCCTTTACCTGTTCCCTCTTTCTCCCCTCTAAAAATCCTTCCCTTGTCCTCTCCTCCCTCACTATACCCCTACCATTTTATTTCTTCTAAATTTAGAAGACTTTTATACTCTTCTAAATATATATGTATTGTTCCCTCTTAAACCCATTCCCGATGAAAGTAGGTTACCAGAACTACCAGTCCTCCTCCACCATCCAAATCCTCTGTATCCTTTCTTCTTCTTGTACCTCTTTTGTATAAAATAGTTACTCTTTTTAGCTTTCTAAATGGTTTTACTTTTTAAATTCATATCATAGGTTTATCCCCCTTTCTCATAAGCTCGACAATTATTAATAAGAATGTTAGACATACATTTTACATTTTATGTTATGTAAAAGATAAGCAGTCTGTTCTTATGAATCCCTTATAGTCAGTCTTTGGTGTGTACTTTATGTTTCTCTTGGTTCTTGTATGTTGAATCTTCTATTAAGTTGAGGATTCTTTTTAACAAAGTCTTGAAAGTCTGAGGGTTTGTCAAACATCCATTTTTCTTCATTCAAGATAATACTTAAATTTGAAGGGTATGATATTTTTGACTAGAGGCCCAAATCTTTTGTTCTTCGGTATATCGTGTTCCAAGACCTGCGGTCCTTTAATGTCTGTGCTGCGAGGTCTTGTGTAATTCTAATTGTGGCACCATCATATTTGAATTGTTTTAATCTTGATGCTTTTAATATCTTATCCTTGAGCTGGGGGTTCTGGAATTTGACTATGATATTCCTATGAGTTTTCTCTCTTTTAAGTGGTGTGCGATGGATTTTTTCTATTTCTACTTCCCTGCCTTGTTCTGATGCTTCGGTACAATTTTCTTTAATTATTTCTTGTATTATTGTATCAAGATTCTTTTTTTGATCATGGCTTTCAGTTACTCTGATCATTTTTATATTATCTCTTCTTGATCTAGTCTCCAAATCTGGGGTGTTTTTCTTATGTTTCACTTTCTCTTCTGTTTTTTCGTTATTCATGTTTTGTTTAATTATTTCTTGATCTCTTATAATTTCACTAGCTTTGCTTTGCCCAATTCTAATTTTCAAGGTGTCATTTTCCTCCTTGAGATTCTGGATCTCCTTTTTAATTGGTTGACCTTCATTTCATAACCTTCTTGTTTTTCTTGGATTTTTTTTTTTTAGTTTTTCCTCTGTCTATGTCATTTGATTTTTAAAGTCCTTTTTAAGATCTTCTATAAATTCTTTTTTGAACAGGTGACCATTTGACTTTGCTCTTTGGGGGTTTCTTTACTTCAGTATCCTCCTCTGAAGATGAACCCCAGTCATCTCTATTCCCGTAATAGGTCTCTGTGGTTGGATTCTTTCTCCTTTGCTTGTGCATTTTTTGTGTGTGTGTGGTAATAACTTGATTTTTGTAATACCTCTGTACCTGGGGTGTGGGAAATGGTGCCTCTTGCCCCAAATCTTCAGTTCTCTCCTGTCACCTGGAACCAAAGCCAAACCTCCAACTTCCTGTAAGTGCCCACAGCCAGGGGCTTTCTGCCCCACTGCCCCACCAGGCATGTGCTGGTTCCTTCTTGGCCCCCCCACCCCTGCTGCTCTTCGGAGCACAGCTGGGTCTGGCATTCCTCGTCAGCAGAGGTTCCCGAAATCTTCCTGGGCTCAAAGGCACGACTCCCTCACTATCCCGGGGTGAAAAGTTCCAGTGGATGAGGCTGGTCTCTCAAACCAACTAGCCCTGGGGCTTGCCACTAGTTATTCAAGTGACTTGCCACTTGTTAAAATAGAACCTAGCCTGGAGGTGTTTCCTCTTCACCGGGACCAAACCTGGTCCTGGGGTTTTTCTTCAGATCTTCTCAAACTGTCCGAGGAAGATCCTGGTTGTGCCCCTATTTTTCTTTGTCTCTACCCACACTTTGTTTGCCCTAAGGTGCTATTTTAACTCTTTTGTGGGGGGAAATCTTGAGAGCTTGGAATTTTCTGACCTATTCCGCCATCTTCCCAGAATCCTCTCTGGCCACTATTGCTCCTTGAATGAAATGTAAGTTATTATAATATTACTCCATTGTTTGTGTTACAAGGACTCATTGTTCTTATTCCCCCATGTCTGTTGTCCTCTGTGTCAGTGTGGTGTAGAGCTGACCCTGGTTCCTTAATGCTCTTCCAGTGGATTGCAAGGCCGTGGCAATCTGGAAGGGCTTCCACTGCAGTCCCAGCCACACACCGTGTGTGTCGCTTGTTCAAGCACTGTTTGGAGAGGCTCATCACTTTCTTGGCTACAGCAGTTCTCAGAAAGTAGGCTGAGTCATAGAGGGAATTCAGTCCGCCCTGGTGGAGGGAATACCCACACCTACAAACTCTGATTCCAAAAGAAGCAACTAGAGTCGTGGGAGGGGTACTCCAGATCTGTATGGCCCTTGACAGTCTACAGAAGAGGCCTTCCCGTAATCCACAAGCACTAGCTATGTGCCAGGCACTGGGCATATGAGGCAAGGCAAAAACACCAAGCCTGCCCTCGGGGAGCTTGTGTTCTAAAGAGGGAAGCAGCATGTAAAGGAGGAGAAGAGACAAATTAGAGAGAAGGTGACACCCGAGAAGGGAAGGCTTTCTAGATGTTCTCTCATTTGATTTCCACCACTGTCCTCTGAGGGAAGTCTCCTATCCCCATTTTACTGGTGAAGTGACAGGCTCACAGAGAAAGTGACTTGGCCCAGGTCACATGGACCAGCAAATGGAAGTGGAATGGGGCTTCAAGCCATCTCACAGAGTCACAAGGGATGTCCGAGGTCTTGTCCATACCTAGTATGCAGAAAAACAGTGTCTTTTAGGAGTATCTGTCCAGCCTTTCAGGGAGAGGGACGGCAGTCCGTTGCACTTCAGGATAGCTCTGATTATTAGGGAACTCTTTACATCAAGCTGAAACTTGCTTCTCTGTGTCTTCTAGCTCTACACTGTAGAGGCAGGGTTGGATCCCTCTTCTTAGACCACCCCTCAGATACTTGGGAGCTACTATCATGTTCCCTTTCCATCTCCTTGACTCCAGGTAAAACATGCCCGGTTTTTTAGGGTGTTTGTTATATGGCATGGTTATTAGTCTTCCTGCCAGCCTCATCAGTGCATGTGTGTTGTCCCCCAACACAAACTACTGCCCAACTGCCCCCATTGTGGCAGGCAGGGAAACTTAGCTGAAGCAGTATCTCAGAGAAGCTGCATGTTTCATTCAGCTCAAACCACCATTTTGGCCATCAGCTTTTCTCAGACCTAGATAGAAAGAGCCCAGGACTCCGCCCCAGAGCCCTGAAAATTGAACTGCCCCCAGGCCCCCAGCTTGCATTCAGCCTGGCCTCTGGTGCCATCATCAAAGAGAGCAGCCCACGTGGGGAAGGTCCCCAACATCTCTGCCCAGCTACCTGCCACCAATGGGCACGTAAGCCCTAGAGCCTTAATGATAGCAGTGCTCCCCTAGACAACAGATCGTACGTCTTGTCCAACCCTCAGAGCCTTCATCCAGGGAAACGACTCTTGGGAGGTGTAACCTAGCAACTGCCTTTGCAGGTGCTGCAGCTCCCACTTCCTCAGCAGCCACAGCTGTGGAAGACAGGAAAGGGGCGTTCTCACCTCCAGGTTCTTGGCGCCATCAGATGGCTTACCAGTAGAGTCACGTAGTGGTTTTACCGATGGAAATGAGTCAGAAAAGATTCTTCGCCATCTGAGTTGCCCCTGTGCCCTCAGGACCATTGAGTCTTTCCATCTGACTTGTTGCTGAAACCCCCTCTATCCTCACACCTGCTAGAGGGTCATCTCCTTGAGAGCAGGGAGGCTGTCCCTGGAGCAGGGCCTCCTCTCCCTAGAGCTCAGCACAGGGCTTTGCAACAGGAAGCATTTAGGAAATGCCCTTTGCATTCATTTGTTGATGCAGCCTAAGGTGGCACAAGCTTTGGGGGTGAGCTCATTGCGTGCATTAGTATCCTGTTCAGGGAGCGTTTTTGCCTTCTCCTCCTGGCTCTGGGCTATTCCAACAAACAGGGGGACTATCCATTCAGTGCAGCTTTTGTCCATATCCTCTTTCCCTGTGCTAGAATGCCAAGTATTTACATAGGAGAGGGCTCAAAATCAGTCATTACACGTATGTGTGCGTGTGTGTGTGTATCAGTATCCTGAAGTAAGAGACCTTCAATGTCAAATTGTGATTGAAGGTTAAAAAAAATCATGTCAAAATGAAACTCAGAATGAAAATGGTATTTCTTTAGGGTTATTTTGTTTCCTCTGTGGGTAATAATTTTATCCCAAGACATAATGTCTTCACTCTGTGCTAGTTACAGAGAAACAAATTTTGACTCAGTATGAAGAACTTCCTGTCATTGATGGAATGAACTGCCCGGGGAGGTGGTGAGTTCCCCATCACTAACGATGGTAGAGCAGGAACTAGGTACTTGCCAGGAATGCTTCAGTTTGGGGGTGGATTCAGGGGTTGCAGAGAATCTCTGGGAGCCTCTTCCAGCTCTGGGATTCTTGCCTGGTTGAGCATGGTTCTTTCCCTGGGGATGTTGTCCTTGCTCAGACATTACTTTTAAATGTCTGCAGTCACCCTTGAGGTCCTGTTGCAGTGCATCTCAGGGATAATCAAGCTTGGACTTCCCAAGTCTGTTATCTGTAAACCAGAGTTAAGTAAGTTTTAGTTCCTTGAGACTTGAGGATGTGATGCTACTTCTTTATAAGTAATAATAACTTAGCATTTATGTAGGGCATTCATGTTTGCAAAGTGCTTTACAGATATTATCTCATTTTATCCTCTGGGAGGTAGATACTGTTAGCCTCATTTTACAGATGAAGAAACTGAGGCAGGCAGTGGT
This sequence comes from Trichosurus vulpecula, assembly GCF_011100635.1. Lineage (NCBI taxonomy): Eukaryota > Metazoa > Chordata > Mammalia > Diprotodontia > Phalangeridae > Trichosurus > Trichosurus vulpecula. Next base: position 255,097,944 of record NC_050578.1, read on the forward strand.
CAAGTGATTTGCCTAGGGTCACAGAGCTAGTGTCTGAGGCTGAATTTGAACTCAGGCCTTCTTGACTCCAGGCCCAGCACTCTACCTACTTGTTGCACCACCTGTCTGCCTGAATAAGGAGACCTTTTCTTCTTCTTCCTTTGTTACTACTCTTCTTTCCAATCCTCTTCCCACTCCCCCCCATTAGGGAAAAGTGTTTTCATACTTGTCTTTTATTATTCCCTTAATTCAGTTTCTTGGGGGATGAATGAGATGTGTCTGTTACTTTCCCTCCATGGAACCAATGTTAAATTTTTCTCTCTGGCCAAGCCTCTTTCTCTTCTTTTTATCCTTCTTATCTCTTTTCTCTTAAATACTTGTTTTCATGGGTGAGGAGAGTCCAACTCTCTCTGCTGTCATTGATTCTTTCATCCAAATGCTGATGAATAGCTTACTTTATTGATAGAAATAGTAGTGATAACAAGTGATTATGTGCCTCTGAATTGCTGACCTTCAGTATAATTCGGGATTGAATGGACTAGACCTGTGATTTCATAGGTGTAGGGAGCTCTCAGTGAGGATGTGAGGAACCATCTATGTAGACTGATACACTCCTGCCCAGGGTCAGCCGTTGGGGAGGTAGAGCTGGAAATCTGATCAACTCTTAAGGTTGGCTCTCTCTCCACTTTATTCCACTCCTGACACTCTAGGCATTGAATACTTCCCTAAATTAAAGGTGGTATTGCTGTTTTGTTTAAAACAGCCCGTTTTGTCTAGATCAGGATGACAAGTGCTCAGTGCTCATCCCCAAGCATGGGGCAAGCTCAATATTTAAACCTCTCCACCTGTTCCGCAAGTTGAGGACAACGGTGTAAGCCTCTGACTTGTTAAAGACTGACTTCATGTACCTCAAAGATATTCCTTCAGTATTTAGCAGGGATAGGAAAGCACCTTCCCCATGGCCAGTGCCACTTTTCCTATCTTTCTCTTGCCTTTCCTGGGACGCTGCTCATTGGACCAGCACATTCACAGTTCATAGCAGATCTTAGGTAGCCCTTTGAAGCAGCTAAGAATGGAATGAGCTGATGGAGCCTGGATATTAGGACGCCACATAGCAGGAATGGTTTTATGCTGGGTGAGTGCAGCCCCATTTGGGCTAGAGGCCTTGTTGTATTTGAAGAAGATACTGACCCACTTTTGTTTCTGGAATTGTTGAGTCTAGAATCCGTAGGGCATTTGGCCATGGCAGCTGCTGCAGAGGCCAGACCATTCCCTGGATGAGAAACCAGATCCTTGGTATTATTGCCAGAGCAAAAAACGTTTTGCCAGCTGAGATGCCTTTGTCATCATTGTCTTCCATTATGACTGGGAATTCAATTGATTCTTATTCTTAACAAGAGTCAGGCTCGTTTGAGTAGGCCTATCTTGGGCTTACTCCAAATTTGGCATCTTTTAGTCCTATGATCCTTATCTTTACTGCTTTGACTAATCAAAAGCTGGGCGTATTGCTGATCACAGTCATACTCACTTCATTGACCTGGCGGTTTCTTTCTGTTTCTACTCTAGAGGAATGGGTCACATTTAGTTCTCTGATTGATCGGTCAGTGGACAGATTGAAGAACTGAGAGGGGGAGAACAACTCAGAATTCACTCGAATGCTCTGAGGTTGATTATTTTGATTTAAGAAGGTATCATTCCTCCTTTTTGTGGGTTTTTTTTGATGGACTATTTTCATTGCTTCAGTTTAAACAGTCTTATGAATAAGGTATAATACAGTAAGGTGAATATAATCTCTTCCGGCCAGGAGCTTACAGTCTAGCAGAAATAAGACATATACAGATAACAATAATATAAGATAGACTGTGTTTTGAGAAACAGATACATAGTGTTAGGGGAGCTAAGAGGCAAGAGATACCCTTTCTCACTTGGGGAAATGAAGGAAGGTGAAATTTGATCTCATCCTTGAAGAATGGATGGGAAATGAAATAGAGCTGAAGGTATTGTAGGCTGCAGGACCAGAGTGATTAAAGATGTGAGCTGTCGGTGGAGAATGACCAAGAGGCCCTTTGGGCTAGAGCATCTGGTGTGGGACGTGAAGCTGGATAGAGATGGGAGACACAGGCTATCTACCCACATCACCCGGGTATTAAGTGGCAGAGCTGGGATTTGGACCAAGTCACCTAACTGCAATCTCAGCCAAGATATACCCTGAGGCCTCTTAAGTGGGCTTGCTTTCTGGTTCTCCTCTAGCCTGGGCATGTGACCTTAAACAAGTTTATTGAATGTCTTTGGTCCCCCAAAAACTGCTGGGGAGAGAAGGCGTTACTTAACACGAAAGCGCCTTCCTTGGTCTTTGAAAACAAAAGTAACTCTTTTTAATGCCACCTTTTAGTAAAAGCTGGCCGTAGTCTGACATGCGCTTGTCCTTACCAACGTAGCACCATTTCTTGTCCTGTGTCAATATCAGTAGCCACTTCTAGACATAATTTATTGAGAGGACTAGGTCCTCTGCATTCACAACAGATTGAATTTATGGAACTTTAAGTGGTAAAGCCTTGAAAATGTTTAAAACTGAACCTGTAAATTCTGCCTCTGAGGCGCATTGGGGAAAATGCATTTTAGTAATAATTTAATACAAAATAAGATTGTTTCTGATTTGAAAAAAAGAGAGAAAGACTCTGCAGCTCCAGTTGGCCATTCCTTAGAATCTTGAGGCCTAGACCCAATTTTGTAAATTGCACCCAGGGCCTTTTGGGCTTTGCAGTAGAGCCCCTTATGGGCTGGGCCATTGTGGTTTTGTCTGTGACCCCAGTACCTAGGACAATAGGTAGCACAGATGAGGTACTTAATGCTTTAAAGTGAATAGCCAAATGCATATTTCCAGAATGCATCGTTTAGAACCAATCTTTTCTTGTCAGGGGTGAGTTTGGGAGTTATCAGCATACAGTAATAAGTCTGGGATCATACTAAACTTGGTTCATTTTCTCTTTTTGAGGAATGTTTTCATATTGTGGCACTTGAACTAATCCAATTTACCTTGACCTTTTATTTATTTAATTATGATTTTATAAGAACTGGTACTTTCATCAGGATTGGTGCCTCTAATGTGAATTAGAGGTGAGGTCATTTTTGGTGAGGAATGACTAAGAAATTTGTGGGACTTCTACCACTAGGGGGAGCATTAGAGTCACTTGTCTGCCTGACCACTCGCCCTAGTGACAGAAACTGGATTGGATGTTTCTTTAGAAGCTCTGATTGCAAAAAAAAAAAAAAAAAACCCTGATTTTATAAAAACTCCCGGCCCTTTCTCTCCCTTGAGTCTGGAAATCACGCCAAGAGTCCAAGAGCTTCTCCCAGCTCTTTTACTCAGTACTTTCAGTATGGCCAGGGAGAGCCATTTGGCCTTTGGAGGCCTCTTTTCCCCCTGATTGGAGGTCAAGGTCCAGCTCTCATGTTCTGTGGTTCTCTTTCACATCAAATGAACAACCCTTCACCAAATGCCTCCTGCCAGGCACAAGGCCCCACGCTGGTGCTGGGGATGCAAAGATGGAAATCCACATCCTGATGGTGGAAGTAGAGCAGCGTGCAGATGTATGTGGTCTGGGCACACACTGGGGCAAGGAGAGAGTCCGACAAAATGCCGTAGGATCCTGGGAGGAGGGCGAGGCTCCATGGAGAGAGAAGACCCCATGCCTCACGTAGACCAGGGTATCCCAGAAGTGCACAGGAGAGAAGGTAATGCAGTAGGTCTGTGCAGCCGGAGGACCTGGGCTCAGACTCCAGCTCCCACCTTGTTTCTGTGTGACCTGAGGAAGACAAATGTTTTAGCCTCTCTGGGCCTGTTTCCTCATCTCTAAAATGAAGAGGCTGGAATAGGTGATTTCTGGGATCCCTTCTGGCCCCAAGCCTTTGCCAGCTGCCACCTTGGCTGCCCTGGAGGGGAGCACTTTGATTTGAGAGACCAGCACGTTCTCATTTGTCTTTCCAAACGCTCACCTGGACTGCCCGCTGGCCTAGTCGCCACCTGAATGATGAACTGTCCTGTGGCACCACCAAGTGGCCCAGCCGGGCAATGCAGTCTCATGGTTTCTGGCTGTTGGTGATTATTATGCCACATGCATGTTCACCAGCACAAGCTGCAGAGGGACCGCTAGAATCACGGAGGTGCCTTTAAATTTACTAGGCCTTGTTTTTCTATTAAGTCGAATGGTTTGGATTGGGGGTGAGAGGCTGGCAACACTGTGAGACAGTGACAGAAAGGATTTTCAAAGGGAGGTGGCGATCATTTCTCCCAAATACCCCATGTTTGTAACATTCATAAGAAATGAGTAATAAATGGTTTATCTGTCTGTCCCAAGTAAAGTCATCTGACTGCTTTGATGGGTGGATGCCCGCTTTGGTAATCATAGCCTCTCCATGCCTTCTAATCCCATGCTGCTTATGTTGCCTTTGCCCATGGGAACCAAGCTTCTGACAAACCTACCGATCATTCATGTTCTTCCATCAGTGTTCTAAGGACCTTCTTCTACATGTCTTGACATTGGCTAAATAGTATTGGAGTAGGTGGGTTCTCTCTATGACCAGCCTTCAATCCACCTTTGTTGGTGCAGCCCCTTATCAGAGGGAGGTGGCAAGCACCTCCACGAGCAGTCACTGGAAAGCACATTTAATGGGGACTAGATCTTTGATGCACTCTCCACCAGACTTCATCTAACCCACTGAAGCAGGAGATTGTGATTTTCCTTTACAGGAGTTTTAAATCTTCAATCTTTTTTGCTTAATAATCCTGTGCTCTGTTTAGCAGAATAGTTGGGTGAGAACACCCTGTCCTGGACCATTCCGGTCTTGCAGTTGATGCCTCAGTTTGGCTTATTACTGCCATTTCTCTTTTGTTTTTCCTGTTTGGTTGATATGGGTGGTTATGTTTCATGTTGGTTCTTTGTGTTATAGGTTGTATCCTATCCTGCTGCCTTCTGCTGAGGCCGGGAGAAAGATTCCCTTTTGAGATGGGAACTTGAGATGCATCATTTTGCTTCAAACATGGTTCTGAATTCTGTTTGGGAAAATATGAATTAGCAACATAATGTTTTCTCACTTTAGGTCAATATGCTTTGTTTTCCAGAGTGTCCTGCCATTCTTTGTGGCCACGAAACTGGCCAAAATCCGGAAGCCAACCTTGGATAAGCCATCATCAGACACATTTGTGAAGTCTGCAATTAAGACAGTTGGTATGCAGTCCCGCACCAATGGCTATCCGGTCCACACCCTTATGGTAGGTTGTTCTTTATCAAGAATAAAGAGTTTTCACATCTCAGTTTTTTCTTTTTATGATAAGATACTTTAAAAAAATTTTCTTTGTGATCAGAATTTCTGTTTTGAAGCAGTGGGTGCAGCAATAAATCATGGATAGTTTTTAGACATGGCAAGAAATTATTTCTGGGTTATACTGTCTTTGATTTTAAAAAAGGCCTTAAAATCAGATAGATTTAAAAATCACATTTAAAAATAATTCTTGATGTAGATTGGCTTAGCGAGTGGAGAGCTGGCCTCAGAGCCGGGAAGCCTGGTTTCAGTTCCTGTCTCTGTTCATACTGGCTCTGTGACCCGGGGCAGGTTGTGTAGTAGTTTCTCAGAGGCTCTGGATAATTCTAAGGCACGCAAGGTGATCGACTACATTGGTAGAGGGCTTTCCCTTACCCTGGCAGCTTCAAATACAAGTCTGATCCCCTCAAAGTAGTTGAGGATATAAAACCACATGCTTTAGTGTAGCCCCAATTGAATTTCTGCTAATGTCCAGTGCCTCCTTGTGCATGTAGATGACCCTAGGTTCTCAGGCTATGCCAGGGAGCAGATGTTTGGACAGGTTCTCATTCAGTGGAAACCCTTCCCTGGAGGCCCAGTGTTAGACTCTGTGTGTCAGTGCTCAGCAGCCTAGGCTGATCAGAAGAAGCTTATTACCAGGATGGCTAATGGATGATGGTGGCTACAGCCCCCACAGGTCAGAGAGAGGGATGGCAATCTGCATCTGGGAAGTGAGTGGATAGACACACCAGGGAAATCCTCCATCTTTGGAAGATGGGCTTAGAGCCTTGTTTTATCTCTTTCCTTTCTAGGGCTGGATCTTCCTCCTAATGCCTTCATGGCTTTCCATGAAAATTTCAATGTCTGTAAATAAGGGATTGCGAGCTCGCTACCTGAAGAAGACCAAGAAAGCTTAAGCTGGTGTGAGCCATCGAGGATTTCCAGCAGATGGTCCAATGTATCTACGTGCTCTGAGAAACACCAACCTTTTAAAAATCTCCAGTTTCCACTTTTTAATTTAGTAATAGGACTAAATGCTTTTGGTTTGAGGAGAACTTCTTTCCTTAGACTGTTTACTCCAAGCCAATTGGACCAAGTTGGAAAGTTCAAAGAAGAGCTTATCTCAGTTAGTGGGGAATCCTTACCTAGCAAACAAAACAGAGTCAGGCTAATGGGGGGGGGAGGGAGGGAGGGTGTGGGGAGCAGGCGGATTGCTAGATCACTGCTTACTAACTCTCAGTACTAGACAACTGGCAAGGGACCTCAAAAGCTTCATCAGGGCCCAAAAACCTGACCATCACCTGGTTTTGTAATCCTCAAAATTACTCGGCATTATTTGTATTATCTGAGTGGTACTTGCTAAGTGCCACCCTGGCTACTATCTCACTCTTAACCGTTCTAAGGGATGAGAGGAGGTCAATTGGTGAAGGGAGAGGAAGGGAGGCTTCCTGCAGTTTGTGTGGACTTTTTAAAGCTATGTAAGGTCTACATCTATGTAAGCTCCTCAAAGGCAGGGACTTGCCCTTTGTTTGTCTTTGTATCCCAAGTGCCAGTGCTGTGCCTTGCCTGGCCCACAGCAGGTACTGAATAAAATTATGCTTGTGGCAATGCCTGTGTGTCCACTGAGGTTTGTTTGCCAGTGGTCTTTGTTTCATAAACACAGCGCTCACCAAAATAGCCTTGTCTGTGACTAATGCTTATTCCTTTTTACCGCACGACTTAAATGAACATCAACACAAAAAGCTCTGACAGGGTTCTGGTTCATGAAGAAAATCCCCACAAGAGGCCAGGGGTGTCCTTTGGTGTCTCAGGGTTCAGAACATGACTGACCTGGAGAGGCCGCTAGTCTGGGCCCCACCAGCCTTCTCTGTTCACACTCTGTGTGTGCACACATCACTACCACTAATTAACACTGCTCCCAAAACACGTACTACTCGCTTGGCATAATGTTAAACCTTCTTTAAAAAAATTACAAATTGTTGCCGATGGGGCAAAGATATTGCCTTGATGCTTACGTTATGGTCACGCCTGCTGGGATCTCCAGGAGAAGCAGCTGTGGTGTGGTGGAAAGAGCACAGATTTTGAAATCCAGAGGAGCAGGTTTGTGTTCAGGCTCTGCCACTTAATAACGACGTGTTCTAAACAAGCCACGAGTCCTCTCTGGGCCTGTTTACTCCTCTGTAAAATGAAAGGATGGACAAGACATCTCGAAAGCCCCTTCCAGCTGCAACATTCTGCCTGGAATGCACTCCCTCCTCCCCTCTGCCTCTTAGAATGCCCAGCTTCTTTCAAGACTCACTTGGGAAGTTGTGCCTGGCTCCCTCTCTTCTCAAATTGTTATGTATGTTCTTGTCTAATGACAGTATTAACAACAATAATAGTAGCTAGCATTTATTTGCACTTTAAAGTTTGCAGAGTGCTTTATGTATTTTATCTCATTTGAACCTCCCAGGGTTGCTGGGAGGTAGGGGCTATTATCATCCGCGTTATACAGCTGAGGAAACTGGGGCAGGTTACATGACCTGCCCAGGGTCACACAGCCAGCTAGTGTCTAAGGCAGGGTTTGAACTCATGTCTTCCTGACTGTAAATCTAGCACTATCCGCTGTGCTAAATAGTGGGCTATTTATTTCTTTTTTACATGTTGTATCCCTTCGGGAGAATATAAGCTACTTGAGGGAAAGGACTGTTTTTTATTTTGTTTGGGTATTCCCAGATATGGGCAGCTAGGTGATGCAGTAGATAGATCTCCGGGCCTGGAGTCAGCAAGACTCATCTTCCTGAGTTCAAAACCGGCCTCAGACACTAGGTGTGTGACCACGGGCAAGTCACTGAATCCCATTTGCCTCAGTTTCCTCATCTGTCAAATGAGCTGGAGAAGGAAATGGCAAACCACTCCAGTATCTTTGCCAAGAAAATTCCAAATGGGGTCACAGAGAGTTGGGCAGGACTGAAGTGACCGACTGAACAACAAAATCCTCAGCTGTTAAGCTATCAAGAGGCAACATAATGTAATGGAGAGGTCTTGGGCCAAATCCCACCTCTGACACTCCTCGTGAGATCCTGGCAAGTCTCTTAGCCTCGGTTTCCTCAACTGTAAAAGGAGGGGATGGGATTAAATGGTACTTTGCATTCACTCCATCTGTGTCCATTGATTCCTAGAATGCTCTCTTTGAGGGCAGGCATTGTTTCCTTTTGTCTTTGTATTCCCCAGAACCTAGCATACATAGTGCTTTGTATGCCCAGCCCATGGGTACTTTTTAACATAGTATTTTGCCCCCAATTACATGTAAAGACAAATTTTGACATTCATTTAAAAAATTTTTTTTGAGTTCTGAGTTTTCTCCCTCCTTCCCTTACCTCCCCCTCCCAAAGATGGTAAGTGGTCTGATAGAGGTTATATATATATATATATATATATATATATATATATATATGCAATCATGTAAAACATTTCCATATTAGTCATGTTGTGAACGAAGAAACAGATCCAAAGTTTTAAAAAACATAAAAAAGAGAAAATAGTATGCTTCAATCTGTATTCAGACTCACTCCATCAGTTCTTTCCCTGGATGTGAATGGCATTTTTCATCATGAGTCCTTTGGAATTCTGTTGGACCACTGTATTGCTGAAAATAGCTAAGCCATTCACAGTTGATCATTGTACGGTGTTGCTAGGACTGTGTACAATGTTCTCCTGGTTCTGCTCGTTTCACTCAGCATCAGTTCATGTAAGTCTTTCCAGGTTTTTCTGAAGTCTGCCTGCTCATCTTTCTTACAGCACAGTAGTATTCCATTATATTCACATACCACAACTTGTCCAGCCCTTCTCCAGTTGATCCAGCCCGTAGGTACTTCACAGATGTGTTGGATTGTATTGACTCATGTTTTCCATCCACCCATGCTAAGCGCTTGTTGGAAACAATGACCTAGAAGGGGTAATGAGACCTCTCTGTTTCTAATCAACAGTGACTCACCAGACCAGATGTTTACCTTTCTTCCAAAACCATAATCAGGGAGCTGACAGTATCTAGCAGTCTGCTAGAAGATAAACCAGGGGGCTCCCCACTAAGCTGAGAAATTTGGGGATTTGGGTCTGCTTTTATCATTGACTTGTTGAGTCACTCAAGCCAAGCATTTTTTTTAAAACAACAAGCATTTGTTTTAAAATATAATTTTTAGTTATTTAATTAAATATTTCCCGATACCATTAAACATTTTTTAACAATCACTTTTAAAAAATTTGACTTCCAAATTCTCTCTCTCCCCTCCCTTACCCCTTGAGAAGGCAAGCACTATGATATCGATTATGGATGTGGTCATGCAGAACATTTCCGTATCAGTCATGTTGCAAAAGAAAACACACACACATACACACACAACCAAGAATATAGAAAGTAAAAAAAGTATGCTTCATTATGCACTCAGAGTTCATCAGTTCTCTATCTGGAGGTGGACACCATTATTCATCCTTTGGAATTGTCGACAAGCATTTATTAAGAAACTTCCATGTGCTAGGCACTTCTCTATGTGTTGGGTATCAAAGAAAGGCAAAAGACAGTCCTTGCCCTCAAGGAGCATCCAGTCCAGTGGGAGAGGCCACACGTAAACCAAGATGTACAAACAAACTAGGATAAACCTTAGGTAACTAACAGAAGGAAGGTACAGTTAAAAGGGGTCAGGAAAGGCTTCTTTTAGGATTTTAGCTGGGACTTGAAGGAAGCCCTGAGGGGGACATTAAAGGAAGTTACAGGTTCAGGGGACAACAGATGTCAGTGCCCAGAGTCAAGATGGATGGACAAGAAACAGGAGGCCAGTGTCAGTGGCTGCTTGTGGCTGTTTACCTTTTCACAAGGTGCAGTAAAGAAGATTGTACAATATAGAAAGTGGGTTGGATTATTACAAGTCACCGTATTAATAAATCTCTAAAGCACTTTGAGCTCCCTGGAGCTGGGTTTAACATACATAAACACAGGGTGGTCTTTTCGCAAACCTCATGGTGATTATGCCTTGGCAGGGCCCAGAAGAATGACTTGGGTTTAAAATATTGAATTATTCTCATGTTGCTATATAATTTCCCACCTCCAAACCTGGGTAAATAGAAGTATTATTCCCACTTTATCGATGAAGTCCGCAATAACCCAAGGTCTATACAGAATGATTACTGTGCTTCAGAGAATTCATTTTGAATGCTTACCAACTGAGGATAGTGGACGGGCCCTGTGGATGGGTAGAACTGGCAGTTTTGTCACTGAAATGAGCGCTGAGAACTGGAATTTCCCTGGTAGACCTTGTGGATGCCTTGGGAGAGGAAGGGGAAGAGGGAGGGAGGGAGGGAGGGAGGGAGGAAAATTTGGAACTCAAGGTCTTATAAAAATGAATGTTGAAAACTGTCCTCACTCCTCTGGGCCTTACTTTCCCCATCTGTAAAATAAGGTTGGATGAGATCACCTCTCAGGGCCCTCCACCTTGAGGTCTGTAATCCTATGAGGCTCAGAAGAATTAAGTAACTTCTCCAGGATCTCCAAGATAGGAAGGGGTGCTGCTGAATTGCCTAAAATGGAATTTCGTTAATATTCCCGTGAGCCTGTGAGTCCATTGATGGGTGCCCTCCTTCCCTGGTGCAGACCAAAGCCTATCCTTGCCCCCTTTCTCTGGCTAACCCCTCCATCCCCCCATGCCCTCCAATAAATCTTCTATCAGGGATGGTCCCAAAGGGCCAGGTTTTTTCTCTAGCTCCCTTGACACAGTGTGGCTAGCATCAGAGCATGCAGGCTCCCCATCCTTTCTCCCACAGTCTGACCTCACAGCCAGGCTATTTTCTTTTCCAGTCACTCCTCCATCATACCACTTATATTCAATTCTTTGCTCCTAATGCATTCTAGCTCACTCATGTCTACGACATGCATCTGCATCACCCTTTGGGCGACCTCCACTTTTCTTCTTCAAAGGCTGGTTTTCAGGGATGCGGGACCGTACAGCATTATTGGAAGAATACTTTTGTTTAAATTATGGGTCTTTATTTTAGTGTTGAATGGAATAATTAGGTATTTATTAAAGTGGTTATTGTGTGCCAAGCACTGTTAAATATTGAGAATAAAAATAGAAAAGTAACAGGCTTCCAGGTCTCACAGAGCTCACATTCTAACTGGGGGAAACCAGTCTGGTGGTTTTTGGACGGTGGCAAGACCCAAAAGTCCTTAAGGTCCAGCGGCAGGGTAGATGGCAATGCTTTGAGGCCTGAAGGATTGTGGTCAGTGACTCCCTGCCCTTTAAAGGGGTGTGAGTAGCAGAACTTGGAGGGACCCAGGCCCGTGAGCCCCAGGAAGGAGAGATCCTGGTTGGCCCTGCGCTGGGACCAATGGCAGAAGGCATCCCATGCCAGACTGGAAGTGTGGGGTCATCAAAAGCACTGCACGATTTCCAAGAGGCAATCTAGGACAGAAGGCTCTTCTGTCTTCAATCTTGGCCAGGTTATTCTCGACCTTGGTTCAGACTTTGGATGTTCCTGACATATTCTGGGTTTAACCTGGGGGTTCTGATCCATTTGTTTGTGCGTCATGGACACCTTGGGCAGTCTGGTAAAGCCTACAGACCTTCCTCAGAATATTTTTCAATGTGTCAGATAAAAGAGGCAGTCGGGTGGTTCAGTGGCTGGACCCCAAGTCAGTGAGACCTGAATAAAAACTTGACCTCAGACGCTCATTGTCTGTATGACCTTGGGCAAGTCACTTAACCTCGGTTTGCTTCCCTCCTGGCTCCTCCCTCCCTCTCCTTGTAGCTCCTCCTCTTTCTCTACCTCCTCTTCCTTCTCCTCCCTTCCCCCCCCCCCATCTCTTGGTTTCTTCTCTCCTCTCCCACCTCCTCCCTCCCTCCCCTTTAGACTCCTCCCACTCTTCTGGCTCCTCCCACTTCCTCTCCTCCTTCCGGAGGAGGCCCCTCAGGACAAGGGAAGTGGTTGCAGCCCGGACGACCGCAGCGGCGCACAGACACCGGAAGCAGCTGAAGCTCCTGCAGGGTCGGCAGGAAGTTCGTCTGGAAAGGGGCAGCTGCGTGTAGGCCGGTCTCGCGGGGGTCTGGGGTCTCCCCAGCTCGGGCCAGGCCTCACCGCTCCGGGGGATCCGGGGCGGAGCAGCTCCAAGGGGGGCGGGAGCGAGCCCCGGGCCGGAGCAACTCCTGCATTCTCAGCCGGGCCTCAGTTTCCTCACCTGTCAAACCAGGCACTTGGTCCCTTCGGTCCCCTGTGGGGGAGGGAGGAGGGGAGAGTCACCCGGCCTCTCGGGGCCTCTGGTGCGCTCGTCCGAAAAATGGGGCAGGGCTGGACGGCCTCGTCCCCGTTATGTCTCAAGCCTTGCGAGGCCCGTCGTAGGCGCCTAATCAGTGCTTGTGCACGTGACCCCGAGCTCCCTGCCAGCTCCGAATCTGTGTCCGGCGGCGCCCAGCCTTTATTGTGCCTTCTGTGAAGCGGGAGCATTAGTAACCCCAGAGGGCTGTTGCAGGCTCCAGCGAGGTGTTTGCAGAGAGCTTTGCAAACTTTCAATTGCTTTGTAAACTCTGCTGCATGGGGGGGTGGGGGTGGGACCGGTGATGTCATCCATTGGGGTGACAGATGGCGGCCTCGTAGAGTCGGGACTTGTCCAAGTGACCCAGGTGGCCAGTGGCAGAGACAGGATTTGAACCCAGCACCGTCACGCTTTCCCCTGCACTATGTTGCTTCTAGTCTTAGAGAGTTGCTGGAGCACTGAGGAACCCAGGGTATATTAGAATCAGGTCTCGAACCCAGAGCTTCTTGGGCAGCCTGGGGGACTGCCCCCCCCACCTGTGACACGTTGCCTTTCTAGCCATTCCCTTTATTAATAACAACCAGTGTGTTGATGATAATGGATTAATAGAAAGCAGTGCCATTGCAGAGCGCAGGGCATCGATGGCCCTTGACCCCTGGGATTTTTATGATGTTTTAAGGCTAACAAGATTTTCACTCTCTTTTTCATGTCCCTTCCTTCTAATTTTTCTTTTTAGTGTATCTGCCATGTACGTTCTAGACGAGAGTTTGTATTTCCTGAAGCCTCAAGCCACTTTGCATGATTGAATCTGCAATATAGAATAGTTGGTGAGTTGCTGTTTCTTATAACTTAGATTTACATTTAACATAAAGCTAGGAGTTTATACAATTTGAATTCTAACCTGCTGCTGCTCCTGAGGTGAGGTTTGGTGTATTGGATACGAAACCTTCCCAGAAAGCACAAAGACCCCGATTAGAGCTCCTGGGGCTGTGGAAAAGCCACTTACCCTTATCAGTGCCCCTAGACAATCACCTGAGACTCTATGTTGTCTGTCGGCCTTTGCTCCTTCCCTCCACCAGTGGGAACTCTGCCCAACTAAACTATTGATTTGTCTTGAGATAATTATTTAACCTGTTTCTTTTCCTGTGTGCACAAATGAGCTTATACTCTAAGCCTCGGGGCTGATGAAGATTAGGTCTGTTAGCATAATTTTAGAGGATGCTGAGTTTAGAACTTGTCTCTTACTGGCATAAAGGAAAATACAGGGTTTGTGACTGACTGGTGAGGATGAATCAGATACAGGCATCTGTGCTTGAGTTGCTGCAGCCAGTATCATTTCATGATAAAAGGGTTACAAGCTAAGAAAACTCAAACATGTGTTTTCACAGAACTATTTCACTTTGTCACCTCATTAGGGGACAGTTACTTTGCCTCCGCCTTGATCTTTGTTCATTCTGAGGCAGTGTTTGTCCTCCAGTGGTTTCCAGTTAGGATTCCACATCCTGCCTCTGATATTCACTAAGTCTCTGACCTTGGGCAGGCCCCGAGCCTCTCTGTCCTCTACGAAGTGAAGGGACGAGATGGCCTCCAAGGTCTCTTTCAGCACTAGATCTTGGTCCTATCGTCCTCTAGGAACATTCTGTTCCTTCCCCGACACCATTATCACAATTGAAATCCATCCAGGGTTTAGTCCGGATCTTACCTTCTCCAGGAAGATTTCCTTAATTTCTCTGCCCCTCCTTCTGTAAAAGTTGATCTCAGCTTATGGCTTAGAGTCGTCTTTTGTGTTTATCACCTGCTGCTTTGTGTCATGGTTATTTTTTTTATCCAGTCTTCCTGCCTTCCCTATCAGTATGGAAGTAAAGCCCCCTGAGAGCGGGAGCCGGGTCTGTCTTCATGGATCCTACCACCTAGCACCAGGCCTCACCTGGTGGGTCATGAGCAGATGTTGGCAGAATCTAATTGAGTTGTTCTAACTGAAAGAATCTGTTTTGTCCATCTCAGGGAGAAAACAAACGGAAAACGACGAAGGGCAGGCAGTGCTTTTGTGACCATGGATGACAAGAGACGAAGAGTGCGAGTGCAGGGTGGCTGGGCAGGTCCTGCCAAGAATCAGGCCTCTGTGAAGCCAGGCAAGGCAGTGGGGGCTCTGTCCTGATCAGATCCTTCAATGCTCCTGTTTGTCCCGTGATGGCGGAGTCTTTCTTAAGTAATTGTGTCATGTCCAGGTCACTTGAGGCAGCCTTCATTTCTCCTTATTGCCCTGAGCCCAGGGTGCACATGCACACGCACGTGCATACACACATGCACATGCACGCACACGCACACGCATACATGTCCTCTCTGGGCCCCAGCAGTGCTTAGATGCCAGGGAGGCCTGGTGCCAACTAGGAGGCTCTTGGGGTTAGCTTAGTGACACATGAGAAGGCGGCTTGCTCCCTCTGCTCCCTGGGTGGTGGCACCCTCAGTCTTACCTTGTTTTTTTCCTTTGCTTTAGCTCTCAGGGACAAAGGCCATGCCCACCAAGGCCTTGCACAGACCTGGATGAAAAGGGAGTCACTTCCACCTGAAAGACAGTTTGTGTATAAAGAACCAAAGGAAGAGGTAAGTACTCCTTCAGGCTCTGCTAACGGATTCAAAGAAGTTTTTAAAAATACATTTACTACTAAGGAAAAGAGCTAGATAGCATTTATTAAGTGCTTAACATGTACCAGACAGCCGCTGTACTGGGCTCTGGAGATATGGAGATGAACAGTCTATACCCCTGAGGAGCTTCCATTCTGGGGGTTGGGAGGAAGACAGAAAACATGTACATCCAGACCCATGTACAGTTTGGTTTGTGGTGGGGATGGGGGGTGCCCACAGCAGGGAGAGTCAGGGAGGGCTTTCTTTAGAAGGTGGTCTGTGTCCTAAGTTTTAAAGGAAACTGGATTCTGAGAGGAGGGAGAGCATTGGAGACCCAGGGGATCAGGCCTGGAGGTGGGCAGTGCTCTGTATGAGGGAAGTCAGGAAAGGAGATTGACAGCACTGAGGGTCAGAAGGGGAGTGATGCATGGCAGGCTGGAAAGCTAGGATGGCTTTAGGTTGTGAAAGGCTTTAAATGCCACTAGAGGGGTTTGCGTTTGCTTGTGGAGGGAGTGAAAAGAAGCCAGTGGACTCAATTGAATAGGGGAGTGGCGTGTTCAGACCTGAGGAGGGGGGTTAGATGTGGTGAGGTAGAAGTGACAAGATTTGGCAGGTGAGGGGCTATGTGAATAATACTGTAGAATTAGGTAGGTTAAAACTGCTCCCAGGTCATTCAAGGTGCTTTATTCAGACCCAATGATAAAATCTGGAGCAGACAGATGTTCTTGATTTACCCATCAGATAACTCAGCCTAGAAAAGAAAGGCCCACATGCTGTACACAGCCTGGTTTTGCTCTGAAGGTGGGGACAGAGCAGCAGTATCCTGAGGTTCCAGGGCATCCTGGCGTCTGTCCTTGGGCTGCTAACATTCCTCCCAGTGGCGCTGGGTGATCGACTTGATGGTGTGTTTTACTAACACAACTTTCATATTATCCAGATGTCTCTTCTCTTAGTGGCAGACGTGGCCTTCCTTGTTGCCAGCGTTAACTCTTGCTTTTGCCCATCCAACCCCTCAGACGATTTTTTTCGGGATGATGCAGGCTAGGGTATGTTTAAATGCAGTAAAGAAGAAGGAAATCATAGCTAGAAGCTGTTGAAGATTAGAGAGAAGTGAGGAATGGTGTTGGAGAAGACGGCGGGGGGGGGGGGGGGGTGTGGAGGGGGGGGAGAAGGGGAATGGGATCAGGGGTATAGGAGAAGGACCAAGGAAAAGAATCAACTCATCAGACAGTGAAGTCAAGGAGGAGAGGCTGGGGGATGGTGGCAAGTGCTGTGAGATGAAGAGAAGGCCAAGAGGGATTGCCAGGTGAAAGGCCTCAGTTTTCTTAGTAAAGTAAGAAGAGAAGTCCTCAGCTGAGGTGGGGTGGGACACATGGGGAAGCATGGGAGGCTTAGGAGAGAGAGAAAGGTACTCAGTCCTCACTTTGCCAAGTGACTTTAACCTAGAGGTCTGATCCTGCTGTTTCCCTGGTTTTATGTCTTCTGTGGATCCCCATTTCTTGTAGAATGAGTCTGTAAACTCCTTTTGCAGCCACTTAAGACCTTCCACCCTCTAGTTCTGCCTTACCTTTCCAGCCTTATTTTGCATGGCTCTCCTACATGTACTCTGCATTCTCGCCTTGGTGGGCTCTGGAGCCCTTTTTCTGAGTGTGTCTTCTCCTCTTCTACCTTTGCAGGGAGGAGGCTACACATAAGCTGGGCCTGGAAGAATGGCCAGGCCTGGAATAGTAAAAGAGGGAAGGCAGCTTCGGAGTATGTCAGGTCTGTTGGCTAGTGCGAGAAAAGGTTTAGAGCCCCAGATGTTTGGCACGAGGATTGAGTAGCTATATGAGAAAAATGTGTTGGATTTAGAGTCAGAGGGGAGGTGCTGGTTCAAATCCCAGCTTTGCTGCTTACTGCTCTTCTGACTGTACCAGTCACACTCTGGGCTTCAATTTCATCTTTAAAAGGAGGGGCTGGACTAGTGTTCTCAAAGAGGACCATGACTTCAGGAAGGTGATGTCTTGACTTGCAAGTGAATTGGATTTAAGTGAGTCAGGGCTGTGCAGAATCACCAGCCTCACTCTCTTCTCCAGAGACACCCGCCTCCAGTGGCAAGGTAAAGATCAGGACGACTGGAGATGGCCCCAGATGCGATGGAAGGCCTTGGCCTTTTTAAGCTCAGATCTTTCCCAGGTCTCAGTTTGACTGCAGCAATGCCCATTCATAGGGAATGAGGCAAAAGATGGCCTCTTTTACCTATTCAAAAAATAATTACTCTGGGAGGATTTCTGGCCAGAACAGAAACAATTGCTATTTACACTCACTCTGAGCGATCAAAACCCAAACAATGACCCCGGGTTGGACTACGGAACCATCTTGAAGGGCCTTTCTTTGCCAGTTGATGATCTGTGCTCCTTGCCTGTGATGGAGGGAGTCCCCTGACATCTTGACCCCCTGACGCCTATATCTATATAGACATCTTTTTTCTATCAAGGTCCTATTTAGTAGCCACCTCCTTCATAAAACCCCCTCTGCTAGAGGTGACTCCTTCCCCAACCTCTCCTGCTTCATTTACTTTTCCTGGGTCCTCCACGTACTGTTACTTGTCTCCTGAATGATAGCCTCCTTCAGGATAGGCCCTCTGGTTTTCTTCTGTATTTCTCCAGCATCTGGCACAGAGCTTTATACACAGTGGGCCTTTAATAAGCGTTTGTTGACTTCGTTGTTGAACGTTTTCCCCACTGAGCAGGGTTCAGGTCCAGCAGAGACAACTGGTGGTTCTCCATTGTGTTAAAAAATTGAGAACCACAAGTAATAGAAAAGTGTCAATTTATAATAGTTTTTGGTTTCAACTTCTTTGCCATAGTTTTTTAACAGAGCTGCTTGTTAACTAGCACGAGTATTAATTGGAGGCATACTGCCTTTCTCTTCAGCCTCCCCCCAGTCCCTTTTCACAAATATAGCTGCCAAGAAAGCTGCAAGCATCAGGAAGTACCTGTAGGAAGAACAAGCCCGGGGGTGCTCTAGCAGAATGGAAAGTTCAAATCAAAAGGAGTGGCTTTAATTTTTATTCATTTTTTAGAATTAAATTGTTTTCAATTAACGAGCATTTATTTTCTCACCACCCCCAGGGGAAAGAAAACCAAAGCAAACCCTTATAAGTCAAGCAAAACAAATTCCTAATGAGAGAAATGATTATTAATAACCAAGAATCTGGGGAGATGCAGAGTTCTCTCCTTTCAAAATCTTGCTTTTAGAGAAGTAAAAAGTTCAGTCTCTTGAAGGACATTACTGATAATGAGATGAACTAACTCTCAATCTTGGTCACCCATCCTTACAAAGAATTCTATTTAAGGCTGGGAAGCTGTGTTCCACTCAAGCTTGGGTGGAGCAGATCCTTTTGTCTAGGTTGCCCAAGGCTGGTGCTGGTCTGAATATAGAGATAGCCTCTCTGGAGGTCAAAGGATGGCGTGGTGTCACTCTCAGCGCCTCATTGAATACCTGCTCTTCAAGGGGCATATAAACTGTGAGCTGCCACCACGACTGTCTTTGGTCTCAGAGAGATGACCAAATGACCATCCTTTTATCAATAACCTGCTGGCCTTATTAATAAAATGAATAAATTGCCCAGAAACAATGACTCTTGAACCTTTTTAATCGTCACACCATATTGACCCTGTCAAAAAATGCATCTCCTTCCTCATCTTTGGTTGCCCATCACCTTAGAAAGGAGATAGGTTGCTTTTTCGTCGTTGGTCCTCTGCCATCATGGTTGTGTCGATCGGAGTCCTTAAGTCTTTCGTTGTTGTTGCTTTTCACAGTGTTGTCAGAGTGTAAATTGTTTTGCTGGTTCTGCTCCCATCACTCTACGTTACTTCATGGAAGTCTTCCCACTGGGCTCTGAAACTCTCCTTTTGTCGTTTCTTGTGATTCAGTAACAGTCCAGTACATTCATAGGCCACTCCCCGATAGGAGGACGCCCCTTTAGTCTGCAGTTTGTCGATACTGTGTAAAGCTGCACTGAATGTTTTGTACATTTGAGTCCTTTACGTCTTCCTTTGATCTCCTTGGGGTATAGGCCTAGTAGTGGTATTGACAGGGCAAAAGGCTATGCATAGTTAAGTGACTTTTTGGCCATAATTCCAAGTTACTTTCCAGAATGGCTGGAACAGTTCACAGTCCATTAACTGTGTCTGTTTTTCTCTGTCTTTTCCAACATTCGTCATTTTTCTCTTTTGTCATCTTTGCCAAACTTATAGTTACATTAATTTGCATTTCTCTAATTATTAGTGATTTGGAGGATTTTTTTTCAGTGGCTATTGATGACTTGGATTTCTTTCCTTGAGAACTGCCTGTTCGAGTCCTTTGATATGAAGATGTCAAAGGAAAAGTTCTTGGATTTACCAGTTGCGGAATGGGTCTTATACCCTTATGATGTCTGTGTTTTAGAAATGAGACCTGGCTCAAAACTTGCTGCCAAGATTTGTTCCCATTTAACTGTTTTCCTTCTGATCTTAAGCTGCACTGGATTTGCTGTACAAAAAATTTAAAAATTGTTTTTGTAATCACAGTTGTGATGCTGTCTGTCCTTGTGTCTTCATGAACGTTTCCCTTCTCTGTGGATCTGAAAGGTACATTCTTTCCTGCTCTGCTAATTTATGATGTGAATATCCAGATCATGTAGCCATTTGGAACTCGTCTTGGTTTATGGTATGAGGTGTTGGTCTAAACCTAATTTCTGCCAGCCTGCTGTCTAGTTTTTCCAGCAGCCCTCTTGTTTTGGTCAAATCCCGACAGAAGATGGGTCGTTGGGTTTATTGAGCACGAGTCGGCTTGGTTCTTTTGCTCATGGGGTGGGCCTCATCTCTCCCTTTGTTCAGCCCCTTAAATCTTTAACCAGGTCCAGACTGTTTTGATGGTAACTGCTTTTAGTATAGTTTAGGAGCTCGTCTTCTGGGAGGGACTAGTGTTGAACTAAGAGCATTTCAGTAGGAATGAACAGGGTGAGCAGAGTAAGTACTGAGGCCGCTAGGGGGCACCACAGAGCATAGGGCGCTGGGCCTGGAGTTTAAATCCACTCTCACCAGCTGTGTGACCCTGGGCAAGTCACTTAACCTGTCTACCTCAGTTTCTTCATCTGCAGAAGGGGGCTAAAAGCAGCACCTACCTCCCTGGACAGATGTGAGGACCTAGTGAGATAATGTCTGTGAAAAGCTCTTGGCACAGTACCTGGCATATAATAGTGACAACAGTGGTAGTAGCTAACATTCATGTGGCCCTTCTGTGCGTCAGGCACTTTGCTCATTGCTTTTCACAAATATCATCTCACTAGATCCTCACAACGGTCCGGGGTGGTAGGTGCTGCTTTTAGCCCCATTCTGCAGATGAAGAAACTGAGGTAGACAGGTTAAGCGACTTGCCCAGGGTCACAGAGCTGGTGAGAGTGGATTGAAACTCAGGTCTTGCTGCCCACAGGCCAAGTGTTCTAGTAGGTGCAATATAAACGTTAATTTCTCCTTCCCCTTTCTTTCTGCAGGAATAGAAATACCTCTGTGAATTTGGGATGCTAAAGTGGTTTTCTGGTACTTAAATATACTATGCTTGTTTTCTGCAGGTTTTACGTCGCATCCCAGACCCACAAATGATTGAGTGAGTACCATGCTGCCTGATGGAGCAGATGTTGAAACCCTGTAAATACTGCCCCCATTTAGAAATTTGTTTTCTGTCTACTGTTGAGTCCCAGAACCTTGGAGTAAAAAAGAGTCTTAGAGGCCCCGTGGTACAACAGTGAATGTGAAACCTGAATCTCCACTGCAGTTCAGGAAGCTCTGCGGATTTCACCCTTATAGGTTTGCCTCCTCCAGCCCCCTTCTAAGGAGAGTTCATGTGGCTCCTTTGGTGGCCTTCCCAAATTTGCTGGTGCAGTTTAGAAGAGAGAAAGAACTTTGTGTAGCAGGTTTCTGCTGTCGTGTGGCCTTTTCTGATCCACTTCCCTGTGATCTCCAGAGAAAGTGAACCAGAAGGGAACCTCCAAGGTAATTTATATTTTCTTTAAGGGAGCAGAGATCCATTTTGATTCCTTGAAACTGAATGTCAAACACCCATCAGATCTGGTTTGACTCAGAATGCTTAAAAAGCTGCAAGAGAACTGGGTGAGTTTTCTGTCCGTTTATTGGAACCACCTTGTTCTTGCAGACCAGTCACTTTCTTAGTTGATTCATGTATTGGTGCATTCCAGCCCCAGATCTGGGCAGATCAGTTAGGTGTGTTCTCCTGCATCTCTCACATTTCTACTCGATGGGAAGATGGTCAGAGCCCTAGCCTCAGTTCAAGTCTTGGTTCTTTGGCTTACCAGCTGAGTGCTCCTGGTCAAGTCTCTTCATCTTTCTGGAGCCTCTTTCCCCCTCCTCTGGAAAATGGTGAGCACAGACTAGATGCTCTTTCTCTTCTGGCTCTAATATTCTGGCACCTGCAAATAGGAACAGAATCCATTCTTTTAGTTTGACAAGTTAGTCTTGTTCATGTCCTTGCCTCTATGCAGTATAGTGTCTGACTTTTTGCAGATGGCCCACCTAGAATGTTGAAAGTTCTCTAGTGATTTCTGACTGGGCAGCTCACCTTCATTCTCTGGGCCTCAGTTTTCTCACTGTAGATGCAGGTTCCTTGAAGCTCCAAAGTCCAGGATGCTGGTTTGAAGTTATCTTTGCCTAGGAAAAGTACAGCAAAGTCATAACACCCATCAGAAAGTACTGGTGAGTTAGTCTGGTTTTGAAACTTGGACTTAATGTGTTTTTTCAGGGAGAAAAAGAAAATAGCCCTAGTTTTAACTTTCTCCTCAGGTGTGCTTGAGGTACTCATCTACCTGTTTTGTGGCTTGTTTATTTGCTTTTGGATCTCCTCTGATGGGTGGGAACACCCCCATGGATCAGAGAGCCAGGGAAATATTGAAGAGCATGCAAAAACAGCAGTGCGGTTCTCCCTTCATCGCAGAGGCAGGCGGTCTGTGGATGTACATACTGTCACATGTAATGTGCTAGCGAATGTTGCTGAACTCTTCTTTTTCTTGCAGTGATATTCCATTACGTTTGTGTAGTACAGTTTGTTTAGCCATTCCCCAGCTTTTCCTTCTCTTTTTTGATATAAGTGATGGCTTGCTGTGTAGAGGAGGGAGGAGAGGATATGTGTGGAAATTAATTTATTTTGGATGGTGAAAGCAAGCATTATCAATAGGAAAGGCTAATATGTTAGTTTAATTACCAAAATTGTTCTGGGAGTTTGTTCCCTTTCCCCTTTGCTCTAATTTGCATGTATACGAGGCAAAAAGATTTTATTTCAGGCAAAAAGATCAAATTTCCATCGGGGTCAAAACATATATAGCCCACACATATGTGTGAAAATCCTGTGATATCAAAATAGCTTTACTTCTTGGGATTCCATCAATAAGCCTCCTTGATCTCATCACATGAGATAAATTCGCTGCTGTTCTCTAGACTTCTTCTATCGTGTTTCAGGTACTTCTTCATCCTGGAAGTTCTTTCTAGCGCTGGAATTCATGTACTGGAAGTTTATCCTTTGCCTCTTTGACCCCTTCCTCTGATTTGATGACTCTTCCCAGCCCTTGCATTTAAGAGGGTAATCAGGCCAGCTGTGTCTCATTCCTTTTCAGCTTCCTTTCATTTGATGTCTTTTCCCATTAGAAGGTAAGCTCCTTGAGGGCAGGGACTGTCTTTGTTTCTCTTAGTACCTAATAAATGCTTTTTGACTCACTGTGGTGCTAAGCAGTTGTTTGGTTCCCGTTGGTTACTGATGCTTATTTTTTTCTTTGGGATGTTGGAGGACCAGCGCTTGTGATCCCTGACTCTCCTTTCCTTTTCTCTTTGGGTGAGACACACCTTTCCCACCGGACTAAGTCATCATTCCTACTCTCATCTCCACCTCCTTCCCTTCTTCCCAGTTTGCAACCTCTCCCTATGTAGTAGTTCCTTCCCTACTGGCTCTAAATGCCCAGAGGTCTCTCCCATCCTTAAAAAACCCTTGCTTGATCCCGCCCTGCCCTCAGGGTGTCATCCTTCATCCCTCCTCCC
The DNA here is from genome assembly GCF_011100635.1 of Trichosurus vulpecula. Classification (NCBI taxonomy): domain Eukaryota; kingdom Metazoa; phylum Chordata; class Mammalia; order Diprotodontia; family Phalangeridae; genus Trichosurus; species Trichosurus vulpecula. The sequence continues at coordinate 255,121,197 of NC_050578.1, forward strand.
TCCACCTTCCTTTTCTAGCCATTTGCTCTTGTTTATCTGCTTCCTCTCCTCTCGCTCAGTGTGGCTTCTGACCTATCACTAAACGGAAGATGCTTTCTGCTGAGATGGCCATGATTTCTTAGTTGTCCAAGCCCATGGCTCTTTGTTATTCTCATCCTTTCTGACCTCTCTGCTTGTTACCGTTGACTGCTCTGTCCTCATGAATATGCTCCTGTCTCTGAGTTTTCATGATGCTCCTCTGTGATTTCTTCTCTCCTGCCATATCACATACCCACGCACCCCATGCATATACCCGAGAGCTCTCTTCTGGGCCTTATCTCTGTTCTGTCTTGGTAACCTCATTCGCTTTTATGGGTTTAAATAGCATTTCAGTTACTAAACCCATAGCAAGTGCTTGATAAATACTTGATTGGTCAGTTCCTTTCTTAGGACAGGCACATGCTGGCTGCACGTGCAAGTTCATACTTTGGAGAGACTGAATCGGTGAGACAAACTAAAAAGCACACAAACACTTTATTAAATATAAACAAACAGTCAACAGAGATGTGCGTTGACAAGTGCATTTCTCTGAGTCCCGGTCTCCAGGTCAATAACCCAGCCTGCCTAGGAATAAATAGTCTGCCAGATATGAAGAGCCATAGTCCCTTCTTAGTACCGTTTACATAGCATCACCAAAAAGTAGACCTTAGAGCATTTAGTCTATCCCTTCCTGGTTCTCTGCACTTTACATCAGTTCATGCAGGTTTTCATAGGTTTCTCTGCAACTTTCTCCTTCATTTCTCTTATAGCACAACAATATTCCATTATATTTACGTGCCATAACTTGTTTGGCCATTCCACAGTTTATGGGCAGCCCCCTCGGACTCCTGTCCTTTGCTACCTCAAAAAGGTATCTTTGCTATCAATATTCTTGTATAGACTTAGGGTTTGTTTTGCTTAGACCAATTCTTTCCTTCGTCTGCCTTCTCTCTAAATGCCCCTTCTGGTCTGAGCTCTCCAAGTTCCTGACCTGAGTTTGAGTCTGAGCAACAGTAGACTGTAACTGGATGGTGCCATTTTCAGCCAGCTGGGGAGCTTGGGAAGGTTTATAGAGCCACAGACTCTCTCTTCACCTAGGATTCCTTTTTATTAGACTGTGCTGGCCCAAACTAATAGCCCAATCTGCTTGTGGGGTCTGAGCCTTTCCAGTTCTGCTGGGGTCTGAGCTTCCCTGATGAAGGAGTCTGCAAGTGCTCCTCTCTCAGTTTGGGGCCTGAGGCCACTGGGGGAGGGGTGAGAGTCCTCACATTGCCTGAAGTTGAGGCCTTTCCTGGTCTTGGGTGCTTTTGCTATAAGAGTCACAGTTAGCCCTGAAATCCTTTATTATAATAGACAACTAATGCTCATTGGTCAGGGCAATGGAAAGAGTGCTGGGACTGGAATCAGGAAGACTCATCCTCCCTGAGTTCAGATCTGGCCTCAGACACTTACTAGCTGGGTGACCTTGGGCAAGTCACTTAACCCTGTTTGCTTCAGTTCCTCATCTGTAAAATGAGCTAGAGAAGGAAATGGCAAACCACGTCAATATCTCTGCCAAGAAAATCACAGATAGGGTTACAAAGAGTCAGGCATGACTGAAAAACAGCTAAACAACAACATGTTTGTTGGCCAGCTCGTGTCAAGATCTGCCACGTCCATGCAGATTGAGTGCCAGGGACTTTATTGCCACCAATTGCCCCTTTCCCCCTTAAGCTTTCATGCTCACGTAAACTTCACAGGAAGATGTTCCGTTTTGTGCATTTATATTTTAATTATAACTCACATTTAGAGTGCTTTGATTTACAAAGCATAATGGGGCAATACTTAAGTGTTATCTCCCATTTTAGAGATGAGTAAACAGATTCCCAAAAGTTAGTTGAGCTGCTAGTAGTCACAGGACTGGAATTTGCACCTAGGGCTCTCCTGACTATTAAGTCTATCTCTTTTGTCTACCCTTGACTCCCTCCAGTTGAGTATATTCTAGCATTCTCAGCCCTTGAGAGTTCCTAATAAATTTTCCTAATTACTTGTATGTATAATATATAATATTTTAAATTCTTAAAAATTGTTACCTTTGATTTTTAATATTGCCTTCATTTCTGAATATATCCTTCTCCCCTCCCCAGCAAGTCTTCTTGTAGCAAGGAATAAAAGAAAAAGTTTTGGGGTTTTTTTTTGCAACAGCAGTTCAGCAAAACTAACCAGTGCATTAGCCTAGTCTTTCAGTATATGCAACCTCCACATCCATAGCCCTCAGTCCCCCATCTTTGCAGAGAAGAGAAGCAGCACATTTTCTCATTTCTTCTTTGGGAATCAACTTGGCATTATAACCACACAGAGTTCAGTTTCATTTTTTTTCTTTCATATTGTTGCAGTTTTGGTATCTGTTATTTTCCTGGTTCTTCTTACTTCACTTTACATCAGTTTGTCTTCCCATGTTTCTCATAGTTTCTTATAGTGCATGAATAATTTATGTTCACATATTGCAATTCATGTGGCCATTCCCAAGTCAGTTGGCACTTACTTAGTTTCCAGTTCTTTGTAACCACAAAAAGTATTGCTATGAATATTTTGAATAGGACTTTCTTTCTCTAATATATGCCTAACAGTGCGATCTCAGGGTTAGGGGGTTTGAACATTTGGCCTCTTTTCGAGCATAATTCCACATTGATTTTCATAGCCACATTGAGAGCATGCTCCTGTGCCTATCTTCCCACAGCCCTTCCAGTATTGATCATTTTTGTCGTTTGTCTTCTAGTCTATGAATCTTGATGTGACTCCAGATAATCTATTTACAGTAGCAGTTGCTTCTGTTTTTCTAGCACGTTAGGGATTAGAAAGCATTTCCCTCTAACAACTCTGAATTGTGAGCATTACCAGTAAGATGCTCCCCAATCTAGAAATCTAGTAATTGTCAGAGCCAAGGTTTGAACCCAGACATCCAGACTCAATAGTTTATACCCCTCTCTATCCTTGTCTACATGATCTGATAACTTCTGGGTTCTTTTCCATCACTGACTTGCTCTGTGACCCCGAGCTCTTGTCTAACTCCTTGTGTCATTTGTAAAATGAAGAGTTTTCTGTTTACTTTCCTCACTGCTGGGTTATGTGGTTAGGTTTGGCAAGGTCTTTGGGATCTCACAAAAACTCCAGCCCTAGAGAAGTGCCAAGTTTGATATTTCCCGTAAGGCATTATTCGGGTTGTTGCCCTCAAGGTTTTAGTTTTCCATTTCTGTGTCTCATTTGAAAAATTCTGTGTCTAGCTTACTTCCCCCGGCCTTGCTGTCTAGCCATAGCTATGTTGAAAGCATGCAGCCTTTTTTAATCATTGGACAGGCAGCTTTTTGGCATTTGAATCACCAGTCCCAGAGAAAGACTATAGTAGATTTGTCTTTTAATTCTTCCAGAAACTAAAAGCATTATTATCTTCTACATCAGACCCTTTAAAATTACCTTGGGTTTCTTGAAGTTGTTAAGAGGTTTGGAGATGTCCTTCACAGTCTCTGCAGAAACTGGCTTGGAGCCAGAGAGCCATTTTAGATGTGCTGGTAGACAAGAATATCTGCAACTTTATATGTAATAGGAGAAAATGCTGCTGGGATAACTTGGTGCCCAGGCTGAATACTGAGTGGATAGCAAACTGGATGACGGTTAAGGGGAGAATGTGGGTAGATATATTGAGGAATGATCCCATGTTATTTTCCCTCATAGCCTCATGTCCATAACTTTCCTATTTAAGGAGGCCATAAACATTGTCCACTGTGAATATCTAGCCTTCAGCTAGAGGACAGGGCATTTGGTAAGACAGTAGGTCTTCCCACTCCTCCCTGCTTTGGCTCTCTGGAGCTCTTGGGTATAGACTTGTAAGCCTGTAAAAATCACCTCTCTCACTAAGAGTTTTTCTTTTGTCTTCTTTCCTTAGCAAAGAAGGTGTCTATGAAATCAGCGCATCACCCACAGGCATTTCTCGGTGAGTAAGTGAAGCTTCCCAATACAGGGGCTCATTCTTAGTAAGGCCCTGTCATTTCAGAGTGCCCACCTGAGGGCTTTACTCTGAAGTTATACCCGTATATGTGCCCAGATTGGAAACGTTTGACTTCAGACTCATGAATCCTGTTTGGCAGCTTGGGTTAGAAAACAAGGATTCTTCTGTTTCCTTACTGTAAAATGAGGGAAGTTGGACAAAGTGATCTCTAAGGTTCTTTATGGCTTTGTAATTCTTGTGTACTTAGTGTTTGTGTGGTCACTTATAACTTTTAAAAGGCACTTTTACATCTCTTATCTTATTTTCTCAACATAACATCCCTGGGGGGGGTTTGAATAGCAAGAATTTTTTTTTCCAAAAATTCTTTTTGGATTTAAAAAGCTGATTTTCATGGATATTTTGGGTCTTTTTCATTGCATTCATTTCTTAATATATCCTTTATCCCTTCCCTACCCAGTGGTCCATCCCTTGAAACAAAGATTAAGAAGGCAACTTTCTTCTGATTTGAACAGATACAGAAGGGCTGTTGAGTAATTGTTCCAGGTCTTGGAGCAAGCTGGTGAGAGAGTTAGTGCCAGGAGAGATGTCTCTTAACTTGGGGCTTTAGGCTACTTAACTGGTATCCAAAAAAAATGAAACTACCTTCTTAGAGTTTTTATACCCATAGAAAAAAGAGATGTGAAGAAAAAAGAGGCTTAAAAAAATTAAGCAAACCAGAACTTAATCTAGCTGAATGAATGTTTTCTTTGAAAGTTCATGGGAGCACAGATTTAGAAATGGTAGGGGCTTTAGAGGCTGTCTCATTCCATGTGCTTATTTTACAGTGCAGATGAGGAACTGAAGCTGAGAGGCTCAGGTGGTGCAGCCAGCATCTCAGGGAGGATTCGAATTCAAGTCTGCCTGATTTCTTAAGTCCAGCATGTTGTTCACCCTACCATTTAGTGATGATGCTGTTGGTTAGGGTGGTTTGTGGAGTACCTTTGGGAGTTGCCTTTGGAAACCGTTTGTGAGGGCCCCCCCCCCCCCCCCCCGGGGTGAACAGCTTTACTATTTTGTAGTCATGCCTCATTTTGACACAAACTGCCATTTCACTCACTGTTTTCATCAATCTTGGCTCCAAATTATGGTTTTTTCCCTAAATCCGATTCCCTCCTTCCCCCTTCCCCCCACCCCCCAGCAAGGTGAATATTTGCCACAAATGAGACTATTCAAAAACTGTTCTTCCGAAGGCGGTCCTCAATGTTGGAATGAGGAAAAGACCTTCTAACATTACCATTTTGAAGGATACAATTCTCATTTGGCTGGATACATATCCTCTTATGGAATCAGTCTTACTACAAATGAGCTTTGAAGGCTCTGCCTGGAAAAGAGGAATCCTGGCAGATTCTACTGAGCTGCAAGCACCTTAAGTATGGGTCTAGTGACAGTCTGTGGCTGCTATCCAAGGTCCAGCCTGGCTGAATGCTGAGTTGTCCTCTAAGTGATGAATGTCCGGGAGGTTGACCTCTAAATGATGAAATTTTTGGCCACAACCTGTTGCATCCCTTGGAATTGGTAGAGGGATGTCCAAAGGGAGATTGTTCTTGATTTGGGAGACTGTAAATCCTAGAACATTACTTTTCTTCACACTTGAGTAATTAAGTTTTCTATGAAGACATCACGGATCACAGTGTCATTTGCCCCAGATTCGTCTTTCACTATGACAGGAATTGCCCACTGAATGTATGATAACACTGCAGTAGGTATAGGAATTGTACTGGGTGTCTCCAAAGTCTGGACACATAGGCAGAAATGCATATTTCGAAATATTTGGAATATTAACAGACCTTACCCCCCTTGACTTCTTTTTCTGGGGCATGCTAAAGGAGAAGGTGTACTCAATGAAAATCACAGATGCAACACACTTGATCGAACGCATAAAGAGTGAATGTGCAATGTGGAGTTACTGCATTGCGTTCACGTGAATCTTGCAAAGCGTACCAACCTTTGCATCACAAATGATGGAAATCATATTGAAGATGTTATTTGTTAGTATTTCAACTAAATTGTTGAAAATTTCATTCATTTCATTTCTTGAAAATATGCATTTTTGCCTGTGTCCAGACTTTAGGAACAGCGAGCATAGAGCATAGAGTAGACGTAGCCTCTGCCCTTCAATAGTTTATTCTCAAGAGACGTAACAATGATATTAACTTATGTTTATACAGACTTTAAGTATTTCAGAGAGCTTTCCATATGCTGGCCCAATGAGGCAGGGGTTGCAAGGATCATTTCCCCCATTTTATTGATTAAAAACAGGTTCATCAAGGTGGAGCATCTTGCCCAAAGTCACATATCCTAGGACCCCTTCACTGCTTCTTCCCATCTCCAGAGTGAAGGCATTCCCGGGAAAACAGAGAACATTGGACGGTTGTTCTTTGGGGAGCTCTTGCACAGCTGGAAGATTCCCACAAGAACAGAGAGTGGGAACAATCCTTTGGCGAGTCTCATTTGCCTTTGCGTGCCATCCTGAAAACCTAAACCATGACTTGTTGGCTCTAGGCCATTGAGGTCTGAGTGTCTTGAAGAGAGTGGCCTTCCAGTACTGTCCTCACCTGACTAGATACTGCCCCCCCTTTACTGTGGGAGCGACTTGGGGATGGCTGGAGGATGGAGGAGGAGCAGATAGGAGGATGGGGGAGAGGAGTGCATGGGAGGATAGGAGAGGAGCAGATGCGGGATGGCATGCCAAAGGTTTGATCCTAAAACACAAAGGCATGCAGCCATCAGCTTGATTAGGGAATGATTTTCATTATCTCAGATGCCTGTCTTCTCAGATAAGCCAAAGTCAGAGGCTACATCCAAGTAGTTTATATTCTTTTTCTCAACTATAACATGCAGTCATTACATCACAAATTGGCACACTTTGTCTGTCAGTCTCATGGCTGATATGCATGAGCATCCTTTGTTCATGCTTCTTTCTACCCTGCCCGTCTTTCTTATCTTGGATGCATTTATTTTTCTCATTCTCCTTGCCTGACTTCGTGAAACATTCCTCCTTCCCTCAAAAGGGACCTTATTGTTTTTTTATTATTGGTTCATTTGACTATATGGCATATTACAAACTTAGTGTACTTTGTTTATTTCCTACCTAAGCAGAGTCGCTATTTGCAAAAATTATTACAGAGCAGTCACATATCTTTTTGAAGATAAAACTTACTGGGCACTCTGTGGATTGTGTTTTCTGCCAGATCCCCTAAACAGACTGGGCTTGCATATTGTTGCCGGGCCTGGACCTCTTTAGTCCTTTTAAAAATCCCAAGTAGAGTACTCTTCTAACATTTCTAGCTTATGCAATCTCTTTGCATGCTTTTATGGCCCAGTCCCCTATAGTTGCCACAGCAGAATACTGTCTGGTCACACACGGTGTCACTTGGTTACTCACTGCCTTACTGATTTTGGTTTCCTAAAGTGCCTTGTGATTAATAGGAGGTTGAGATTCCCCCATAGATTGCTTGTTTGCTTTAACATCTGAAGAAATTATCTCAGTGTGTTGTTATCTCTACCTTAGTGCCGTTAATCTGCCATGTTTCTCCTTCCTTCATCAGGATACGCTTGTTTCCCAATTTCATTAAATCAGAAGAAGCAGATTGGATGTTTGAACAACTGTGCCAAGATATTCCATGGAAGCAGAGGACTGGTAATCGAGAGGGTGAGTTCAGGAAAATCCATTACCTTCCTTCATGTAGGCATTTCTCATTTTAAGCTAGGATCACATCACAAGAGCTACAAACATCTTAGCCCATAAAAGGTGAACATCATTTTCAATGTCCTTTCCACTCATGGGAGACATTTCTTGTCAAGAAGCATCATGAACCTAAGGAAGGGGGACACCTGGTGCTTTGGGGTGTTCTATCCAGTTTTCGTATGTGGCTACTTGCCTTCAGGATTATTTCTGTAAGGCTTGTCCCAGGTTCTTATAGTCTGTAAGCTCACATTTCTAACTCTAAGCACTCAGTTCTTCAACCAGCTCGCCTCCCATCAGCTACTCCTCCACTGCACCTCAGCTGCATGCAAAGACACTCACATCCTGGATCTTGCCATTATCCACAAATGTACCACCTCCATGTTTAAGAATTTGGAAATGTCCTTATCCTATCATAAGCTATTGGCCTTTTACCTCTCCCTCTGCCTTCCTTTATGTAACCTTACTCTTTGTTCATCCCATAACCTCCAATCCCTTAACCCCTCAATTTTCTTCTAGGCCATCTCTCCTGTATTAGGCACTCTTTCGTCTTCTCCCTATCTTGGCCCCTTGGTGAACTAATTCAATTCTACCTTGTCTTCCTCTCTTGAATCCCTAGCCCCCTCTTCATATTTCCAGTTACACCCAGCCAAGCCTCGGCCTTGGATCACCCCCACCATTTGTCATCTTCACACCTGCACACATGATGATGAACGAGTGTAGAGAAAATTACACGATTGGATCCAGCACAAATTCACATTACACATCCTCAACTGGGTCCTCACTGCTGCTGGGCAATCCTACTATACCTCCCTCATCAACTTAGTATCCCACTCTCCACACCAGCTCTTGCAAACCTTTTCATCCTTCCTCAAACTTCCATGGATCCACCTCCCTCAGCCCTCTCAGCTGAGAACCTTGCCTCTCTCCTTCCTCATCTCCTCCACCCCCTCCCTCATGAAGTGCTGGCCCCTCTTCCAGCAGCACAAGTGATCCCACTCCATGTTGGTTCCCCCATAGAGTGCCCTTTCTGTCCTTCCCTCTCTTTCACTCGTTTTCAGTATCTCCATCTCTACTGGTTCCTTTCCTTGTGCCTACAAATGTGCCCTTGTCTCCTCTATCCTGAAAAAACCCCTTACTTGATCCTTGCATCCCTGCTGTCTCCTATTTCTCCTCTGCCCTTGGTGGCTAACCTCCTTGAAAAGGCCCTCTACCACAGATCCCTCCACTTTTTCTCCTCTTCCTCTCTTCTTAACTCTTTACAATCTGCTTCTGACCTTATTCTCAAAACTGCTCTCTCCTAAAGTTACTAATGATCTCTTAGCTGCCAAACCTAGTGGCCTTTGCTCAGTCCTTGTTGTCCTTGACCTCTCTGCAGCTTCTGACAGTTGATCACTCTCACCCTCCTCTTTTCTGGTTCTCCTACCTATCAGACTATCCTTTCTCTATCTCCTTTGCTGGATCCTCCTCCAGGTTACACCTTTTAATCATAGGTGTCCCTTGGGTTCTGTCCTGGATCTCTTTTCTTCTCCCTCTATCCTACTTCATTTGGTGATCTTATTGGCTCCCATGGATCGAATTATCCTCTCTGTGTTGATGATCCTCAGATCTACCTATCTTGTCCCAGTCTCTCTGCTAACCTCCAGTCTCACATCTTCAGCTGCCTTTTAGACTTCTTGAACTCAATGTCTAGTAGACATCTTACAGTCAGTATGTCCAGAACAGAGCTCTTTATCTTCTCCCCTAAACTCTCCCCGCTCCCAAACTTCCCTATTACCTTAGATGGCAGCACTATCCTCCCAGTCCCTCAGGCTCACAACCTAGGGGTCTTCCTTGACTCCTCAGTGTCCCTCACCCCCATGTCCAAGCTGTTGCCAAGGCCTGCTGATTTCAGCATTCTACATCCTTTGAATGCCCCCCCTTCTTTCCTCTGACACTGCCATCACTTGGTGCAGGCCCTCATCACCTTACCTGGCTCATTACAAGAGCTGCCTAGTAATCACTGCAGTAGCTGGCAGTCCAGTTCATCCTCCATTCAGCCAGCAAAACAATTTTCCTAAAGCCACCGTGTTATCCTCCCTGCCCCCAACAGTCAGTAAACTCCAGTGGTTCCCTGTTGCCTTCAGGAGCAAATACAAAATGCTCTGTTTGGAATTCAGAGCCCTTCAGCACCTAGCCCCGTTCTGCGTTTTGAGTCTTCTTATACCTTGCTCTGCCATACATGCTCTTAATCCAGTGACTCTGGCCTCCTGGCTGTTCACGAACAAGACCCTCCATCTCTCAGTTCTAGGCATTTTCTCCAGCTGTACTCCACGCCTGGAAGGCTCTACCTCCTCCGCCCCACCTTCTACAGGGAGCCTTCCTTAACCCCTCTTTATTCAAGTGCTTTCCTTTTAATTATTTCCTATTTATCCTGTGCAGAGCTTGCTTTGTACATCTTTGTTTGTATTGTTGTCTCTCCCGTTAGATAGTGAGCTCCTGGAGAGCAGGGTGTGGCTTCGGCCTCTTTTTTTGTATCTGAAGTGCCTGACTTGTAGTACGTGCTTAATCAATGCTTATTGAATTTATTGAATTCTCTTCTAATTCGTGGACTCACTTCCAGTTGTTCTTTAGGACTTTTTGGAGTAAATGGTAGTTTTGTTGCTGTAGGAACAGTACCCTGCTGAGGAAGTTCCCTCTCCTCACATACAGCAGCACTTCCTCCATAGCTTCTGCCCCTGGACAGCTGCCTGCCCGAGGCACTGAGGCCATGTTGGTCAGAGGCAGGTCTTCCTGACTCCTAGGCTGGTCCTCTTGTCACATGGCCTCCGTTTTTCAGACTTCTGGAGCCCATTTGATTTTAGGTCACGTACAGTGTTCATCCAGACACAGCCATCTTGGTCCTGCAGGCAGTTACTACTGAACATGGACAGAGCCTTGGTTTGGGAGTCAGGAGACCTGAGCCACTCACTTCTGCCACGTTCACCTCCGCCATGATCGCCTCCGCCATGCTCACCTCTGTTACTCTCACCTCCGCCAGTCCCTCCTTGCTTAGCTGACTGGGTGATGCTGGGTGACCTGCTTGGCCTCGTTGATGTTGCTCACCTGTCAGAGCAGCTCTGCTTGCCTGGCTTCCCTCCAGGAAAGGGTGTTAGGACCAAGGGGAGCATGTCCTAAAGAACCTTCTTTTCCAGTATGCCTTTTGTTTTCTTCCCAGTTCTTCATTTGAAACCTTTTTGTAACAATCTTCTGTAGTTGCCTTGGTTTTCTCTCGTCGACTTTGTTCGCTGCCTCTATTAGCTCTGGCATCAGCTTTCTCCTTTCTGCTTCACACAGTCAGTCCTTCCTTTGTGCCTGAGCATCAGCTCTCCTGCTGGTCCCATCATTCGCAGCAAGTCCTTTGTCAGTCTTTACTGAGGGACTTAAAAACAAAATCTTGTACCTTTTAATGGAAAGGACTCATTCCCCATTGCTTCACCCTTTTGATTTCTCTGCCTTGCACTTTTAATTTCATGTTGCAGAGAATTATAAGCACAACATATGTTTGAATGCCAAATTAAAAACCCAGAGACAGTTGGAGTGTGAAGCCATCCAAGGTGCCTGCTCCACCACGTGTTGTCACCGGAGGGCGCCTGTGCCTCGGCCTTTGCTTAGCATTGTCAGTAGGAGGGAGGCAGAGAGTGCACACTGGCACCAGCTCCTCTGAGCATCCCCTCCCCAAGAGCAGTTATATAAAGAAGGAGAGGCCCTTTGGAAGTGACAGGAAAAGGGGAGGGCGGTCTTGGGGAGCCACTGTTGGCTGAAGGCTGGCTTTGCTGCCCTGTTGGCTTCAAACCCTGCCCTAGACTTGTGCAGCCCTGGGCACGGGGCAGATGTAGTGGGGCCCGTTCCCTGCCTTTGGACATCTTTAAAAAAAGCCATTGTCACTTCTTACCATTCATCTCCCGCAGCATGTCCCTGCCTTCTCCCTCCTTGACCTCATCTCTCATTCCTCTCTAATGGGAAATCTTGGCTCCTCTCAGGTAAATGTCTTTTCACTTTAACTTGTCATGCACATTCTGATCTCTGAGCCTTTGTTTATGCAAGTTGCCCAGTCTGGAATATCTTTACTCCTTCTATCTGCCTGTACAAGTCCAACCCATTCTCCCAAGGCCCACCTCATGGCTCACCTCCAGCTACACTGCCCGTGTCAATCTCCTTTTGCGTATTTCTGTTGCCCTTATTATCTTTGTACCCTTTGGCTTCTGATCATATATTGTCTTGTATTACTCCCTCATTCATGTCTAAGAAATACATTTTTGAGGGAGGGGCCTCTTATGCATCTCAGGCTTCTCTTTCATTTTCTGTAGCATCTAATACATTGTAAAGCTCTTAGTAAACACTCAAAAACTGTATTTATCCCAATGTAACTTGTGTTCATAGAATCTCACACACACACACACTCACTCTCACTCACTCTCACACTGATTAGAGACCACACTTGGGTTTTATACAGTCAGATTTTGCAAGGGGGGGTATTATGAACTATATTGGAACCAATATTGGAATTAATTGAATCCAATTGAAAAATTCAAAAGGACTTGTGTTTTCTTTCTATAGGTATAAGTTATCTGCAGCCAAGATTGACAGCGTGGTATGGAGAACTCCCTTACACTTATTCCAGAATTACAATGGAGCCAAATCCTCAAGTACGTTTAAATTTTATAATTGATGTGTTTTTATGAACTAAGTACTAAGAATTTAAAGTATAGAACTTAAAAAGAATTATCCTACTAGACAGGGTCCACAGGGGCACTAGTCCTTCAGCCTTTAGTGCCCGTCATTCTTCACATTCTTTTTGTGATCTAGTGAAACAATTAAAAATAATATCAAAATGGAACCAGTGCTTAGCATCTTAAGAAAATGAAGCTTGTTTTTTCACCCTTTCTCTCCTCTACTTATACATCGGTTTATCCATACTGTGAGAGAGTATCCTTCAGCCTGTCCTATGAAATCAGATCATCCCTTTTCCTCTCCCAGGCTATTTTGTCATTTCTGAAGAATTTGGAGCTTTTTGTGTTGATTTTGGTGCCGACTGGAGCTTTCAGACCTCCAATTTGTCATCTTCTTGGATGTCTCTGCCTCCTTTTTGCTTTGTTTGGAATGTCCACCAGGCCAGGCAGCTATAGCCTAGTCTGTAAATTAAAATTGTCAAGAGGATGGAGTTAGTACACAAGAAAGAGCCTCTTGTTGAGTTTGTCGGATCTTCGCCACTGGCAAGGGATGTTATGTGTTAATTAATAACCTTGGAAGAAGAAGAGATTGTGGTCACTGTGACTGAACAGAAGTGTGAGGCATTTCAGAGGATGTAGTTAATCTGTGGCAGATACTGGTCAATTTGTAATGGAAAACTTTCATCCGAAGAAGATGGGAGAGGGTAGAAGGATTGACCAGATCATCATGGTTTTTTGCTCAAGAAGATTTGTGTAATCATTTATTCCTGGTATACCATTTTGTATGTAGCCCAGATAAATAATAGGCCCTTGACTGTATGAGGTTATTTTGGAAACCTGTGTTGGGAATGGAGCTTTCAGTCCAATTCCTGTAGTTTACTGTTGGCTGTGTTACCTGGCATTATTAACTGTCTCTTGTTTCAAATTATTGGATCAGAGCATGGAAGTTGAGCACTACCAAGGCTGGGGGTGGGGGAAGAACTCTTGTTCATTATGGTGATTTTTCCAGATTAAGTTGGAAGATACAGGAAGCCTGTTAAAAAGTGGTGGCTCAAAGTAGGAACTCATGTAGCATTTCTCATTCCAGACCCTGTTGACAGTTTGATATCCCTTCAAAAGGATTAGAATTCCTTAATTTGAAATTGGGTGGTTTGTTCGGGAACACACTTCAGCTTTGCAGATAGATTTTTAAAATCTTTGTAACCTGCAACCTAATTTTCGGAGTTGGTATATAGGTTAAGGTAACCAGTCTTAAGACATGGGGCTGAGTGAGGTTGTAAAGCATCCTTTCCAGAATTTTCTTTAAAGCAGAGTAGATTATCACTTAACCAGAATGATTTGTTTATTTCTCAGCTTTAAATTGCACCTTAGATATAGTTTTACTGAAAGGGAAAGGTGGACTAGCTAGCTACACTGTCCGTGTCCATTTTAATTCTGGGATTCCTTTTTTTCTTTAGCATTTACTGCATTCTCATGACTCTTCAGGATGGGATTCTGCCACTCTTGAGTATGTCAGATGTAGACATTTAGGCTCCCTTAGAAGTTCAGCTCCTTGGGTTGTAGGGACTTCGGTGCAACAGTGATAAAAGGAGCCTTTGTCCTCTGGTTCATTGCTTTCTTCTCCCCTGTCTTTCCATCAACCTGCCACTAAGAAAAATGGAGATCATTGCAACCTAGAAACAGTACAAAATTTATTGCTGTTATATTCTGTGAACTCTAAAACCTGGGCGCGCCAAGTTGTTCCTTTGAGTTCCTCAGCCCTTTTGCAGAAAGACCATTGTCTTTTTCCATTCATTTCAGTCGATATTTATTGAGCAGTTTTATATGCATGGAGACACTATGATTTATGCCTCTCTCCTTGTTAAGTCCTGGCTGATCTTTGCTACTGTGAAGTTGTCAGTAAGTGCAAAGCTGTAGAATCATCCGGAGATGTAGCTATTTATGTTGCCTGAGGAACTTTTAGGAGAAAAAGGGCTTGACCTGAGGTCAGATGTTGGCTGTTACTTACCACTAAACGCAGTAGTAAGTAGTTATGGACCAAATACAACCGTCCCTTCCCCTGGCCCCTGTTCCCCAACCACTGTTATGTCTTTCACATAAGTATGAAAGCAAGAATCTCTAAAAGCCCTTCGTTGATGATCTTAGCAGCCAGGAACCCTGAGTGACCCTGAGTCCTGATGGTTTTCTTTGGCTCTCGTCCTTTCCACCTTCATCCACACTATGGTGTATTTTTGAAGAATCTTTGAAGAACTCCGTAGAGCACTTTATTTGGACTTCTGGGAGGAAAGACACAAAGTGTAACAACAAAGAAACAATTCAAGGTGTCCCAGTGGAGGGTGCAAAGTGCTCCATGAGGCTGGGGTCAGAGCTTCCTGCCATGTAGTAAGAAAGCAGGAACTTCCTCAAAGAGCCAAAGTCTCCAAGCAGAACAGCCAGCCTCAGTGACCCAGAACCCCATAGGGCACAGGGGAGGTACTTTAAGACTTCTCGAGCCCCTATTGAACACATGTGGAAGGGTAGTCATGGTTCCCAGTAGGTGAAAGACAGTTGGCTTTTCACTCTCAGGGTCACTGTGTAAAAAGTAGGCCATACAGCAAGCATTCTTAAAGTCTTTGTAAAAATAATCCCATCTATTCTGTCTCAGAGCAGTGGTGGACTCCCATTGATGTGCCTTTTCCGCTCTGATTCTGGGACAGGAGAGAATCTTGCACTGATCTCTTCCTCCTCTGTCTTCAGCACTTTGTTGTCACCTCTGTGATATACTTGACCTCCTCCTGGTATTACTGTTATTTGATTACTTGTTCTCTGTCCCTTACTGGGCCAAGAACTTCTTGTAGATGGGGAGCAGATTTTTACTTAGCATCGTATCCCCCACAGTGCTGTCCCTAGCATGGTCCCTTGCATGGAGGAGGTACCAGTATGTTTGTAATGATTGAATTATTACTGATTTTGGGTTTTCACATTATTTTGACAACTCCCCATAATAAACATAAATAAAAACAATCCCATCTTTCAAAACAAATACAGGAACAGAATTAAACAGGGTGGTTATTTATGCCAGAAAACTTGAGTTGGTACTTGTGAGCCACCTGGAGACCCACCAGATATGATAGTTCTGAAACAGAGACGTTATAGGCCTTGTTGTTCACAGAAAGTGTTTACCCCGATTCTCTTTGGTGACAGCTGTCTTCTTGAAGTGGGTCGTGTACCCACTTCACCTACCTACATGTAAGTTGAAAAGAAAAGGAATTGGATGGTTAGATTTGCTCTGGTCCCTTTGTGACTGTGGTGGTGATGGTCGTGTTCGGTTATGTCCCACCCTTCTCGTCTGGGCGTTTCTTGGCAAAGACCCTGGAGCGGTTTGCCATTTGCTTCTCCAGTGGATCGTAGCAAACAGGCTACGTGACAAGTCACTTGCCCAGGGTCACCCAGCTAGTGACTCTGAGGCCAGATTTTAACTCGGGTCTTCCTGACTCCAGGCCCAGTGCTCTATGCACCGAGTCACCTAGCTGCCTCCGACTGTGGTGTGGAACAAGTGTAATTGTTCTCATGATCAATCCAGTTCCAGTATGACACTGCACAGGGTGACTGGTCTTTATGATAGCTTGTCATCCAGTGTAATAGGAAAGGATTAGATGGCGTTACATTGCGCTGTAATGGAACTGCGGAAGTAGAGCAAGAATTCAGCTGTTGGGCGTCCTCAGGGAATGGGTTCCAGATCAGCAGTCCTCATCCTTGTGTCTAAGCCATTGGTTGATGCCTTACTTCCTCTCTGTCCTCTGCCCCTGCTCTGCCTGTCTGCTGCAGTGGCATCCTGTGCTGAGCACGCTGAAGAACCGCATCGAAGAGAACACGGGCTACACCTTCAACTCGTTGCTCTGCAATCTTTATCGAAACGACAAGGACAGCGTCGACTGGCACAGTGATGATGAGCCCTCGCTGGGGAGATGCCCCGTCATTGCCTCCCTCAGCTTGGGGGCCACACGTGTCTTTGAAATGAGGAAGAAGCCTCCCCCAGTGAGTACTCTGTCTGACCCCGTGTCATCCCCAGGGTCGTTGGAGTCCCTAAGATCACAGTTCCAGCACCATTGTTGGAATCGTTCAGTCAACAAACATTTAAGCACCTCCTATGTACCAGGTGCTGTGCCAGGTGCTGGTGGTACAATGACAGAAAATAAAAAGCCCTTGTCCTCAAGGAGCTTACATTCTTTTGAGGGGAGACAATGTGTAAATATGTGAGGATGTAAAAGATGCATACACAGTAAGTACAAGGGTTTCTTTGGGGCACAATGAATAGAAGATGAGGGATCAGTGAAGGCAGTTACAGAAAACAAGAGTTGTTGCTGGGTGCCCTGATGCCACGCCATTCTGGCCAGCCATTTCATTATTCATATTGTTAGCATGTCATTGAAGTAGGAGTGGCCTTATTCTTGCAGATAAAGCAGCTGAGCCAGATGGAGATGGTGGCAAACTCAGTCACAAAAGTCAGGGACGGAACTGGCCCTAGGAGTCAAGGCTTTAGCTTTCCCAGGTCTTTTCAGTAGATTGTCCTGATATTTCCCCTTGCCACAAGAATGCTTGGACTGATTCCAGCCCAAAGTGCTACGGTGTCTTTAAAGAGTCCCCTGGTAGTGGCTCCAGTAGTTGTTACGGTGGGTGGGTGGGAGCAGGATGTCCACACCTAAACTTGTTCTCTACCCAGGCTTTTCTGGGTCTTGACTGACAAGATCCCAGCCTGGTGGCATGCTTGTGGGCTGTTTTTTAAACATGACCCCATTCAGACCATACCCATGTTGGTCACTGGGGGGTTGATGTCTGTTCTTCCTCAGAAATCTTGCCCTTTGGATAAAGCTAGATGGAGCACTTGTTCTGCTGAGTCACATGCCGATGCCTAGACACTGTGTGGTGGCCCCTGCATTTCATTTTGTGTAGGTTATTACATTGTCTTACTCTTTCTGTAGAGGAGAAGCAGGGTAGCTGTTTTGAGGCAGCTGGAATCAAGCCTTTTGAGGTCAAACCGTCTCTCTGCCGCTCACCCTGCACTCTAGTGTCCCCTTCTGTAAAGAGGGAATGCATTAGCAGCTTCATAGGACTATACACTTCTTTGTGTACCTTGAAACTTTGTGTACCTTCTTTATGAAACTTGAAACTCAGAATGTAAGTGCCAGTATCTGTTACAATCATCCCCATTTTACAGAAGAAGAAGGCAACCTCAGGGAAGGTGAGTGCGTGGCCCTAATTGCCTGATTAGTCACTGGCAGAGCTTAGTCTTCACATCTGCTCTCCTGGTTCCAAGGCCAGCACTGGTCTGATGTACCAGTGATTAATAGATGGGGTGAGAGCCTCCTTCTGAATAGCAAGTTTGGCCAAACCTCACAAAGTCATGGTTTTTTGAGGGGCTAACCTGTAATCAGAACAGCCATGCCTGGTCTTCCATGGGAAATAAAGTCTTCTGGGGTTCTCTGGTCCACAGGTTGGGAGCCACTGTACATACTAAGCTCTCCCTCCATTGCCTGGCATAGCTTTGTTAGATTTTAGTGAAATATTAAGAAACCTCTTTAATTCTAGTTTCAGTTTTAAAGGTAAAGAGGCGGGCCAGGAAACTGAATGTTGAACATGGGTGAAGTGAATTAACAAATTGATGAATATAGCCATCAAATAACCTTTCCCCAGTGTCTGGAAGCAGCATCTTTAGGTGGATTACAGCAGCATGAAAAGCCCTCTTGCTTCTTTCTGTTGTTACTGCAGAGATCAGCATCTTGACAAGGTTATGAGTTTTGCAAGAGTTTCCTGTAATGCCACAGGTTCAGCCAGGCTGGAAACATAAGCCCCTATCTTGTCATTGATAACCTTGGAAATAGGCCTCAGGGGTGATTGTTTTCCACTTACTTTTTCCCCAAGATAGAAAGGAAACATGTTTCCAAATTGGGTGTCTGTTTGGTTTTCTCTGGAAAAATCAGGTCTATGAACATAGTTCCTATAGTCTAGGGAAACAGTAAATTCATTTGAGCATTGCCTCTGGGATACTAAGCTGGCTTGTTCTGTGCTCGTTCCTCTTTGCTGCTCTTAATAATAGTTTGGGGGAGAGCTCGTATTCTCATCTTTTCTGTTAGTAGGACATTTGGGGGTTGGGGAGAATCTTCTGCCAGTTCCAATTCCTCCTTTTCTGATCCGTCTGACTTGTCTGAGCAGCGGCTTCCTGCCTGCAGGGTTTTGTGGGAAATGAGCCTTCAGCCCTCCGGGGGCCTGCCACTCTGCTCAAGGGTAGTTTGGACTTTGGGTCACTTTCAGAAAGAATTACATTCTTGGCTTTAAAAATAAAAAGGGACCCAGTGGCTTTCTCTACAAAGTGAGTGTGTGTTCCCTTTCATTCTGATACTGTGGCAGACTCGTGGAGTTAGCAGTCATCTGCCAACGGCTCTCGTCTTCGGTTCTTTTTCTGTTCTCTTGTCGCAGGGCTGGGATGGTCTGGTTTCCTCCATGATTTGCGCAGTCCCTGAGCCGCCGTAATGCACGGGGACCTCATTGCTCGCCATCAGGAATGCCTCGCCCGGCCTCATCACTGTCCAGGCTCCTGGGCTGCAGTGCCCTTTGTTTCCTTGAAGCATGGTCCTCCTGTGTTTGGTTTGGGGTTTTAGAGCAGACTTAGTGACACTGTTAGCATATTCCGAAGACATGTCCCAAGTGCATTGATACAGAAACACAGAATGTCAGAATGGAAGTAGACTTTGGGGCTCATCTTGTCTAACCCTTCATCATACAGGAAGCTGCTGGGTCTGGGCTTGGCTGGAGGAGGGTAGTGACTGCATCAAGGTCATGTAGCTGCAGAGCTGCACCTAAAATCTGGGTTTCCTGATGCCTGCTCCAGGAACTTTTCCACTCATCCTACTGCCTCTGGGTATGTGTAGAAACCAGCTCCCTTTTCATTTCAGCATTCCAAGGCCATCAATCTCAAGGCTCCTGGGCCCCAACACAGTTGTATCTCCAAATGATTTTGCTGCAGCATTGAAGCCCAGTTGTAACGATTAGCTGGGTGCTTTCCCTGGCCAGCTTTAATTCTACACTGCGGTGCAAGCCGGAGAGGCAGCGACAAAAGCCCGTTGGCAGGCTGCTATTTCTCCGTCGGTTACCAGGGAAACTGTGATGGCTGGAGGAGGAGGGGGTGTGTTATTAGATAATAGCAGGAAGTTTGTGATGCACCAGAGATTTGGATGCCAAAAGGCTTGTTTTTTTCAACAAATAACCTCTAGGTAATCTCTGTCCTTCGGCTGAATCATCAAAATGAGGTGCTTTTTTCATCCACCCCAGGGCAACTTGAGCTAATAGCAGTTCTTCCAGTCTCTTCTTTCCCTGGTGCCTTTGCAAGGAGCAGGGGAAGAGCCTGCTGTCTGTATCACCAGGGGGTACTCTTGTTCCACCGTGTCTCAGGACAGAGGCTTTTAGGGGGTCTTGGTAAATATGTGGGCTTCACAGGTGACCTGCCCTCCCGAGCTCTAACACCAGCCTTCTGAAAGGCCAGGTCTTACATGTTTAGAGTGAGGATCATCAAGTGTGATTTGAAAATCAGTTTTTCAATGACTCCATGAGGTGTGGGAAAATCGAGATTCATTTTAGGCCACTGTTGACTAGAGTTAGAGAGAGATTGGTTGGAATAGATAGATATAGGGAAATATATCTAGAGGGACAGAGATGGATAGAGATAGATATAGATGAATATATAGGTGGATAGAGATAGGTCAATAAAGCTACAGATGGATGGATGGGTATAGAAATAGAGATAATAGAGACAGATACAGATAAATATACAGGTGGAAAGAGATAAATAGAGATAGGTAAATAAAGCTAGAGATAGATGGGTACAGAAATAAAGATGATAGATATAGATAAATATGTCGGGGGATAGAGATAGAGATAGATAAAGCTAGAGATGGATAGGGACTGAAATAGATAAATGTGTGTAGATAGATAGATAGTATGGATGAATGGAAGATTTATTAATTGCTTATTACTGCATGCCTAGCATTGTGCTAAGTACACACTACGAGCAAAAAAGGCAGCCTCTACTGTCAAAGAGCTTAGAGTCTAATCAGGGACCTCCGGGAACGTGCTTGGAGGAACTGACCTCAGTCCTTTAGTGAACAGCAGCCACTTTTATCTCAGCGTCACACTGTCCCTCTCATACACACTATGGGTCTTCTTGCTCTGACAGCTTGCTTGTAGATGATTCCTGCCTCATTTGTCTCATTCCTTTCCCAGGACTTGAGAAAGATCATTCAACATGATGGTCTTGCGTTTCAGGGCCCTCACCACAAGTTGGAAATGTGGCCCCTTCTTGTTTGTCCCTGTTGTTGGTCAGAGGTTGATGGCTCTTTTGTTCAGACCTGGCACCTTCTAGATCATAGGCCAACAGAGAATGTTAGAGGGGCCTTTTAAGCCTCCTTTTCAATTAAATGAGAAGGATTCTGGGGCCCAGAAAGGTTGAGGGGTTTGTCTGAGGTCTTGTAGCTGGTCACAGAGGAAGGATTTGTACCTTGTCTTCTGCCCCAAGTTTGGGGCTCTTTCAACTGTGCCCCCCTCCAACTCAGCAAATGGGTTTAAAAGATACTTTTTGTTTTTAAACCAGTGATTTCATGACATACATCATTCCTATCACCACCACCACTGAATCCTCTCTTGTAAAATAGAAAAAATTAAGCAAAAACCACATTGACCGTGGCCGGCAGCACATGCCATACTCTGCGCCCTCACACCCCTCCTTCCCTTAGAGGGCTGTGTTTCATCAGTCGTGTTGTATGTATTTATGGTACGACATGCAGTGATAGCAGTGTAGACGGTAACTGTCAGAATGCCTGCGTGGTTCTGTATCACGAAGCGTACAAGGCTCTCCACAGGGAAACCATGTATTCAGACAGCAGAGAATCAGACCCCACGAGCCATGTGCCCAGTCCCTCACAGCAGTGAAACATTTCATACGGAATATTAAAACATGGAGCGAGCCTCTCAGACCCCCTGCGGAGCCTTCCCGAAAAACAGACTCGCAGCGCAGCTGAGTCACAACAGTCTGTTCAGCTTTAACTGTCACGAGGGCCATTAGCAGCCATAACTTCCCTGCCCCTCCCCCCCCAGCATTTCCTATGACATAACTTCCTTTTCCCGTCAGGAAGCTCCTCCCACCACGTGTGACTTAGGCATCCTGTGATGGGCGGGAAAGATCTTCACATCTAAATTGCTACTCCAGTATAATAGTGTCCATTATCAGTGACATTTACTAAGTGCCTGCGGATAATGTGGCCTCTGCCTCAGGGAGTTTCCATTTTAATAGAACCCTCTTGAGTAGGCACAGGGGCAGCTAGGGAGTGCGGGAGGGCACAGAGTGCCCCGGCATCAGGAGGACTCATCTCCCTGAGTTCAAATCCGGCCTCTGACACTTCCTAGCTGCGTGACCCTGGGCGAGTCACTTCACCCTGTTTGCCTCAGTTTCCTTGTCTGTCAGATGAGCTGGAGAAGGACACGGCACACTCCTCCAGCGTCTTTGCCCAGAAAACCCCAAACGTGGTCATTGAGATTTGGACATGACTGAAATGCAGCAACAACAAAAGGCACAGATAGCTAGAGTATAAATCTTGCGAATAAATGAATGAAAAAACACTGGTGCTAAGAACTGAGGAAACACAAAGAACCGAGTAAGGCAGGCCCTGTTCTCAAGGAGCTTACTTCAGCTCACTGAGCATTTGTTGATTTATTGAAGTGTTACAGATCGTGCTAGCTGCAATGCATTCAAAGGAAAAACAGGGCACTGAGAGGCTTCTTGAGGGGCTTACATTCTGGCAGGAGAAGACAACGCATGGGTGGGGGCAGGGAGGAGTATTTTGGATAGAGAAGTCAGAGGAAATAGGGATAGGGGTTATAGGACAAGTGATTGACATGTCCTTTCCAGAAATACTGTGTTGATTTAGTGATGATTCTCATATGCAGAGTTGGAAGTGATTGGGAGGGAGTGTTGTACACCCCCAGCGTGCCCTAGAGATGGCTGGGAAGTGGCGGGCTGGGCCTGGCTTTGAGCAAGTTGTATGCTTATCAGTCAGAAATCTGTCTGGTACCCGGGTGGAAACTGGAGATGTGGTGAGAGATCAAATGGGGATGACACTATACCTGCTGTGTGGGTACAAGAGAAGTACTTTGCACGTAGTGCATAGAGAGTCTTTTTTTTAAATTAGATTTTTTATTTTTAGTGTACAACACTTAGTTTTACATGTTCTTGAGTTTCAAATTTTCTTCCCTTCCCTCCCCCCTCCCCCCCAAGACAGCATGCAGTCCGATATATAGTCTACATCAACCTTTGCATTAAACTTATTTACACAATAGTCAAGTTGCAAAGAAGAATTATGACCAATGAAATGAATCAGGAGAAAGAAAAAACAAAACCAAAAAAAAGAGGAAAGAAAAAGAGAGCAAACAGTTTGCCTCAATCTGCATTCAGACTCCACAGTTTTCTCTGAATGTGGATAGCTTTTTCCATCTTGAGTCCTTTGGAGCTGTCTTTGAGCCTGGTATTTCTGAGGAGAGGTAAGTCTATCAAGGTTAGTCATCACCAAATCCATATGTCTGTGGTTGTGTATAGTGTTCTCCTGGTTCTTCTCCTCTCACTCAGCATCATATCATGTAGTTCTTTCCAGATTACTATGAAGTCTGTATCTTCCCCATTTCTTATACCACAATAGTATTCCATTACATTCATATACCACAACTTGTTCAGCCATTCCCCAACTGATGGGCATCCCCTTGATTTCCAATTCTTTGCCACCACAAGGAGAGTAGCTGTAAATATTTTTGTACATACATGTGTGATCTCTTTGGGATACAGCCCTAGAAGTGGTATTGCTGAGTCAAAGGGTATGCACATTTTTATAGCCCTTTGGGCATAGTTCCAAATTGCTCTCCAAAATGGCTGGATCTGTTCACAACTCCACCAACAATGTATTAACGTTCCAATTTTCCCACATACTGTCCAGCATTTATTATTTTCCTGTTTGTCATGTTAGCCAATCTGACAGGAGAGATATGGTACCTAAGAGTTGTTTCGATTTGCATTTCTCTAATTAGTAGTGATTTTGAGCATTTTTTCATATGCCTATAGATATCTTTAATTTCTTCCTCTGAAAACTGCCTGTTCACTTCCTTTGACCATTTCTCAATTGGGTAATGACTTGTATTCCTATAAATTTGGCTCAGTTCCCTGTATGTTTTAGATATGAGGCCTTTATCAGAGATACTAGTTGTAAAGATTTTCTCCCAATTTTCTGCTTCCCTCCTAATATTTGTTGCAGTGGATTTTTTTATACAAAAACTTTTCAGTTTAGCATTATCAAAATTATCCACTTGTGCATAGAGAGTCTTAAAAGCCACTGCATAAAGACCAAGACCCAACAAAGATACTTTAGGGAATTGTCAGTGTGTCATAGATGATGGATGCATCCATATTGACCAGTGCAGCTGGTCAACAAAGCGGTTAAAAAAAAGCAGTAAAACAAAATTTGTGCTGCTATTTATTCTCTTGACACGACATTAGAGGAGGAAAGGGAGAAGCCTCCTGAGGATTGAACAAGGTTCAGTCATTTGAAGAATTGGGCAGGGATGGGAAGAGGTACTAGGTTTTGGAGTTCCCATTTCCAGAATTATGTCTTGGTTTGAAAAGGTTTTCAGTCCTTCAAGTATAGATAGCTGGGAAAATGGAGCTTTTACTGATTTCTGGCTTTTCATTTATTCTGTATTTCAAATCATCTTTGACTTCCTGTGGCCTAATTCTCACTCTAGATTTCAGGCCTGACTGCCACTGTGATTGACTTGTTTCCATAGTTTTCAGAGTCTTTGGCTGCTAGCTTTGTTAGGGGAAGTTGGCTGTGTTTGAACCTTTAATCTCAGCCACACTTCCTCTTCCAGAGTGATCTGCCTTTCCTCTGCCCGTGCCTTGACTAAGTACAATTATCACTGTGTCGTGTTTTCTTTTTTCATTCACATACCCTTAAATTGCTGCTGAAGTTCTGTGGATTTGCTGTTCTCCGTGTTCAGTGGGATTTTCAGGAGTGTTGAGGGAAGTCCTTCACCTGTCTAGAGACTGTAGGAAAGCAGTTGTCTAGATGACATTCATCTTGAGATTTTTACTAATTTGATGACTAGGGAGTCTTTCATTAACATTCGGGAAGTATAGTTGCTCCTAACATCAGACTTCAGAACTGGGCCAAATGTCTGTCATCTTGTACATATTAAGTGAACAGGCTTTTCTGCTATTCATTCGAACCTCCCATCTTTCTGGGACACTACATTCTCCCGGCTACCTCATCACTGCATCCAACCAAGGTGGAAGAAGAGGGACCACGTGGTCACCAGGTGTTAGAGCCAGAAGGGGCTTGAAGTTCATCTCTGCTGATCCCCCCCCCACCAGAATAGCTTGGGGTTGTAGTGCTGTAGTAGTGTGGTATTAAGCACTTAGCATGGTGGAACGAGTGCTAGATATAATAATAATAGTTATATAGTGATTTAATATTTGCCAAGGGCTCTATGAATATTATCTAATTTCATCCTCACAACCCTGTGAAGCAGGTGTTATTATTAACCTCCTTTACAGGTGAGGAAACAGGCTGAGAGGTTACAGAGCTGGTGGGTGTCTAAGGTGCGTCTCATGTCATGTACTGCAAGTCCTGCCCTCTGGCCCCTGGGCCACAACTGCTGGATTTGGGGTTTGATCCGGATGTGAATCCTAGCTGTGCTCCTCCTGACAGTACAGGCTACATTTCTGAAGCACTTGCTGGGTTCAGATACTATTCTGAGCCCCGAGAGAGAAAGGAAGTTGAGTTAAGACTTGGTCTCTACCCTCAAGAAGCTTATGCGCTAAGAACTCCTGGTCATGTGGCCTGAGGCAGGTCATTCCCCCTTCTCTAGGCCTTGCTTTCCTCATTTGCAAAATGAAGCAGTGCCAGGTGATTTCTAAGCTCTTTTCTAGCGTCTGCAAAGTGGGAATCCCCATCACTGGTGAGGTAAAGTGCAGACAGTGCCAGGCCTGTTGTTCCATGAGTTCAGGGGTGTCAGATATTTTTGAGGCTTCTACACTTCTGACCTTGTGTTCCTGGAATAGTTTAAAAAGTTACTTGGTGTCCCCTGTGTGAAAGCATTGATTGCAACTTTTGCCACATTTTATATTCATCTTCTTATCAAGTAAGGCTGTGTCAGGTGAATGCTAGGGATAAGAAGTATTTTCATCTGTGTAGTTTGGACGTGACACAATTAGATTCAGCACATAAGCCTCAGTACTATTAAAGCAATAATTCCCCCTTCCCCCCAGCTCTTACTTTTGTAGGTCTTGTCTCAGATACAGCAGCTTCTGTTTTTAAAGGAATGTATTTTAGATCAATACCAAAAATGCAATCATTTGCAGCCTGAGTTGAGTCAGCCGAGTGACTCTATAAAATGATTTTGTGGCTGCCGTGTTTATTCTCCCTCCATAATTTCCGGAACAAATCAGAAGATGCTTTTTTTTTTTTATAGTGTCAGTACAGCAAACAAAAGGTCCAGCTGTGATTTTTCTGCTGCTTACATCAACACCAGTAAGAACAGCTCTGCAATCCAAATGTAGCTGAAGGTTTGTTGTTCCACAAGGCCGACAAGAGCCCAGCTGGGGGCAGTGAGGCTGGCCAGTAGTATGTTTTGGTCAGCAAAGTAAGCTAAAAAGAGATGAAATGTAGAGAAAGAGCAGTATTTACATAGCTGTTTGGGAGCAGAACAACCTCCTGGCACGTAATTCCAAGTGTTGTCCTCTATAGTTTTCCTTAGGGCAGCTAGGTGGTGCAGTGGGTGAGTGTTGGGCCTGGAGTCTGAAGAACCCGAGTTCAAATCTGGCCTCAGACACTTACTAGCTGTGTCACTCTGGGCAATCACTTAACCCTGTTTGCCTCAGTTTCCTCGTCTGTAAAATGGACTGGAGAAGGAATTGGCAAACCATTGTAGTATCTCTGCCAAGACAACCCACATAGGATCATGGAGAGTCAGACACAACTGAAACGACTCGATGATGATAACTATGACGATGACGACAACGATGATGATGGCAATTTTCCTTGGCCCCTCCCACACTTAATCAATTCAGCTGTACCTCATAACTGATCCACAGCCAAGAAGGCTAGGTGGCTTCACGTCTCAGACTGACCCTCGCTGTTTTTCTGTTTCCTTCCATTGTTAAACTTCTGGAATAAGAGGTCTGTATCTTCAGTATATTCTTCAATTAAAATATCTTCATTTCCTCAATACCTATTTAGTGCATAATCTACCACAGTCTGGCTTCTGTCCCCACAACGACAGAAACTCTGCTTAAGAGATTACCCAGGACCACCTTCAGCACAAGCCAGTGTTCTCAGCATCCTCCTTGGCCCTGATCTCCTAGTTCATCAGCTCCCACAGCCTCTGGTTTTCCTCTTTTTTATCCACAGGTATGATCACATTTTACATTTTGTCATTCATATCTGCTCCCATATCATGAACTCTGAAATCCCTCTCCTGACTTCCTTTCTCTTGCCCTTGTTCCTCCTAAACTTATTCATCCTTCTGCAACTTGCAGTCTCTCACTCCCTCCTTCTTCCAGGCCATCAACCTTGACAAAGAGGACTGCTCTTTCCTCCCTTCACGGTATTGAACACCCAGTTCTACTCTCTGCTGTTCTCCACCTTTGATTCCCTTGTCCACTTGTTATATCACTGTGCTTCCCTTGACAAATCCATGCCTTGAATTGCATCCTCTACCTTCTCCGCTCCTCTCTGCATGATGTGCTGGGAAAAGCCTCACATGATGTTGACTTGGTCCATTGCATAGTTGTTATCTAATTTCAACTAGACCCTCACTGCTGTACAGCCTTCCTTTTATTTTTCCCTGATTGACCTTCTGTCACTTCCCATGAACTTCCCCAAACATCTTTTCTCCTCAGACTCCTATACCTGTGTCAGCAGATGAACTTGCCTTAGGAAGTTGAAATTTGATAGAGATAAATATACAGCCATATAGAAATGTCTTGAAGAATCAACGTCACTAGTACAAGAGTGGCCAGATAGCCATTTTTCTGAAAAAGATCAGGGGGTTTTCGTTAACCGTGAGCTTGCTATTATCAATAGTGATACAACAGCCAAAAAAGCTCATAGGATCTGAGGCTGCGTTAAAACAGACAACACTCCTGGGAATATGGAGGCAATAGTCCTGATGTTCTCTGCCATATTCAAATCCTGCTTTGAGCATTGTGTTCAGTTTGGACATCACATTTTAGGAAGAGCATGGGTGAGCAGGAAAACATCTGCAAACGGACAACCAGAAGGAAAGGGCCTCAAGTTCATGCCATGTAAGAATTGAAAATATTTGTGGGTGTTTAGCCTGGAAAAGAGGCAATTAAAGTTACCCCAAAGTGGAATAAGCTGCCTTGAGAGCTGTTAGGATCCTCCTTACTGGAAGTCTGCAAGCAGAAATTGGCCAGCTTCTTCTCAGGTATGTTATGGTTGAGATTCTTTGGGGGGAGTAGTTTGGACAAGATGGCCATTGAGATATCCCTACCCATTCTGAAATTCAATTATTTTATAATTGAATGTCACCATACCGTACTACGTTTTCTGTTCAAGGAATTTTTAAAATGGGAAGACTTACATGAAATAATTGCAACATGAACAAAATCAAAGCCCAAAGACCAATATACTGGACCTTTCCAGTTGTAGAGCTAAACCACAATAACAGAGATAAATTTATGTTATTTACACGGTAAAGGTCACAGCTGAACAGGAAAAAGTATGATGGGGGTGCTCATATGGTAATGTAAGTATTTCAGGCAAATTTTAAGAAATAATAAGAGTTTGAGATCTGTTTTCAGTTGATTACAGTAGCTTGGTATTTTGTTTTAGCTTCTGTGCTTTTTTTTCTCATATTGAAATAAAATGAAAAATAATAATTCATTGAGTTAATCTCCAACTCAAAAACCTTCAGCAACCAGAGTATCAGAGGTGGAAAGGCCTTAGAAAGCAAATAGTTCAACTCTTTCATTTTGTAGATGAGGAAAAAGACTCAATGTACTGTTATTTTGCACTTAACTAATACAAGTTAGTATAAGAAATATTTTCTTGCTTACCAATCTTATCTCTCCAACTAGTGCCTGCCATAATTTGCCTCATGCCAAATAGATGCTTAATCAATACTAGGTTGATTAAACTAGAAAATGAGCTCCTTGAAAGCAATGATGATGATTTCTATTGCTTTGTCCCCCTTCAGTGCCCGGCACAGTGCCAAATGTAGAGGATCCACTTGAAAAAGTTTGCTTATTGATCTGTGAGTGGCACATATTATTAGATCCCCTCCTTCCCTGCCACACACACTCCCACAACACATTTGGAAATTCAGGACAGAAAACTTTGATTAAATGAGATATAACATTGAAATT
The DNA here is from genome assembly GCF_011100635.1 of Trichosurus vulpecula. Taxonomy (NCBI): domain Eukaryota; kingdom Metazoa; phylum Chordata; class Mammalia; order Diprotodontia; family Phalangeridae; genus Trichosurus; species Trichosurus vulpecula. The sequence goes on from NC_050578.1 coordinate 255,150,074, forward strand.
CATTCCACAGCTTGGTGAAACAGCAGAGATGCCCCAGGTTGTCCGGCTGCTGTTGCCCTCATGAGCCACCTTTAGACAAGTAACATCACTGATAGACCATTAAAAATCAACTAAAAATATGTAGGAAAAAGGGCAGAGTGAAACAAACTCATTTTAGCTCCATTCCCTGACCTCGTTAAATTTGACAGGTGATTTTTTTTCTTATTAGAGACCTTGAGCTTGTTGTTTGTGACTCCAGACGAATGCTGTAGTAGGGATTATGGGTTTCTGTGCACAGATACTTGGGGGATTTTTATAAAACCATGAAAGGATGTACTTATTATCTTAAAGTATGTTTTCTTAGACTTGCCTTTCTTAGAAATATATAAACATTAATAGAGCTGTCACAGTGTGAGTTACCTCTCGAGTGAAGATGGAAAAGATCCTGCCTTCTGGGGTGACACAAATTGAGTGTGTCCTAAAAATCTTAGAACACTTTTAAACTATTAAAGCTTTGGGGACTTTTGGGATACCCTGTATATACACGCTTAAAAAAAACCCAAACATACTTATTTTAGGGAGCCCTCCAGAACAAACTGGAGTCTGGCTTTCTCTAAGATGGAATTCAGAACAATTAAATTTGATGAAACTTTCTTCTTTCCCTGTTATTTCAGGGAGAAGTAGAATTAAGTGTCCAAATGGAACATAATTGCTCCCTGAGGAGGAGGAATGGAAGAGGAGAGCTTGACCAACTTTTTATTCTTTTAGATTCATAGCAGAATTCAGGGAAGAGATACTGAACACCTAGAAGAGTGAGTGGTGATGATAGTGAGTCAGCTTGACTTCATCAAGACAAGGGCATGCCAGCCTAACCTGAACTGTTTAAATGATAGATCAGGCAAATGTTGTAGCTACAGCTTACCGAGATTGTAGCAGAGCACCAGCCAGAGTCTTTTATGCTTCTCTTGTCGACAAGCTGAAGGAAGGCAGGTATAAGATCAGTGGGGAATAAGATCTTTCTCGCCCATCCGTAGGCTTCATGTGGAGCCCATTAATGCTATAAGCAAGCTTTCTTGCTTGTAGGAAGGCTTACACACCTTTTGTTAATTTCTAATTAGGCACTGATCTTAAAGAGTATATATTCTGAGAGGAGAGCTTTTGCTTTGGGTGCTTGCTTACGAGAAGGATGTGTTTCCCTGGTCGAGACTCAGAGTGGCTGTGTGTTCAGAGCCCGTTGACTGCTCGGAGGTAAAAGCTCTCTTCATTCAGTGGTGGATGTAAAGTTTTGATTCAGGCAGCAGAGCCCTGTCTCTTGGTTTTTATTTCTCTTTTCTGTATTTTCTGTGTTTGTATTTTATGTGATTAAAAAAGATTGTTGACCCCTGAAATGGTTATCTTTTCTTAGTAAAGCAGATAAAAGAACCTGCACTAGCAGCCATCCTGGGTATGTCAGTGTGGTTTTTACTGCAGTAGAATAGATGATAGTACAGTTAGGTGAATTTGAAACTGCTTGAATGGCCACACCCAGAGAGACTAGTCGTCGTTAATGATTCTATTTCTGCTTGGGAGGGAGGTCTCGGATGAAGTTGTTCCCCAAAGCTGTGTGCTCCCTTAATGTTTTTATGAGTAAGTTGGGTCAGCCAATCAGTCAAGACTTTGGAAAGCAAATTTGTAGATGACATAAAGCTAGGAGAGAGAGCGTCTGTGTTGAATGACAGAATCAAAATTAAAAACAATGTCAGAAGGCCAGAATGGTTGTTGTTGAATTGTCTTCAGTTGTGTCTGACTCTTTGTGACCCAGTTTGGGGCTTTCTTGGCAAATGTACTGAAGTGCTTTGCCATTTCCTTCTCCAGCTCATTTTACAAATTGAGGAAACTGAGGCAAACAGGGTTTAGTGACTTGGCCAGGGTCTCACAGCTAGTAAGTGTCTGAGGCTAAATTTGAACTCAGAAAGATGAGTCTTCCTAACTCCAGGCCTGGTACTCTATCCACTGTGCCACCTAGCTGGCAGACCCTGGCAGAATGCGTGGGTTGAGTCTAAAAAGATGAAGTTTAATAGGGATAAATGTAAAGTCTTTCACTTAGGCTAAAAAATATATGTTTCACCAATATAGATATGAAGAGGTATTGCTAGACTGCAGATCATCTGAAAAAGATCAGTGGGCCTTAGTGGACAGCAAGGTCCATCTGAGTCAACAATATGAAACTGAAAAAGTAAGATGATCTAAGATACTCAGACCGTATCTGAAACAATGTGTTCAGTTCAGCCATCTTTTAGGGAGGATAATAATGAGCTGGAGAGAAGAATCTTAATAGAGAACAACCAAGATGGTTAGAGGAACTAGAAATTTTTAGCCTGGAGAAGAGAAGACTTAGGGGGAGACAGGGGGGCTGTTTTCAGATATTGTTTTGAGCCTCAGAAGACAGAAGGTGGAAGCTACAAAGAGGTATATGGAGGCTTAGTATATGGAACCACTTCCCAAAAACTAAAGGTCTCCATGGGAGTTATCCCACTGGGGCGTTTACACAAAGGCTGTGTGGCCTCTTGCCAGGGGTGTTGTTGAAGGGCTTCCCATGTAGCTACTGATTGGATGAGATCAGAGGTGGGGAACCTGTGGCCTTGAGGCCACGTGTGGCCATCTAGGTCCTCAACTGCAGCCGTTGACCAAATCCAGACCTCAATTCTGTGAAGTTCGGATGGGTCACAGGGCCGTGCTTGAGGACCAAGAGGGCCACATTTGGCCGCAAGGTCGCAACTTCCCCACCCGTGGACTAGATGGTTCCTGAGGGCTCTTGCAGCTCTGAGATTCTTTGGTTCTTCCTTCTTTGTCATTGTCTCTCTTTCTGTGGAATTGGGGAGATGTCAGGGTTGGGTCCCAGCACAGTGTTATATATACTGAAAAGCGCCATACGCAGCTTTCATTTTGAACTCCGAAGCCCACTTGAGGCTAGGAGCAGACATGGAAAATTTCATTCTCAGCCATGTTTTTTTTCTGACCATATTTAAGAAAGTTCTGAATAAATGAGAGGACTGTTTTTTTCCACTCACCCTTGCTTAATGACTGTGAATGCAGGTCTGTAAACAGAACCAAGGTTTCCACTGTTGCTTGTTCATTTATCAGCACGAATCTTTGTGCTGTGTGGCACTGGCTTTTCTGTGCTTTTAACTGTTGCTTTCATCAGTGGAGAGAGGCTGTCCGCCATTTTGTCTGAGGCAGGCCGTGTAGTTTATAGCCTCATTAAACTTTGACCAGAGGATGAAGCCTTTGGGAGTACTCTGGTTGTGATTTATTGTGTGACCTCATGTACATTTGAGAGATATGCATTCTTTAATCAGGAAATTAGGAGAAATATATAGGAAGGTATATAAAAGGAACACTGAACTGGAATGAAGTGCCAGTCCTCCCTTGTGCCACTCACTTGTTGAATGACCCTGGCTAAGTCATTTCCCCTCTCTGGGCCTCAGTTTCCTCCCACTTTGAAATGAGGGAACTGGACTAGGTAACCTTCTAATCCTGACATTCTATGATTCTAAGTAGGAAGAAGCATTATAATAATTCCATGTAGCTCACCAGCTGTACCGTATCTTTCTACCTCTCTCATGAGTCTAGACCTTTGCTCGTTAGGATAGCTTTCCCAAGGATACACTTATCTTTGTCAACTGTATTTGCTACATTGAGCCAGAAGTGTCTAAAACTAATAGGATCCATTCATTCCACCAGACTTAGAAACAATGGTGAGCATTAAAAAAAAAACATCAGGAGAGAATGAGGTCAGGTACAATTCCTGGGTGTGACTGGGGGAAAATTCTTAACCAAACAAGGAATAAAAATGTGTTAAAGACAGTATTTCCAGTGACCTGGAATTCAAAAGCTTTAGCATTAATAAAATCAATTATAGCTTGGATAAGAAGGGAAAGCATTGATTTGGGGGGGGAAAATCTTTGCATGAAGTATCTCTGAACAGGCTCTGGTGTGCAATATGTCACAGCGTCTTAGAATTGGAGAGCCGGGATTTCAGTTGGTCATTTAGACCAAGCCCTCACCGATAGGAATCCACTTCATAACATCTCTGACAAGTGGTCACTCTCAGCCACTGCTTGAAGACTTCCAGAATGGGGCACCCTGCCACCTCTTAGGCAGCCCAGTCCAATTTTGGATAGCTTTTGTTATTAGGACATGTTTCGTGACATTAAAACCAAACTGGCATCTTTTTAGCTTCCATCCGTTGCTCCAGGTTGTGCCCTCTGGAACCAAATAAAGACTTGTCCCTTCTCCACATAACAATCCTCTAAACACTTGAACACCGTTATCTGTATCTCACTCTGATCTTCTGTAGCCTAAATATGCTCAATTCCTCACTCACTGAGTACTCCACACCCTTCACCGACCTTGTTCTTCCCTGGACACTATGTGCCTTACCATTGTCTGTTAAATTGAACGCAGTGCTCCAGATGAGGTCTGACAAGGGCAGAGGACTCTGGGAATATCACCTCCATGTCCTGGATTATTCCTTATCACTGTATTCTTGATACAGCGCAAGATCACTTTCGCTTGTTTTGACTGCTTCATCACACTGCTGATTTTTATTCAGCTTGCATTCCACCACAACCCCCAGATCTTTTCAGAGCAGCTACTGTCTGTCCGTGTCTCCCTGTTCTTGGGAAGTTGATTTTTCCTTCCAAGATATAGGACTCTACCTTGATCCCTGTTGAATTTCATTTTATTAGATTCAGCCCCATCCTCTAGTCTGTCAATCCCTTTGGACCATGACTGTCATCCATTGTGTTTGCTATCTCTCCCAGCTTTGGGTCATCCGTAGATTTGAGGAGCATGCTCTCTCTGTCCCATTGAAGTTATTGGTAAATATGTGAACCAGCCCAAGGCCAAGCACAGATCCCTGGGGATACTCCACTAGAGACTTCCTGCTGTGTTGACTGTGAATCATGAACAACTGCTCTTTGAGCCCAGGCGTTCAAACAGGTCTGAATCCATCTGGTGGCGTTGTTATCCAGTCTACATGAGATTGTGTATCAGAAGTTTTACGGAAATTTAAGTAAACTATATCCACAGCATTCCTCTCCACTGGTTTAGTTGAGTATGGCATGATCTATTCTTGATAAAGCCAGGCTGGCTCTCTGTCATCCCTGCTCCCCATTTTAGATGTTCAGCAACCATCTCTTGAATGATGCGTTCTAGAAATTTCCAGGGAATTGGAATTCAAGCTCACAGATTTATGATTTATAGACTGTTCTCTTCCCTAGTTTGAAAATGAGGACATTTGCTATTCTTCAACGTTGTATTCCTCCCATTTTCCCACAGTCTTGCAGATATTAATGACAGTGGCTCAGCAGTCACATCTACCACTTCTTTCAGGGTCTAAGGCTTTAGTTAATCCGGGCTTGGTAGCTTTAATTCTTCAGGGGCAACCAGGTGTTTTCTTCCTATACTGTGACCTTAGTTATCTTCAGCATCAGCTCTCTGCCTTAGTAAGGGACAGGGAAAAGCTGGGACCTGTGATTTCATTAACATAGGAAACTCCCAGATGAGGAAACTGCCCCCACCAAAGCAAGTTGGTGTCGTCTTTGCCTAGTTACAGTCGGAGTTGCCTAGAGCTCTCTCCGCTACATCAATCTGCCTCTCATGTAGGGAATTAACACAAATAAGTAAGACTAGGAGCCATTTCCAAATGATTAGGTTGTCAAAGGATATGAATAAACAATTTTTAGATGAAGGATTATAAACTATTAACAACCATATGAAAGATTGTCCCAAGTCATTAATAATAGAAATACAAATCAAAACAACTTTGAGGTTTCTGTTCACAACTAGCAAATTGACGAAGATAACAGAAGACAGAAATCATAAGTGTTGTAAGGGCTGAAGAGAGAGAGATAGACCAATATATGGTTGGTTGAGCTGTGAAAGCAGTTTGGAATTATGGTTAAAAATAAATAATAAGGTGCTAAAATGTCCATCAGAGATTCTGTTCCTAGGCATATGCCTCAAGGTCAGGTCAAAATTCCAAAAGACTCATGATGGAAAATGCTGTCCACATCCAGAGAAAGAACTATGGAGTCTGAATTGCAGATCGAAGTATACCATTTTCACCTTTTTTGAAAATTTTTTTCTTTCTTGTGGTTTTTTTTCCTTTTGCTCTGATTCTTCTTTAACAACATTGGAAATGTGTTTAACATGATTGTGCATGTATGACCTATATCAGATTACTTGCTATCTAGGGGAGGGAGGGAGGGCAAAAAAATTTGAAACTCAAAATTTTATAAAAGTGAGTGTTGAAAAAAAAAGTTTGGAAAAAAAGGTCAGGTCAACAAGCATTTTATTATTACTATGTGTTAGGTAGCTGAAGTTTAGAGAATTAATCGTGGCTGGTCTGGGACCTTCCACAAAATGGAGGTTCCAAAAAGAATTCACCAATAGGAGAAGAAAATCACAGTGATGGAGAGAGAGAAGGCAGATGAAGTGTTAGTGGTAGTGCCCGGGAGTGAAGCAGAGTTGAGTTGAGCCCTTCCTCAAAATGGAGGTTCCTGGAGGAACTTGCTGATGGGAGAGGGGCTGAAGGACAGAGGGAGGGGGGCAGATGGAGCTTTGTCGCAAAGTCTAGACAGTGAACATGGGAATGAAAGTCCTCATGCACAAAAATATTCATAAGCGTCACTTTTAAAAAATATTTTTATTTTATTAAGTATTTATTTCCCAATTACATTCAAAAAATTTTTGATATTTTTAAAACTTTTGAGTTCCCAGTTCTCTCTCTCTCTCCCACCCCTCCTCTGCCCCTTGAGAAGGCATTGATTATATGTGTGAAGTCAAAGCACCACTTTTTGTGGTAGCAAGAAGCTGCAAAACAGAGTCATTCTATCTATTGGGTATTGGCTAAGCAAATTGGGGTAGATGAAAGGAAGGGAACATTCCTCTGCACCCTGAGAAACAGTGACCCCAAAGAATTCAGAGAAGCCAAGCAGAAGGAAAAACTGAATGTGCCCCCCGTAAGGTGACCAAGAATGACCCAAATGGGAGACCTATGGTGTGAAGTACTCCATGCACTCCGGGGCATAGCCGGAGTGTTGCTGAAATTGTGTTTTCTCTTTTTAAATTCTTTGTTACACAGGGATAGATTGCTAGGTAGAGGAAAGGGACCTTTGGAAACGTAGCTGATGTAAAAACAAGATAGTGACAAAAAATTTTAAAACACCCTTGTGAAAATCTGACAGTAGAAACAGAACTGATTAAGCTGCTGCTGCTTTGTCAGTGCTGATTTTTGCCCTTTACATGTGAAATTCTCCTTGGTTTTTAAAATCTCTTCTTGTTTTATCCACAAGCAGTTACAGTTCTCCTCCTTCCTTCTTCTACCATATGCCCCAAAGAAAAAAATAGAAAAAAAAATGGAAAAAAAATCATCCGTCACCTGAAAATTAGTCAGTTGTTTTGGAAAAAACATTTTCTTCCTCGACTATTTTCTGTGCTCTGGTTTCTGAGCTTGATTTATAGATTACCTGCTTTTTGCACACACTTGCCCCATTTCTGTTTATTCAGTCTGCTTGTTTACCATAGTTACCATCCTTTGGCTCCCAGCTGTCGTGAACCTTGCTCTAACAATCTCTTGCCTAAATCAAGCAGCCTCGGATTCCCCTAATGGCATAGATGACGCACTCAGCTTCTGCTATCTTTTCCTCCATAAAACATCAATCTTGTGTCTGCTCTTTGCTTGCAACAACCTTATGCTGGGGAATAATCAGACATAGGACCAGGTTGCTGTAGAGCAGGGTAACCTCCCCGCTGCCTTCTGGATGGCAAGTAGGTCACATGGGGATGTTTGGGGGATCGTTAATCCCCTTCAGAAGTGAGAGACATATATCATTAGAGTCAATCAATAAACGAAAAAATAACTTCAGTCGTCTGTTTCACTTCTGCCTGTCTGAGCTGCCTTCCAGAGCTGCTGTTAAGAGGCTTAGGGGCCTGAACCTTGGGCTATTTATCCAAGTGCATTACTGTTTGGGTTTTGATTTTTCTGGGAGAAAGAATTATAAACAGTGGAGTTCTCAAGAGCAAGCCTGCAATAATAAATCTAAACATAACCACACATTAAAAGCTAGGCCCAAATAACAAATAAATGCAAAGTCTTTGCATCAGAAGGGAAATGGACTCTGAAGCCCCTTATACTCACAGCAGAGAGGCCGATGGGCCAGGAACCTCCTGGCTCAACTGTTGACCTCCCCCAGGGACAAATAAAGTCGCTTAATTCACCACTTCTTTAGTTCCTACTCCTGTGAAAGAAAATTAACACCACCTGCCTCTCACCGTGCTCTGCTGTGAAGACTCTTAAAAATGACGTGCGTAACCTCCTTGGAGATTGTTGGGAGAAAGATACGGTGTTAATGCAAAATGTTTTCATTTTGAACTTCCAGGAGTTAGTGGTAGATTTCCAAGAGCTAGAACAGCTGGTGTCACCCGGCAATATACTTTTTTGGCCGTAAGGCAGCACCCAGCTTTTGAGAGAGTCAGCAGGTAGAAGAAGGATCCTTTGGAACATTGGACCGGCCAAATAACTTAAAGAACTAGTTGTTGAATTTCTTTGTGGACTGTTAAAAAAGAAGGAAGGTCTGCCACTGGTGTTCCATTGAACAGTTCATTTTCCTAATCGTGCCCTAATGTCAAATGCTAAGAAGTGATGACTTCTCTAGGGCTTTGAGGTTTTCAAAGCACCGTCTCACGACAGCCTGGTGGGGGAGGCCTTCCAGGGAGGCTTGGAGAGTTGTGACTTACCAGGGTTACGCAGTCAGGACTGAAAGCCGAACTTGACTTTCTGACTCCCAAGTTCGTTGTTCTTCTCATCGTACCATAATTGAGCATGGTTGCTTTTAGGGAGTTCCTGTATCATTGGAGTTTGGTTTTTTCGTAGGCCAAAGTGGGCTGCACTATAAAACTGGATGCCTTTGGCCGCCTTATGTGATATCTGTCGCAGATATGGTGGATGGAACTTTTCATTTGGCTTGCCGTCTCTTGTCAGATCTAATCTCATTACACATGAAAATAACTTGGTTCACTTAATGCTATTTCTCAGGAAGAGAATGGGGACTATACATATGTGGAAAGAGTAAAGATACCCTTGGATCATGGCACCTTGTTGATGATGGAGGGAGCTACGCAAGCTGATTGGCAGGTGAGAATAAAGAAGCAGTACAAATAGCAGCGTCTCCTGTACAATTTCCCCGATATAGCCTAGGACTATGAATGTAGGAAACGCCATAATTTCATGATGATTGAGACATTAAGTTAACATCACATCAAGCTTGATAATGCTTATTGATTAATATCAGACCTACTGGCGATGATCATACACAAGGCTTCAGTCAAAAAGTATTTCAGGCCAAGTTCTCTTTAAAGGGTTAAAGGGCTAGGAAGTGATGATCAGTCACCACTTAAGGGACAAGTGTCTCACGTTGCCCTTTGGTTTAGGTTAAAAGATTTGCCCTTTAGGATCCTTCATGTTAGACTGGGGAGAATGGCAAGAGGTCGAGATGAAGAGTAATGCTTCATTAGGTGAAACTGTTTCAGTGCTAGAATGTTCTCACTTTGTGGTAGGGGAATATTAAAGGTGGGGAGAGAATTTTTATACAAGAGTTCATCAGTATTCATTTGAAACCTTTGTCATATCCACTTTAGGGAGGTTAGAATAGCAATGTCCCTCTCCTTAAAATTGCCTTTAGTGCAAATGTCTTTCTGTGTCTAGTTAGTTATAAAGCGTAGTTGTTCATAACTTGTCTGTTTCTCTGTAGCACCGGGTGCCCAAGGAGTACCATTCTAAGGAAGCAAGAGTGAACCTGACCTTTAGGACTGTTTTCTCGGAGCCCAGTGGGATGGATTCAAGAGTGACCTAAGAACCTTCTGAGAGAAGCTGCCTTGGAATGATTCCAGCCTTTGACATCAAGCATTCCAAGGATACGGGCATGGACATTCAGGTCTCCTAGCGATACCACTTCCTAGGAGATGAGAGTCTAATTGGTGCCTTAGCAGAGAGTTCTGTGAAACGTAGCAAGCAGTTCATGTTTGGAATATGCTTGTTGTGGGAATAGTAATCCCTAAACAGGTCTCAGACTTGTGGATTTGCTTTGTACAAATTAAAGTCTGTTGTGCTTGTACTCATAGATGATTTCTTCCATTGGCTTTTCTTTTTCCTTCATTTGTATACAAGAGCTGTGAATGGATGGATTTGTTTCTCTAAGGAAAAACAGCACATACTTCTCCCTGTGATGAGAGTAGTCGAGATGTAAATATGTGTCACCATTTCTGGATTTCTCTTTGGTCAGACAGCTGCTGAAATCCAAACAGGTATTTTTCCTGGGTTGCCTTGAAATTTGCCTTGACTTCTTGACTTCTGTGCTATTGTCATGGAAGGCTCTATATCCAGAGTACACTGAGCAGCGCTGAGTCATCCAGTTTCTCTAGCTCTGCTTTGACCAGGCCCTCAAACCCGAGAACCTCAGGCAACTGATGCAGTTTTCCCAGCCACCCTTGGGCAGTCAGCAGTACACGTTTAACCTCATGAGGAGAAGAATCATTTAGTGATGTAAGGAGAAGTAATAGGTTGAAATTTGGGCAAAATAGCAGAGCAAATCTCCGGGTAGTGACATCTGTTCCTCACAGATTAGCATTCCCTGGAGAAATTGTTGCAGTCATTTAAAGCCAAGCCAAATAGAACCCTTGTGAATAAGTATGTTGGGAGCTATCCTTCCTGGGGGCTGTTGGGAATGGACTCGATTATCTAAGGATTCTTTCCTCAAATTTCAGTAACCCTGTGACTAAGGCTCTCGAGGCCATTACATCACTGAGGTTCCCAAAACAGCTTAGGGTTGCTGCCTCTTGGTGCATCATAAACACGTGCTTTTGTGACCTCTTGGTCAGGCATGCAAGGACATTTCCAAAACAAGACCAGGAAATCTTTTAAGAAAAAGGAAATTAGTTTAAATAAGTGAGAATGGAACAAGAATATGGACTTAGCTGTTGTGGAAAAAACCTCCTTGCTGACCTGTCTCCTTTTTATCCCCTCTCCTTTCCGTGCTTTTAGATCCGTGATCCTTGGTGCCCAGCGTCAGGAGGCTAGAGGGTGGTTTGTTTAAGAGCAGGATAGAGTTTGCTGCTTGTTGAGCTGTGTGGCCTAACTTTTTGATAGACTCTGAGACATCTCACCGTTACAGTTGCCATGATTTTGCCATTGGCTTTTGTAGAGCACCTTTTCTCCAAGGAAAGTGAGGCACTTTACAGAATCTCTGAATTACCCCGGTATTTTCGAGGGAGATAAGGAATACTTTCTGTCAAAGTAAAAGCAAACCCCTACCATGTCTCCACCTTTCTTGTTGACAGACTGACCAACATTAGCAAAGCAACCCATTTGGCAGTGGGTTCAGTGATGGCCATTTGGAATCTCCTCTTTCATTTCTGTGGATGAACAGATTATATAGGCCCTTCAAGATCCTTCCCAGTGTGGAATCATTACTTCACGTATCTCAGGCTGACGACTGTAACCTTCACACCTGCATCCTGCTTACTGAGCAACGCTGGTGAGCTCAGCCTCTCACCTGTGAGCTCAGGTTGGGTCAGCAGTGAGAGGTGACACTTCAGAGAAGGCTCAGGTGGCCTTAGGATGCAGAGAAGTCCAATGTCCAGACAGACCGAGGTGGTTGACTTGCTCTATTCTTTCCTAGTCAGAAGACATTTGGAATTTCGCAGCCGTTTATGGGCACCATGTTTTACTGATGCATTTCAGTTTTTGATTTTCCAGTAGGCTGCCCCACCCCACATAGTCTCCATCCTTACCAGCTAAGCAGTATCCTGTATAGTAGTCACATATAACAGTAAATGGCAATCTGCAGCCCTTAGTGCACTTCTCTGCAGAAAAGAAGGAATTATTTTCCACTGTCGGTCATCTAGAACTACTAGTCATTGCATCTGATCTGAATTTTGTTTTCAATTGCATTACTGCAGTCAATGTGCATATAGTTCCCCTGACTCTGCCCTTTTCTTCATCAGTTCTTGGTTTGCCATGTTTCTCTGAATCCTTCATATCCATCAGTCTTTAACCAAATTCCATTCCATTATAAAGTTACACTCTGTTTAGACATTCCCCAGTCCATGGATACCTATTTTGTTCACACTTTTTTGCTATCACAATAATCAGTAAGCATTTACTGAGTCCTCCAATGTGCTAGGCATCGTGCTGTGTGCTGGGGATACAAAGAAGCACGCCCCCCCTCCCAAAAAAAGGCCCTGCCCTCAGAGAAGTCATAGTCTAATGAAGGAAACAACATGCAAACAATTATGTACAAACAAGATATATAAGGGGTAAATTAGACTTAATAGGGAAGGCATTATCCTAAAGGGGGATCTAGAAAGGCTTCTCATAGAATGTGGAATTTTAACTGGGACCTGAAGGAAGCCAGCAAACCTAGAAGGCAGAGGTGCAAGGGGAACGGAATTCCAGGCACAGGGGACAGCCATTGAAAATGCCTGGAGACTGGAGATGGAGTGTCTTGTGGATACTGGGATGAAAGAGGAGGGAGTAAGGTTTAGGAGGCAGCCATGTCGTGAACAGCTTTGAATGCCAGATAGCATTTGCTGGAAGCCACTATAGTTTACTGAAGTGGGGAAGACACGGTCAGACCTGTGCTTTTAGGAAGATCAGTTTGACAGCCGAGTGAGGGCAAACTGGAACAGGGAGAGACTTGTGGCAAGGAGAGCAGTGAGAAGGCTTTTGTAATGGGACAGGCATGAGGTAACAAAGGCCTGCGCCCGGGTGGGAGTCATGTTAGAGAATAGAAAGGGGCCCATGTGGAACACCAGACTTTGCAACAGTTTGGATATGGGCGAAGAGGGAAAACGAAGAATCAAGGATGACCCCTCGGGATGAGGAAGATGAGGATGCCCTGGACAGTAATAGAGAAGTTAGGAAGAGGGGAGGAGGAGGGCAGGGAAGTAATGAGTAGTTTTATCAGTGTTTCAGCATTCATGGTCCTTTCTTGCTGTGCTAGACCCCCTTAGTATTTAGGCACTATATGACCCGGGATGGCTGCTTAAAAGAAACTGTTTAAAGGAATAGTAAATTTGGGGGGTAATTTTAAATTTTGAGGTAACTCACATAATTCAAAATTGTTTTTCATTATAGCTGAACTAATTTTTCAGCTTCCTGACTATCTTCCCGTAGCTCTTCTGATCTGTATATTTCTGTCTTTTGCCACCCTTGCCAGTTTGGTGGGTGTGAAGTGAACCTTTGGAATTTTGATTTGCATTTCCTTTATTATTAGAGATTTGGAGCATTTTTGTGTAGTTGGTGGTGGTTTGTGTTTCTTTTGAAAATCGCTCCTATCCTTTGATTTATCTATGAGGGAATAGTTTTTAATCTTTAAAATTTCTATCAGTTCCCTATGTGTTCTGGATGTCAGACCTGTGTCAGAGATCATAGGATTTTTGCTTCAGAAGGGATGTAGAGATGAGCTAGTCCTGCCGCTTCATCATAGATGAAGAATTTGATCCCTGAAGAGGTTAAGTGACAGAACTCCAAAAGAAACCAGTTCCACTGCCTGTGCTTCCACGTGGACCACCTTGGGAATAAGTGATTTCCTTATCACAAGGGATCCTTAAGCAGCGATTAGATGGCATTGATCAAGGGTGTCATAGCTGGGATTCACGGTTGAATTTGGATCCAGTTAGATGATCTCTGAGGTCTCTTCCAACTCCCAGGTCTAAACACCTGTCGTTCATTCATTCATTGCTTAGTGCTCTGTATCCACATAGCACCTAGGTTATTTAAACTTATTATAGCTTAAATCTGAATCAGGATTGGTTCTCTTGGTTTTAAGAAATGTTTTCTTTTTATTTGAGGATTACGTTTATCTGATAACTATCAGAAGAAGACTTCCTTCTTTGCCAGAATTGATTTGGAATTAAAAAAAAAATTTTGCACTGAAGAATTACCCTTCACTCAAAAGGACAATTAACACTATATGCAGTTACTGCCATTTTTTTCCCCTGCACTAAAGCACATCATATAAAACTATCAGTGGTTGAGGAGTGAATGGGGATACTGGATTCAGGGAAGACTACTAGGCAGCTAAGAAATTCTTAGTAACTGCCACTAACCCAATCCCAGGGACACACTAGTGATGGTTTTAAGGGATGGGAGTCAGGTTGGCAAGTTCATTCTATTCTGTTGGTAAAGCAGAGGAGACAAGCATGGTGGCACTGCCCTGTGGTCCCTGCTTCAGAGGAGGCCGAGGCTGGTGGGTCGTTTGAGTTTGGGAGTTCTGTGCTACAGCAGGGCCGAAGCTTATTGGATGTCCCCACAAAGTCTAGCACCGACATGGGGAGATCTTGGGGGTGGAGGGCCGTCCCCTGAGTGCCTGCCGTCACCCGCTGTCCCCTGAGGAAAGGAGGCAAAGGGCCAGGCTGGGCCAGCACGAGGCATCTCTCTCCTCCAACTACCAGCCTGGTCTCCCTCCACAGCAAAGAGGAGCAGCCTTCCCTTTGATCTTTATCTCCTGCTGTGCCAGAACCTTGAGGGAAGAGGAAGAGGACAGTCAGTGGGGATCCAGACTTCCATATCCTGCCACACTGTTTCCTGCCTAATCTCCAGCCTTCGGACTGAAGAGGAAGAATGAAACAGGATCTTCCATCTCATGATGCGCCTATCCTGTCCAGTCTCCAGTCTCCTTTGGGAAGAGGAGTGGCACCTTCCACTCAGTGATTAACATTTTCACTCCTGCTCATAGTCCACACATCCCATTGACTCTGAACCCCTGTAGGTCATCATCGAAATCCCATTGCCCATCCCCCACCACCCCTTTCTTTATTCCCACGCCCCTCCTGGAGTGAGGAAGACTCCACCCCAACGTTCCAGCCAAACCCCACTGAGCCCTTCCACTGTGCTCTCTGGAATGCCTGTTCCAGATAAGAAATTTCCCTTGGTCCTAAACCATTTTCCCTCCCACTTCTTTCTTCTTCTAGCTATTTCTGAAACTGGCTCCCCTGATGACAAAAACTCCTAGCATCCTTTCCAGTACTGGCTGCACCCCTCTCTTTCTCCTTGGCTCACCAGTCGAGGCAGAGGAGTTGGGATACTCCTTGTTCCCCTTGGCCACTTCCAGGTTCTCCCCCTACTTCCATCCCTCCTTCATCTCTCCTCCTTAGGAGGTCCGTGCTATTCATATCTAGCACCCAATCAAAATCCTGGTAGCTCGTGTCTACAGACCTCTAGGGTCCTCCCTTTCCTTTCTCAATGAGTTCAGTAAATGGCTCACTGCTTTTCTCTTCTCCCCAGTTCCTGCTCTCGTACAGGGGGACTTCAGACATACACATTGACTCTCCCTCAAATGCCCTAACCACTCACTTCTTCAACCTATGACCTACTCCCTCACCCACCTCAATGACACACAAAGATACTGGCACCTTATTAGACCACCTTGTCCAACCGTAATATCTATAATAATAATAAATAATAATAATAAAATTTCCCCCTCTCTTCCCTTCGCTTACCAAACCCTGCTCTTCATCCACATCATAACCTCCACTCTCTCAGCCGCTCAGTTCTCTCCCATGCTATCTCCCCTGCACTAGCCATTACTCCTTGGTGAGCCACTCATTCCACACTATCCTCTTCTAGAGTCCCTTGCCTTCTTACCAAGTCAATGATTATGTCCTTCCACTGGATCACTCCCACCATCCACTGCCTTCATTCCTACACATGTGCTGCTGAATGAAGGTAGAGAAAATCATGCAACCATTCTGATCAGGTCCACTGAAGATTTATATTACACAACCTTAACTGGGCCCTCACTGCTGCTAGGCAGTCCCACTACACCTAGCTTATTATCAACTCATTATTCCACCTCCATAGCCTCTCTTCCAAACCTTTCAAGTCTCACTTAAATATCCCATGGCTCCCCCTCCCTCAGCCCTCTCAGCTGAGAACCTTGGCTCATATTTTACAGAAAAAAATAATTGAGACCATTCACGGAGCGTTCCTTCTCCTTCCCTCTTCCGCATCTGTCATCACTCAGGTGCCTAATGCCACTATCTCCTCCTACACTCCTGTCTCACATGACTCCTTACCAAGGCTCACCTGTCTACCCGCACAAATGATCGCATTCTATCTGTGTTCTCCAATAGATTGCCCCTTGGTCTTGTCTGCTCTCTCACTTCATTCTCTCCCTTTCTGCGGGCTCATTCCTTACAGCTTACAAACAAGCCCATGCCTCCCCTATCCTCAAAAGATCCTCATCTGATCTTTCCATCCCAGCTAATTATTGTCCTGTATCTCTTTTGCCATTGAAAAAGGCTCTCTACAACAGATGCCTTCACTCTCTCTCCTCTCTTCTTAATCCCTTACAGTCTGGCTTCCAACCTCGTCATTCCACCAAAACTGCCTTCTCCTAAATGACCAGTGATCTTTTAATTGCCACATCCAATGGCCTTTTCTCAGTCTTCCTCAGCCTCTCTGCAGCCTGTGACACTGCTGATCAATCAATCTTTTCGATACTCTCTTTAGGTTTTTGGGGCACTGCTCTCTCCAGGGTCTCCTCCTGCCTATCTGACTATCCTGCTGCTGCCTTTGCTGCATATTCATCTAGAGCACACCCTCTAACCATAGATGTCCCTCAGGGTTCTGTCCCATCTCCTCTTCCTTCCCAACTAAAATCCCATCTACAAGATGCCTTTTCCAACCCCCCCCCTTAAGTTTAGTGCCTTTTCTCTCATTTCCTGTTTATCCTGTATTAACTTTTCTGTACATATTTGTTTGCTTATCATCTTCCTATGTTTAGATTGTGAGGTCTTAGACTGTACGGACTATCTTTTGTCTCCTTTTGTATCCCTAGCTCTTTGCGTAGTGTCTGGCACTCAGATGCTTAATAAATGTTTACTGATTGACTGGAATTGAACCAATTCCTTAGACATCTTCGAAAGGAGACCCTTATCAGAAAAAAACTTGCAAAGATTTTTTTTCTCTAGCTACCTATTTCCTTTCTAATTTTAGCTGCATTGATTTTGTTTGTGCAAAAACTTAATAATTTTATATAATCAAAATTGTTCATCCTGTCTTTTGTGATCCTCTCCATCCCTTATTTCTTCATGAATGCTTTCCCTCTTCATAGATCTGAAAGGTCATTTCTTGTTCTTTTTAAGTCTCGCTTTTTCTCAGCCAGCTTTTTTGGTGAATCAACTCCAAGCTGTGTTCCCTAACTTTCCATTGTTCTTCACTTGCCAGAATACACAAGGATCTCCTACCCACCATCCATTCCCCACCACCTAGCCATCTGTTTATATTATAGATATCAGGCATCTGATTCCTCTATAACACATTTACCTGAGGAATCCAGGGTCCTGTAACCCTGAGGCCATCTCCAGCTCTCAAAGTATCCTAATTCAGTCAGAATTTATTAAATGCCATTCAGTTAATAAAATTTAATAATCTGCAAAGTCCTACAGTAGTTGCTACAGAGACAGACAAAATAATCCCTTGACCTCAGAGAGCTTATGTTCCACTGGTGGGCATGATGTACCCACTGGGAAACAGTAACAGAGGGCATATTCCTCACTTACTGTCTTCCGGCAACAGATGCTGCCACCGTTACTGAAGTCAAGGGGCTTTTTAACCATCCATAACTACTTCTCATCAGCTTGTGCTTATTAAGGATTTTCCTGTGCTGGGCTGCCTCCTCCTTTTGACCCCTCCCTAGAGCTGGCATGAGGCTGCCCCTTGTCCTGACATCTTGGTTCACTGAGGGAATGAATGATCTCTTGGACCAACTGTAGCTGGAGCAGCTTGCAACATGGGAGGCTGCAGATAGGGGAGGATTTGGAGAAAGTCATGAGAAATGCGAAGCATCCCTGCAGCTAAGAGTGGCCTCCTGACTTCTCGGCAGCTTTCACTTGGCCATAGCACCCCCTGCTTTGCCTTTTCTGGTCATAAACACTTAGAGTGTAGAATTAGGAGCTTTGGTTGCTTTATTTTTTCTCTTATAAAGCCTCATGTTTCCATAGTGATGTGTTTTATTTGTTTAAATCTTCACTTATTCATGGTTCCATCAACACCCTCCTCCTCAGAACTGACCCACTGTCTGTAATTATGGTTTTTTTTTCTTTTAATTCAAGTTCTGTAGCTTTGGGAGGAGTTTCCCATCTGTCCCTCCTGCTGCACGAAGCCAGCCTCTGCCTATCTAGGGAAGTCACTCAGATGCTCATCAGTTACACCTGTTTTCAGTTCTGGATCATGTTCTAACAACTCATTAGAAATGGCTACAAGGAGGCCTGTGACTGGGCTGGGTTGTTTTGGTTGTCGAGTTGAGTTAGGGAAAAACAGGAAAAGGGAGAGCCAGAGAGGGCACAGGGTGGAGGTGAGGGAGAATCATGGTGGAAATAGATACCACTGAATGGTACCACCCTTTAAAAAAAATCAGCCTCCCTCGAATGAGCCTCAAACACTACTGGTGTGACTCAGTTTCCTCGTTGGGAGAGTGGTGATAATACTACCTACAGCATTTACTTCACAGGTTTTGTGGGGATCAAAAAAGATCGTGTGTGGAAAGTGCTTGGCAATCCTTCAAGTGATTGGTCTGTAGCTGGAAGGAACCTGAGAGGCCATTGAGTCCACCCCTCCCCCCTTTTCCAGATGAGGCACCCAAGTCCCAGGAAGATTTAGTAACCGGCCCAATGTCACAGAGGGCAGCTAGGTGGCGCCACAGTGCACAGAGACCCGGGCCTGGAGTCAGGAAGACTCCTCTTCCTGAGTTCAAATCTGGCCTCAGACATTTGCTAGCTGTGAGACCCTGGGCAAGTTACCTAGCTCTCTTTGCCTCAGTTTCCTCATTTATAAAATGAGCTGGAGAAGGCAATGGCAAACCACTCCAGTATTTTTGCCAAGAAAACCCCAAATTAGGTCACAAAAAGTTGGACATGATTGAAATGACTGAATAACAACGTCATACAGCTAATAAATTATCAGAGATAGAATTTGAACCCAGGTCTTTGGATTCCAAATCTAAAGCATTACATTTATGTACATAAGTACATTTACTATTAAATTTGTTTTTTGTGGCAATTAAGGAACATTTTCTCTCTCATGTGCCACGCACGTCTTCCAGAAAAGGAGGCAGAAATCCTTGTAGCAAATCTGCATTAAAGAGAGCAATGACTTCATTGGCCATGCCCCAAAACGTCTGACTCATTGTGCATCTGGAGTCCATGACACCCCTGTCAGGAAGTGGGCAGCGGGCTTCGGTGTCTGTTCTCTGGGATCATGGTTAGATCTGTTTACTGTCCAGGAAGCTTCCTTGCCCCCCAGTGCCTGGTTGGTATGTCAGGCTGACCCCCGATGGAAGTTTACTGGCCACTGTGTCTTGGGGGAAATACAAAAGAGCAGGGAAATGAGGAGGGAAAGAGGCCTGCATCTGCGGGGTCCTCAGTCCCATAGGGGCCTAAAGCCAGGCTCAGCTTATCAGCCACCCTCTCTCCTTCCCGGAGCAGAAGTTTTGCACAAGCCCCAATCCAGATTAGTTCCGACTCTTCCTGACTGAGACCCGTTGCACCCTCATCTCTAGCAGTGTGCCCCCAGGGTGCAGCAGCATTACCAGGCACCTTCCCACTCTCCCCTGTTCCTCTCCAAGATGGCAGCCTTGGGAGCTGTAAGAAGAGTGCGGGAGGTTTTGTACTCTGCTCAAGAGCAAATGAGCAGATCCCTGCAGAACATCTGTAGCAGGAAGCAGCAGTTTCTGCCTTTCCTTGGTAAGCCAGCCGAGGGACCATGGCACGGGCCACCGTTGAAGCTGGCATGGTGGCATGAAGAGGTGGAGGGAGGGCACGGTATGTAAGGGAAGTAGTGAGCAGAGTTGGACTTCCAAGCGCCCTTGGATCAAGTCACAATTATCCACCCACTCTAGGAAGGGAGCGGGCAGCAGGGCTTTGATGAGCTGCCCAGGCAACTGATTGCACAAGGACCTCCAGAGTGGCAAAGGAGGCTTGGTGCTTTTTCCGTGCTGGGTCTTTTTGCAGGAAGGGAGGCCAACTTCGTCATCCCAAGAACTGCATCCCAGGTCCTTCTTCAGCCTGTGGGTGCTGAGGGAGGATGGAGATATCCCCAGGTCCCCCTGTCTGCAGCAGGTGCTGAGGGAGGACTGAGACATCCCAGGCCCCCCTTTCTGCGGCAGGTGGGTGCTGAGGGAGGACTGAGATGTCCCTAGGCCCCCTTGTCTGCAGCAGGTGGGTGCTGAGGGAGAACTGAGAAGTCCCCAGGCCCCCCTGTCTGCAGCCTGTGAGTGCTGAGGGAGGACAGAGATATCCCCAGGACCCCTTGTCTGCCGCAGGTGCTGAGGGAGGGCTGAGATGTCCCCAGGCCCCCCTGTCTGCAGCAGGTGCTGAGGGAGGACTGAGATGTCCCAGGCCTCCCTGTCTGCAGCAGGTGGGTGCTGAAGCACAGTTATTTTCTCCTCAGTCAATCACTCATACCCATGCCTACACCTGGTGGGGCCACTCCTCCCTCCAGAAGCTTTCCAAGGGCCAAAGCCCTTGCTTGGCATCCACTGGTAGCACTCCTCTCTCCTACCTTGTCTCACACTATGCTCTTTCACACAGAATGTAAGCAGTCTGAGGGCAGGCACTATGTTCTTGCTTGTCTTTGTATCCCCAGAACTTAGCATAGTGCCAGGCACATAGTAAGTGCTTGTTGACTGACTTTGCACTAAAGCCAGCCTGGACTGCTCTGTCTTGTGAACGTGCTATTTTTCCATTCCAGACCTTTGCTCATATCATTCCCTGTGCCTGGGATGCCCTCACTCCCCATTCTTCCCCACCATAGTTTGTACCTATCCTTTAAAGTTCAAATACCCTTTCCTTCAGGAAGCCTTCCCTGATTCTTCTCATCCCCCTGTCATAGACCTGGCAGTGAAGCAGGGTCAGAGAAGTCTCCTCCCTTCATCCCAAGCTCTGCTCCCAAGTCTTTGTTCATTGGACTCTGCCTTTTGCCCTCACCTCAAGGGCTCCCTCATTGTCCCAGCCCAGCTTCTAGCATGGTAAGAAAAGTCCTGGGAAGAAAGGGGATCAGAGGAAAAGAAGAGCCAGGACACCTGGGCTCTGGCAGTGTCCTCCTCTATGACCCTGGCTAAGTTCCTCCCCCTGTGAGCTTCTTTCTTCTTCTGTAAAATGAAGGTGTTGGACTCCATCTCCAAGATCCCCTCAGCTCTAACTCCTTAAAGCCTCTGGGAGCACCTTCTGCACTTCCATGATTCCATCTCTTATAGATATGGTTATGTATATTTTCCTCCCCACCCCCAGTCTATAAACTCCATGAGAGTAGGAGCCGTGTGTTTACCTAAGCTTTGTGTCTTCTACAATACCTGGCCCACCTCTCTATATACATACGCTTGGCGAATGTCGATTGGATTTGAGCCAACCAAAAATTATTGATTAAGCTCCCCCCTGGAGGCAGGGAATGAAGTACAGGCTATGTCCCTGAATTGCAGAGGTTAGATCTAATTGGAAGAGAGGCAGCCTGGCCTAAGGCAAAGAACGTTGGACTTGGAGGCAGGAAACTTCAGCCGGATTCCTGGCCTTGCCATTTTAAAGTGTGTCTCCTTGGGTAATCAAAGACCTCTCAGTCTCTGTCTACACCAGTCTAAGATGGAGGTAATAATGCTCTCACTGTCTGCATTATAGGCTTGTGATGAAAGGGCGTTATAAAGCTTAAATACCATAGGAATGTAAGTTTGCTTCTAATTTGTTGTGGGGTTTTGCTTCAAATGTGTAATTTTCAGCAAAGTCTAGGGTTTCTGGTGTGTTAACTCCTTCCATTGTTGTGGAGTTGCGATTTATCATCTGAGAGAATAGGGATTAAGCGATTCGCCCATGGTCATACAGCTTGTCTTAGAGACAGGACCCATATCCAGGTCTTCCTGACCTCCAGGACAATCCATCTGGCCATCACACCTTACAGCCTGTCACTGTTGACGATACTGATGACAAGACAATCATGACTCACAATGCCAAGAGTGATTGGAAATAAAGCTGTGACAATTGGGAGCAGAGGTCTCATTCGTGAGCCCAGTTGGCTTCAGCAGCAAGGCATCCTGATCGGGGGAGAGCCAGGGCGGTGACCTGTGCCAGGGATTGAAACCATTGCCACCATCACCTCCCCTCAGATTGTGAAGAAGCTGGAACCCAACCATGGTAGCCACTGATGGCCCAGGAAAGAAAGGTCCCACCTAAGTCCTTGGCTATGTCGATGGTTCAGCATGGACATTTTATGAGCAAAAAGGTCTTTAAGAAAGATAGGTTCCATCTGCTTTCCTCCTGTACCCTAATGACCTTGTCGGGGGGTGGGGAGTGCATCTCCAGTCATCCTGATCTATATCTCTCCACTGGACCCAGACGGCTCCGGAGAAGAAAGTGAGGCTGGTGACTTTGCACAGCCCTGCCTCACTTAAATCCAATTCACTTACAAGTTGTGGCATCACCTTCCTGGTGTCACGGTTCTCTTGAGGAATGAAGGACAAACAGCAGCCGTGACCTTGGGACCTTCTCACTTGTAGCTGAAACTTCCTATGGGTATTTATCCCTTCCATTGAATGTGAGCTCCTTGAGAGCAGGGACTGTGTTTGCCCTTCTGTTTGTATAGAAAACTACTTAGCACGGTGCTTCTTCCATGGGAAGAGCTTCATAAATGTTTTCCCCCCATTGGTTCCTACATTCATGCATATTGGAGGAAGACTCAATGGAGGAGCTGGGATGTGAGCTGGGCCCTGAAGTGTGGGCAAGATCCTGAGGCCATTCCAGGCTATGAAAATGGGCACAAAGATGTAGTAATGGGGAAAGTGGCTGGTGGGGGAGGAGGGGGCAGGGAAGGCAGAGAGCACCGGAGTCTAGCTGGAAGGGTGGCTTTGTGCAGGAGGATATCAGGAGATAAGGGACTTGATAGAGGGGCAAGTGATTTCATTTCTCATTGTCCCAAGCCATCCTCTAGACTACAGTCTCTAAGGGGCTGCTGATCTGCTTAAGAGGAGGGAGCTTTCAAACAAAGGAGTTCCCATGTAAGTCAGTACTTCTGTGTTCTCTCTCTCTGTCTCTCTGTCTCTGTCTGTCTGTCTGTCTGTCTGTCTCTCTCTCTGTCACACACACACACACACACACACACACACGCACTCTCACACAAGTGCCTATTTTGTTGTTCAGTTATTTCAGTTGTGTCTGACTTTTCGTGATCCATTTGGGGTTTTCTTGGCAAAGATTCTCTAGTGGTTTGCCATTTTCTTCTCTGGCTCATTTTACAGATGAGCAAGTTGAGGCATACAGGGTTAAGCAACTTCTCCAGGATAACATACCTAGTGTCTGAGGCCCAATTTGAACTCAGGAAGATGAGCCTGGCATTCTATCCACTGAGCACCTAGTTGCCCATGCCAGCTGCCTCTTAGACATCTTGAACTTGTATATACCTTAAACACAACCAGTCTAAAACCAAACTCATTATCTTTTCCCTCAAGCTCTTCCCCTTCCCAGACTGGCCTTAGCCCAATGTGTGGCACATAGTAAGGCTTAATAAAGGCAACTGGTAGTGCTATAGTGGACAGTGCTGGGCCTGGAGTCAGGAAATCCTGAGTTCAAACCCTCTCTAGCTATGTGATTCTAGTGTCCTGGCAGGTGACTCAGGCAACTGTCTTTTCTCTCTGTCCAGAAAGTGAGCGAGGCTGGTTGTCACCCATGACACTCCATCTCCAAGTGTCCTGCCTTTGTCCTGGCTGTCCCCCAAGCCCAGAATGCACTCCCTCCTCCCCACCTCGGCCTCCCCTGGCTTCCTACGCTTCCTTTAGGATCCATTTCAGATCCCACTTTCTGCAAGAGACCTTTCCCAGTCTCCTCCTTGTCCAAGGCCTCCTGCCTTCTACTTTGTAGATATCTTGTATGTGTCCTGTTGCTTGCATGTTGTCCTCCTGTTTAGAGCAAAGCTCCTTGAGGCCAGATGTTGTGTTTTCTCTTTTCCTTTTTCTGAGTTCCCAGCACTTAGCACAGTGCCTGGCCTTGGCTGAGTGCCTTAAGAAATGCTTCTTGACTGACTTACTGACCAACTATAAGCTTCCACACAGCTAGGGGAAAGGGCTAATTAATTGGCTTGCCTACTAAAAGTCTGTACTGAAGCAATGAGGAAGTTCAGCTAGGGCAGGATGCAGTACCTGTAGATATATTTGCAGATCTCTGGATTTGGGGGCAGGTTCTCAGGCAATTTTGCCAAGGCTCAGGCCAAAGGGGCCATACAGAGCTCAGACCCAAGGCTCCACAGCAGAAAAATAGCCTAGATCTCTGCCAAAATGGGATCCAAACAAAACCATTTCTGCTCACAAATAGCACTCTGTGGATTTTTTTTCTTAGGAAAAACACCCTCTGGAATGGCCTATAAATTCAACTGGAGCAGCATCTTCTTCAGAATGTGATGCCAGATACTTAGAGTTCAAGTTCAAGGCCAGCCCAGGCAATCAGATTTGAGACTCTTTTGGCGTGGGATAAAAGGGAAGCCTGGGAAGAAATCAAGCCTAGAGATTTTTTAGTTAAACATACACTTTAAAAGCTCCTATTATCTGCGCCAATCCGTTAAGCATTTATTAAGCACCTACTGTGTGCCAGGCACTGGTCTGGATGCTATTGCTAGGGTTACAAGCACCAAAAGAAAAAGTTCCTGCCCTCAAAGAGTGAGGAGCCCTGTGCTAGAGTGTCTAAAAATTGGATTCGATTCAGTCCCTGCAGTCACAGAGTTTACAGACTAGCTGGGATGAAGGTAACATTTATATAGCACCTACTGTGTGCCAAGCACCCCTGGGAGGGAGGTGCAGTTGTTATCCCCGCTTTGCAGATGAGCAAACTGAGGCAGAAAGAGCTTGTGACTTGCCCAGGGTCACATAACTAGTAAGTGTCTGAGGCCAGATTTGAATTCAGGTCTTCCTGGCCCCAGGCCTGGCACTCGGTCCACTGTGCCGCCTAGAAAGGAGCTGAGGAGTTAAGGCCTTTGGTGGCACACCTAACTGCCAAACAGCGCTGCTAACTTCAGCCTCTTAGAGGTGGTGTGGCACAGTGAGTTTGGAGTCCCAGGACCTGGCTTTAGATGACAGCTTTCCTATTTACTGCGTGTGACCGTGGCCTCGTCATTCTCCTGGGCCTCCAGCTCCTTATTTGTAACACGAGGTCATTTCCAGCTCCGAGTCATGTTGCTCAGTCTCATCCCTCGAGTCCCTGGTAGAGGCAGATCAGGACCCAAGTCTCCTGACTTAGTGCTGTTACTTCTAAGAAGGTGAGTTCAGGCGAAATGAGTTGAGACCCAGCTTTTCACCTGTGAACTTACTGGAAGGGCCTAGATAATTTCTGGCCCATCTGACCCCAAGGCACACCTTTCTGGTGTGTGTGGAGCCTTTTCCACTGGGTCATCTGCCAATGTGGAATTAGGAATCAGTGTGTGTGTGTGTGTGTGTGTGTGTGTGTGTGTGTAAGGTTGGGGGCGGGGAGGGGAGGTCTAAGTGCCTAATAGACAAACGAGTTATCCTCAACCTTGTCTAACTGGGGAGATTCCCACCAGTGATATGTTTCATAGCGCATCTGTGGGTATTTCTCAGGCAGGGAGAGGAATGTTCTCAACAGTAAGTGCCTGTGCTGGGCCAGGCACCATGCCAAGCTGTGGGGGTATGAATACAAAGCAAAGATAGCCCTGCCCTCAAGGAGCTTCCATTCTAGAAGGGGATAACAGGACTGGGGTGACTCCTATGGAGGGGTGCTTTGCTCTGGTCTGGTCTTGGTTTGGCTTCGAGTCCCGGGGATATAGATTAGCACCACAAGGCAGGTGACTTAAACTGCCCTTTCCAGAAGCAGTGGGCCTGTTGATTTTTATGACTGGGATGAGAGTGAGAGATAGAAGGTGGGGGTCAGGATCCAGATGAGGTGGTGCGGAAGAAAGACGCGTCACCGATCTGTTCTCACCCTCAGTTTCTTCATCTATGAAACAGGGATATTAATGGCACCTACATCACAGGTGGTAAGGCTCAAATATTCTCTCCCAACAGGATGTGAGCTCCTTGAGAGCAGGGACAAGGGTTTTGCCATTCACTGTAACCCAAAACAGTGCTTGGAACACAGCAAGTACTAAATCAATAGTGGCTGATTTATGATCGATTGAAATGAGATAATAGACCTAAAGTGTTTTGCAAACCTTAACCAGCTATATGGTTGTGTGCCCTTTTTAACGCTATGTGAATGTCATTCATTATTGTGTCCATTTCGGGTGGTGTCCAGGGCCCCCTGTCCCATGGCACTGCTGTAGCATTCTCCAGTGGCTCTTCAGTCAAAGCCAATCAGAGACACAAAGTCGATGGCTCTGGGAGGGACAGTCAGTATGGAAAATCCGTGAGTCTGGGTCTTATCTTGTTAAAGTCACTGCATTTGCAGGTCCTCTTGGGAGAGCTGATGGTCCAAGCTGAAGAGGATGCTCAGATGAGAAGCTGCCAGAGAGCTCCCAGTGGAATCCCAGATTTCCCCAGCCGGAGCCATGTGCTCCCCAAACCTAATGGCCAGAATTTCCCATTCTGATTTCTCTGACTCTTCCCCCACTTAATTCAGTCATCTGACAGATCCCAGATGGAGTGAATGATGAGTGTGGGCCCTGCGGGGGTCGTGTTACATTTTCCCTTTTTTTCTCCGGCTGTTGAAGACCCATAAAGGTTGCCTTGGATGCTCTTTCTTTCCCTTTCCAAACTGAGTTCTGTTCAGGTCTGGGGCTCAGTACAGCTCACTTTATGGAGAATTTATCACATGCCCACTGGGCACTCCTGGGTGGCAAGTCTCTCAGCTCAAGCTGCTTCTAAATCTAATTTGGGAAACAAGACATAAACATACATGACAGTGGATGATTAACTGCCAGAATGGTAAGTAGAGATGATAAAAAAAGAGCACGTGAGGTGGGGTGGCCAGAGAAGGCTGCCTGAAGGAAGTCGGACCTGAGGTGGAGCTGGAAGGATGGCTGTATCCAACAGGAATATGGAAGATCCCTCAGGCTGGGGGAGACTCAGCAAAGGCAGGGAGGTGGGAAGAAGCCTAGCACGTTGGGGAGGCTTCGAGGAGACCAGCATGGTGACTGCGCAGGGATGTGATTGGGAAAGAGTAATAAGAATGGTTATTCAAACTTTGTTTGCAAAGCACTTTACACAAATTATCTCATTTGATACAAAAAAACAATCATCCAGGAAGGTAGATATCATTATTATCCCTCATTTTCACGCTTGAAGAAATCAATGTTCATTGACTTACCCAAGGTCATACAGCTCATAAGTATCTGAGGTAGGATTTGAACCCAGGTTTCCCTGCTTTCAAGTCAAGTGTTCCCATCCATTATTCCGTCCTGCCTCCCCAGATAAAGCTGCACGAAGATGTTAAAGCCAGATCATAGAGATGGGTGATAGGGACCCATTGAAGAGTTACGAGCAGGAGAGTGTCAAGAAAGCCACATTTTAGGAAGATGAAACTGACAGCTGTTTGCAGGATGGATTGGAGGCAGGAGGTAACTTGGGTGGCTGTGGGAATAGTCTGACCAAGGGGCAGAGGGGAGCAATGGGGTGCAATGGAAGGAAGACTGGATTTGGAGTCAGAAGAGCTGGGTTTGAATGTGGAGAAGCCAGAATCCTTCCTACCTTGGGACATGGGGCAGTGGACTTCACCTCTCTCTCCGCACCGTGGTTCCCTTTTTGTGACATCGTTTGCTGCTGTTTCTCTTTCCTGTCTGACTTTTTCAGTCTTTGCTGTGTCCTCATCCACATCAATCAACGTCACAAACTGATACCATTTCATCAGTGGAAATGACTTATATAAAGAGATATTACCATCTACTCCTAAGGACGACGAGACTTTTCCATCTGATTTGCAGCTGAAACCTTCCATATAAGTTGTCTCCCTTATTAGAATGTGAGCTCCTTGAGGGCAAGAACTGACTTATTTGTATCCCCAGGTCAGTGCTTTGCATAGTAAGTGCTTAACAAATGCTTTATCCATCCATCCATCCATCTGTCCATCCATTTATGTCATATCTCCCTAACTAGATATACCCAAGGCTTTGTCCTGAGCCTTCTTCCCTATAGTCTCTCACTTGATTACCTCATTAGCCTCATTAGTTTTAATTATTATTATTCATTATCTCTTATGTCAATGACTCCCAGTTCTATACATCCAGTCCTAGTCTCTCTCCTGAGTTCCAAGTTCACATCATCCCTTGCTTATTCAACATTAAGAACTGGATGTCCTAGAGTCATTTGAACTTGTCAAACCCATCATGTCGAAAACAACTTGTTATCTTTTCTCCCAAACCCATCCCTCTTCTGAAATTCCCTATTTCTACTAAGGGTGCCACCGTCCTTCTAGTGACTCAGGTCATCATTCTCAGCTCCACACTCACCCCGCCCATTGAGTCAGTTACAAAATCTTCTTTTTCTTCTTCTGCAACATCTCATGCATTCTCTTCTTCCTGCTCACACAACTGCCGTGTTCAGGCCCTCATCACGTCTTGCCTGGACTGTTGCAACAACCTCTCAATTTTCCTTTCCTCACGTCTCTTCCAAGTCCAAACATCCTCCAGCCAGGTGCCAAGATGGTTTTCCTAATGCTCAGGTCTGACCTCATCATTCTCAATCTCAATAAATACCTGTGGCTTCCTATTTCCTCTAGGATTAAATATCAGTTTTGTGGTTATCATGGAAAGCACTTCAGAAGCTGGTCCTAGTCTGTCTTAATGTACACATTTCTCTCCTTAAGGCACCCAACACTTTAGTCAAACTGGGCTTCTTCACTGTTCTTCGTACAGGATACCCCAGTCCCATCTCTGGACTTTTGTTTTCACCTCTCCTCTGCCTCAAGTGAAGTCAGCAAACATTTAGTAGGCACCTACTATGTATCAGGCACTGTTCTAAGTGCTGGGGGTACAACTGGGGGTGCTCTCAAGAAGCTCACAATGTAATGTGCCTCTAAGAAGGACTAGGCTCCTTGAAGACTCATTTCAAGAACCACCTTCTCCATGAGGCCTTTCCCAATCCCTAGCTGCCCTCGCTACAGGTTGGGGGGCAGGGGCCACATTTCTGTTTCTTTGTCTCTCTACCCCAAGGCCACGGTCACTTCCGATATTTTTTGTAGATCTATATGTACACGTTGACTTTCCTGGTTGAATGGAAGCTCCTTGAGGGCAGGGAGCTATTTCACTTTTGTCTGTATCTCCAGCACCTAGCATGTAGGAGAGCTGCAGAAATAAAGAATTATTGAAAGAAATGCTTGAAAAAATGCTGATTGACTGACAAAAATGAGGGGTTTGTACCAGATGCTTTCTAAGATCCTTCCTAATTCTGATCCTAAGTGAGAGTCTGGACAGGAGTGGACAGGAGCAGCATGAGTAGGAAGGAGAAGAAGCAGCATTCTTAGAGGGCCCCGGTGTCATATGGAGGCATCAAACAGGTAGCCATGGGCCACATGGAGCCCATGACATTCCCAAGTGTGGCCTGAACCAGGTTAAATGTAGTTTCTGACTTTAATGTGTTAGTGTATTAACAACAACAACACACACACACACACACACACACACACACATATATATATTTATATACATATACATGCACATACATACGTATATTGTGTACACACATACACATACGTGGTTTTCTAAGTAAGCCCACAGGGATTGTTCTGTATGATTTAGAGGCCCGTGTTTCCATTTGAGTCTGACATGGCTGGTATAGTTAGTGAATTTGGTACCAAAGTACCTGAGTTCAGATCTAGAGGCAGCTAGGTGGCACCAGAGTGCCCAGAGTGCTGGGCTTGGACTCAAGAAGACCTAGATTCAAATCCTACCTCAGACGCTCACCATCTGTGTGACCTTGGGCAAATCACTTAACTTCCGTCTGCCTCACTTTCCCTGACTGTAAAATGGGGATGATAATAGCGCCCACTTCCTAGGGTTGCTATGAAGATTAAATGAGATAATATTTGTAAAGTGCTTAGTGCAGTACCTGGCACATAGTAGGCGCTGTATAAATGCTAGCTGTTATTTTATTAAATCCTCCCATTTTCTTCCTATGGGCACATCTTTCTAGGCCTCAGTTTCCTCAACTGTAAAATGAAGTGATGGGCCGGAGGGATGCACGGGTCTATTCCATCTCTAAACCTGTAAGCCTGTGATTCTTTATGTAAGAGATGGAAAGCTTCTCAAAAAGGAATGACAACAGGACTCATCGCTTGGGTAGGAGAAATGAGGGTTACCCCCAGAGAACATGAGACCTCGGTGGGGCCATTGTCCAAAGGGAGCCCTGGGGAGAATGGTTGGAGGAGGAAAGTAATGAGCAGGGTTTGGGTGAGATGGTGATGGTGGGAATCCATTCAAGGAGATAGAGGGATAAGTACAAGAGATATAGGGAGCTCAGCTAGGACCCCAGAATCAGCCGTGTAAATTGGAGAACCAACCATTTCAAGGCGATATCATGAGACCAGATGGGAGAAGACGTGGAGACAGAGAAGAAAGTGCCAAAGACTGAATTCTAGAGAAAGCCAAATGTTGGGGGTGGTGGGTGAGGAAGGAGGCAGAGGAGCCAGCCAAAGGAATGCAGATTAATCAGAGAGAGCGAACACTGTCACCGAGGCCAGAGAGTTTCCAGGAGAGGGTAGGGTGGTCAGAGCTGTGATGTGTTGCAGAGAAGTTAAGAAAACTGTTGATGGAGAAAGCTTGGCGAATGATGTCACCATCCTTTCGAAGGTTGTTCCAGTACAGTGATGAGGTGTTAGCATTGCAGAGAAATATTTATTGAGCCTTGCTCTGGGGAGGGAGGGCCTTGGGCTAGAGAGATGAAGAAATAGAAATGTGGCCCTTGCCCCCCAACCTGTAGTGAAGCTGGGGGAGGCAGGATATGAATATAAACAGATGAAGAACCATTCATCTGAGTGAGTGTGGGCACAGACCACCCATCACAGAAATCTGCCTGGGAAGAGGAAGGAAAGGGGATGATTGCGACATGGAGCAGCCATAGTGGATCTGAGCATCCAAGGCAGCTCTGGAAAGAGGCCGTCTCGCCCACCCTGCATTTTGGAGATGAGGATGCCAAAGCCCTCAGAGGTGAAATGGCCTGTCCAAGGCCAAACACCTTTCATTCATTGTTTAGAAGTTTGGCCTGATAACAAGGCCAAACTTCCCTGTTTGTCACTTCCACACTTTGTTCCTGGTTCTGCCCTTTGAGGCCAAGCAGAGTAAGTTTCTTCTTCCGTGTGATAGCTCTGCAAATGATAATAGGACAAAGTAGAGGGAACTTGGTTTTACAGATAGGGCAACTGAGGCTGAGGGAGGTTTAAGTATCTTGCCTGGGGGATTTCACCTCCCAAAGGAGAGCAGTCTCTTCAGCTGAGAGTCCTCAGGGGTAAACTGTAAGTGCGTTGCCCAAGGTCACGCAGCCAACACGTTTCTGTAGCAGAACTTGACCCCAGGTCTTTGAATCTATCCACTGTGTTTCAGCTTTGTCTAACTTTTTTATCACTGGCACCTCTCATGCTCCTTCCCTCCTCCTGTCAAGTCTTCTCTAGGCTAAATAGCCCTAGTTCTCTCCACCGATGCTCATATGAAGGTCCATCAACATTGTGGTTGCTGTCATTGGGATGCTCCCTGGTTTATCCAGATCCTTTTTGGACATCCTCCATTCTGGAAGCAGCTGGTGGCCCACTGGATGGAGCACTGGGCCAGGAGTCAGGAGCATCTGGGTTCACACCCAGTCTCACACACCAGCTAGTTAGTTGTGCAACCATGGGCAAGTCACTTAAACCTCTGTTTGCCTCAGCTGTAAAATGAAGACAGTAACAGCACCTTTCCCGCAGGGTGAGGAGGATCAAATGAGATAAGCTTGTAAAGTGCTTAGCACAGTGCCTAGCACATAGTAGGTGCTGTGAAAATACTTATCCCCTCCTCCTGAAATGTGGTGCCTAGAACTGAACACAATACTGCAGGTGTAGTCTGATCAGACTAGGAAATGGGGATTTCTTTATTTATTTTTTGGTCTAGAACTTTAACTTCACTGGTTTTTACATTTTAACAAATAATAAGGCTTTATTTAAAAAAATGTGAAAATCATTCTTAGCTCACAGGCTGTACAAAAACAAGGGGTGGGCTAAATTAGGCCCCAGGGCTGCCCAGTGAGAAAATCTGCTCTCCCAAACAGATCGGCAACCGTTGAGCAAGGTTTAGTCCTAGATTCAGCAGTTAGTCAGTCCACATGCATTTATTAAGTGTTTACTGTATGTTAGGCACTGTGCTAAGTGTTGGGGATGCAAAAAACAAAACAAAACAAAACTGTGGCCCCCGCCTTCCATGAGCTCACATTCTAATGAGGGAGACAACGTGCAAAGGTGGAAGTAGATCCAAGATGGATACAGAATAGGTGGGAGATACTCTGAGAGAGGGGAAGGTGCTAAAGGTCAGGAG
This sequence comes from Trichosurus vulpecula, assembly GCF_011100635.1. Lineage (NCBI taxonomy): Eukaryota > Metazoa > Chordata > Mammalia > Diprotodontia > Phalangeridae > Trichosurus > Trichosurus vulpecula. Next base: position 255,182,574 of record NC_050578.1, read on the forward strand.
TGAAAGCTAACACTGAGGTTGAGGTACAAAGGGAAGGGGAGAATGATGGTGCCCCCAGCACTAAACAATTAGTCAATAAACATTGATTAAGTGCCTAATAAGTGCTAAGCCCTGGGGATACAAAAAGAGGCCAAAGACAATTCCTGACCTCAAGGTGCTTCCAGTCTAATAGGGGACATAGCATGCAAACAAATATATACAAAGTACGCTATATACAGGATAAATAGGAAATAATGAAGGCCCTGAAATTAAGAGGGGTTGGGGAAGGCTTCCTGTAGAAGGTTGGATTTTAGTTGGGACTTAAAGGGAGTCAGGAAAGCCAATAGGCAGAGATGAGGAGGGAGGGCACTTCAGAGGAAATGCCCAGAGCCAAAGGATAGAGTGTCTTGTTTGGGGAACAGCCAGGAAGCCAGGATCACTAGATCGAAGAGTATTTCAGAGAATCAGGTGTAAGAAGACTGGAAAGGTGGGAGGGGGCACTCGGTCATAAAGGGCTTTGAACACCAAGAAGAGGATTTTGTATTTGATCCTGGAGGCAATAGGGAACCTCTGTCATTTACTGAGTGGGGAGGGGATGTGCTATAGGAAAGTCACTCTGGTGAGTGGATGATGGACTGGAGTGGGGAGAGACTTGAGGCTGGCAGACCCACCAGAAGCTGTTTGAGGCAATAAGGGCCTGCATTGGAGTAGTGACTCTGTCAGAGGAGAGGAGGTGAAATCAACAGACCTTGGCATCAACTTGAATGAGGAGGGGGGGAGGGGGGCGAGAGATGATGAGGAGCCCAGGCTGATGCTTAGACTGTGAGTCTGGAGGATGGGGAGGATGTCGTTGCCCTCAACAGCAATAGGGAAGGTAGGAGTGGGGGTCTTGGGGTAGGATGATGAGTTCCCAGTATCTGGGATGCTGAAAGTTTACTTGTCTTGCCTGGGGTCACACAATCAAGCATATGCCAGACAAGGGAATTAAATCAGGGTCCTCCCCACTCCAATGCTGCCTTTCTATTCACTGTGCCCAGAAGCTCTACTGCTCTGAAGTCAGCCCAAGCTTGCCTTAGCTTTGTTAGCTGTCATATCACACTGTTAATTCACATGGAGCTTAGAGTTTACTGAAACCTCCAGACACTGATGTCTTACGATATGTCTTTCAACCTGTTCTTGTTAAGTTGATTCTTTGAACCCAAGCATAAGACTTTACCTTTATCCCTAGTACATTCCCTCCTCACACTGAGTAAGCAGGAGTTGTTGCTTACCTAAAGAGGCTTTAAGATCTTCAACACTAATCTGAAATGACTCCAGGAGTGGAGTCAAGGTTTCCATGTATAAGTCAATATTACTACTTGTCAAGGACACTGTGGCCTCACTGTCTGTTGTTCTTGCCAAATGATGTTTTTTAAAACCTCCATCGAGCTTGGGGAACATGAAGACAGTTAGTCCTGTCCCCAAGTTTATATCCTAGGACAGACTCATTCCAAAATGTATTTTTTAAAAGGTACTCATTTAAGTTTTAAAAATCGTCTTCTGGTTTTCTTCCCTTCCTTTCCTTTCATGTAAACCTTTCATGATTAAATTCTGTGGCTGGCTTTGGTCGTGTTCTTTTTTTCTCAGCCCCCAATCCTGCATAGTAGTTAAATGAAATGGCTTTTTATTTACCAGCATGAATAGGATTGCAAATGAGACATCTAAAAACCTCCTCCTGGAGCAGATGTGATTCTGAGACATCTCTAATATTTTACAAGGGCTTATTGATATGGCTTGGGGAACACAACAATCTCAGTCTTATTACCCCTCCAGAGAAAGAGAGGAATGGAGCCAGTACTGGCTTGCCAGGTCAGAGGGCTGGGCTTAGAAATTGAGAACGCCCAACTCTTTCCCTAAGATGCCCCAAGGACCCACTTTCTCACACCAAGGACAAGGCAGAGGCATACTTGGATGTTGGCACTCTGGGGAGCTGTCCAATTTATTTCACTACTAGAAGCTAGGAGGTTGGTGCAAGGAAGGCAGGCATAGTCATCTTGGATAAGTCACTTTGTTTCCAGGTTTCCTTATCTTTAGAACAAGAGGGTTGGACTACATCGGGGGTGGGGAAGCTACAGCCTTGAGGCCACATGTGGCTCTCTAGGTCCTCAAGTGTGGCCCTTTGACTGGTTCGGCCACTTATGTCACCTGAGTGACCTTGAGCAAGTCCCATAGTTTCTTTGGGCCTAAGTTTCATAAAATCAAGCAAGGGCAGGAGGTAAGTTGGGGGGGGGGGCATGTGAATGGGCCTCAGTGTCCTCATCTATAGCATGAGGGGAATGGATTCAATGACCTCCAAGCTCCAAGCTCCTTTCCAGTCCTAGATCTATGATCCAATGACTAGGGTACTCTATCCTTTACACTCACCAACCCTTCCTTCTCACTAATCCCCCTCCCCCTTTGATCCCTCCTCTAGAGAAGTATTTTGGTGCCACTGAATCCTTTATATACCATGGCTACTTCCCAAACTCCATTTGGGAACCACTATCCCAAGGGAGATGCTGCCGGGAAGGAGTCCTCTTGTGGTCCCTCAGAGGCTGGGCTAAATAAGACCTAATGAGCCTTTTCCAACCCATCTTCTCCTGCCTATTAAACTTCTGTGGCTGGAGCCCCACTTAGAACCCATTTGGCTGAGGTACAGAGATTGTCCTTGGAGAGTGGGTGTGTTGCCAATGAGGTACTCAGAGCTGGGGGTTGGTGTCCTGGTCTCACCAAGCAGGGGCTGAGCTTGGGGCTCTTAGAAGGATCAGCTTGCCCTGACTTTATTATTAGGTACTTAAGGAAAATGAAATCTCATTAGTCTCCCAGGAGAAGAAGGCAACATATTCCTCCAGTAACTTTAAGGGTAGGGAGGAGGAAGAGAGAAGGAGGAAGAGAAGAGATTCCTGCTTCAAGTCTCTCCCTGCCTGAGTTTTTCCACCACACAGCTGCCAAAGTGGTTTTCTTTAAGTGCAGATCTGACTATGTCGTCCTTCTCTGCTTAATACACTTCAGCAGCTTCCTATTGCCTATGGGATCAAATATAAAGTACTCTCTTCAGGCAGGTTTCACAACCTGGCCCCAACCTAAATGTCCATGCTCACTGCCCATTGCTTCCCTTCCTATACTCTGTGATCTAGCCTGACTTGCTTCTTTCTGTTCCTTGAATTCACCACTCCATCTCCCATTCATCCCTTCATTCCTCCGGCTCCTCTCTTGACTTTCTCTATCAAGCCCTGGCAACCTTCATCACAACCTTGGAAATTCACTCTGCCTCTAGGGCCCCTTCCTCTGATTGGTCAGCTCCTCCCAGCGCCTCCATTTTAAGGGAAATGTCCAGGCCCCTGATGTCATCATTCATTTCTAGGCTTTAGTCTTGACTGTCTTGTCTTCCTCCCCCAACCCTTTCCATCTCCCCTTTGTGCATAGAATGCCCTCTTTAAGAACAGGGACTGGCGCAGCTAGGTGGCTCAGTGAGTAGAGCACCGGCCCTGAAGTCAGGAGAACCTGAGTTCAAATTTGGCCTCAGACACTTGACACACTTACTAGCTGTGTGACCTTGGGCAAGTCACTTAACCCCAATTGCCCTGCCTTCCCCCCTGCAAAAAAAAAAAAGAGCAGGGACTATCTTTATTTGCTTGTATTTGTATTACCAGTGCTGAGCAGAATCAGGAGGTAGACATAGAGGTTCCTAGCCTTGTAAAGCATCGAGGCAGCATCTCAAAAGCAGCACAACTCATAGGGATTCTGAAGAATTCTATGTTCTAGTTCTGGCTCTACTATTCACTTGCTATGAGAGCTTGCTTTCATTCCTTTACATCAATTTCTGCTATATTTGAATATCAAACTTTTATCTGAGAGTAAAAGATGGATGCGAAGATTTTTTTCACTATTCGTTTTCTCTCCAGTTGCTGATTTTATTTGTGGAAAGGCTTTTGCATTTCAGACAATTCAAATGGTCTCTTTTACTTTTTATGAGAACCTCTAGCTATTGTTTTGGGCAGCTAGGTGGTGAGGTGGGCAGAGTGCTGAGCCTGAAGGCAGGGAGACTCATCTTCTTGAGTTCAAATCTGGCCTCAGACACTAGCTGTGTGACCCTGGGCAAGTCACTTTACCCTGTTTGCCTCAGTTTCCTCATCTGTAAAATGAACTGGAGAAGGTCATGGCAAACCACTTCAGCATCTTTGTCAAGAAAATCCCAAATGACTGAACAACAATCTTTTATTTAGTTAAGAATTACCTCTTTCCCTACCTCCATTGTTAATATGAAAAGTATCTTTTTTTTTTTCCCATTCTCCTTCACTTTTTCTTAAATGATGTACCCTTTTATATGTTTAGTTATCCACATGGAGTTTTTGTGAAATAAATTTCTAGTCTAAACCTATTTCTGCCTAACTTCTTTCTACTTTTCCCCAGAGGTTTTTAATGAAGAGGAAATCTTTCCCTGAAGTAGTGTGTATTCTTGAGTTTATTGAAGACTAAGACTCTATGTTTGATTGTTTCCGAGTCTTGGTTATGCCTTATTATTCTGTCTTAACTAATACTGAATAGTTTTGAAAACCATTTTGTAAATAATTTGAAATCTAAAAATGCTATGACTCTTTCATTCCTGATTTTTTTCTTCATTGCCTTTGAAATTCTAGACCCATTATTCTTTCAAATGAATTTTATTATTATTGTGCCTAGTTTTGTAAAGTCCTTGAGAGCTGAATTAGCATAGTGCTAAATATGTAAATTTCTGTATCATTACAATTTTTACATCTGTGTAGCCAAACCATGAAAAATCAATATCTCTTCAGCTCTTGAAATCTTATATCTGTAAAGAATGTTTTGCCATTATATTTATAGAAGACCTGGGTTTGATGTGGTAAATTAACACTGAAATGTTGAATCATTTTGTAGCTGTTTTGAATGGGACATCTCTGTTATATCCTTCTAGTTTTTCTTTGTATCATAGAGAAATGATGATTTCTGTGGATTTATTTGCTGCACAGAAACAGCATAGAGGAGGAGTCTTGGAGTCAGAAAGACCAGGATTTAAGTCCTAACTCTGATCCATCCCAGGTCTGTAACCACAGGCACATTGTTTAACTGCTGGGTCCTTAGGAAATGCTCTAAGACTATAAATTACAGAGAAATTGCTGACCTGCCTTGGTTTAGGAGCCATGGCAGGGGCTGCCCTCACTAATGACATCATAGGTCCAGAAAAGAAAAACAAAAAACCAGAAAACAAAACAAAAAACAGAATCTTGCTGTGACTTTGTTGAAATTGCTTCATCTTCCTGGACCCCCATTGTCTCATGCCTGAAATGGGAGTCCTAGTATTTGCCATATCTACCTATGTCCCAAACATCATGGGAAACAGGCATTTGGCACACATTTCCTGGATGAGCGAATGAGGGTAAAAAACCTCCCCAGGTTATTGAGAGGAACAAGTGAGCTCATGGATGGGAGGGGGCTTCGAAGAGTAATAAACACTCTACAATCAAAAATTAGGATGATTGTCATTAGCATCGATATTCATGAACCTCATTCCCTGGGGGGAGGGCACTTAAGTCTACAAGAACATGTCTCAGAGAGAAGGAAAATGTCCAAACCTCTAGACTGGTGATCCATTACCATAACAAGATTCCTTGAAGGGTAATGAGATTACAGATTAAGAAGAGGACAAAGATACTTCTGGTTTAATCATCCCATCCAGCCCTCCCCTTTTGTCTAAAGTAGCTCTGTGTGGCTCATGGGGGAAAATTTCCCTGGGCACCATTCCCCTTTGAATCAGAGTTGGGAAAATCCAGAGCCGAGGAGGGGTAGGACAGGGCAAGCAACTGTGCCAGTCTCCAGTCAGATGACTCCCCTCCCTGCCCCCACCAGAGGTGTCCCGTTGCATGTACAGTGAGCGTCCCAGATTAGAGCAGTGAGCTCAGCTACAGGAATGAGCTCAGCGGGGCTGGGGGGAGAAGAGAAAACCTAACTTCAGGGCCTGTCTCTGCATATCCTCTCTCTCCTTCCCTCCCTTCCTTCCCCCCTTCCCATACACACAGAGAGCCCCTTTTGGAGCTCGCTAGGGATTGCCATGGTAACCCTCCCGCAAAATTATCCAAACACTTTGATGTTCATAATTGTACCAGACTAAGTGCTAATTCTGAGTGTGGTAGAGCCAGTTGGTTGGATGCTGAACTCACAGGCTTTGTTCAGAGGGCTTGGTGGGGAGGAGAAGGTGGGTGCTAGAGGAGAGCTCTAGCTACTCACCCTGGCCCTCAAAGAAGAATCAGGAAGACTCCCCACCAGAGCCAGAGCCGTGGTGTTGTTCAGTGTGTCCCCATACCCCCCAGCTCACACACACCCTTGCTTCTACTCATACACACACACACACTCAAACGCTACACTAAACCACACATATATGCTCTCGTACGCTAGTCACACTTTCTCATATCACTCACACGCTTGAACACACACATACATGTAAACATTTTCCGATGCACTAGATGGGAGCAAATAAGCCCAACTTCCCAAATGACCCAGGCAAAAGAAACTACCCTTGAAGACCAAACTGTCATGTGATTCCAAAGTATAATTTTCTTAGTTAGACTTTTGAACCCTAGACCTGGTCTCCTAGGACAGCTTGGGGGTGGGGGGGTGGAGAGGGCAGTTGGGATGGGACACAAACTAGCTGATCTGAGACTGGAAAGTGGGAGTTGGCAGCCAGGAAGACTCTGGTTTCCAGCCGACCAGCAGCTCAGGCCCTCTCTGTTTCTGAACTGGAGGAAACCAAAGCCTGGCTGCTTCTGTCATGGTGGTCTGGGCTGACCAGGCCTCCACCCCTTACCTTCCCCATTAGACGCCAACCTTCCAAAGGATAGAAGGCCAGAGAATGAATTAGGAGGCCTAGCTTGCTGTTTGGTCCTGGTGATGGGCCATACCTCTCTGAGTCCTAGTGTGTCCCTGTATGTCCCTGGCTCCCTACTCAGGAGCAGAAGCTTTGGGGAGGATGATTGAGTTGAGATATTTGGAGTTCCTTTGGATAAAAGCCCCAGGAGGCACAGCTGAGAATCTGCCCAACTTTTTTTTTTTAACCATAGCTCTACTGTTAAGTCAGAGCTGGGGGAAGGTGGTGGTGGTGGTAGCCTCAAGCCTACCAGAGCTGCTCAGCATCATTGTGTTTCCATTTACCCCAGTCAACTTTCCTTTCCAAGATAATGTATTTTTTTTTCCTTTCTTCTGCCCCAGATTCAAGATCAAGCTGTTCCTTCTAAAGAAAGCCCTCGTTCCCAAACTGAGATTATGGAATGTTAGAGCTAGAAGGCTCATAGACCACAGCCTGAGTTCAAATCCTGGCTCTGGCATTTATTTCTCCTGTGGCCTTAGGCATACAACCTGATTTTATACTCCAGTGGTACTTGGATTTCAGCAAAGCATTGAGAGAATTATTCCCAATGACATTGCGTTTAACATATACACACATATGTCGATATGCATACTCATCTGTATATATATATATATATGTGTGTGTGTGTGTGTGTGTGTGTGTGTATATACACATACATATGTATATACACATATACATATATGCCATCTTTCTGGATAGAATGTGAGCTCTTTGAGGGCAGGGAAAGACTGTTTCACTTTTGTCCTTTGTCTCTATCTCCAGCATCTAACAGTACCTGGTAAGTAGTTGGTGCTTAATAATAATTAATATTAATAATAATAATGAATAAATACTTGCTAATTGTTTGAATTCAGTTCAACAAACATTTCCTCATCTGTAAAATGAGGGGGTTTGATAAGATGTTCTCTAATGTCCCTTCCAGTCCCAGATCTTATAACCTTCCTGTTTTATGTTCGGACATAGAATATCACAGCTGAAAGGGTCTTTAATGTACAGAGGGTCAGAGGAGGAAGGACCTTAGCACATGGCACATAGAGCATAGACTGTCAGAGCTCTAAAGGACTTTCGAATATAGAAGACAGAATACTGGAACTGGAAGGCACCTTAGGATCATCAGGACTGAGTCTTTCATTTTGCAGATGAGGAGTCTGAGATCTAGAAAAGGGAAAGGACTTGGCCAAAGTCACTCTGTTGATTAGTGGCATAAACACCCAGACCACTGGGGCATATGTTTCCTGACTCCCTCTCTGGTTCTCTTTCTGTGATACCTTCCCTGCATTTCCAGGTTTGCTATCTGGCTTGTCATCCTACCTAGTACACTCACCCTAACACACATACACACACATACACACACACACACACAGACACATACACACACAGACACACACACACACAAACACACAGACACACACACACATACACACACAGACACACACACACACACAAACACACAGACACACACACACACAAACACACAGACACACACAATCCTGAATGCTTGACTCCAAATGACTCCAAATACTTATTCCAAATTGATTTTGCCTGCCATTCACATACAAATCACCAAATCCCTCCTCCCCAACTCAGATGTGACACATGCCAGATTAGTGTTAGCCCAATTTGTAAAAACTAATGACCGGATTCCAGTATGTTCCACTCTTAACTATAGCCCAAATCAAGAGTCCTATTAGCCCAATGTCCTCCCATCATTCCTGGAAAGGTCCATAGACAGGTCCCTCTGAACCTACGCCATTTGGGGAAAGAGACCTTTGGGGTAGAGAGTTGGGGGCCAAAGAACTACCAAATGACTTTTCCTCCTCCCCTGTAGGCAGAGATGTCCCTTTCACCCAAGTATTTCCCTTAACTTCATTTTGGGTCCCAGTATCTGATGAATGATTCACAAATCTGGAAGGAAATGGAGAGCTCTTCTAAACGACACTTCTTTTACACATGAGGAAACAGGCCCAGAGAGGTTTAATTTTTTTTTAAATTATGAACTTTATCAAGCAGAAACATTTAAATAAACAAACACAAAAGAAGGTTGCATATGAGATCAAATGAGATATGTGCAAAGAGCTTTGAAAACCTTCGAGTGAAGGAAATATCAACCCTTATTATTCTGAAACTGTCAACTTGTCAACTCTGTTGTTTTCTAAAAAGTATTTATTCCGTCTAACACAATAATAACAAAGTTGCCCTTCTTGCGTATGTACTTGGCTAAACTTCCTTCCACTAGCTTCCATTTTTTATACGATGTTTCATTGATAGTTTCTTGTATTTTTTCCTATCACTTTCATTACCTCCAAATCTCCCCACCCCCATCCCTCCCTAGTAAGGTTTGTAAGTACAGCAAACAAAACCAGTCAACACATAGAGGGCAAGGTGATTTGCCTTGGGCCTTCAAGTCCAAGTTTTCTGGCTCTCCTCAATCTCACAGCCAAGCCTGTGGTGTCCTGGTTAAAGTGTACCCCTCCCTACAGGGCTTTTTTAGGAAGCAAGCACTTGATGGTAGAGAATAGTAAAGGGGAGGGAGTGGGGAGAGCCTAGTTATATTTATTTGGGATGGTAGGTCTCATCCCCTGGGCATTAGGGTGGGGGAGATCGGGGTAAGCTACCTCTCAGGATCCAGGCACCTCATTAGGGCATGTCTGGAGAGATTGCCTTTCCTCATCAGAATCATACCCAAAGGAGTTATTCTTATCCTCATTGTCCTATCACCTCTCCTTCTCCCCCTTCTCTGTCTCCCGCTTCTCCCCCCCCCCCTCCTCCCCGCCTCCCTCAGGCTTTCAGTGAGCAGGAGGGAGAGCTTCCCCGGAGTTGGCTTCCTGGGGGATGATCTCATACTCTAAACCAGGGCCCTCCAGTGAAGCTGATACCTGCTTCTTCCCCTGAGCGTGAGGGGGTGGGAGGCTCTTCCCATCTTTAGGGGACGGGGGAAGTTCAGAGGGTGAGGGGAGCTTGAGCTTGGACCCTGACCTGCAAATGTGTTACTGTACATAACACAGCATTTTCTGTAACATAATCCCCACCCCCGAATAATACCAATAGAGCCAGTTTCTATACCACTTTAGGATTTACAAAGTACTTTCCTCACAGAAGTTCAGTGAGGTGGCTGGAGGAAGTAAAGAACAGAAAAAAGAGATCGGTAAATATAGTGGAGAGAGCTGGGTGAGGGGGGTACAGAGATCTCATTCTCATATTTGCCAACTCCTAACCTGCTCTTCTGCATCCCGCCCCAGTAGCTGGGTTAAGTAAGGGACTGAGTGGGTGGCAGGGGCTTCTGTGAGGCTGACTCATAGTCACTCACTCACTCATTCATTCATTTACTTGCTCATTCACTCATTCATTCATTCACTCATTCACTCACTCATTCATTCATTCATTCATTCATTCATTCATTCATTCATTCATTCATTCATTCATTCTTTGTTCCAGGATAGGGATAAGGACTGGACTTGGGATTTCATCGTATGTGTAACTTTATGAGAAAATTCCTTCTACCCATGCAGGTCAGCCTCTTTTCTACAACTGATAGAGAGTTATCTAGATTGGCAGCTCTCAAACTTTTCTGTCTCAAGACCCCTTGATACTCTTAAAAATTAGTGATGACCTCCAAAGAGTTTTTGTTTATGTCAGTTATATCTATTGGTATGTATTGTACTAAAATTAAAACCTCTTATCATTATGGATTTTTTTTTACCTCAACGACCCCCTTGAAAATTTTCATGAACTACAGGGGTCCCTAGACCACGCTTTGAGAACTGCTTAGCCTAGAGAGTTAAGAGGTTTAATGTCTTGCCCAGAGTCACATACAAGCCAGTATGTGTGAAAAGCAGGACTGGGATCCAAATCTTCCTGGCTCTGAGCCTGGCTCTCTATCTACTCCCATTCCAACATGAATTTGTCCAATTCATAGGTAGCTAGGTGGCTCAATAGCACAGTTAGGTGGTGAGCTAGATATAGTACAGGGCCTGGAGCCAGGAAGACCTGAGTTCAAATGTGACCTCAGTCACTAACTGTGTGACCCTGGGCAAGTCACTTTACCCTGTTTGCCTCAGTTTTCTCACCTGTAAAATGAGCTGGAGAAGGAAATGGCAAACCATTCCAGTATCTTTGCCATGAAAACTCTAATTAGGGTCATGAAGAGTTGGACAGCACTGAATAACCCCTGAACAACAGGTGGCTCAATGGATAAGGCCCTGGGTCTGGAGTCGGGAAGACCTGAGTTCAAATGTGACCTCAGATGTTTACTAGCTGTGTGACTCTGGGCAAGTAACTTAACCATTCTCAGTACAGTAGTTTCCTCATGTGTAAAATGGAGCTAATTATAGTACTTATTCCTAGCATTGTTGTGAGTCCCAAATGAGATAATATTTACAAAGAGCCATGTAATTATCCAGAGGATGGATAATAGATTTCTAGTTACAAGGGACTTTAAAGGCCCTCTAGTCCAACCCCTTCATTCCACAGATCTGGAAACTCAGGTTTAAAGAGGTTAAGTGATTTGTTCAGGGTCACACAGCTAGTATGTGTCAGAGGCAGGATTTGAACCCACTTCTTCCTGTCTTCAATTCCAGTACTCTATGTACTCTGCCACCAGCCTGCACCGAGTGTCTATAGGTCAAAGGTCTATGACTATGCTAGAGCCTAAGGATTCTACGATTCTAAGATGTGAAGATGAGGGGGTAGGCCATTCCAGAAATGGGCAAGCTGTTGTGCAAAGGGGTGGAACAGCGACATCGCAGGTCATGGAAGGAGAAGCTAGCATGCCAGTTTGAGAAGGAAGGAAATGTGTAGAAAGGAATACTATAGAATAAGACAGGAAAGGTCTGTGGAAGCCAGACTGTAAAGGCTGAAGAGCCTGCATTTTATCCCAAAGGCCCCTGAAGGTTGTTGGATGGGGATGGGAGATGGTCTGATCTGGGTTTTGGGAATACCTGTTGTTATTGAGCAAAGCTTAGCATATTGTTGTTGTTCACTCATTGAGTCATATCTGACTCTTTCCTGATCCTTCTGTTCTCTACTGTCCCCTGAAGTCTGTCCAAGTTCATGTTCATTGCTTCCACGACACTATCTATCCATCTCTTCCTCTGCCATCCCCTTCTCCTTTTGCCTTCAATCTTTCCCAGCATCAGTGTCTTTTCCAATGAGTCCTGTCTTCTCATTATGCAGCCAAAGTATTTAAGCTTTAGCTTCAGTGTTTATCCTTCCAATGAGTAATCTGAATTCATTTCTTCAAATGTTGACTGATTTGAGCTCCTTGCCATCCAAGGGGCTCTCAAAAGTCTTCTCCAGCACCACAGTTCAAAAGCATCCATTCTGGGGTGCTCAGCTTTCCTTATAGTCCAACCCTCACAGCCATTCATTGCTACTGGGAAAACCAGAGCTTTGGCCATATGGACCTTTGTCAGCAAGGTGGCGTCTGCTTTTTCACATGCTGTCCACATTTGCCATCGCTTTCCCTCCAAGGAGCAAGCATCTTTCAATTTCATGTCTGCAGTCACCATCTGCGGTGATCTTTGAGCCCAAGAATAGAAAATCTGACACTACTTCCATTTCCTCTCCCTCTCTTTGCCAGGAAGTGATGGGACCAGTTGCCATGATCTTAGTTTTTTAATGTTAAGCTTTAAGCCAGCTTTTATATTCTCCTCTTTCACCCTCATCAAGAGGTTTCTTAATTCTTTTTAACTTTCTGCCATCAGAAAGTTTAGTGTACGCAGAGCTCTAATCAGGTACTCTGGGGTTTGTGCACTGAGATGGGCAGAGAATTGACCAGCAGATTTTCCCAACAGCTCCTATTAGGCATCAGTCCCTGTCAGGTTCAGTTGCTACCAGTTCCACTTTCAGAAACCCTCCTTACTGGTGTTTGATTTGTGACTGGCTTGTGTCCCACCCTGGCAGAAGGGTCATGGTCTCCAGATGTTAGAAAAGGGTCAGAGTGTATCTGGGTTCAAAGTCTGGGCAAATAAGGCTGACCTTAAGAAAGGTATCAGCCTAGAGATTCCCATTATTTAGTCTATGGGGTCATGACCATTCACTAAAGTCCCCCTCTAACCCATCTCATAGCATGGAGGTGGTCCCAGGCTCTTAAGACTAGGCCAGTAGAATGTAGGGACAGCTAGGTGGCACAGTGGATAGAGTGTTGTGCCTGGAGTCAAGAAGGCCTGAGTTCAAATATGGCCTTAGGCACTAGTTATGTGACCCTGGGAAAATCACTTAACCCTGTTTAATTCAGTTTACTCATTTGTAAAATGAGCTAGAGAAGGAAATAGCAAGCCATTCCAGTATATTTGCCAAGAAAACCCCAAATTAGGTCACAAAAAGTTGGGCATGATTGAAATGACTGAACAACAATAAATCTGCTGGCCAGTTCTTTTCTTTTTAATTGAGTATTTTAATTTTCCCTAATAACATGTAAAAAAATTTTCAACATTCGTTTTTAAAATTGAGTTCCAATTTTTCTCTCTCCTTCCCTATCCTCCTCATTGAGAAAGCAAGCAATTTGATACAGGTTATACATATGTAGTCATGCTAAACATATTTCTATATTAGTCATGTTGCAAAAGGAAACATAGACCAAAATAAAAACCCAAGAAAAATAAAGTAAAAAAAGTATGCTTCATTCTGTATTCAGACTCCATCACTTCTTTCTCTGGGGATGGATGGCATTTTTCATCATAAGTCCTTTAGAATTGTCTTGGATAATTGTACTGCTGAGAATAGCTAAGTCACCCATGGTTGCTCATTGTACAGTATTGCTGTTACTGTGTACAGTGTTCTTCTGGTTCTACTCATTTCACTTTGTATCAGTTCATATAAGTCTTTCCAGGTTTTTCTGAGAGCATCTAGCTCACCATTTCTTATAACACATTAGTATTTCATCATGATCATATACCACAAATTGTTCAGCCATTCCCCACTTGATGGGCATCCCCTCTATTTCTAATTTTTTGCCACCAGAAGAAGCTGCTATAAATATTTGGGCATAGTTCCAAATGGCTGTAAGTAATGGTTTAATCAGTTTACAACTCCACCAACAGTGCATTGGTGTCTCAATTTTCCCACATCCCCTCCAACATTTGTCATTTTCCTTTTCTGTCCTATTATCCAATCTAACAGGTATGAGGTAGTACCTCAGAATTGTTTTAATTTGCATTTCTCCAATTAGTAGTTATTTAGAGCATTTTTTTCATATGGCTGTAGGTTCTACTGGCCAATTTTCTGATCATCTGGGGCACAGACTCCAGGGTACCTGATTAGAGCTCTGCATATACTAAGATTTCTGATGGCAAAAAATGAAAAAAGAATTAAGAAGCCTCTTGATGAGAGTGAAAGAGGAGAGTATAAAAGCTGCCTTGAAGCTTAACATTTAAAAACTAAGATCATGGCAACTGGTCCTATCACTTCCTGGCAAAGTGAGGGAGAAGAAATGGAAGCAGTGTCAGATTTTCTATTCTTGGGCTCAAAGATCACCGCAGATGGTAACAGCAGCCATGAAATTAAAAGAGGAAGGGAGAGAAGTGGGGACAATGAAATAGTTGAAAGAGACAGAATGAACACAATGGCTTTCCTAGAAGAACCTCACTGAGGGAAGGCCTTGTATCACTTTCGTATTTCCACCCCTAGTGCCTAGCTCAGTTACCTAGCACATTATAGGTGTATGATAAATGCTTGCTTGCTTGGAGACATCAATATGGAGATGGTGAAGACAGAACCAAAGAGAGGGGAGAAATAAGTAGGGAACCACTTTCTCACTGTATAGAAAGAAGCTACCAACCCCATGCATCCTTCTCTAAGCATCAGTCCAGGGTACCACCTTCTAGGAAGAACATTGATAAGAGGGAGAGTGTACAACTGAGGTGTCAAACATGCAGCCAGTGCTCACAAACTTAAAATGCAATTGGGAATATTTTAACCCTCTAAAATACAATAAAACATAGATAATGTTAATGTGTGGTTTTCTAAGTCAATATGCACCCTGCCTCCCAGGAATCCATATATATAGTTTAGTGGCCATATTTCTATTTGAGTTTGACACCATTGATGTATAAGATAGTAGATAAGTGGGTAAGATAGAGGATAATGATTAAGGTGGAGAGTACAGAAGGTAGTGGATAAGATAGAGGAGGCCAGCCAGGATGGTAAAGGATCATGGGCTCATAGGTTTAAAACTGAAAGGGACCTTCTTTGTTTAGTCATTTCAGTCATGTTTGATTCTCTGTGACCTCTTTTGGGGTTTACTTGGCAGAGATTTTGGAGTGGTTTGCCATTTCCTTCTTTAGTTCATTTTACAGCTGAGGAAATTGAGGCAAACAGGGTCAAGTGACTTGCCCAAGGTCACAAAGCTAGTATATGTCTGAGGCCAAATTTGAACTCAGGTCTTCCTGACTCCAGACCCCACACTTCATCCACTCCTGACCCCAGCTGCCCCTGAAAGGGACCTAAGGTGCCATCTAATCCAGCCCCCTCATTTACATGTAAGGAAACTGAGATCCAGAGAGGTTGAATATTGCCCAAGGGCACCCAGGGCAGACTTGGGGGAAGAGGAAATCCTACCCAGGTCATCTGACTCCTAGACCAGAGCTCTTTCAAGGCCTTGGAGTTCATTCCAAATGAGTTTGAAGGAACCAGGAATGTTTAGGTTGGAAATGAGAAAACTCCTCAGGGCACATAAGAGCTGTCTTCCATTATTTGAAAGACTGACACCTGGAGTAGGGATTGGACTTTTTCTGTTTGACTCCGGAAGATAGAACTAGGAATGATGGGTGGAAGCTACAGATACAAATGTAGGTCTGATATAGGGAAAAGCTTCGAGCTATCCCAAAGTGGAAGTGGCTGCCTGTGGAGGCACTGAGTTTCCCTGCACTGGATGTCTTCAAGCAAATACTGGAAGACCATTTGGGTATATTGTAGAGGCAATGCTTTTTTCAGTTCTTGGTTGGACTAGGTGGCCATTGAAGTCCTTTTTGACCTGGTGATTTTCTCCTTTGAACAGCTCATTCCATTTATCTGTGGCCATATCATCCCCTCTACCAGACTGCAAGCTTAGTGAGGACAAGCATTATCTGCTGTTTATCTTTGGAATCACAGGAACTAGAGTTGAAAGGGGACCTTGGAGATGTGACATGAGCAAGCAGGAGTCCCCAGGGGAGGTCAGCTGGAATGGGGATGGTACTCAAACCCATCCTGAGCAAGGTCCAGGTCAAAGAACTGTGCATGTTTAGCCCAGGAAAGAGAAGGCTTAGTGGGAATATGGGAAGAGTATTCAAATATCTGAAAGGTTGTCATGATGAAAATGAATCGGGTTGTTCTGCTTGGTCTTAGGGAAGAGAACTTGGACCACTGGGTGGCATCTTGAGGGAAGTGGGAGCTTTCAGCTCCCCATAAGGAGCAGTCTCAATAATCAGAGCTTTCCAAAAGGGACATGGTCTATCTCCGGAGCTGTAAGTTGCCTGCATTGGGAAGACTTCAATCAAATGCTAGATTGCCACTTCTCAGGGATGTCTTGGATGATGTTCATGCTTAGGGTAGAGATTCCTTCAAAGGAACCTACCAATTCAAAGTCTATGATTCTGTTATCTAATCTAAGGGGCAGCTAGATGGTGCAGTGCACAGAGCATTGGGCCTGGAATCAGAAAGACTCCTTTTCCTGAGTTCAAATCTGACCTCAGGCACTTCCTAGCTGTGTGACCCTGGGCAAGTCACTTAACCCTGTTTGCCTCAGTTTCCTCATCTGTCAAATGATCTGGAGAAGGAAATGGCAAACGACTCCAGCATCCCTGCCAAGAAAACCCCAAATGGAGTCAATGGAGAGTTGGACATGATTACAAATGACTGAACAACAATATTTAGTCCAGCAGGGTAAAGGTTTAATTGATTTATGTTAATGTTGAAGGAAAAGTGGGCATAATTAAGGAGACTCCTGAAAAAGTAGGTGCTTCTTACTCATCAGAGATTTAGAGCTATAAGGGATCTTAGAAGTCATCTAGCCCAACCTCCTTATTGTAAGATGACAAAACTGAGGCCTGGGTAGATTAGGGGACTTGCCCAAGCTTACACAAAGAATGCATCAGAGACAGGATTTGAACCCAGGACCTTTGATGCCAGTTCTCCTTGCACTGTGCCCCACTACTTATTATCTGTGTACATGGTTTCCTCCAGTAGAATGTGAATGGAGGAACTGTTTTGTTTTTGTAGTTGTACTGTTACTGCTTGACATTTAAATGCTTGTCGAATTGCCCAAGATCACCCAGGGAGCCACAAGTCACCAGGCATTTATTATGCTTCTGTTATAGGCCAGACATTGTGGTAGACTGGGAGCTCCTTGAGGGCAGGAACTTTTGCTTCCTTTTGTATCCCCAGTGCTTGGCGAATAGTATGGAACTTAATAAATGTTTATTGCTTGATTGATTGCTGGGAATACAGAGACAAAAACAATATTGTCCCATTAGTATGTGAACTCCATAAAGGGTGGTTTTTTGCCTTCCTTTGTATCCCCCACAGATTAGCACAGTGCCTGGCACATAGTAAGTGCTTTAATAAATGCTTGTTGATTGACTTCAAGGAGTTTACACTTCATCAGAGGAGATGTTATATATATGTATGTTTACAGAAATTGTATTCAAAATAAATGGAAGGCAACTTTTTGAGGGAAGGCACTAGTACCTGGGGTGGGTAGATTGGGAAGGGCTTCATCTAGAAGCTGAGCTTTGAAGGAAACTAGTGATCCTGAGAGTCGGAGCTGAGGAGGGAGTGTGCATACCAGGCATGGGAGACAGCCCATGCAAAGGCATGGCTATGGGTAATAGGATTTCATGGGGGAGGTCGAGAAGGTCAGTTTGGCTAGACTGTCAAGAACATGTAAGGCTGGAACAGTGGCTGGAGTCAGGTCCTTGAGGGCTTTAGCAGAGAAACTATGGACTTGAACCCACATCCCCCAGACTCCAAATCCAGTATGCTTTCTACTCTAACAGAATTTTCAGACATAGCAAGACCTTCTTCTGGAATGTCTCCTGATGTCCTGGTACTTTGTAAAACTGAGTTTTTGGAACATCAAGAGGCCCTCTGGGGAACAATGTTTCCTAAGGTAAACAGGGATCCTAGACTATATGTCCTCCCCTCCCCCCCCTCCTGCTCCATGACTGTCTATCCCTGGATGTTGGTGACTGAGCAGTCCCTGAAGGAGGAGCCAGTCTCCCAGTAGGGAAAAACAACATTCCTAGAACTGTTCTAAGGTTTATAAAACACTTTCTCCCAGTAAACCTTGGTTGTAGATTTGCCAAAGAAAATTGCTACTTGGAAAAAGTACTGGCTTGGGGGCCAGAGTTCTTATATTGGGGCCCAGAGATTGAGGAGATCTTGGATAGACTTGCGGGGTTGTGACCTTGGAAGGGGAAAAAGAGATCTTTATTTCAATCACAAGTGTTTTCCTTTGTAGTGTGTACATTTAAAAACTTTATTCTGAGAAGAGGATCCATTAGTTTTCACCAGACTGCCAAAAGAATCCACGACCAAAAAGGGCTGAGAGCTCTTGCGTTCGGGTCACTTGTCCGGTTTGGAGTCCTGACTCTGCCTCTTCCTACCTGATAAGGATGTGCTGTACAGTGAAAGGAGGTAGCCGGGGGTCGGAGGATCTGGGTTCCAATGTTCACTCTGATGCTTATTACTTTCGTGACCTGGGGCAAGCCACTTAAGCTGCTGGACTCATGCCCACGGGGGACAGAGACTCCGGAGGGGTGGGCTAGATCTATGAGCGTATAACTTGAATCGAGTTGCTTCGCATCTCGGCGTCACAGTAAAATTGGGGGTGGGGGGACGGAGGTGATGGACTAGATGACTTCTGAGGTCCAGTCCAGCTATAAAAACCCTGAGCTAAGCCTCTCCCCTCTCCGAATCTTAGCTGCTTCATCTCCAAGCCTGGGGAAAGGGAGAGCAGCAGGATGCTCGGATAAATCCCCCAGTCTCTGGTGATGCTCGGTTACTTTCTCTACTTTTGAGCATCTCTCGCGAATCTCTGCCTGAGACAAAAAAGGTCGGGGTGGGGGGGCATGGAGGTGGGGAGGAAGGGAGAGAGAGGGGCGGGTTATTTTAATGAACTGAGTCGGAGACGTCAGGCGGAAGGGAGCCAGGCTCGCAAGCTTTAAATGGTATTTGTTGTCATCTGAGCATGCTCCCGTGTGGGCAGGCGGGGGCTATATAAGGAGGGAAGCCGGCGACCTCGAGGCAGACACAGCGGCAGCTGCCAGGTGGGAGTGAGGACATCGGCGCAGGAGCTGGAACCAACTGGCAAGGAAGCAGCAGCAGCAGCCGCAGCCGCATTCCAGTACCAGCCCCAGCCCTAGCCCCAGGCGCAGCATCAGCAGCAGCAGCAGCGGGAAGGTGCCCCGAGCAGCCTCTGAATTTCCCCACGTTCCCAGCCAGAGCGAGGGCGCCTCAGTTGACCCAGCGGAACCCTAGACCGTGAGGCGGTGGCCGCGGGCGCCGTTGGCCGCCGGTGACCCCTGCAGCCCCCCGCGGGCCGCCCCTTCCCGCTCGCCCGCCGCCCCGGCAGCAGATTGGATCCCCCGGCCGGCGGACGTCGGGCCGCGCCCCGGGGGGAGCCGTTGGTTCCCAGCCCGCCCGGCCCGGGGGGCGTCCGTGCCTGCACGCCGCCGCCCGCCCCCGGCGCCTCCCCAGAGCCGGGTCCCGGGCCGGCCAGCAGCCCGATGGCAGCAGCGGCGGCGGCCGCGGCAGCCAAGCCGCCGGAGCTGATGGGCATCTGCTCCAGCTACCAGGCGGTCATGCCTCACTTTGTGTGCCTGGCCGACGAATTCCCGCAGCCCGCGCGGCCCACTAAGCTGCCCCGGGGCAAGGGCAAGCTTCGGCGGCCCCGCCAGTCTCGCTTCAAGACCCAGCCGGTGACATTCGACGAGATCCAGGAGGTGGAGGAAGAGGGGGTGTCCCCCATGGAGGAGGAGAAAGCCAAGAAGTCCTTCCTGCAGTCACTCGAGTGCCTGCGTCGGAGCACCCAGAACCTCAGCCTGCCGCGGGAGCAGCTCGGTAGCTGCAAGATGCGGAACAGCCTGGACTCTAGCGACTCGGATTCGGCTCTATGAGACTGCACCTCCCCCCGCCCCCATTCCGCTCCCCAGCGGCGGGCCGGCCGGCCCGGCCAAAGACTTGACTTGGCCCCAGCCCTGGGGGGCTGCCCACCGAGCCCCTGGTCTCTGCTTCTAAACCGGCCAAACTTCGAACTCATTGCCCTTCTCCGGGCACTTACCCAGTGCCGGGACCTGGAGCGAGGCGGGGCAGCTGCCCGGGCTAGGCAGTCCAGGGGGCCAAGGGAAGGGCTCCTCTTCCCCCTCCCCTCTTTTCTTCTTTTCTTTTACTCTGCCCAGTACAAACCTTGCTGTGAACGTGCCTGGTTCTAGGAGTGGGGAGGGAGAGAGAGAGAGAGAGAGAAAGAGAGAGAGAGAGAGAGAGAGAGAGAGAGAGAGAGAGAGAGATATTGAGATTGGGACATTTTCTAGGAAAGCCGCTGTGTACTTGTCTCTGATTGTAGGGAGCTCCAGTTTCCATCTATCCTCCCCTTCCCTGCCCCCCAACACACGGCACCCCAATACTTTTCTACCAGCCCGCCGCGACAGATGGGACTTGGGCTACCGCGAAGCTTCCGGAGTCTATTTATTTTTGCATTTCAATCGTAAACCGCATTTATTTAATACTCTTTCTACCTGGATGTGTCTGTGAGGTTTCCAGAACAGAGAAATAAAACCATATATTTGCACAGTGCATTCGTTATTCTGAGGGTGTCTGTCCGTCTGGATGGCTGTCTGCAGAGCCCCGCCGCTGGGCGTGTTGTGTGTGTGTGTGTGTGCGCGCGCGCGCGCGCCCTTGCTTGCTTGCTTGGGGTGGAGGTGGGGGTAGGGGGCTGGGGCCAGGGGTCCTTGGAGAGACCACAGCAGAGCGAGCTGGGACTGTCGGGAGCAGAGACATTGACGAGGTCGTCTCAATTCACTTTAAAGTTCTGCCTTCCCTACTTCCCTACGTCCATCCCAGTGCTGATCCAAATTAAACCCAAGCCCAGTCAGTCCTGCCTTTGGGATGAGTAAATCTGTGCTAGATTGGACTTCCTCTCTACAGGGTCGGGAGCCTGGCCCAAGGACCTGGGCGCGAAATCCCCTATCTGATCTAAGAATAATAGTTGGCACGTGTGGAGCGTTTTACAAACGCTATCTTATTTAAGTCTCGATGCAACCAAGTGAGGTAGGAGCTTCATATATAACTTTGATTTGACAGATGAAGAAACTGAGGCTCTGGGAACAAGCAAATCACCTGCGTTTAAATGTGGGTCTCTGGAGGGCAGTGGGCTTCCAAGACAGGCTTTTGGCCCTGAATTCAAATACCAGCTCTGGTCTTACCGGCTGTGACTTTTAACAAACCCCTTCATTAATCTGGG
This sequence comes from Trichosurus vulpecula, assembly GCF_011100635.1. Taxonomy (NCBI): domain Eukaryota; kingdom Metazoa; phylum Chordata; class Mammalia; order Diprotodontia; family Phalangeridae; genus Trichosurus; species Trichosurus vulpecula. The sequence continues at coordinate 255,203,891 of NC_050578.1, forward strand.
CCCCATTTTCCTCTTCTACCAAATGAGAGGATTGATCCACATGATTTCCAAGGTGTCTTCCAACTCTGACCTTTCTGGTAGGGAAGTGACACCCACTGTCATGGTGGTTTCCTCCCACTTGAGAACAGGACTAGGTCAGGAGGACCTGCAGACTGGTTTCCTCTCCAGGAAGCAACTTTCATCATTTCAGCTCAACTGGGGCAGAGAGCCTGGGATGCTGCTCTTGGGAAGCCCAGCTGGTCTGGCCCAGAAGGCTTAGAAGCCTAGGAAGCTGGTATGTGTCTGGGAGCTCTCCAGGGAGATACAGTCCCAGACACCTGGGCCTGAGTTTAGTCAGGGTCTGTCAATTTCCCTTAATGCTGACTCAGTGAAAATGCAAAGAAGAGTAGTCCTGGATTCTTTTCTTCCTGGCTCTCTCTTCTCCCTCCCCTACTCTTTCTTTGCTTGTGATTCTTAACGATCATCAAGAGGATTGGCATCCCCACCCACCTAAGGATGGCCAGCAGGCAGCCTCTGGGCACTGTCTGTCCTCAATTCCTATCCTGTTGTCTCCCAGTGTCTTCAGATGTCCGGTTCTGGTGCTGGACATCTGTCAGTCAACCGCTTACAGTCTGGCTCCTTCCCCGGGGAATATTGTGGAGAGAAGGGCCAGGGAACCTGAAGTTACCTCACTTTCAACAGCCGCTGGGGGCAGGGAAGCAAGCAAGCAAGCCCCTCAGTTTAGGGTAGAAAGCAGTTAATTAGCCAACTGACAAAGGGGTTGGGAATTGTCTGACATCAGCACTAGCTAAGGAGTTAGCCTCAAAATTTCCTAAGTCCTCAAGGTCTATAGGGCTATTGATTCTCCAGGGACCTCAGACCCATCTCCTCTTCCCATTTCCCAATTCAGGTGGAATGGGATCTCTAGACATCTTCCCTGGGGCTCTAGAGACCCAAACTGACCCGTTTGGCAGGCTTGTTCCTAAAGAGGAGTGCTCACTACACTTCCTTCTTATCCTTTGGGGGGTTGGGTGGGGGGGTGCAGGGGGATGGGCAAGCCTGTTCTCAAGCAGGTCCTCCCAACTCTCAGCTGCCTGATTTGACTGAAACCCCTAGGTTGCTCCGGAGACAGGAGAGCAAAGAGATGCCTCCAGAGATTTGGGAAGAGAATGCTATTTTTCCTCCCATTGTGGTCAGTCAATCATTTATTACCAGATGCCCATTCCACCCCTCAAGAAACCTCGGAAAAAACGGAAGTCACATGAATGGATGGATGGATATGGAAAGCTTTCTCTTCTCGTCTTTTGAGGCTAAGCCCTGGGCTGATCATTGTCTTAGAGCTGGAAGGGACCTTAGAGAGAATTTATCTCATTTGTCTCCTCCAATCCTCACAACAGCTCTGGAAGGTTGTTATCCCCCTTTTACAGATGAAGAGACTGAAACAGGCAGATGTTAAGTGACTTGCCCAGGGTCACACAACTAGTAAGGATCTGAAGCACAACTTGAACTCAGGTCTTCCTGACTCCAATTCCAGCACTCTATCCACTATGCCACCTGCATTTAGTTGCTGATACTTAGATTTAGAACTGGAAGGCAGCTCAGAGGTCATCTACCTTAACCTCATTTCACAGAGGAAGGAGAATGCCCACAGAGTTCATTGCTGAACCCTGCCCTCCCCACCTTCCCATTCCATCTCTTGCTCTGGAAATTAGTCAAATCAATACTACCATTGTTTCTGGAAAGAGGGTGCCCAAATGATCACCCCATATCCCCATTCAATATCCCAGGGAGTCCCCAGAAGCAAAACTCCCTTCTGTGGTCCCCACTGTACTACATATGCTACCTTACCATATTGGAATGTAGGTTCTTTAAGGGCAAGGACTGTATCTCTTACATTTGTGTCGCCAGAGCTTATCTAGTGCCTGGTACATAGTAGGTGCTTACTAAATGCTATTCCATTCATTCATTCATTCCATTCATTCAGTGTGGTAGTGAAAAGCTGACCCTGGGCAAGTCACTCAAGTAGAATGGAGTTAAGGTGGAGAACTGGGTTCTAATCTGGGCTGGATGACTTTGGCTAAGTCTCTTGGCCTCTCTTGGCTTCAATTTCCCCATCTATAAAAAGAAGAGGTTAGCCTATATGATGTCAAAAGGTCCATTCCTATTCTAATAATCTAAAATTCTTTTATCTACTGCCTTCCACTCCATACAGAAACTGGCAACTGGTGATATAACCTTTTAGTGAGGCAGAGGGTAATGGTTGATTGTTGTCCTAGGCACCTAGAATAACATAGGTCTAGCTGTCCAACATTAAAATGGTTTTGGGTTGTGTCTGACTCTTCATGACTCCATTTGGGGTTTTCTTGGCAGAGATACTGGAGTAATTTGCCACTTCCTTCTCCAGCTCGTTTGACAGATGAGGAAAGTGAGGCAAATAGCATGAAGTAACTTGCCCAGGGTCACACAGCTGGGAAGTGTTTGAGGCCAGATTTGAACTCAGGAAGATGAGTCTTCCTGACTCCAGGCCCAGCCCTCTATCCTCTCCACCACCTAGCTGCCCCCAAAGTGAAATGATCTGCCTCCATATGTAGTGAACTCGTCATCACTGGAATTCTTCCTTCAAGAGAGTACAGCAGCTGACCACCATTTGAGGTTGTTGTAGAGTCAGTTATAATCAGGGTAAGGAGGGGCTGGACTGGATGTCATCTGAGATCCCTTCTCACTCTACATCTATGAGATTCTGAGCAGGCTCTTTTAATTATGATTCGGGGGAGAAGAAGAAAAAGGCAGAATGGGGGGCTGCCTCATGACAAGAATGGGCTAAACCAAACCATTTCCTGTAAATATCTCAGTCACATGAAGCAGCTACCCACTGATCCTTTGATTTCCATCTCTGCTGTTGTTCTAAGGGAGATTAGCTCAGAGGAAGTTGGGGGGTGGGGTTGGATAATGATAGTGATAATTTCCACTTTAAATTCAAAACTTTGTGATATGCTTTGCTCACGACAATCCACCTTTCTAGCTGAGTGGTACAAATTAAGCCCCTTTTTAAATACATGAGGAAACTGAGGCTCAGAGATTATGAGGAAGGGGAAGGGAATAAGCATTTATATAGCATCTACTGTGTGTATGCACAAACAAGGTTGAGGGTAATTGCTGTTGGTTTTTGGTTGTTTTAGTCAGGTCTGACTCTTTGTGACCCTTTGGGATTTTATTGGCAAAGATACTGGAGGGTTCGCTATTTCCTTCTCCAGCTCGTTTGATAGATGGGGAAACTGAGGCAAACAGGGTTAGGTGACTTGCCCAAGGTCATACATCTGGTAAGTGTCTGAAGCCAGATTTGAACTTGGGAAGATGAGTCCAGACAGACTCCAGGCCCAGCACTCTATTCACTTTTCCACCTAGCTGCCCTCTGAGGGTAACCTTCAGGCCTCAAACCTGTGGTGAATTAGGAGGATGTCCACCCCAAGTACGTGAAAACTCTCTCCTGATCTTCCCCAGTGGAATGGGTGGATGAGAATAATTTGTTACAACGGCCATGAAGCAGGTGCCATGGAGCGCTTAGAGCTTGGTCAGACATTGAAGACACCAAGGTCCTCCACTTCATTCTGGGCTGTCCATCAACAGTCATCTTGACTTCTGTCTTGCCACTGGACTTCAATGACTCTGGAAAAGAGAGTGAGGTTGATGACTTTGTGTAGCTCTACCTCACTTAAATCCAATTCCCAAGCAAGTCAAGACATCACCCCCGAGATGTCATCAATCCTCTTCCAAAACAAAAGAACAGTACCAACGAAGTCTATACAAGATAAACCTAGTGTAGATTTTAGAGCTCATCTGAGAATCAGAGAGAAGGAACTTATTCAAGGTCACACAAATAGTAGTATCAATGACTTAATACTCAAAAGGGATAATATTGGTGGGGGAGACTGCAGAAAAAAGAGAGGGCAATGTTTAAAGAGAACTCTCTCTCTCCCCTCTCCCTTCCTCCTTCCCTCATATCACCAGTTAGGAAATTTTTTATTTCTGGGCAGAATAAGGAGGAAAGAGAACAGACATCTCCAGCCCCTTCCATCTTCCCGCACAGGCAGCCACCTGTTCTTCCTGTGTTGGGTCACTCATGATTCAGAGAGACTGCCCATATGTTCTGGGATTATGGTTCCTTTCCTTAGATCTTCATGTTTACACATGAGGCCAGGGGCCACCATTTCCCTCCATTGATCTAACCTGGCATGATTTTCCATTGGATCTAGGAATGTCTTGCCCACCTTATCTGGACCTGTGGAGTAGTCCCGTTGTGGTGGCTGCTGGGTTCTGGAGCTAAGAGATGTAAGAGAAAATGGAAGTTAATTTAAGAGTCTGGGCTAGGGTAGACCGGGAAGCATCCTTGAGAAAGAGAGAACTGAACTTTTGTACCTAATCCTGATGAAAGATGGGCTTATTAGAACCATAGGCTGTTAAAGCTAGCAAAGGACCTTGGAGACTCCCTACTCACTGGAATAATGGGATTTATAAATAGAAAAGGAACTAACTGTTATCTAGCCAAGCTTCCTTGTTTTACTGATGGAGAAACTAAGCCCCGACAACATGGAGGTAATAAGCAGCAAAGCCAGGGCTTTTCATGGTACTGCTCTTGGAATGGAGGTGGGTAGTTGGTCAAAGCTGGCACCTCCCTCAACTTCTCTGAGCTTTGTACCTCTTTCCAGCTATGATAAAAACCTTACCTTCATCCTGGAGTTAGAAGGGACACTTCCCAGAACCCTGGTTCCGGTCATTCTGGAGACCTAGAACACTAAATAATTGATGGTCAGTGCTTCAGAGTTCCCAAAATGGCAACCTCAGCTGCTCACCCCCATTTTTAGGATACTGGCCCCAAATCCTCCTTATCTGGAACCGGGGAGCTTGGGAGTGGGATGGGGGTTGGAAGAAGCTTCTTGGAACATCTAGATAGGAATTTAGGGGGAATATAGTAGGTAAGTCCAGATACCCCACAGTCCTGTGATTCCGCCTCCTCACCCCTCTTGTTATTAAAGGTGAACTCATTTGTTTCCTTATTCATCCAATGAGAGGACATTGGACTTGGAATCAAGCCAACCTGGATTTAAAATCTACCTCAGACACTATCTGTGTTATCCTGGACAAGTCTGATGAGTGCCCCAGCTTCTCCTTTTGTAAAATGAGGGTGTTGGACTTGGCCTCTAATGTCCCTTTAACCTATAAATCTATGACCCTGTGATCCCCATATTTACACCGAATAGAAATATACCTCTTTTGTCTATTGCCCCTCTACTTCTACCTTCTGGGACCAAACAGAAAAAGTCTCATCTCTATTTTATATGCCATAGAAAATATATGAGAACACCTTTCATGTTCCCTCTAAGTCTTGACTTCTCCTAACATAAGATGGAGGTCAACTGATGAGGTACCTCCAGATTTTAGCCCCAGAACCTTGAGCAGAGAGTCTTGAAAACTGTAAGTGGGGAATTCTTGTCTTTTCCTGAGCTACCATGGAGATAGAAGGTACTTCATTCTTTGGAAGAAGCCATCTCAGCTATACTTTCTGGCCAAACAATTGTCTTTTCTTGTCTCCATGGCAGCAGTGTTTGCTGGGAGGCAAGGTGATCCCAAGACATATTAAGTCTCTGACCATCGGCAAGTCATTTAAATTCTCCAAGTATCATTCTCTTTGTAAAATGAAGGGGCTGGACTAGCTTATAAGACACTCTCCAACTCTAAATCCCATGACCCTTTGAGATCCTTCAGAAGATAGAAGAGAATCCCTTAGTGGGGCTACATTTTCCTTATACAGATACCATTTAGTCCATTTCTCTTATTTTATAGCCTTGCCCAAGGTCACACAGCCTTGTGGGTCTTAAGTGGGACTTGAGCCCTAGTTTGGTGACTTCTGGATTAGTTCTCTTTCCAAACACATTACGCCGCTTTGTCCTATATCACCATCTGCATCCCCTGTACCGGTCCATCCTAAACATTGGTTTAATATCATGGAAAAAATGCAAGAGGCATAGGCAGAAGACTTATGTTTGTGAACCAGATATATTCCTCGCAAGCTTTCTTGGGGTCATGCCCTTTGCTGAGTCTCAGCTTCCTCCTTGGTAAAATGAGAGGGTTGAATGAGAAGATTTTCAAGTTCCCTCAGAGCCCTAAATTCTATTATTATTAGCCATGCTACAAAGTCACTTAGCCATGCTATTCCCCATCTTCAAAGATAACTTCTTGTTTATTTATTTTTGAAGACTTGTACTTGAGTTTTATTTTCTCTGACTGTTCCCCCGTGCCTGGAATGCTCTCCCTCCTTCTCTGACTGCTGACCTCCTTGGCTCTTTTCAGTCCCAACTAAAATCCCACCTTCTCCAGGAAGCCTTCCCCAATGCCTCCGAAGCTTTGTTTGCCTATTTTCTCCCCAGTTAGAATGTAAGATCCTTGAGAGCAAAGACTGTCTTTTGCCTCTTTTTGTATCCCCAGCTTAGCACGGTGCCTAGCACACTGTAGGCACTTAATAAATGTTGATTGATTGGTTTACATTTTCCTCAATTTAGAACTTTTACTTATCCCTCTTCTAATAACAAATGATTTTGGGGCAGCTAGGTGGCTCAGTGGGTAGAGTTAGGAAGACCTGAGTTCAAATCTGACCGCAGACGCTTACTAGCTCTGTGACCCTGGGCAAGCCGCTTAACCCCCATTGCCTCCAAAAACAAAACAAAACAAAACAAAAACCCAACAAATGATATAGAGATATATATATTTTTCCACTGAACCTTCCCTTGTGAAAAGGAAAAAATTTGAGCAAAACTCAACTAAAAAAGTGACTACATCTGACCGTATTAGTAATATTCTGCTCCCCTAGTCCTCTATATCTCCTCTAAGAGGATGAAGGTCTATTTTCATTCTTTTCTTTGTGACCAAAATTGGTTTTAATTTCTCTTCTACTATGGGCCCTGGGAAGAGGAGAGACCATCCTTATACCTGGCTCTGTCACTGAATAGTTTATAAGGGGAGACTACATGTCAGCCTTGGCGAGGAGAGTGGGGACATCACCAGGCCACCTGCTGCAGACCTGAGCCATAGGGAGATCCCACTTTCCCTGGCCTGTGGCCAGTGGAGGATGCCCTATAGCAGGGGCAGCTGCCTCAGCTGTCCCTATTTCTGGCCCTGTCCCTGCTCTCCCAGCCTCTACCCAGGCTCATTTTCATAGCTCTGTGAGGACCCGGAGGAAGATTTGGCCAGCATTCCAACCTTTGAAATTTTGCTAAGCTCCGTTCCCACTCAGCTGCAGCTTCCTGTGACTGTCACGTGGTACATGCCGTTTAAGGACCTGGGGGCCAGAATCCCTGTGTCCTCCCTGTGCCCCCACCAACTTCTATTCCAGAGACACAGTGGACTGTAGGACACAGGAGCAACCTCAAGTCAGGCAGACTTGGGCTTGAATCCCCCACTGACATTTGCCAGCTATGTGGCCTTTGCCTCCTTGGGCCTAGTTTCTTCATATATAAAATGGGAATAAATAACATATAGCTAACTTTTACACAGCACCTACTATGTGCCAGCCACCATGCTAAGAACTTTATAAATATAATCTCATTTGATTGTCCCAACAACCCTGGGAGGTAGGTGCTATTATTATCCACATTTTACAAATGAGGAAACTGAGGCCAACCAGACAGAGGTTAAGTGACTTTCCTAGGGTCACATGGCTAGTGAGTGTACACACACACACACACACACACACACACACACACACACACACGTCCTATTTCTTTCTGTATCAACCCAGAATCTGAGTTCAACACCTTGGTACAGGGACTCAGCATGGTCCAGTGGAAAGAGTCCTAGCTCTGAGGTCACAGATCCTACGTCCAAACCTCATTCCTGACACCATCTGTTTGACCTGGGATGAGCCACTCTCCCTGAGCCTCAGTTTCATTGTCTGTAAAACAAGAGGGCTGGAGTTCTCTTCTAGATCTATAATCTTATACCTTTCAGAGATGTTTTCATTCGTGTCATTGTAGCCATCATGCACACTGTTCTGGTTCTACTTTGTTCTCCATGGAGAATATCTTCTCCCTCCCCACTCCCCCCAAAAGGACACACACTTATCTTCCCAGCATCCTCAAGAGGGAAGTGAAAGCAGGTGTTAATGGTCCATTTGACAGATTGGGAAACCAAGGGACAGAACCACCTGGCTAAGAAATATTGAAAACCTGAGATGAATCAGGATCCAAGAGACACTGGACATATTGGGTGGGGCCAAGAGGGAAGGTTTAAGGCTGAGGCAGAACTGCCAGCTGTAGTTTTCTAGGCTGGTATCAGACAAAAATAAGGCAGCAGAGGGTGAAGGACCCTGGGGAGACAGTGATGGAGGACTTAAGTGCATTTCACATGTGCTAAAAAAAACCCCAATCCATGCTAATTATACACCAGAGGATCCATACATTAGCACCTCTACTTCTTTGTGTTAAAAGCTTGGGGCACTGAGGGCTTTCATCACCAGCTCTGAGCAGAGGAAGAGAGCTTGGCATATCCTGGCTAAACCTTCAGGGGCTCTGTGCCCACAGCAAAGACCCTGGGGTGATGTGGATCAATCAATTGATTAGTTCATTGATAAACACTTGTTAATTGCTTACCCTGTGCCAAGCACAATGCTAGGCACTGGAGATATAGAGAGAAAATTAAAAACAGTTCTTGTCAGTGAGGTGGCACCATAGTGCCTGGAGGGCTGGGCTGGGACTAGGGAAGACCAGAGTCCAAACCCAACCTCAGACACTTACTAACTCTGTGGCCCTGGGCAAGTCACTTAACCCCTGTCTGCCTCAGTTTATGAAATTATAAAATAGGGATTAAAAATAGCACCTACCCCTCAGGGTTGTTGTGAGGATCAAATGAGATGGTATTTGTAAAGCACTCAAGCACAGCCCCTGGAACATAGTAGGCACTTAATAAATGCTGGCTTCCTTACTTAAGGAGTTCATAGTTTAGAAGGGGACAACACATATATTACACATATATATATATATATATATATATACATATACACACACATTATATATATATATATGTGTATTACATGTGTCTAGTGAAAATCAAAATAGACACAAGGTGATTGGGGGAGGGAAGGCCTTAGCAGATGGGGAAAATATAAGGCCTCTTCTAGGAGGTGATGCTTGACCTGAGTCTTGAAGGAAAGTAGGGAATCGGAGAGACTGAAAAGAAGAGGGAGAACATTTCAGGCATGCGGATGGAGGGTGGGGATGGCAAGGGCAGTTTGATTAGACCTTAAAGTACAGGAAAAGAAGAAATGTGTGATAAGGCTGGAAAAGTATCCTGAAGACAGGTGGTAAAGAACTTTAAATACTCAATCAGGAGGATGTTATTTGATCCTGAAGGTAATAGGGAGCCAAGGGGTTTATTGAGAGAGGAGAACATGTATTGTCTACACTGTGAGTACCATCACTGCGAGGACAGGGCCAAGCCTTATATTCTTTCTGTACTTCCACATAAGGGATCTCTACCCTTTTGGAGTGAGAGGACCACTTTTGAATGCCAAAAGATTTCTCAGACCCCCATACCATAGTGGCTATACTGTTTATTAGTAAAGACCAAAAAGACAGTAGTTGGCAGGAATGTAGATTGATGGTTCCCTTGTAGGAACTCTGGAGTGGAGTTATGATTAGGGCGAGATGACTAGGGGTCAGAATTTAGAAAGTGCCGATAAAGCCTTCCCAATGATGCTCATTATCACCTCCATATTTAACGTTCCACTAGAAATGTTAGCATTAGCAATAAGAGAAGAAAAGGAAATTGAAGGAATTAGAATGGGCAGTGAGGAAACAAAACCATTGCTCTTTGCAGATGATATGAGCTTATACTTAGAAAATCCTCGAGAATCAACTAAAAAACTACTTGAAATTATTAACAATTTTAGCAAAATTGTAGGATGCAAAATAAACCTGTGTAAATCATCAGCATTTCTCTATATTACCAACAAAGCCAAGCAGCAAGAGACAGAAAGAGAAATTCCATTTTAAATAACTGTAAACAGTATAAAATACTTAGGAGTCTCCTTGCCAAGACAAACCCAGGAACTGTATGAACACAACTATAAAACATTTTTCACACAAATAAAGTCAGATCTCTGTCTCTAGTCTCGGTCTCTTTTCCAAGCCCTAGTCCCTCGTCATCAACTGCCTCTTGGACATTTTGGACTGAAATGCAAACTCATCTCAAGCCTAGAATGTCCCAAAGAGAAATAATCTTTTCTCTCTTCTGATCTTACCTATTCTGTTGAGAGTACCACCATCTGTCCGACTCACCCAGGTCCACAAAGCCAGCCTTGGTTTCTTACTCTCCTTCCTATATCTCACTGCATCTTCCTCTGTCCTGTCAGTTACCATGAACTGCTGATCCTTTTCCCAGAATATCTCTGCCATCAATACCCCTCTCTCCATTTACAGATGATCGCCTTAGGAGCAGCTGGGTGGTGCAGTGGATAGAGCACCAGGCCCCGAGTCAAGAAGCTCTAAGGCCAAATCTGGCCTCAGGCACTTACTAGCTGTGTGACCCTGGGCGAGCCAATTAAACCCTATCTCCCTCAGTTCCTCATCAATAAAACGGAGACACACAGGAGAAGAAAATGGAAACCACTCCAGCATCTTTGCCAAGAAAACCCCGAAACGGGATCACAAAGAGTGGGAGATGACTGAGTGATTGAACAACAACAACCGTAGTTCAGACCCTCAGCGCTTCTTAACCGGCTAATTACAAGAGCATCTTCATCCATGGCCCTGCCTTAAGTCTCTTCACCTTCTAATCCACCGTCTACAAAATTCCCAAAGTGATCTTCCTAGAGCACAGTGATGTCCACTGGCTTCCTATTACCTGTAGGATTAAGTACAGGCTCCTCCCTTTGCCATTACAAACCCTTCACAGCCTGGCTCCAATCCACCTTCCAACCATTATTGTATACATCCGTCCCTTTTCATGCTCTCTGAGGGCCAGCTGAAGGGGCTTTCTTGCCTTCGCACAGGGAATGCACACTCTCTTCATTTTTGATCTTAGAATCTCTCATTTCTTTCAAAGCTCAGCTCAAGAGTAAGCCACATGAGTCCTTTCCTGATTGCTCCAGCTGCTAGTGCCTTTCCCTCCAAATTATCCTGCATTTGAGAATATTTATATGTATACATGAATATCTGTATTATATTCAGCTTCAGACACTTACTGGCTGTGTGGCTTCACTTAGCTTCTGTCTGCCTCAGTTTCTTCATTTGTAAAATGGCAATGATCACAGCACCTACCTCTCTGGGTTGAGGATGAAATGAGAGAATATTTGCAAAGTACTTTGCAAACCTTAAAGCATTATGTAAAATGCTAGTTGTTATGTGTACACATGTTGCATCTCCTAATAGAATGCAAATTCACTGAAGAAAGGGATGGTTTCATCTCTCTCTCTCTCTCTCTCTCTCTGTCCAGTGCCCCACAAGTCTGGTACTTAAACATGCCTCTCGTTCTCATTCTTACGCTCACTCTGAGACAGAGAGAGGAGTTGAAGACGACATCGAGGGTGACTGAAAGGATGGTGATGCCCTCAACAGTACCTGGGAAATTGAAAGGAGTGGAAGGTTTGGGGAGAGGTAAGGAGTTCTGCTTTGAACAGGTTGCCTTTGAGATGCCTAGAGGGCTTCCAGTTTAGATGCCCAAGAGACAGTTGGAGATATGTGACTGTAGCTCAAAAGCAAGACCAGGGCTTGCTATACAGATCTGGATATCATTGGCATAGAGATGATCATTGAACCATGGGAGCTGATGAGATCTTTAGAGCTGGAGGGAATATCAGAAGAGAACATCTTGGAAGGGACTTTAGATCATAAGGTGTCAGGGAAGAGACAGCAATTGACTGGTTCTGAGGGGTTTTCTTGTTGTACCACACTTCCCCATATCAATGCATGAACAAGTATTTATTGGGATCTCATTACTCAGTCCTTCCATTACATAAGCTCCTATTATGTGCCTAACTCTGCATTAGGCTATGCAGTGGGGCAAGAGTTCATAGTACTTGACTGGCTAAGCATTTATTAAGCACCTACTATGAGTCAGGCACTATGCTAAGCACTCGGGATACAAAGAAAGGCAAAAGGCAGTCCTTGCCCTCAAGGAGCTTACAATCTAATAGGAAGAAAACATCCAAACAACTAGGTACAAGCAAACTACATACAGGATGAATAGGGAAGTAGTCAACAGGTGGAAAGCACTAGAATTAAGAGGGATTGGGAACAGCTTTCTGCAGAAGGTAGGATTTTAGTTGTGACTTGAAAGAATCCAGGGAAGCCCAAGAGGCAGAGATGAGGAGGGAGAGAATGCCAGGCATGGAGACCAGCCAGAGAAAATGACCAGAGCTGGGGAACATTGAGGTGGCCGGTGTCACTGCATCAAAGAGTGGGGGTCATGGGTGTGCCTGTGTAAAGTATGAGAAGGCTGGAAAGGTAGGAGGGGGCAAGGTGTAAAGGCAATCAGGGAAAGGGAAGATCTTTCCCGCCCATTTGAGTGGGCTTCAGGGGTGGGGCTCTCAGAGTCCTGGTGGGAGAGTCTAGAACTGGAGCCAATGGTAGGTGCCTGAGTTCTGGTCCATGTGATGACATGAAGCCTGTGGTGGGGGGAGCTTGCTGAACTGTTGGAGCAGAGCTAAGAGTCAGTTGGTGAGGCAGTTGAGAGCTGAAGGAGAGAAGAAGCAGTCAGCTGGAACACAGCTTGGAGATTGCGGTGGAAGCAGCGGCAATGGCAGCAGGCTCTACAAAAAAAGCAGGACTGACTCTCGTGGAGACCGGAGGGTGCTGAGCAGGGGCTTGAGGGCTGAGCAGTGGGTGGTCTTCTTGCTGGAGGGCCCTGGCATTGGGAGGGGGGGAAAGCACCAGTATGGCTTGGCTTGCTGCCATAATGTGTTTCTGTGGCCTCCTGGTCACTATTGTAAGATGGTCATAGTGGTTTTGGAAGGTTCTTGCCAGGATGTTGAATTGGGGACACTGGTCCATGGGTCTGCTACTTTTGAGTTTCAGTAAATGCTTTAAGTCCTCTGCATTCTGCTTAGAGAATTCCTTATATCCTGCGATTCTGGACCAGTCAGGCATATTCATGGTTATCTTTGAAGTCATGAATTCTGCCATAATGATATACAAGGTTATGAAGGCTTTGAATGCCAGAGGGTTTTGTACTTGATCCTGGAGGTAAAGGAAGCCACTGGAGTTTATTGAGTAGGTGGTTAACATGTTGGGCTTTAGGAAAATCACTTCAGCAGCTAAATGGAGAGTGGAGTGGAGTGAGGAGAGCCCTGAGGCAGGCGGACCCATTGGCAAATCCAAGCATGAGATGATGAGGGCCTGCACCAGGGTGGTAGCGATGCCAGAGGAGAGAAGGAGGCAGATTTGAGAGATGCTGAAGAGGTGAAATCCATAGGCCTTGACCACAGATTGGATGTGTCGACGGTGACTCCTAGGTTGTGAGCTCAAGGGACTGGGAGGACAGTGTTGCTCTTGACCATAATAGGGGAGTTAGGTGGGGGGAGGGCTTAGTGGAAAGCTAATAAGTTCAGTTTTGAACATATGGAGTGTGTCTACTGGACGTCCAATTCGAGATCTCTAGAAGGCAGTTGGGTATATAAAGCTGGAAGGGACCTTAACGGTCATTGAATCTAACTCCTCATTTTACAGATGGGGTCTGGGGTAAGATGACTTGGGTTTAAACCCTAATTTTACTTCTTACCAACTGTAGGATTTCAACAAGTTGCTTCCTTTCTGGACTCCAATTTTCCAATCTCTATAACGTATGGTTGGCTCTTCGTGGATAACCAATTAACTGACTTCTTCTGGCTCTTTTCTTCAAACCTCTCATGTGTGCACATACCCCTTATGACATCCACACAGCTTCATCTAATGGCTCTAGCCCATGGCTCTGTGGATCTCAAGGCCCCAGAAATCAGAGCCCAGTAGACTTCTCTAGTCAAAGGACCAAGGCTGAGAATCAGCCCTGGGCCCCCAGCTGATCCAGGGACTTTGGTGAGTGGCTCTGTGTCTGGAACCATGTCAGCTGCTGGCACCATGGAACAGTGCCAGCTAACCTTGAAGGCTCCTTTCAGTCTGCATTTAATGTGGCCAGGTCCAGAGGTTGAAGGAGCTATGGCAGAAAGGTGGCAGAGGCCCAGACACTGTGCAGAACCAGAGGAGGGGGGAGGAGGCAGTGGGGCCCACAGTGCAGGGCACAGCCTTTCTTCTGGATGCCAGGGACTGCTAACTGGGTCACACCCAGGAGATGGAGCTCTACCAGGCCCTGGGCAGAAAGAGCACCTGAGCGCCTTCCACCAGATCTCAGCCAAGGCAATGCCTAACATTTGGACCTCGGGCAAAGCCTCTATCCCTCTCAGGGCCTTATTTTCCTGTACTTTAAAAATGAGGAGATTGAACTAAATAAATGATCTCTAAGGACCCTCCCAGTTCTAAATGTAAGAAGAGAATATGGTACAGTGGAAAGAGAGATGGATTTGCAGAGAAAGTTATGGGTTCAGTTCCCACTTCTCTGTGACCTTAGGCAAGTTGCTTAACCTCTCTGGACCCTCACCTGTGAAACAATAAGGTTGGAATACACATGGGGGTGGGGAACCTGCAGCCTCAAGCCACATGTTGTCTTCTAGGCCTTTAAGTATGGCCTTTTGACTGAAGGGTTGCAATTGAGGACCTAGAGGCCACATGTGGTCTTGAGGCCTTAGGCTCCCCACCCCTGGACTAGAAGCACCCTTAAAGCCTCTTCTAGCTCAGCTTGAGATCTACGATTCTGGGAGAACATAGACTGGCTCACTGGCCCCTCTGAAACTGCCATGGGGTTATCGACCATTGGACTCTAGCTGAGGTGGCCTCAGAAGGGCCAGAAATATGAATCCTATCATCTGATCATGGATTTAGAGCTATAAAAGAGCTCCTCATTTTACAGATCAGGGTGGTAGGACCCAGACCAGTTAAGAGACTTAACCAAAATCATGCAGGTAATAAGTAGCAAAGGCAGCATTTGAATCTAGGGTCTTGGACTCCAAACTCAAAGTTCTTTCCTTTGTATCGGGCTTTGCTACGCCCCTCCCACCCCCGCCCAACACACACAGGAAGAAGGGGAGCTTCTGACCCTCCCCTCACTGGAATGACTTTTCTATTGCTATTGCAGCCGGAAGTTTTTCAAGCTTCATCAATCAAGTCCTCCTCCTCTCATTCCTGTTTACCCCCTACACATGTATCCACAGAGCCAGGATAAACAGTCTCTCCTTAGTCATCAGTCCCCTGAGCTAGGCAGCCTCTACTCCCCAAGCTGCAGGCCCCTCATTCTCTCCCCTCCACTAACTCCTCAGTCCTTGCTCTGGGCCCTTGGGGAGAGCTCTCTATCTCTCCTGCTTCTCCCAACCAGGTCAGACTGGGACCACCCAGGGAGAAACCCAATCTGCTCCAGGCAGCTCCAACCCTGGACAACAGCTCAGCTTTCAGACAGAACCTGGGAAGCCTGTGAGGGGAAAGGGAAGAGAAAGAGGGAAGTGGGATGGGCCTGGGAAGCAGAAAACCAGGGTCACAGAAAGACAGAATCTTCCAGTTGGAGGGGCCCTCAGACCCCACGTGGTCCAACCCGTACCCGACCAAGAAGTCTTTGGGCAACACCCCCACCAAGGAGTCAGGCAATCTGAGCTTGAAGGTCACAAAAAAACCCTTCCCCTGGCAAGTGGTTGCACTTTGGTAGAGCTCTGATTACAGGAAAGCTTTTCACTGAAAACAAACCTAAATTTGTTTTGTTGTAATTTTCCCAGTTGTTCCTACTTCCAACCTCTGGGATCCAACAGAAAAAGTCTAATCCTTCTTCCACAATATCACCCATCTAATGCTTTAAAAAGCTATGAGCTCCCCACCAAGGTTTCCTTTTCTAGGATAATACTCTCAGCTCCTTCCCCTGAGCTCTTTTCTGGCATTTTCTTCTTCTTTGGCGGGGGGTGGGGTGGGGGAGTGGGGCGGGTGGGGGTACTTATTCTGAACAGTCTTTATATTACCTTCAAAATTATCCTGCTTGTTTGTGCTTCCTTCTGAATTTCTTTCTCTTGTGTGAATTTAAAAGAAATGTTGTGGTGGCCCCCTTTTTTATTTTGGCATCACTATGGCTAACCAACTGATTAAAAGCACAGAGAGCCAGAGAGCGAGAGCGAGAGCGAGAGACAGAGACAGAGAGAGAGGGAGAGAGAGACAGAGAGAGAGAGAGAGAGAGAGAGGAGAGACAGAGACAGAGAGAGACAGAGAGGGGGGAGGAGGGAGGGAGGGAGAGAGAGAGAGGGGGGAGGGAGAAGAAGGAAGGAAGGGAGGGAGGAAGGAAGGAAGGAAGGACGGAAGGAAAGAAGGATTTTCACATCAAATCAGAATGGTTAAGCACAATGAATCCACTCAGTGGCCATATTCAAAATTGTCTGCACCTTTCTGCAGGTTACCCATCAGGAGATGAGGAATATTCTTCATCCTGGGTTCTCTGGATACATGGTTGGTCACTGCATTGGTCAGAGTTCTTGTTTTTCAAAGTTTTTGTTATTTCAAATGTTGTTCTCTTTGTATAAATTGTTCCCCCGTGCTGCTCAGGACGCTGCATCAATTCCCATTATCCAGGATTCTCTGAAATCATCTCTTTTGTCATTTATGATGCAATAATATTCCATTATGTTCTTATATCACAATTTGTCCCACTATTTCCCTACTGCTTAAGAGGCAATTTAAGAAATCCCATTAGATTAAAAGTCTTTTCCATCCTTTTAATTCCACCTTCAGGATAAGCAACCTTATTTTGCTCACCCCTATTCCCTCTCTGGTATTATCTTTCTTCTTAATCCCTGACTCTTTTTATCTCTGTCTTTCTACACCATCTCCTCCTTTCAGTCATGCCCATCTCTCTGTGACCCCATTTGGGATTTTTTTGGCAAAGATACTGGAGTGGTTTGCCATTTCCTTCTCCAGCTCATTTATAGATTGAGGAAACTGAGGCAAAGAGGATCAAGTGACTTACCCTAGGGTCACACATATCTAGTAAGTGTCTAAGGCTGTATTTGAATTCAGGAAAATGAGTCTTTCTGACTCCTGGCCCAGCATTCTATGTATTGTGCCACCCTGCTGCCCATGCCAGCTTGACTGTCTTAAAAATAGAATTTAAATCAAATTTCAATTTTATAATTCCCCCATTTGATTCTTTGGAGACCATGCCTTCCATGAATCACTAATGCTGATTAAAATGACAAATCAGAGTATAGTAAAATTCAGGTATGTCTATCAATCCATAATGATTAGTAAAGCTGAAGCAATGGTTAAGAAACAAAGAATGCTCCCTGGCTAGTATTTCTGCTTGTTCTAATGCTGTTTTAATGTTCTAATGCTTGATCTAATCCCAATATATTGGAATAGGGACTAAAGAAATTTTATCTCAGATATTCTACATACAGGGCTAACTTGAGAGAGATGCCTACCAAACCATCAAGCTTAATCTCTGATCTGGGAGACCTCACATCACTGACAAATTGATGAATTCCATCGGGGGCAGTTCCTTTCAGTAAGTAGGCCTTACACAAACAGGGAAGGAATGAGAGGGAAGGGCGAACATCCAGTCTCTTTCCTAGTAACATATTTCCAATGTCCATTTCATCACCATGTTACGTCTTTGGGCTCAGATGTCTCAGGTAGGTGTCTGGTTTCTGAAAACATTTCCTCTTGGGTATTCTGGCATTGGGCCTGTTCTCAGAGCAGTTCTGAAGGGAGGGGCTTCTCCTAGATCTGCCTCTCTGATTCAGGTTACTTGTAGAGATTCTTAGATGTTTCTGCTAAAATTATAGTCAGGAAGGCCAAATGTTGGTGTCCCAAGGCTCTTTTAAGTTCCACAAGGACAGTGGGGTGTTGTGGCTCAAGGTATAGACATCCAGAACCTGATCCTCAGGTCACTCCTTGTTAAACAAACTTCTCTCCTTTCAGGGTCAAGAAGAAAATTCAGATTGTAAATTGTCTGTGAAATGTTACTGAAGCTGACTTCCGGTGGTCTGACATATTTAAAGCTTAAGCTCAGAAGAAATTGGGGCTGGGAGGGAGAGTCAGGTCCCTGGTTGTGGTCCTTTATGGAAAAAAACCCCTGGTGGCAAATCTCACCAGTGGGCTCTTGGGGTATTTCCCTGCAGGGCTGTTTCAGGGACCATTTTCCCTACTCCCTTCCCTTTGAGGGTTGCCCCACTCCTATCCTGGTTTTAAAATTAAGAGACAGTGGTCCAAGAATGACCAATTTATTAGTCTAGCAGTAACCAATAAATTGGGTCAAGGGCCTTTCTCAATGACCAAAGACCTGTATATATTTTTGTATGTACTTGTTATCTCCTCTATTAGAATATAAGCTTCTTGCAGGTAGGGATTGTTTTGTTCTTTCTACTTTTATCCCCAGTGCATAGCACAGTTCCTAGCAGGTTAGGCACTTAATAAATGTTTGTGTTTCAGTTGGTTGATTTCGAGGCAAGGTATCTACAGTATTCTAGGTCAGAGGCTCAGGGCCTATGGGACTAAGAGGTGAAAGGGAGAAACAGGTTTGCCTTGGATGCTGCACAGGTAATCATCATAGTGATAAGTCCTAGTTTTAAGACTCCATAAGTTGTAAAGAGTGAATTCCTTGTAACTGCCCTATCAGACGAGCATGGCAGATATGATCACTCCCATTTGATATATTCTAAGACCAAGATTTAGAGATGCCGTGTATACCCAAGATCCTATGACTCAGAAGGGCCAAACCCATGATTCTAGCCTCTGCTTCTCTTAGCACGAAACCTTACTATTAACCTCATCCTTTAGATTGAATCTCTTTGTGGGTGGAAGGGACCATGGGGGTGGGGAGGGGGGGTCCTCTGTCTTCAGAAATAGGGTCTTTCCTCCCCGCCCCCTTCTTTTAGCCCTTGTATCTTCCCTCAACTTTGTCTAAGCCATCCCTGCTGACTCCTCAGATCTCTCCAGCCCCTCCACCCTCCACCTCTGTTTCCTTCCTTTAATCAGTGAGCAGGGGGCCCAGCCTCTGTTTCCTCTTGTTGCTTTCTTTCTTTCGAAAAAGGCCAAGAAGGTCAACACCCCTCTGCAGTAGACAGGAAACCACCTTATCTACCAAGCAGATGAGGGTGGCTGTTTTCCATCTTTCCTTAGCTCCCCATCAACAATCAAAGTCAATTCCCCCATGCTCCAAGCCCATGAACACGTTTTCTGATTGCAACTGAGAAAGGAGAAGGGGCCCCTCTAACCTCTTTCTTCCCAACCCTTGTATTCTTCTGTCTCAGATTTCCCCCTGAACTATGGGGATTAGGAAGATACAAAACTTACTTCAAAAGGTTGCCTTTTGGATAGACTATTATATAAAGAGCCCTAGATTTGAAATTAGAGAGGACATGGGTTAAAATGCCACCCATGACATTTACTAGGTATGTGACTGAGTAAGTTACTTCCATCTGGACCTCAGTTTCCCCATCTGAAGCTGCCTCCATCCCCTGCCATGCCTGTGGCCACAGTTTCTTTGAAGGAGCTGCATAGTCAATCAGGTCTCCCTCTAGGGGACTGACAGTGGTAATCAGTCAGCTAGTCATTCGAATAGCATTTCTTAAGTGGCTTCTATGTGTGAGCCACTGTGCTAAACACTGGGAACAAAAGAAAGGGAAAAAATCCCTACCCTCAAGGGGCTCACAGTCTAATGGGGGAGACAATATGTAAACTATGGACAAACAAGATGTGTGCAGAATGAACTGGGGGGGGGATTTCGAGGGAAGTCACTAAGACTAAGGAGATCTGGGAAAGGCTTCTTGAGAAGGTGGGACATCATCTGAGACTTGAAGGAGGCTGAGGAAGCCAGGAGGTGGGGATGAGAAAGGAGAGCATTCCAGGCATAGTCTGTGTGTTGTATCTCTGACTGCCCTTCTTCTTTCTCCAATTTTCCAACCTCCACACTCCATATAGAATTTATTTTTAAAGGACAAGTCACAGAGAAAAAGATTCCAAACTGATTGACTGGTCAGACCCAAAGGGCTGTCCTTAATGGCTCAGCAGTCTACTTACAAGGGGGTCTTTAGTGGGATGCCCCAGGGCTCTGTACTGGGCTCCTTGCTGTTTAGCATGTTATCAGTGATATGCATAAAGATTTAGATGGCTTGCTTATCAGGTTTGTATGGCACAAGGCTGGAAAGAATGACTAATACCATGGGTAGGTGACAGGTCAGGATCTAACGAGATCTTGACTATCTAGAACATCGGGCTTAATCTGCTAAGATAACATTTAATAAGGATAAATGTAAAGTCTTATTCTTGGGATCAGAAAACAAGTCCACAAATGTGAGAGGAGAGAGTCATGACTAGAAAGTGGTCCATCTGGAAAAAAAAACAAACAAACCTGACACTCTGGGGGTTATAGAGTACTTCAAACTCAGAATGGATTCACAGGATAATACGGCAACTGGAAAAAGCTAATGTGACCATAGGCTGTATTAAGAGAGATACGATGTCATGCCTAGGACTAGGGAAATTACAGTCCTACTATGCTCTGCTCAGTCATATCACAGGGCAGCTAGGTGGCGTGGTGGATGGAGCACCAGGCCAGGAGTCAGGAAGACTCGTCTTCCTGAGTGAAAATCCAGCCTCAGACACTTACTTAGTTGTGTGACCCTGGGCAAGTCATTTCACCCTGTTTTCCTCAGTTTCCTCATCTGTAAAATAGCTAGCGAAGGAAATGGCAAACCCTTCCAGTATCTTTCCCAGGAAAACTCAATATGGGATCTTGAAGAGGAGGATGTGACTGGAAAAAAAAAGAATCATCACATTTGGAATGGTGTTTTCAATTCTGGATGCTACAATTTAGGAAGGATACTGACAGGCTAGAAAGCATCCAGAAGACCACAGCTAAAATGTCAGTCACCCATACTAGTTCTAGACCCTATGGCTCAAGATGGAGACAGCTTGTTTGGCTGCCAAGGCATGCTGTTGAATCATATTGCTCTCGCAGTCCACACATCTTTTCCAAATCAACTGCTTCCCCCATCTTGTATTTGTCAAGTTGACTTTAGGAACCTGAGGCTAAAACCTTACATTCCCCCCCCACCTTTGACATTTTGTCTTATTAGATTTGATTCCAGGACTTAGACTGTTGAAATCATTTTGGCTCCTGACTTTGTCATTCAGATTATGACTGGTCCCTCCTGGCCTTACGTCAGCAGTGGCACATTTGCCAAGTGTGCCTTATGTGCCTTTATTAAAACCATTAATAACATCAAACAACATGGGGCCAAACCCATTGCTCTGGACCGCTCCACTCTGAGTTTCTTTCCAAGTTGACAAAGAGCCATTAATAATTACTCATCAGACCGATTTTGGAATCCACCTATTGGCTACAGTTTACACAACACTGAGTCTTGCAGTGAATCTCCCCTCTGATATATAGGTTGAGCCTCATAACAATTCTCTGAGACAGCTATTTTTAGCCCCATTTTACGGATGAGGAAACCAAGGCTGAGAGAGGCTCAGTGGCTTGCCTAAGGTCACCCAGCTAGTGTCTCTGAGGCAGGCTTTGAACTTAGGTCATCCTGATTCCAAGTCCAGCATGCTATCCTCCATGCTACTTAGGTGCCCTGTTCAATTTTCTATTTCATATCTTGGCTTATCCCTTCCCCCCACTACTCCTTTCTTCCTCTACTTGCCCTTTGATACCTTCTTAGTACATAGCCTTCCCTCTCTATCTGACATCCTTTTGCCTATACTTCGTGGAATTGGGGTCACTCATGGGGAATATACTTGGGGAATGAGGGTTTTCTTGATGCCTCTTAAGCCAAATAAGCAGCTCCCTTTTTCATTCACACCCATGTTCAGTTCTTTAAGACACTGCTCCCTTCCTACAGAGATGCTGCCCCCTTCCCTGCTCAAACGCTGACCCTCCAGAGACAAGCCAAAGCAGGAACCCCAAAAGTCTTCCTGTTCATCTTATCAGAAGCCTCAATAAATTAATCTTAGGTGCTTAATAGGGTTTTGACTGATTGGGTGCCCTTTATTTAGCACAGGGACTGGCACACAGTAGATGCTTAAATGCTAGTTTACTGACTGAAATGGAAAGCTTCTTAAGAACCCTGCCCTGATATATCAAACTGGCTGTTTTTTTAAATGCAAAATCTTTGGAATAATTCCCTCAAGTGCTGAGAGCTTCACTTTGGTATTAAAGGTAAGGCTGCTGAAGTGAGAAAAGAGAATATTTGAGAGTGAAGGTGAAAATAGATTTGCTCTGAATCTGAATAATACCCCAGAGCTTCCAGAATCTTCATCATGCTCTTTAAGGCCAAATTTTTGCAGGGAATGAAGGTGGGGGGAGGAGAAGAATATTTATAGTGCAGAGAGGGAGGGCCCCTTTGTGCTTCTGAGACTTCTCTGATCACCTGATCATTCTCTGATCATAGCTGATAATCTCAGAGGTTTTTGGCCTCTTTGGTTACACTGCTTTAAATAAATAGCATGGGGCTTCAGGAAGTAGCTCAAGGGACAGGCAAGGGAGGTGTCGACAGTGGAAAGAGCCGGGATTTGAAGTCAGAGAACTCAAGGTGTAATTCTGGCTGGGGCACTCTATAGGAAGCAGTGGCTAGATGTTTCAACAATCCAGCTAGCAGCTGCTGTGGGGGTGAAAGACCAACACAAGCCCAATAACAAGGACGCTGCCAGCACAGGTTCTCTTGATCTGCTTTACTAAGGAAAGTAGCATTAGGGAGTTAACAATCTTATTTCAAACCAGCACACAAATATCATTCACTTAGTTCAGGGGACAAAGCCAGCACCCTGAACTTCAGAGCAAATACAAACAAATTACAAACATGCATCATAAATAGACCAAATACAATTCATAGTTACCAGGAAACCATCAACATCTGAGTTCAGGAGCCAGGGAGCTCATAACGATGGCTGGCCGAGAGTCACAAGCCACTTCTCCTGTGGCTCAGAGCCCCTAGAAAATAGCCCTGTTCTCTCTTTTTACACAGTCTTTGGCTGTCATCAAACGGTCATCTGAGTGACCAGAACTTAGGTGCATACTATTGCCTCTGATCTTAGCAACTCCCCTTAGAACCTGAGCGCTTCCCGCCCACATGTTTAGCACCTAGTACGTAAGGGTTTGGGCCTGGGGCTTTGCACCTAGTAAGGCTCAATCAAAGACACTTAATTAATTTATCATTCTAAAACAGTAAGAAAGTCCCAACTTAATTGACATTACACTAGACCAATTGACTTGGAGTCAGAAGACCCGAATTCTGCTCTTGCCTCCATAGTTGCTGCCTGTGTGACCTTCAGAAAATGACTTGGCCTCCCTAGGCTCAGTTTCCTCATCTGTGGAATAGATTATTATAGATTTAGCTATGGAGGGTGTTTAGAAGTCATCTAGTGACTTCACCTTAATTTGGAGATATTGTGGGGGTATTATGTTCTGAATATTTTCCACTAATTTCTTGCATGACTGTAGGCAAGTCACTTTCCTTTCCAGAGCCTCAACTGTCCCATCTGTAAAATGGGGATGCTAACAATAGTTACCCCTAGCTATTTCACAGAGTTGACCTTAAGAAACCACTGTATAAACCCAGACTCATATGTGTTAACATATGATTGCTTTAACTTGGCTTCTTTCTGCTACCACTCTTCCCCACCCCACCCTCATTTTGTGATGCCATTTGTGTGTTAAGGGGCCCTTATGGCTAAGGTGTGAAGAGGGTAGCTTGTGCCTGGTGACTTCCAATATCCTCTCTCTGCATCTCCTTTATCTCTTTCTCTGACACAAACTCTTGCCTGTTTACCTACTTCTGTTTATGTGGTCCACAGGTCTCATGAAAATTAGGAGCCCCCACCTACCTCCTCACAGACCTTTTCACTCGGGGGACCAGATCTGGCTGGGGGACCTCTTTCATTATGACTCCTGATATCATCACACAAGGATTTGGGGGCTCCCTCTTGGTAACTTTAGGGGGTTAGCTAGTTTTCATCTAACTAATAATTATTACAGCTAGCATTTCTATAGCACTTTAAAGTTTGCAAAGTGCTTTACAAATACCTCATTTTATCCTAACAATAACCCTGGGGTGGGGTGGAGGAGGTGCCCTTATTATCCCTATTTGACAAACTGAGGCACAGAGAAGTTAAAGCATTTGTCCAGGTTCACACAGCTAATAAATATCTGCAACTGGATTGGAACTCAGTTCTTCCTCACTTCAAGTCCAGCACTAATTAGGCCTTTGCTTTGGCTCAGGTTATCTCTGTGACCCACTTCTCCTCTGGTTGTTGGCTCCTCCTAAAATCAGTAAAGAGGTGAAATATATTTTAAAGCCTTAGTATATGTGCTAAATGCTGGGGATACAAATAAAAGGGAACAAGATATTCTCTGCCCTTAAGGAGCTTACATTCCAATGGGGGTGAGGGATGGAGAAAGAAAATAACACATAGAGATGGGCTAGAAAGGGTGGTGGTGGTGGTGGTGGTGGTGGTACTAACCCTTTTATCTGGGATCCCTTGGATCCACAGAGTTTATTAGGCACTGGATGTGGACAGAACACCATGTTAGGTCTTGGGGTGGTCTATGTAGTCTGTCCAAGCATGAGCTGGGCAAGCTTAGCTTAAGCAGGGTAGGGCTAGGGCTACATCTCTTTTTGGGTTTTGCTAGTATGGAGGAACTTTTTGTCTCCGTTTCCTTATTTGAGAGGCAGCTTGGATTGGAGTCAGGAGGCCTGGGTTCAAATTTCACCTTAACAGCTCTCTGTTCATGGGCAAGAACTTAAGCATTTTTCCTCATCTATAAAATGGGGAACAAGACTATTTTCCTCACAGGGTTGTTGGAAGGAAAACATTGAATACATTGCCAAAAAGTTGATGAGTTGATGGACATTTGTGGGGAGAGAGGGACTAGACCTGTGATTTTGTCAATATTGGGAAGTCCCAGTTAGGGAATGTCCTCTCTCAACTAAGATCAACACTTATGCTTCACCTTATCATCTCAGAGAGTCACCTAGGGCACTGGGTGAGTAGCTTACCTAAGATCCCATATTATTTTTCTTCTTCTTCCTCTTCTTCTTCTTCTTCTTCTTCTTCTTCTTCTTCTTCTTCTTCTTCTTCTTCTTCTTCTTCTTCTTCTTCTTCTTCTTCTTCTTCTTGTTCTTCTTGTTCTTGTTCTTCTTGTTCTTCTTCTTGTTGTTCTTCTTGTTCTTGTCCTTGTTCTTGTTCTTGTTCTTCTTCTTCTTGTTCTTCTTCTTCTTCTCTTTCACTTCCTCCTCCTCCTTCTCCTCCTCCTCCTACCACTACTACCACCACCACCACCACCAGCGCTGCCAGTCCATTAGCGTTTAAAACTGGGGATTTGATATAGAGCAAACAAAAGATTACATAGAAGATAACACTGCTCTCTGCAGCCAGAGGTGGTGGTACAGAGTATAGGGAGATGTTTTCTTTCTTTTTTTTTTTTACCCCATTTGCTTGTACCTTCACAAGTGGGCATTTGGCCTCTGCTTGGAGATCCTTAGGGAGGGAAACACCTTTTGAAGCAGTCCATTCTGCTTTTGTATAGCTCTGATTCCTAGAATATTTTCTCTTTTGTATAGCTTGAAACTGCTTCTTCAAATACTTGGAGACAGATATCATGGCCGCCATAAGGATTCATTTCTTGATATTAAATATTTACTGTTCCTTCAACGAAATTTTGTATGGCTTGGTCTCTAGTGACTTCACTATGCAGCTTGTTCTATGGATGTGTTCTCATTTGTTAAAGTCCTTCCTAAAGTGGGGCACGCAGCATTGAACACAATATTTCAGATACAATATAATACAATGGAGGCAGTGTCTTATGGTAGAAAAGGCCCTGGCTATGCTGTCATAAGGTTAAAATCCTGCCTCACCCTGGCTACCAGTATCACTTTGGACAATTCAGTCAACCTCTCTGGGAGGGCTTCAGTTACCTCCCCTATAAAATGAGGTGCTCAAATTGATTGGTCTCTGAGGTCCATTCCAGCTCTGAATCTGTGAGTCCAATAGAACTTTTATATTCTGGACACTATGTTTCTCTTAATGAAGACAATTAATAAATGTTTGTTGATTGATTATCATTTCTTTGGTCTGCCATATCATACAATTGACTCATATGAAGATATCAGTCTGTTAAACCTTCAAATGTTTTCCAAACAAACCATCATGTAGTGTGGCTAAACTGAATACTATGCTTTCCCTATATCGTGCCTATAAAGTTGATTTTTTTTGAACCCAAATATAAGGACATTTATATCACTATTAAAATTTGTCTTGATTATTTCAGCCCATTGTTCTAGCCTGATCTTGGTGTATTTGGATTCCAATTCTGCCAACCAACGTGCTAGCTAATTCTCCCACTTTCCTGTCACCTGCAAATTTGATAATTCTTACACCTATGTCTTCCTTCATCCGAGTTATTGGTTAAAATTTAGATAGCTCAGTACCAAGGACAGATCCCTCAGTTGTTCCACTAGGAACCCCCTCCCTTTGATATCAACTCAATAGCCACCATTCTTTGAGTCTGGTTCCAATTCATCTGTCTTATTGTCCAATCCACATCTCTCCATCTTATCCTCAAGGATTGCACAATAGATTGTTGTTCAAAGTTTCGCTGAAATCTACCTACCTTACAACATCAGTCCACCATCTTGTAACTTTGTCCAAAAAGGAATTAAAATTAGTTTCGCACGATCTATTCTCAATTAAGCCATTCCTGCCTCTTGTGATCACCATTTCCCCTTTTAAATGCTCACAAACCACCATAAACCATTGCCACTAATGGAAGTCATGTTGACTGTCACATTGTTTGCAGAACTTCTGCATGAATTTCTCCCCTTTTTGGAACAATCGATACATTTGCCCTCCTCAGGTCCTATGGCACTTTTTTTCTTTCTTCATAGTCTTTCATAAATCCCTACATGCAGCTCAGCGATCACATCTATCAGGCCACTCAGTACCTAGGGATACAATTCACCTCAATTCAACAAAAATGCCAAGCTTCTCTCCTCCCAGCTCCTGACTGATCTTGGTTTTCCATTGTCAATTAACTATTTTTGTTCAGTGCTTAGCTGACAAAACAGAAGTAAAATTAGCTTTGAATAGTTTGGGTTTCCCTCTGAGGTGTGTTGTCATTGTCACCACAGGGTACGCCCATAAATGTTTAACAACTGGGGTGGGTAGTGGGGGTGGGTGGGTGGAAGTATACTTGACACATTTTAAAGCTTAATCTGCATTTTTAACATTTTCTCCACCACTTTGTTAAGCTTAGGCAATCAACAAAACAATGAACCAACCCCTGACTTGTAGCATTTGCTGATTTCTAAGGTGTAAAAGTTCGCACTGAAAATTTAACTTTGAGTTCGAGAGAGCTGTTTCCAGCTGGCTTTAGCACTCCCCTGGTTTCATCCCCCCAGAAGAGTGATACCATCCCTTCTTTCATCTTCCTCTTCTCTCCAACATAGCTCAAAAATCCCTTTTTATTTTCAATAACATTTATTACCAGTTTCAGCTTACTCTGAGCTTTAGTGTTTCTAACATTACAGCCAGGTCCTGATTCATGTGAATAATGAATCCCTCTGAATTCATTATTTGAATTCACGTTGCATATTTCCATTGGACTGGTACCAATTGCCGTATTTTACATAATTATAACTTTGAATAGTGCTAATTTGAATAATATTCACTCATCAGAGGATTTATTATTCGTACTACTTGGTACCTGGCTGCATTCTTAAACTAACTATGCTCTGATTTGGTATTCATTGTCCATTATCTGCCCTTGCTTCTTTCTCTCCTTTTCTGTTAAAATTTATGTTGGTTATCAAATTACCTGTGAACACACATTGGTCTGTTTACATAGCCACCCCTTTTCATCCCTCACTGGAATTGTTTCTGTGTCTTCATTCTTCATCCCTTTCTCTCTATACTGATGACCATCACCTAGGTCAGGCTCTCATTACCGGTCACATGGACTATTGCAACAGCCTCTAAAGTGGTCTCCCTGCTGCAAGTCTCTACCCTTTCCAGTCCACCCTCCATATGGCTGTTAATTCAATTCATCCTTCACATAGTTGTTCAAGTGATTTTCCTAA
This sequence comes from Trichosurus vulpecula, assembly GCF_011100635.1. Taxonomy (NCBI): domain Eukaryota; kingdom Metazoa; phylum Chordata; class Mammalia; order Diprotodontia; family Phalangeridae; genus Trichosurus; species Trichosurus vulpecula. Next base: position 255,232,056 of record NC_050578.1, read on the forward strand.
AGCAAAGGTAAGACCGTGTTACTCCCCTACTAAATAAACTCCAATGGTTGCCTATTGCGAATAGGATTAAATATAGATGCTATTTGGTTTTGAAAGTCTGTGACAACCTGAACTCAATGTGTCTTTCCAGTCCCATTATACTTAATCACTTTTCTTCTTCTGGGGGATTGTACCTGACTTTCTTCTATTAAGAATTTAGAGATGGCATGGTCATATCACCCCGAAGTTCCCATCACTTCTATTTTTAGCAAGTAGTTCTCTCCATGTGTATAAAAATCAGGCCCCAAATAGTAGAGCTCCTTGTCATTTTCTCTGTCTTTTGAAGAATTACATTATCGTCAAGGTAGGTCAAGAATAGAATTTATTACAGAGAGAGAGAGAGAGAGAGAGAGAGAGAGAGAGAGAGAGAGAGAGAGAGAAGAGAGAGGGAGAAACAGAGAAGAAAGGGGAGAGGAGAGAAAGAAAGGGGGAGAGAGGGAGAGAGAAAGAGAGAAATAGAGAGAATCTCTATGTAAAAAAGAAAAGGAGAATCTATTTGGTAATAAATAAAGCTCATTCTCTGGCACATAATACATGCTTTTAAAATGCATATTGATGACCTTCTTTTCAACAAGGTATAGTCTTCTAGGGCCATTTTCCAATCATGAGTCCCAGTATAACAAATCCCAGCAATATTTCATCTTTGCATTAAAATCTCTTCCCATTGTTTCTTATTCATACTTTATCCATTGTGTATAGACGTTTGAGGTCATGGGCTTTATTTTTGGTTTCCTAGGTATTGTTTCCTGTGAACTGGTTTCCTTCACTGCTATTTTCTCCATATCTTGTAGCTACTACTTTCTATGGTATGGCAGATTTGTTGTATATGTTTCTTCTTCCTCCCTGCCTTCCTTCTTTCAACTAAAAGTCTTTGATCATATTTGAAAAACTTCATGAAAACTTATGGAAGGCGTGTATTGCTTATATAAGTTATATGTGTCTACAAGGGCTGTCCTAATTTGACTTGCAGAGAAGTATGAATAGATTATCCCTGGAATCTTGCCCACCCTCTCCGAGGGAGACTTTGGTTCCTACTTGAAGGGGAGCCAGAGGAGGGGTCATGATGTTGGCTACTCTGCTCCCCCCTCAGGAAGATTAGACCATAATTACAACTATCTCCCCTTCTCTTAATACTCACTCAAGGGAAATGAATTTTGGGTTCTAGCTGCTTTTTCAATCACATTCTCTTAAAGAGGAAGGCATGTAACTTATATGTGAAGGCTTGGTTCTTTCCCATAAAATACTAGTTACATGAAAGACCATCACGGATAGTGAATAGTAATTAAATTTATTTATCCAAGTAGATGGAAAAAAAGCTCAGAGAAGACATACAAATTAAAAATATTCCAGATGATACACAGAGTGAATGAATTCCCCCGCTGAGAGATGGACAGAGTCAGAGAGTCTTCAATTTCACCCAAAGGAAATGTCCTAAAGTTTCTAGGGAGACAATCTGGAAATCAAGGACAAGTTGGGGGATGCTACTACATGTCTATAATCTAAAATCTGTTTTGTTTCTCTCAAGATTTCTCCCTGAAGAAGGCCAGGAACCACATGCATCCTCTCTTAAAGCAGGAATGAAGTAAAAGTTCTCTCTTCTCTCAAGCTTTTGGGCCAATGTCACCCCTTATGGAGGCATTCAGTATCAAATCCTTTCCACCAATGAGAAGACTCTTATGCAAATGACCCAGGCTTGAACCCCAGGTTTTACATATTTTTTTTTATTGGACTTTTATTAGGTGTACTCTGCTCTTGGCCAAGATCTTCTTTAAAGAAGGTCTGGAACCACATGCATCCTCTCTAAAAGCAGGAAGTAAAAGGTGGGAGAATGATATGTTTTCAGCTATGGTTCAAAAATTGCCATCTTTTTCTTAGACGCCATCTTCCTAGCAGAAGTTTACCGCACCAATCTTCCTCTCTCCTTGGACACCCCTACACCTGTATTCAGCAGCATCGATGAGAATGCCACTAAGGTCTTCAGTTTCTTGCCCAGAATTTCATTACCCCTACCAGGGCTCTCTAAGTTGCTTTTGGCAGTACGATTACCACTCCTGCCACCCACTCTATATCCATAGGAGTGGCTAGGGGTAATTAGTTTTGCCAACATGCCCCAGGAAGACATTAGACCTACCTATTGTTTATGTGAGCTCTACAAAGGGCCTCCTCTACAGCCTTCAGGAGGAAGTAACCAATTACTTCTGCTTGTTTCTTCTTCCTTTCCAACAACACCTGGACACCTGTTGATGCTCTTCGTCATTCCTTAGAGAAGTTCCTTATTCCCAGGAGGGTCGAGCCCCGCCTCCAGGAGAGGAAACATATCTATTAATTAGCTTAGGATCCTAAGGTCATAGATTTAGTGTGAGAAAGCTTCTTAACCATTTTTATGTCCTGGATCTAGTGGTGTTCTGATAAATGTTTAACAGTCTGCTCTCTGGGGGGAAAAAACGAGGCATGACACACTTTTAAGACTAATCTGCATAATTAACATTTACTCTATAACTTTCTTAAGTATAGATCAAGGGTGGAAAACCTGCGGCCTCAAGGCGACATGTGGCCTCCTAGGTCCTCAAGTGTGGCCCTTTGAATCCAAATGTGAAGTTTCACTCAAAGGGCCACACTTGAGTACCTAAAGGGCCACATGTGGCCTTGAGGCTACAGGTTCCCCAACCCTGGGATAGATGATCAGAAACAAAATAAATGAAACCCTGATTTGAAATACTTAATGATTTCCATGTGAATACTCTGAAAATTTAACAACCAGCTCTTTTGATAGGTTCCAGCTGGTTCTAGGACCCCCATGCCTAGACCCTTTGCCCTGGTAAAGCCTATAGACCTCCTTTCAGATTAATAGTTTTTAAAAGAAGTTTTGTTAAAGTTTATTTAAACTTTATTTAATTAATTGTTTTTATTATTTATATTTTATTTATATATTTATGTTTAATAACATTAAATAAATAATATGATATACAATATGCTACGTAATATATTATTTCATTAATAAATAACTATTTATTATTATCTAAAGTTTTTAAAGTTTAAAGTGGATATGTTTTGTTTTATATTACAAACATTTACAGACTGACCTTACCACATTTGTTTCCTCGTAACAAAGTAAGACAATTAAGCCAAACTTGCAATACTGTGACCTCATCTGAAAATGCACGTAACATTCTGCACCTGTAGTATTCCCCACCTCTTTATTTTTTAAAATTGGTTTTTTTTGGGGGGGGGGGCAGGGCAATTGGGGTTAAGTGACTTACCCAGGGTCACACAGCTAATACATGTGTCAAGTGTCTGAGGCAAGATTTGAACTCAGGTCCTCTTGACTCCAGGGCCGGTGCTCTACTCACTGTGCCACCTAGCTGCCCCAAAATTGTTTTAACAGAAATCTATTTTCTCTCCCTCTCATCCCCTCAACCCAATGTAAAAAAAAAGAAACAAATTCCCTGTAACAAATATCCATAGTCAAGCAAAACAAGATCCTTCATTGGCTGTATGTAAATGTATACATATATATATATGTATATTTTTGTATATATACATATAAGATTCTGCTCCCTAAATCTACCACTCTGTTGGAATATTGCTTGTATATTTCATCATTCATCATTGTCAACGCCCAATCGCGGATGGTCATTGCATCCCAATTCTTAAAGCTTCCAAAGTCGTTTGTCTTAACAGTACTACTGTTATAGAAATTGTTCTCCTGGTTTTATTCATTTCCTTCTTCATCAGTTTACAAAAGTCTTTAAAAACTGTTTTTATAATAATGTTGTTATGGTATAAATTGTTCTGTTTATGCTTATTTTTCTCTGACCTGTTCATATAGGTTTTTCCATGTCTCTGAAATAATTTACTGCCACATTTCCTGCAGCACAATAGTATCCCATCTCATTCATATACCACAGTCTTCAGTTGATAGTTATTCTTTTAGCTTCCAGGGTTTTGTTTGATTTTGGGGTTTTTTTTTGCCTCTACAAAAGGAATTGCTATAAATATTTCTGTAAATATAGGATCTTTCTCCCATTTCTTTGATCTTTTTTTGGGCTAGGTCTAATATAGCTGAGTCAAAGGGCATTCATTGTTTAGTAAATTTTTATATATAATTCCAGACTGCTTTCCAGAATGGTGGCCATTCGAAGCTTTACCGAGAGTTTGTGTCAGTGTGCCTATTTTCTCACAGTGCCTCCAACATTTTTCATTTTCCTTTTTTGTCATCTTTGCTACTCTGAGAGGTGTGAAGTGGAGTTTCAGAATTGCTTTAATTTGCATTTCTCTAATTAGCGGTGATTTGGAGCATTTTTTTTTCTCCCATACTGCTATAGATAGCCTGGGTTTCTTCCCTTGAGAACTATCTGTTCCCCCGTTTATCAATTGGGGAATAGCTCTTAGTCTTAAAATTTAAATTAGTTCCCATATATATATATTGGAAATGAGACCTTTATCAGAGAAACTGGCTATAAAGCTTTTCCCCTCAGTTCATTTTTAAACTACTAAAGGATTATTTTATAGAACAAAAAATTGCTAAAACTGGAAAAAAAAGGGCAAAGGATCTCAGGGGAGATAATGAAAAGAACTGGAAATAATGGGGGCCTAGCAGTGCCAGATCTTGAACTATACCCTGAAGCAGGAATTAAGTGGCAACAGGAGGGATAGAGCGCTGAACCAAGAGGCAGTAAGACCCAGGTTCAAATCTGGCCTCAGACAGTTACTAGCTGTGTGATCCTGGGCAAGACAACGCCTTTGCTTGCCTCATTCTCCTCCCCTGCAAAATGGGGATAATGATAGCTCCTACCTCTCAGGGTTGTTATGAGATTATATAAGATAATAATTTTAAAGCACTTGGCACAGTGCCTGGCACAGCGTAAGTGCTAGATAGATGCCAGCTGCTACTACTACTGTGACGACTACGACGACGACCACTACTACTGCTATTACAAATTTACAAAACAATTTGGTACTGTTTAAAAAGTAGAAAAAGGTCTGGAACCACATTAATGGATTAATGGAACATTAATGGAACAACTTAGCTAACTGACATTCAGAAATAAATGTAGTTAGTATGCTAGTATTTGATAAACGCCATGAACCTAGCTAGATAAAGGTTTGTTATTTGACAAAAAACTGTTGGGAAATTGAACCGAAGTATGGAAGAAATTAGATTTAGACCAACGCCTTGCACTTAATAATAAGATAAGCTCCATAGGCGACGTAGATATAAAAGGTCACATGGTGACCAAATTCAAGAAATGTGGACAAAATTACCTTTCAGATCTGTAGACAGGAGAAAAGTTCATGAACAAATAAGATGGAGAGAGTCATAGAGGGGAAGGTGGATAACTTTGATTACATAAAATTACAAAGTTTTTGCACGAATAAATCCAATGAAGCTAAGATTAAAAGAATGTTTTTAAATTTAGAGATAAGATACACAGGGTTACCAAAACATGATCTTGAAATACAGCCATCTGTATATCTATCTGTCTGTCTGTCTGTCTTTCTCCAGCTTAAAAACCTCTAATTCTAGATCTATCTCCTCATTTTACAAATGAGGACAAAGGAGACTCAGAGAGTGACAAGGACTTTGCACGCAGTGGCAAAGCAGGGCATCAAACCCAGTTTTTCTGCCTCCCAGTCCAGTGCTCTTTCCATGATGCCAATCCTCTTCCCTTCAGCTTGTATCATATTCTTTCTTACCTTCCAACCTCCTGACCCAGGTCAAGATTTCCTTTTTTAAAAAAAAATTTGTAAATATTATTTTATTTTTTCCAATTACATATAAAGATAGTTTTGATATTCATTTTTATAAGATTTAGAGTTCCATTTTTTTCTCCTTTCCTCCCCTCCTTCCGCTTTCCCATGTTGGCAAGCAGTCTGATATATTTCCACATAAGTCATGTTATGAACAAAGAAACAGAAGAAAAGGGAAAAACCACAAAAAACAGAAAAAAAGAGAAAATAGTATGCTTCCATCTGTATTCAGACTCCATAGTTCCTTCTCTGGATGTGGACAGCATTTTTCATCATGAGTCTTTTGGAATTGTCAAGATTCCCTTTGGCTCCCTCAAATCCCTTTTCTTCATTATTTTTCTCCTTGAAGCACTTTTCATGACTTTGCTTTCCCTAATGTAAAGGAAGCTAGGTGGTACAGTGGATAGAGCTCCAGGCCTGGAGTCAGGAAGACTCCAAGTTCAAATCTGGCCTCAGACACTTACTAGCTGTGTGACCCTGGGCGAGTCCCTGAATGCTATTTGCCTCAGTTTCCCCATCTAAAAATGAGTTGGAGAAGGAAATGGCAAACCACTCCAGTATCTCTGCCAAGAAAACCCCAAATGGGGTCATGAAGAGTTGGACACAACTGAAAATGACTGAACACGACAACAAATAATGAGGTAGAAAGAGAGACTTTCACTTTTTCCCTTAGGAAGAGACCATCTTATACTTCATAGGTGCTTGGCTTTTATATGATACTGGAAGAAATGTAAAGGCATCTCACTCCCTGTAGGTTCCCTGCTCCCCCTACCCCCAAATTCCCCTGCCTTCCATGCTTCCTGGGAGTGAGATCTTCCATCTTCTTTCATTCCTCGTGGTGACATTTGGTGACCAACTGCCCATTTGCTGGACCGGTGTCTCAATACCCAGTGGTTCTTGACCAGGCTTATTTCCCATCTTTATTTCTCATAATGAGCCTACCTTTCTCAGTGGCCTTTGATCTAGACTCGCCAGTTTCCTGCCTAGGCCCTGGGTTAACAGCTGTCATCTGAGAGAAGGTCTCAAGCAGAAGTAGTGACCAGTCACTTGATACTCTTCCATCTCCCCTGGCCTTTCCTCCCTCTCATCCTTCTGACTCTGAATTTACTCCATGAATAAGGACAGCAAAGTTACAGGGAGGAAAGGGCACATTGGTGAGGACAGAGTATGGAGAGGGATTAAAAAGAGAGGAAGCAGGCACTGAGGGTGATGAAGCCTTCACCATCTTGTTCAGGGAGGGCTAGTTCTTTACTGGTTCTGGGTACAGATGAAGCCCTGCAGGGACTCCTGAAACAGCATCTCTAGGCAGAAGGCACAAAAATGTCTTGTCTAGCCTGAGGAAATCCCTGAGGGGAGATGCAGAGTGGTGGCATGTCCTGAACACCGAAGCCAAGGTTCTGGAGACGTGAATTCTAGAGCTCTGACTCTGACGTGCCGATGGCTTTAGACAGGTCATTTCCTTCTTTGGGGGCTAATAGAGCTAGGGCTGGAAAGGGTCTAGTCCAGCCAGCTTATTTTACAGATGGGGAAACTAAGGCCCAATGCAGTTATGTGACTTGCCTGAGGTCCCACCGGTCGTAAGCCTTATTGATGAATGGGATGGGAATCCAGGTCCTCTGACCTAAATGATGGGTTTGGGTTCCAGAATCTCTGTATTCCCTTACAGCTCCATCATTCTATGTGTTTTTTAATTGTGCAGTGCCACACAGTTTCCAAATACTTTACATATATAAGTGAAGGGACTTCCTCAAAGGGTCACTCCTATACACATATATTATCTAATTTAGCCTCATTAATAACCTCTGCAAGGTTAAGTACTATCAGGATTATTGCCTCTCTTTTCCAGATGAGGAAACAGACTCAGAAATGTGAAGTGACATCCCCTTGATTTTTCCCTATGATTTCAAGTTCCAAGTGTCTTTAACATTGTGACTTTCTGTAGGTTTGTAAACTTAGGATCTTGTAGAGATGCTAGACAGCACAGTGGATATCAACCTAGACTTGGAAAGTGAAGACCCAGGTTCATCTCCCACCTCTGACACTTACTAGCTACCCAGTTCTGAGCAAGTCACTCAGGAGGCTGAGAGAGACTCTTTAAGCCTCAGCTTCCTTATCTGTTAAATGGAATAATAGTACTTGTTAGTACCGACTTCACTGGGTTGACCCGAGGCTCCGATGAAATAATGTACACAAGGAATCTACAAAGTGCTGGTAAATATCAGGTTTCAGGCGGTGGTTTCCAGCCTCTCTGTGTGCTCAAGCCCTTGCCTTATATGCCTTTCAGGGCTCTGAAGTAGAAATAAAGGGATCCTTTCCATGTAATCGCTCACAAGTAAATCACTTGCTGCTGTTGGGTGTACACCAGCTGTGTACTCGAAGGCAACAGGTGTTTGGTTTCTTAACAAAACAAACCCTTTTGTCCCCAGTCAAAGCAATGACATCTGAGCTAAGCTTGAACTTCAAGTTCTGAGCCAACTTTTAAGAACCTTCAGTAGCCATTTCCTGGAAATTTGCTCAGTGGACTTGTTAAAATTACTATGACTAACCTTGTTTAAGGGGCAGGCAGGTGGTATAGTGGATAGAGTGCTGTGCCTGCAGTTAGGAAGGCTCGTCTCCCTGAGTTCAAATCTAGCTTCAGTCACTTACTAGCTGTGCCACCCTGGGCAAGTCACTTCACCCTGTTTGCCTCAGTTTCCCCAAGTATAAAATGAGCCGGAGAAGGAAATGGCAAACCACTCCAGTATCTTTGCCAAGAAAACCCCAAATGGGATCACAGAGAGTACGACACAACTGAAATGACTGATCAACAACAAAAAACCTCATCTAAATGAATAAAGTGGCTACATCTGAGCTAATTTGTTGACCATAATATCCACGATATCTTCTTTTCTATGGCTCAGGGTCAGCTGTCAGTGGCACTGTGATGAAAATAACTGTTGGGAAAACTCCCCTCCAACAGACCAGCTCCTTCTACTCTTGGGAAAATTTTAGAGCACACTATAAAGGGGGGGTGATTTGTGAACAATTAGAGAGGGAAGCAGCAATCACTGAGCCAGAGTGACTTCATGGCAAATTAACCTCATTTTCTGTTCTTAAAAAAAGATGAGGGATAGATCAGAGGAAGGCTATAGGGATAGTATTCTAGCTATAGGCTCGAAACACCAGCAGTCCTCTCAGTTTGGGTCCGGTGTTGGGATGCAATGAGGCATTTGTAAGTCATTGAACAGTTAACAAAAGGAGGTTTACTTTGTCCTCACATAGCAGGGAAAAGCAACAAGGTTAAAATGGCACTTGGGTTCTCTGGGCATGGCCTCTTGTCTTCATATGAAAACCATCTGGTCATTAGGGGAGGATATGATGAAGGACTTGGCGATTCACCTGGTCTTCAAAAGTCCATCAACTAGGGATGTCCCAATTGCCCATGGGTAGGACTTTTATGCTCTTAAGTGAGCAGGAAGCTGCATGAGGGAAACAGGGGCTTATCAATTCCTGAAACTATTTTGTCTCCTTTTAGGGAAACTAATCCTTCTTGAAAGAGAGAAAGAGGAAGGGCAGACCTAACCTATGTTGTACAACACATAGGACTCTTGGACTCCAGCAAAGCATCTGAGGAATTAGTTCTATAATATTGTCTTTATGTATGAGATGGAGAGATGTAGGTTAGGCAAATCCCATTTGGAACTAATTGAATGATCAGTCACAAAAAGAATTCATTCATGGTTCCATGTCAACGTAGAAGGTAAACCCTAGTGGGCGGCTCAGAGAGCTGTCCTTGGTCTTTTGCCTGAAATAATAACAACTCATGATTATAGGTTTACAAAATGCTTTCTTTAGAACAAGCCCATGAAGGCATGATTCTTTGTGTTTCCCAGGTTCACGATTTTTGCGTCATCCTTGGCTCCTCTCTCCCTTGTGACCCACATCCAATCATTTACCAAGTTCTGTCAGTTCTATCGCCATTAAATTTCTCCAATCAATTCTCTTCACTGCATTCATATTGTTGTTTTCCTAGTGCAGGCCCTCATTACCTCTCAAATCAACTTCTATAAATAGCTTCCTAATTGGTCTTCATGTTTCCAGTCTCCCCCAAGTCAAATCTACCCATCACACAGCTACCAAAATAATTTTCCTAAAACTCAGCTCTAATCATGACCCAAAGCCCGCCCTGGCTCCCTGTTGCATAAAGGATAAATCACAAATTTCTTAGCCTATGATTTAAAGCTTTTCACAATCTGGCTTGTACCAATGCAGGATTCAGCATTCCAGCCAAACTAAACAATTAGTTTCCCAAATTTGACATACCCTCTCCTAAAGCCATGCCTTGGCATTCGTTCTTCTACAACCCTTGGATGAATTCCTTCCTCATCTCCTCTTTTCAGATTATTTTTCTCCCTTCTAAACCCAGTGCAGGTAAATCTTCCCAGATCCTCCTAATCCTTTATCTCTCTAGAATTTCAATCAACCAACCCACACTCCTTATTAAGAGCCTACTATATGCCAGCACCTTGCTAGCCACCGAGGATACAAAGACAAATATGAAACAATCCCTGTCTTCAAGAAGCTTATATTCTATCAAACAACAGAGTGTGCACATTTAGAGTCATTTATAAGTCTTTCTGGCTCTGAGGCTGGCTCTCTATCTACTACATTCCAACACAAATTTATCTACTTCAGAGGCAGCAAGGTGGCTCAATGGGGCAGCTAGGTGGAGCAGTGGATAGAGTGTCAGGCCTGGAGTCAGGAAGAGGTCAAATCGGGCCTCAGATACTTGCTAACTGTGTGACCCTGGGCAAGTCACTTAACCCTGTTTGTCTTAGTTCTTCCTCTGGAAAATGACCTGGAGAAGTAAATGACAAACAATTCCAGTGTCTTTACCAAGAAAATCCCAAAATGGGGTCACAAGGAATCAGGCACAACTTAAAATGACTGAACAACAAAAAATATACACATACATTCATACACACACACACATACACGCACGCACGCACACACGCACACACGTGCTAGTCCCAAAGCCCATTGATGTCAATGGCAATTCTAGGTAAATCTGAAGATAGAGTTATACATGCATCTGGGTGCCAATGCTAGAGATTGCCCATGTGGAATGCACTTTGTGTTTAATTATATATATTTGCTGTTGTACGTGTGAAATCCTGCACATCTGAGTATGCTTAGTTTTTACAATTTTTATTACTTTACGATTATATTCATTTGATGATACCATGCTACAGCAATGTCTGTTGGCTCATTGTTTTGCATTACACTGCTGCTTATGGTTAAGTTGTGTTTTATAAAGAGGCCCATGGATAGTGTTATTGTGGCATCTAGCTAGCTTTGCTCTGTTAGTCACAGTGATTGCTTTTGCTTCATTGCTGTGCGTTATGGATAGATCCTGTGCGTAGTTAGGCGTGTAGTCACTGAGGTGTCCTCTCAGGTAATACTCTGTAGAGTGCCATGAATACAGCACTCTTGTTTAATCACCCTTGTTTAAAAGGGCTGATGTTGGTGTTTACACTGCAGTTACAGGTTTTGGACATGCCCCAGCTGATCTTTGCTTGAGCCTGTAAAGAGTTTTGGCCCTGAGGAAGAATGGTGTGGGCTTTTCTCCTCATTGGTGGAGATCAATGCCCTGCTCCATTCTCTTCAACTCTTTGGACTGGCTTGAGTCTCTTCAAGGCTCTTGAGTCTCTTTGGATGTTTTTGGTCTCTGCAATGGACACTTCCAGCTTCGAGAGAGAAGGTCGACAATGTCAACATCAACTGAGAGGAGACAGAGAGAATGAAGGGAGAATAAGACTCTGGGAAGAAGCTGACATGAGAGGAGATGAGTCTCTGTCATGTTACTTTCCCCAGATTGCTATGTTCAAGACTTCAGGGAATAACCCCTTAGGTGATGTCTAGGACTCTTGATCTGAGTTTCCTTGTTTCCAGTGGGAGAGCTCCTTCACTCTGTCTTGTCTGGTATATATTCATCTATTTATACTTTCTCTTACTTCTGTTTTGTTATTGACTTGGATAAAAGGGTTTCTGTGCTAACTGCTGTGTGTTCCTTGTGGAAATGGTATTCAGTGAGAAGGGAGTCAAGCAAGCGTTGCATATAAAGCTTGGTGTCCTCCTTTCCCCATCAATGAGCACCAATCAGAAGTTTGGCCTGAACCCAAAAACTATACCTCCTAGACTAATAATATTTAAGGGAGCAGACAGATAGAATTCTAGCTAGGTATTCCCTCTCTCTGAGGAGAACAGAGTAGCCAAGCTTCTAGCCCTAACCTCCTGCTTCCCCTCCTGAGAGGAAATAAAGTCTCCCTTGGAAAAGGGGGAAGGGGAAGAAGAGGCTAGAGATGCATATTCTGCTTCCCTTTGAACCATATGCTACAAGTAGGGGACACCTATCATTACATCCATCTATCTGTCTATCTGCCTATCTACCCATCTATCTTTCTATCTAGCTATATTTATGTATTTATATAGATATTCTCTCCCAAATATAGATATTTATCCATAAATAGACTGGTTGGTTTGTTGTTGTCCTTTGTTCTCCAAGAGGACCAAAATGGTGTCATTATGCTAGAGTCAAGTTACAGTGTGTCTGACTGTGGCTAATATAAGCGATGAACATTCTACCACAGGTCGGGCACAAATAGTCCATGTGAACATTTGGGGTGGATTCTCTAAATTTGTGCATCTCATGTTTCTTTTGAGCTGACTATAGATAAATATAGATAGATACACACACATATAGATATATACATATATGCATGCATGCACATCTATGTGTGTATATATATGTATGTATGTATATATACCTATGTGAGGGGTGGAGTATTAAGTAACCAATCTCCACCGATGAGGACAATCCCCACACAAATGGACTTTTGAGGCTGGTTCCCGAAGCAGAAAGACAGTTCCTGACCTCAGGGAGCTTTGGTTCTAAGGGTGGAAGACAACACATAAAAGAAAGCTGAAAAGGGGCGAGAGATGTACCCAGTGAAAGCATGTCCCCAGAGAAAGTCTAGAGTGTCAAGAGTACAGCTTGGAGAAGAATGAAGACTTGATTGGCCTGGGCTTCCCACCCTCACCCCTTTAGAATGGAGGTGCCGAGAGGAGCCAGCCAATCAGAAGAAAGGGCTGGAGTCATGGAGGGTACTTCCAGTGTGAGAAGTCTGGGGGTGAAGTGAACTTCCAGGGAAGAGTTGCTCAATAAGTGCCTATTGACTGTTGACTTCTCCTGCCCCTGCTACTTCCTACCCATATAATCCTGGACCAGGCACCTAAATTTTCTGGTTCTCAATTTCCTCATGAATTAAGTGAGAGTGGTAAGGTGACTGGATGATGTGGGGTATTCTCTTTAGCTCTGGATCTATGAGCTGACACTTATTCCAAGGTCTCTTCCAGTTCTGATGCTCTATGTCCTATTTCCTAATATCACTTCTAGCTCTAACATTCTATGATAAGATTACATTGGGAGGTACCTGGGAAAATCCTTTTGATTGACTGCCTCTAACTGGGGTGGAGCCCTCATCCCTCCACCTGGGCTTGAGAGACAAACAAATCCCATAAGAATTAAGACTATTTCTCCCTTCATACAGAAGTAAGCCTAAGGGCCTATTCTCATGATTCAGTGTGGAAATACTAGACTCTTATGTCCAGAATTTTCTGTTATCCTTTATTCTAAGTAATGCCCTAGGAAACTGACATGTTGTAACTCCATTCCTGTTCTAGGAGGAGTTCAGTGAAAGATGCTTCTTATTTTAGAGAGTTTTCTTATTGGGGACTAAGAGGAGAAGGAGAGAGAGAGAGAGAAAGAGAGAGAGAGAGACAGAGAGAGAGAGAAAGAGAGAGAGAGAGAGAGAGAGTGTGTGTGTGTGTGTGTGTGAGAGAGAGAGAGAGAGAGAGAGAGGAAGGTGGGCCAATTGGTTCTCATTCTTATTTGAATCAATTCTTTATATAAGTTTGAAATGAGACCTAGTGTTCTCTGGAAATATGGAGAGTAGAACTAGCTGATGGGGCCCTGGAAACTCTAGAAGGAGGCAAGTCTGGATTTCAGTATGGCTGCTGCCTACCAAGGGATCCATAGGATTCCTAGATAGAGAGGCTGTCCTCTTCCCTTGTTTGAGTGTCTCTCTGAGTTCTGGAGTCTTTCTCTGGCCCAGAGGCTTTAGATTTCAGGCTGCCTTATGGGCACCCTGAAGGAGATTCACTGCCTCAATGACCCTCATCAAATTCTAGCCCAGTGAAATACCACCCCCAATTCAAGGACATGATGCTTAAGATGATGGTCCAAAGCCAAAATGTTGATCTCTACCAACCCAAATACTGCCATGGGTGTCTGAGCACTGGTCAAGAAGCCATCTGCTTTATCCCTGGTAAGAACACGGCCTACAGAAACATTGTTCCTGGTACAAAGAGGCTGTATCTAGGACTTGTCTGGCATCAACATCAAGGTCATATGATTATACCTATGTGAAGGAGAAGAAATAATTGGGAAGGAGACTCAGAGCCACATTCAGGGATCGATGGACATTGTGGGAGGCCCTGGAGTGAATAATAGTAAGAGTGATCCTTCTTTCCTTGGGTTCAGTTTCCCACAGTCCCCAAAGCACTTTCACATCCATTTCTCATCTGCTCCTCAATTATCTTATGAGACAGGCTGGGTCAGTGAGTAGCCTTCTAGCTGGCCTTCCCAGGGCTTTTATGCCATGTCACTTACTTATAAAAGGAGAAAATTACAGGGCCAGCATAGGGAATACCACTTCTGTCCAGGGCATGAACACCAAGATTTAGTAAGATGACTCTTGATAGTACTTGGGGAGACAGGAAGTAGACCATGGAAGATGACAAAGAATGATGACAGCCTATTCTTCCCACAAGCCAAAGTATAGATAGGCTGGGCTTCAGAGGGCTGTCCAAGTGTAGAAAAAGACTATCTGGGGTGGGAAGAGTTGGAGTTGGCCAAGGAAGACTTTTTTCTTGGAGTCAGTAGGACTTGACCTGGGCTTTGGAAGATCAGGCAAGATTTGGAGAAGGCAGGATAAAAGAGGTTATTCCAAGTGGGATATGAACCAGAGGGTGGGGACAGCAAAGAAATTAACATGGCCTTAACTATCTGTAGGAATGACAAATCTTGAAGGCCTATATCTTATAGGCCGGTGGTTACCAAAATAGAAGCCCAAGTCCCCTGGGGGACTATGGCATGACCCCAAAGGGTGTGGGATCAACTAGTAGAAGAGTGGGATGATAGGTCACACCCCACCCTCCCTAGGAGCTTGTCTTCCATCCATCTCTTCCAACCCTTTACTCATAATCCCTATGGTGATAGCTTACAACCTCTCCTTCACTACCCCAAGAAAATCCCCTACTCTCTACCATCATGTCTGCCCTTTGCCCCAGATCAACTGGTGGCTGAGGCAGGTGTCTCTCAATGGGGAGTAATATTTTGATATAACCGCCCCCAAAGGACTGTATATTAAATGGAACTTCTATTATGTATGGCTTGTCTCTGTCCTTTCCTCCCCACCAGAATTTCCTTCTGCTCTCATCCATGTATTTGGTTTCATATTTAATTGGCACCATTTTCTTTCTTTTTTGTGTCACTATCACCGCCCGCCATGAAAGTCTTAAAAAAAGTCTTTTGCAAAGTCTTCTATAAGGAGAGTCATAGTGATTAATCCTTTCTTTAATCCTTATGCATGTAGCTAGCCAGGTTGGTGAATTTTTGGGTGGGACTGTCACACAGGAGGAGCAGGTGTGGTAGTATTGATTCCCATCTCATTACCTTGTCTTTCCCCGTAAATGAACCTCTCATCTGAATGTCCTACTTACTGCTGACATCACCATTCTTTGAGTCACCTGGATTCCCAAATTTCTTGTTATCTTTAACTCCTTAATCCCCCTTCATATTGAACCAGTTGTCAAATCATTTCTCCAATTCATTCTCTTCTTTCAACTCATATAGCTTCTTCTCTTTTGGGGGGCCTCATCCTCTCTTGCCTATCACAATAACCACTCATCAGTCTTCCTAGTATAACCCCCTCCCATTCCAATCCATCTTCCAATCAGTTTTCCAAAACACAGCTCTACTCATCATCCCTTACTCCATAAATTTTAGTGGCTTCCTATTGTCTCCAGGATCAAATCTAAAGCCCTCTATTTGGCTTTTAAAACCTTTTTCCCAACCTGGCCCCACCCTACCTTCCCATACTTCTTACGCTTTACCCCCATCTTCTGCCCTCTTCCGTCCGGTCAAACTGGTCTCTTCCTGTGCTTCCTCACATGCATACAAAAACACAGATAAAATATCCAAACATGAAAAGGAAATGGAGGTATGACCCCATCTGTTAAACAGAACCAGATTTTTTAAAAAGGAAGAATGGATTTATAGTGAAAGCTTGCAGCAGGGTTGAAATCAGAGATATTTTATTTTTGCTTGTTTGTGTCTCTTGTCCTGTGAAATGCGACTTCTCTGAAACACTGTTCTTTTCCCGACTGTTATGCACTATTTGGGTGATGTGTATTTTTGGATCAAAAAGTAAATTAAAAAGGAAATTCACCTACTTGGCTAGCTGCATGCATGAAATTAAGGAAATGATTAATTACCATGACTCCCCTCTTTTGCTATGAGAGAATACTTTTATTGGGGGATGATAGCACTTCCAAAAAAGAGAAAAGATTGTCAATGAAATTGAAACAAAATATCCGGACAAAAGCAGAAGGAAATTTGGGAGGGGGCAGAGACAAGCAGGGCAGTTTTGTGATTATGTCCAATTTGACATTTTTATTTAAAAACCCTTGCCCAACAGAAGTTCCATTTCATTCACAATCCTTTCTGTTCTTTGTTATCAAAATAGTCATGTTGTTGGATGTTTAAATTCATGATAAAACTTTTTTTCAATTAAAGAAATGGGACCTAAACCAGAAAAACTTATTGCAAAAAATGGGTTGGATATTGAGCATTCCTTAATGAATATTTCATTTTCCAAGTCTGGCCTTGATTAGAGTCCATAGAGTTTTGATTTTTTTTAATGGAGCTTAAAGGAAGGGAGGTCTCAGTTAATTGAAGCATATTTTTCTCTATTTTTTGGATAAATTTCTTAGCCTTTCGTGTCATGTGCCATGATGCTAGGTCATATTGCAGTATTCCATCTCCATTTGGGAATTTTTGTAATTCTGGACCAATTCTACTTCTCAGTATATCAATATATCAACATCCATCATTCCCTCATCAGGGGCAAGATTTTTAGGCTAATTTGAAGTAAGAAATCCCTGAACCAAATTTTTAAAAATTATCTATTTAATATTTTAGTTTTCAACATTGATTTCCACAAGATTTTGAGTTACAAATTTTCTACCCATTTCTACCCTCCCCCCTCCAAGATGGCATATATTCTGATTGCCCCATTCCCCAGTCAGTCCTCCCTTCTATCACCACACTCCCCCCATCCCCTTTTCCCTTACTTTCTTGTAGGGCAGGATAGATTTCTTTGCCCCATTCCCTATGTATCTTATTTCTCAGTTGCATGCAAAAACAAATTTTTCTTTTGAGCATCTGATTTTTAAACTTTGTGTTCCAAATTCTCTCCCCTCTTCTCTCCCTATCCACCCTCCCTAAGAAGGCAAGCAATTCAACATAGGCCACACATGTATCATTATTTAGAACACTTCCACAATACTCATGTTATGAAAGACTCACTATATTTCCCTCCATCCTATCCTGTCCCCCTTTATTCAATTTTCTCCTTTGACCCAGTCCCTTTTCAAAGGTGTTTGCTTTTGATTACCTCCTCCTTCTATCTGCCCTCCCTTCTATCACCCCCCTTTTTATCCCCTTCCCCCTACTTTCCTGTGAGGTAAGATACCCAGTTGAGTGTGTATGTTATTCCCTCCTCAAGTCAAATTTGATGAGAGCAAGATTCACCCATTCCACCTCACCTGCCCCCTCTTCCCTTCCAACAGAACTGCTTTTCTTGCCACTTTTATGTGAGACAATTTACCCCATTCTATCTCTCCCTTTCTCCCTCTCTCAATATATTCTTCTCTCATCCCTTAATTTTATTTATTTTTTTAGATATCATCCCTTCATATTCAACTCACCCTGTGCTCTCTGTCTATATATATGTATATTCCCTTCAACTACCCTAATACTGAGAAAGGTCTCATGAATTACACACATTATCTTTTCATGTAGGAATGTAAACAAAACAGTTCAACTTTAGTAAGTCCCTTGTGAATTCTCTTTCTTGTTTACCTTTTCATACTTTTCTTGATTCTTGTGTTTGAAAGTCAAGTTTTTCTATTCAGCTCTGGTCTTTTCACTGAGAAAGCTTCAAAGTCCTTTATTTTATTGAAAATCCATATATTTCCTGGAAGCATTATACTCAGTTTTGCTGGGTAGGTAATTCTTCGTTTTAATCCTAGCTTCTTTGGCCTGTGGAATATCATATTCCAAGCTCTTCGACTCCTTAATGTAGAAGCTGCTAGATCTTGTATTATCCTGATTGTGTTTCCACAATACTCAAATTGTTTCTTTCTGGCTGCTTGCAGTATTTTCTTCTTGACCTGGAAACTCTGGAATTTGGCAACAATATTCCTAGGATTTTTCTTTTTGGGATCTTTTTCAGGAGGTGATCAGTGGATTCTTTCAATTTCTATTTTACCTTCTGGTTCTAGAAAATCGGGGCAGTTTTCCTTGATAATTTCTTGAAAGATGATGTCTAGGCTCTTTTTTGATCATGGCTTTCAGGTAGTCCAATAATTTTTAAATTATCTCTCCTGGACCTATTCTCCAGGTCAGTGGTTTTTCCAATGAGATATTTCACATTGTCTTCCATTTTTTCATTCCTTTGGTTCTGTTTTATAATATCTTGATTTCTCATAAAGTCACTAGCTTCCATTTGCTCCAATCCGATTTTTAAGGTGGTATTTTCTTTAGTGGTCTTTTGGATCTCCTTTTCCATTGGCTAATTCTGCCTTTCAAGACATTCTTCTCTTCATTGGCTTTTTGAAGTTCTTTTGCCATTTGGGTTAGTCTAATCTTTAGGGTGTTATTTTCTTCAGTATTTTTTGGGTCTCCTTTAGCAAGTGTTTGACTTGTTTTTCATAGTTTTCTTGCATCACTCTCATTTCTCTTCCCAATTTTTCCTGTACTTCTCTTATTTGTTTTTCCAAATCCTTTTTGAGCTCTTCCATGGCCTGAGCCCAATTTATATTTTTCTTGGAGGCTTTTGATGTAGGCTCTTTGACTTTGTTGATTTCTTCTGGCTGTATGTTTTGGTCTTCTTTGTCACCAAAAAAAGATTCTAGAGTCTGAGTCTGCATCCTTTTTCACTGTCTGGCCATGTTTCCAGCCAACTACTTGACCTTTGAGCTTTTTAATCAGGATATGACTGCTTGTAGAGTAGACAGTGCTTTGTTCCAAGCTTTAGGGCATGTGCTGCTGTTTTCAGAGCTACTTCTACTCCACCGTGACCTCAAGCTCTGCCACAGCAGTGCTTCTCCCCCAAGAATTGCCAACTAGGATTGTGACCTAGATCCAAGCAGGGCAAACTAAGCCCTGCACTCCCGCTCTGGTCTGCCACTTGATTCCTCCCACTGTGTAAGCTGCAGGAGCTTCCTGCTGCTGCTGTCATCACTGCCACACCACCTCTGCCACCCCCTGGGCTGGGGCCAGACTGCTTTCTAACCCCATCTAGCAGTTTCCCACTAACCTGCTCTGTGGTCTTTGGCGTTTGTGGGTTGAGAAGTCTAGTAACTGCTACAGCTCAATGATTCAAGGCCTGCTCTGGGCCAACTCCTGGTCTGGTCTGTCCTGGCATGGCCCATACTGGGCTGCACTCTGTTCCCAGCACCATGCAATAAGCCCTTCCCAGTGACCATCCAGTCCTTCCTGGACTGGAGACCTGCTTCCCTCTGCTATTTTGTAGGATCTGCAGCTCTAGAACTTGTTCAGAGCCATTTTTTACAGGTGTTTGGAAGGATTTGGGGGAGAGCTTAAGCTAGTCCCTGCTTTCCAGTCACTATCTTGCCCTAAAACAATTTTTTTTTGATGGGGAGAGCTACATGTTTGGTAGTCTGGTGAAGATGCCCAGAACTTAGAAGTTCTTTTGGACTTTTTCTGACAATAGATTTGGTATAACCTTGAATAAAATGTGAATTTTATAAGTAAAAATTCTCTTTTTCTGAACTGCAGTACTTCAGGCCTTATATTGTCTTCCCTATGACAAGTCCTTTTTTTTTTCCTTCATAGCAACTGTTAGCAGTTCTTTGGAGTTGTTTTTTTTTCCTGGTCTTTTCAACATTATTCTTCCTTTAAGAAACTTTTGCTACCATGTAGAGGGAGGAATCAATACCAACTCCTGCAGCTACCGGCTCTTATAGGTCTGTGTGTTTTTGGGAGAATTCTTTAGACTATTTGACAGCAATACTTGGTTAGTTCTTGGCATTGTTTTTCATTTTTCACCGCGCTTTAATTTGCCCTATGGTGCGACTAATCCTATTTCATTGTGTGCTGCAGAGGTTCCCAAAGTGGGTGATATCACCCCCTGTGGGGCACTGGAATGATTCAGGGGGGTGGTAGTAGCCTTAAGTGCAATTAGGGGATGTTGAATAAGAATTAGGGGGTGGTGGAAGCATAAGGAAAGAAGAGAAGAGAAAAAAATTTTGGAAAACCATTCCTACATGTTTCATCTGTTGCGTAACAGAGTTAAAGTCATAGTGATTACATTATTGTCCAAATAAACGCACTAAATTCAAATTACAATATAACCAATCCATGGTCAAGTGTTGGCAGGGCAGCATGTCACACATTGTTGGGAAGTCCAGCATGCATCAGCAGGAATATGTATGTATAATGACTTCTTTACAATACAATACTATACAGTTCTGTGACTCAATATTGCATCATCAAAATTTCAATGTAGAAAACCCTATAAATTTACAATAAATTATTACATTTAAGATGTGTCATTTAAAAAATTTATATATTATTTTGAAATGATATAAATTAAAAACAAACCATTAAAGGGTTAAAGAAAGTAGATTTCCAGGGGGGCACTGAGTAATTTTTTTTAAAAGGGGGTGGTAGGCCAAATAAGTTTGGGAACCTGTGGTACATTTGAATGGTCCTTGTGTGATAGAGGACTGGCCAATAAGCCCAGTTCTTATGAATATTATACTACTGATACAGTCCCCATGTGGATTTTGCAGCCTCCATAATCATTCTGTAACTGGATTTGGTCTTCCAGCCATGTGATGAAGAGATGAATTATTGATTGACTAAGCTGGAACTGAGGTGCCTTCAAAAAAGCACTAATTGGCTAAATCGAGCCTCTTCTTCTTGCTTGTCAGGCTGTGTTTGAGTGAGGGGGGCAAGCCACAGGGAAACCATTCTTATAAATCTTCTCCCCACTGGGTACACTAATATGTGGCCCATGAGTGAGTGGCTCTGCTGTGGCTTATGTCTCTGCTGTTCCTGTTCTTTCCAAGTGAAGGAGTATTGGAGATGGCTAGAATTTGCGAGCTTTGGAAGGTCATAATATCAACATCCAGAAGTCTGGCAGATAGAGTCCATTCAAGCATTTGTGGCAAGCCAAGCATGATTGAGGTGGCTCCCGAGATTCCAATAGGGAATGATGTGTTTGGCCTAGTTGAGACAAAGACTCATCCATCCGCTGCTGATGCTGAATTTCAAAGTGAACTTGGTGGGGCTTATGCTTTGTAGCAAATGATTTAAGAGTGAGCCTCCTATTGCCATTGAATAAGGCAATAGATGGAATAATGTGATCCCTTGGTTAAGGGTAGGGAAAATGATTTGTAACTCCTGTTTGTGTTTTATCTTCACAGAAAATACCCTTCAAAAAAGCTATTTGAAGTTAATAGGTTAAATGATTTGAGGGCACTATTCATTGGTGTTTAATACTGAGGAGAATGACCTGGAATGGGGCACTGAGCTAAGTATATAGCCAGCCTAGCTCTGGAGATGCAGGGACTGGGAGACTGAGTTCAGAGTCCCACTGCACTTGAAACAAATGACTTAACCACACTAATAGTCTCTGTGGTATCACTAACAGCCATTGAAGTGTGCTCTTTCAGAACTACAACTATTACACACTTCCTTGGAATAACATCCATTCTTAAAAGCCAGAGTCAGTCAATCAGTAAACATTTATTAAGAACCTACTACATGCCTGGCATTATGCTAAGGAGAATACAAATAAGGAAAGGAATTTTCAAAATGAAAGAATGAGAAACATGGAACAAAATCCACCATTGGACTGACAGAAAATTGGCTAAAGGAAACCAACTCAATCCAGTTTCACATGACAAGATCAGATATTCTGAGTCAGGCCAGTGTCACAAAATGAAGCCATATCAAAATTATTGCTTGTCCCACATAATTTATAATTTATATGGCATTGTAAATACATGTTTATTGATTGAGCGATTGATATCTGACTTTGGGATGGACTCTACCTACTATTCCATGTTCCCTATCAATTTGCCCAAAGGTAGCATTAATAAATGCTTGTTGGATTGAATTGAGCACTTACCATGACGCATGTTTCTAGGATGCTGTTTAGACAGAGTTGTAATATATAGCATATAATTGCAATATATGATGTTAGTTGATTTATATAAATTTATGGATTATTGGTATTAGGTGTTGAGCACTCTGGTGTACATGCAAATCTTTAGTCATTAGAAGGCCAAAACTACCTACAAAATGGCAGGTTTTTGTAATGGATGTTGGGTGGTGAGAAAGAAACAACTTCCCCTCCCCAAACCATTTTTTATTGTCAGCCCAAGGCAAAGGAGGGCCCTGTCAGTTCTGCAGACTATACCTCTCCAACCCACATACACCTGGAAAGAACCATATGCCTCCAAAACATGCTAATTTGGAAAGATTTATTTTTATTTCCCTCCCTAGGGTTGGACTGCTTTCAAGGAATTAGGGATGCTGGTGAAACTTGTTATGGCCTTGATTTCTTCTTTTCCACACCAGCCAGATCATGAGCTGATAGAGAGGAGGGAGGAGTTTTAAACTATAAAAGGGGACTATCTCAAGATACTTTTTCTCCTCTCCTCACCTAGACCCTAGGCCGTCAGAGACTGCTGACAACGGTAAGGTTTCCCATTTTTCCTTCAACTTAATAAACAAATAAGTAATCAAAGTTCAAGATGAACTATCTCTTATTCTACAGAGCCTTTCTACATCTTCTCCCCAAGTCTAAATCATGAACTTGGACTTCAACTCTTTGGAGAAGAGTTTGGTTTAGCCAAAACATTAAGGTGCGGGAGTGTAGGGTGAGCTGAGTCAATGGAGAACCTTGAATGGGAGATTCTGGAGCTTATTCACTGGGCAAATGAAAGGCTTCTGAGCCTCTGGAGGAGTGATGGGGTCAGAACTTTACCTTCAAAAGCCCAAAATAACGTGTCCCCTTTGAGAGTTTTCTCTTTGATGCAGCAGAAATAACATGGTGAAATGTGGTAAGGAAGATGTTGGGTTCATTGTTTATTTTAATAGGAGGTACTACCAGAGAGTTCTATGAGAGGAATTCAAAAAGATGTGGGAGGTGAGAAGAGGGCCTGGGGAAATTCTAGAGGGCTCTTTGGAGGATGAAACACTATTTTACTAGCCATCGTTGGGCTTAGTCCTTTCTAGGTAGAGGAAAGGGTATGCCTAAAGGTACAGTGCTGGATGGCTGGGGGTTACTTTTGGGGAATGAGTTGTTGGGGAGCAATAATACTGGAAAGAGTTCAAATTCTGCCTCTGATGTTCACTGCCTCTTGGTCAAGTCACTTAGGTCCCCTTGGGCCTCAATTTCTTTATCTGAAAAATGAGAAAAGAGACTAGTCTCTGGGGTACCTTTTATCTCTAGAGCTTTGATATTATTATGCTGTAATAATGCCCTGAAATGCCATCGGTAGAATAGAAACTACGTGAGGGCTGGGAATGTTTGGCTTTTGTTTTTGCATCCCCAGAATGGAGGACGTCATGTTTAATAGGGCCCTAATTGGATGACTCCCAAAGAGTGATAGATTTGGAATGAGAGAACCTCCGAGCCTGTGTGGAATGGCTGTCCAAGAACCAGGCTTCAAAGCCAGCTCTGTGTGCCCTGGGCCAGTCATCCTCTATTTCTGGGTCTCATCTTCCTCACCTATAACTCTTTAATTAATGTCTGCTGGGCTGGATCAAGCACTTACTGTAACAAATGCTCTTCCTTTTTTTTAAAATAAGTTTTTATTGATTTTTTTGTTTTTTGTTTTATATCATCATAAGTTTCCCCAGTATCCCTCTCCCTCTCCTCAGAGAGCCATTCCATTTAACAAAAATATTTTTAAAGAGAGAGGGAGACAGCCGGACACAGAGAGCTCATCAATATATTGAAAAAGTCTGAAAATATGTGTAATTTACAATGCCTGTGTTCCTCCTATCTTTGCCAAATGAGAAGGTGGAGGTGTCTTCCCACATATCTTCTTCTGAGCCACAATTGTTCTTTATAATTTTGCAACATTTACCTTTGTGCGTGTGTGTGTGGAGGGTGGGGGTGTTCTTTTCATTTACATTGTTAGAGTAATCATGTATGTTGTTTTCTTGGCTCTGCTTACTTCGCTATAAATCAGTTCATGTTGATGTGTCCATGCTTTTCTGTTCATTAGAGAAGTAACGTGCTTTATCATATTCATCTTTTCTTACAGCACAGTAACATTTTGTTGCATTCACGTACTATAATTTGTTGAGCCACTCCCTGATTGATGGATATCCGTTTGTTTTCCAATTCTTTGCTATCACAAAAAGTGCTGCCATAAATAAGTTGTTATATATGGAGCCTTTCTTATCAATAGCCTCCTTGGGGTACAAGCTGAGTAATAGAATCTCTATGGCAAAGAGTATGGACATTTTACTCAATTTATTTGAATAATTCCAAATTGCCTTCCAAAATTCACAGCTCTACCAATAATGCATCACTATGCCTGATCTTCCCCCCAACCCTTCCAACATTGATTCTATCTTTTGTCATCTTTGTCAATGAATAGAAGGCATATTACATTTCTCTTATTAGTAGTAATATGCTTGTTAATAGTTTACAATTCTTTTCAGAGCTGTTTATATCCTTTGACAATTAATCTATTGGGGAATGGCATTTGGCATGATATATTTCTATGATACAGCTTAGAAAGAGTTATATTCTAATCTTAATTTATGTAATTTATATACATTTATATAAATGTACCTTTATCTATACATTATATTTTATATACATTTGTATAAATGTATTTACATGTATTTACATGTGTTTACATGTATTTACATGTATGGATTATTGGCATGAAAGATGAGCATTCCCTGTTTGCTATGAATCCCAATCCTTCCTAGTCCCTGGCAGGACAGACTTTGTTGTTGTTGTTTGTCCTTCTCGAAGAGGACCAATGACATCACGGGTGATGTCTTGACTTGCACGTGAATTGATTTTAAGCGAGGCAGAGCTGTGCAAAGTCATCAGCCTCACTTTCTCCTTGAGTTACCAAAGTCCAGAGGCAAGACAAAAGCCAAGACAGCAGCAATGGCCCAGGATTGAGATTTTAACTGAGCCTTGAAAGAAGCCAGGGCAACCAGGAAGGGGAGACAAGTAGGGAGAGCATTTCAGGTGTGGGAGGTAGCCAGTGAAAATGTAGAGTTAGGAGGTGGAGAGGAAGACAGTGTCACTGGATCAAAGAGCACATGGGGTGGGGTGTGAGGTGTAAGGAGCTGGAAAGGCAGAGTGTGGTCAGGCTATGTATGGCTTTGAATGCCAAACAGAATTTTATATTTAATGTTGGGGGATAATCTAGAGCCCCTGGAGTTTAGTCTTGGGGAAGGGGAAGGGGAAGGGGAGGAGGTTTACAAGTCAGACTTATGCTTTAGGGAGGTCATTTTGACAGCCCAGTGGAGGATGGATAGGAATGGACGGAGAGACCAACCAATGCAATAGTCCAGGAGTGAGGTTAAGAGGGCTCATACCAGGCTGGTGGCAGAGTCAGAGGAGAGAAAGGAGCATGTCTAAGAGATGTTGCAAAGGTAAAATGGACAGGCCTTGTCAGTATAGACTGGATGTGAAGCTTGAGAGAGAGTAGAGGATGACAGCTAGCCTGTGAGCCTGGGGAGCTGAGAGAATGGTGATGCCCTGGACAGTAACAGGGAAGTTTAGAAGGGGAAGGGAGAGGGCTTGGAGGAAAGATAGTTGAGTTTTGGACAGACCGAGTTTAAGACATCTACAGGACAACCGATGCGAGATGTCTAATAGGCAGTTGGAGAGGGGAGACTGGAGGTCAGCAGAGGTGACCGCTGGATAAGCAGATTTAAAAATTTATCAGTGCAGAATTGAATCAATGGAACCTGATGAAATTATCAAGTGAAATGGTACAGAGGGAGCCAGAGTGAAGAGAAATGAACCGGAAGAACAGGAAAGACAATAGAGACAACATGGAGGAACAACAAATACAAGAAATAGCATTGATAAAGGATTATTCAAATGAAATGTTTGCTAACAAACAGTAAACTACAGGACAAAGTAGCCATATCCTCAGTTGCAACCATTCTTTTTTTTTAATATTAATGTATTTATTTTTAGTTTTCAACTTTCACTTCCGTAAGTTTTAAATTTTCTTCCCCTCCCTCCCCAAGATGGCATGCAATCTGATGTGGGCTCTACACATACATTCCTATTTTTTTAAATAATTTTTTATTAAGATTTTTATTTTTAATTTACAACACTCAGTTCCGCATGAACCTGAGTTCCAGATTTTCTTCCCCCACCCCCCCCACCCAAGACGGTATGGAATCTGATATATCTTTTACATGTAACTTCACATTGAACTTATTTACACAATAGTCAAGTTGTAAAGAAGAATTATTACCAGTGGAATGAATCATAAGAAAGAAGAAACAAAACAAAAAAAAAACCCCAAAAAAGAGAAAAAAAAAACCAAAAGAAAAAAAAAAAGCAGAGCATAAAGTGTGCCTCAATCTGCATTCAGATTCTATAGTTCTTTCTCTGGATGTAGATATCTCTCTCTTTCATGAGTCCTTTGGAGTTGTCTTTGAACCTTGTATTGCTGAGAAGAGCTAAGTCTGTCAAGGTTAGTCATCACAGAATCCATATATCTGTGATTGTGTATAATGTTCTCCTAGTTCTGCTCCACTCACTCAGCATTATATCGTGTAGGTTTTTCCAGGTTATTATGAAGTTCATATCTTCCCCATTTCTTATAGCACTATAGCATTCCATTCCATTCACATACCACAACTTGTTCAGCCATTCCCCAATTGATGGGCATCCCCTTGATTTCCAGTTCTTTGCTACTACAAGAAGAGCTGCTATTAATATTTTTGTACATACAGGTCCCTTTCCCACTTGTGTGATCTGTTTGGGATACAGACCTAGAAGTGGTATTGCTGGATCAAAGGGTATGAACATTTTTATGGCCATTTGGGCATAGTTCCAAATTGTTCTCCAGAATGGCTGGATGTGTTCACAACTCCACCAGCAATATAACAATGTTCCAATTTTCCCACATCCTCTTCAGCATTTATCATTTTCCTGTTTGTCATTTTAGCCAGTCTGACAGGAGAGATGTGGTACCTAAGAGTTGTTTTGATTTGCATTTCTCTAATCAGTAGTGATTTCAAGCATTTTTTCATATGCCTATAGATATCTTTAATTTCTTCCTCTAAAAACTGCCTGTTCATATCTTTTGACCATTTCTCAATTGGGGAATGACTTGTATTCCTATAAATTTGACTCAGTTCCCTGTATATTTTAGATATGAGGCCTTTATCAGAGACACTGGTTGTAAAGATTTTCTCCCAATTTTCTGCTTCCCTCCTAATCTTTGTTGCATTGGCTTTTTTTACATAAAAACTTTTCAATTTAACATAATCAAAATTATCCATTTTGCATTTTGTAATGCTCTCTATCTCTTGTTGGGTCATGAATTCTTTGCTTTTCCACAAATCTGATAGGTAAACTATTCATTGCTCTCCCAAATTGCTTATAGCATCAGCCTTTATTCCTAAAACATGAACCCATTTTGACTTTATTTTGGTATATGGCGTAAGATATTGGTCTATGTCCAGTTTATACCCTACCATTTTCCAATTTTCCCAGCAATTTTTATGAAATAGTGAATTCTTAGCCCAGAAGCTGGATTTTTTGGGTTTATCAAAAAGTTGATTCCTGTAGTCGTTGACTACTGCATCTTGTGTACCTAACCTATTCCACTGATCCATGACTCTGTTTCTTAGCCAGTACCAGGTAGTTTTGATGACTGCTGCTTTATAGTACAGTTTAATATCTGGCATGGCTATGCCACCTTCCCTAGCATTTCTTTTCATTAATTGCCTTGATATTCTGGACCGTTTGTTCTTCCAGATGAATTTTGTTATTATTTTATCCAGCTCTGTAAAATAATTTTTGGTAGTTTGATGGGTATGGTGCTGAATAAATAAATTAATTTAGGTTAAATTATCATTTTTATTATATTAGCTCATCCTAACCATGAACAACTGATATTTTTCCATTTATTTAGATCTGACTTTATTTGTGTGAAAAGTGTTTCATAATTATGTTCATATAGGCCCTGGGTTTGTCTTGGCAGGTAGAGTCCCAAATATTTTATAGTGTCTACAGTAACCTTAAATGGAATTTCTCCTTCTATCTCTTGCTGTTGGGCTTTGTTAGTAATATATAGGAATGCCGAGGACTTATGTTGGTTTATTTTATATCCTGCAAGTTTGCTAAAGTTGTTTATTATTTCAAGTAGTTTTCTACTTGATTCTCTAGGATTCTCTAAGTAAATCATCATATCATCTGCAAAAAGTGATAATTTAGTTTCTTCTTTGCCTATTTCTATTCTATCTTTTGCCTTCAATTTCTTTTTCTTCTCTTATTGCTACAGCTAACATTTCAAGTACCAAATTGAATAATAGGGGTGATAATGGACATCCTTGTTTCACCCCTGATCTTACTGGGAATGCATCTAGCTTATCCCCATTACAAATAATGCTTGTTGATGGTTTTAGGCAGATTCTATTTATAATTTTAAGGAAGGCTCCATTTATTCCTATGCTTTCAAGTGTTTTTAATAGGAATGGGTGTTATATTTTGTCAAACACTTTTTCTGCATCTATTGAGATGATCATATGGTTTCTGCTACTTTTGTTGTTGATATGATCAATTATGCTGATAGTTTCCCTAATATTGAACCAGCCTTGCATTCCTGGAATCAATCCTACCTGGTCATAGTGTATTATTCTCGTGATAAGTTGCTGCAGTCTTTTTGCTAATATTTTATTTAAAATATTTGCATCAATATTCATTAGGGAAATTGGTCTATAATTTTCTTTCTTTGTTTTGTCTTTCTGGTTTAGGTATTAGTATCATATTTGTGTCATAAAAAGAATTTGGTAGGACTCCACCTATTTTTGCAAATAGTCTATAAAGTATAGGAATTAATCGTTCTTTAAGTGTTTGACA
The DNA here is from genome assembly GCF_011100635.1 of Trichosurus vulpecula. NCBI lineage: Eukaryota > Metazoa > Chordata > Mammalia > Diprotodontia > Phalangeridae > Trichosurus > Trichosurus vulpecula. The sequence goes on from NC_050578.1 coordinate 255,261,356, forward strand.
AAATTCACATGTAAAACCATCTGACCCTGGAGATTTTTTCCTAGGAAGTTCATTGATGGCTTGCTCAATTTCTTTTTCTGAGATGGGGTCATTAAAGTATTTTACTTCGTCTTCTGTTAACCTGGGCAATTTATATTTTTGTAGATATTCATCCATATCCCTAAGGTTATCGAATTTATAGGCATGCAATTGGGCAAAATAATTCCTAATTATTGTTTTGATTTCCTCTTCATTGGAGGTGAATTTGCCCTTTTCATTTTTGATACCAGTGATTTGATTTTCTTTTTTTAATCAAATTGACCAAAGTTTTATCAATTTTATTGGCTTTTTTTTATAAAACCAGCTCTTGGTTTTATTTATTAATTTAATAGTTTTCTTGATTTCAATTTTATTAATCTCTCCTTTGATTTTCAGTATTTCTAATTTGGTATTTAATTGGGGATTTTCAATTTGTTCTTTTTCTAGCTTTTTCAGTTGCATGCCCAATTCATTGATCTTCTTTTTCTCTAGTTTATTCATGTAAGCATTTGGAGACATAAAACTGTGTTGGTAAACAAAATGGGCTCTTAGCACTCAGTTCAACCAAGTGCTCTTGAAGAGTTTGGCCTTTGTTTCCTTGATTAGATTGAGAGTCCTTAGTGACCTCTTTGCCTCAGGGGAGGGCCTAGTTTACACATGAGTTTGAGTGACAGGTTTGGGACATCAGAGGCTTTTAGACCACATGGGTTTAAGTCGCCTCTTTGTGACGATTTTAGGTCACATGGGTGAGTTGCGTGTGTGACTCACTCTTCACCCTGAAAAAGATATAAAGCCAGGGGTTGGCTTTCTATTTTTTGGAGCTCTAACCCACAGCAGTGGTGGTGCGCATGACTGGGCCAGCCCTTGTTATGAGCTCCCGGGCTGAACTTAGATGTTGGTAACTATGAATGGTATTTGGTCTGTCTGTCGATGTTTGTAATTTGTTTGTATTTGCTCTGAAGTTCAGGGTGCTGGCTTTTTCCCCTGAACTAAGCAAATGGTATTTGTATGCTGAATTAAAGTAAGCTTGTTAACCCCTTAACGTTGCTTTCCTTAGTAAAGCAGATCAAAAGCACGTGGGCTTTTGCAGTGTGCTGGTAGCATGCTTGTTGTGGGCTTGTGTTGGTCTTTCACCCCCACAACAGCTGCTAGCTGGATTGTTGAAACAAAAACTTCCCCTAAGAACTGCTTTTACTGCATCCCATAAGTTTTGTTATATTGTCTCATCATTATCATTCTCTTGAATGAAGTTATTGATTGTTTCTATGATTTGTTCTTTGGCCCACTCATTCTTTAGAATTAGATTATTTAGTTTTCTTTTTTTTTTAAATTTATTTATTTAACATATTTGGTTTTCAGCTTTGATTTTCACAACAGTTTGAATTACAAATTTTCTCCCCATTTCCACCCTCCCCCCCACTCCAAGATGGCATATATTCTGGTTGCCCTGTTCCCCAGTCAGCCCTCCCCTCTATCACCCCCCTCCCCTCTCATCCCCTTTTCCCTTCCTTTCTTGTAGGGCAAGATAAATTTCTACGCCCCATTGCCTGTGTATCTTATTTTTTAGTTGCATGCAAAAACTTTTTTTTTTGTTTTTGAACATCTGTTTTTAAAACTTTGAGTTTCAAATTCTCTCCCCTCTTCCCTTCCCACCCACCCTCCCTAAGAAGTCGAGCACTTCAACCTAGGCCACACATGTATCATTATGTATAACCCTTCCACAATACTCATGTTGTGAAAGGCTAACTACATTTCGCTCCTTCTCAACCCATCCCGCTTTATTGAATTTTCTCCCATGACCCTGTCCCTTTTCGAAAGTGTTTGTTTTGATTACCTCCACCCCCATCTGCCCTCCCCTCCATCATCCCCCCCCTTTTATTTATTTATTTATTTATTTTTTATCTTCCTCCCTCTTCTTTCCTGTGGGGTAAGATACCTAACTGAGTATGTATGGTATTCCCTCCTCAGGCCGAATCTGATGAGAGCAGGGTTCACTCATTCCCCCCTCACCTGCCCTCTCCCCTCCTCCCACAGAACTGCTTCCTCTTGCCACCTTTAGGCAAGATAATCCACCCCATTCTATCTCTCCCTATCTCCCTCTCTCAGTATGTTGCTCTCTCATCCCTTAATTTCATTTTATTTCTTTTACATATCTTCCCTTCATCTTCAACTCACCCTGTGTCCTCTCTCTTTTACATATATATATATATATATATATATATACATATATATATATCTGTATATACATATATAAAAGCACACATATATATACCTATATACACATGCATACATATACACATAGATACATACATACATACACATTCACTTATATATATACATAAACCTATATATATGCATATTCCCTTCAACTACCCTAATACTGAGGTCTCATGAATCATACACATCATCTTTCCATGTAGGAATGTAAACAAAACAGTTCAACTTTAGTAAGTCCCTTGCAATTTCCGTTTCTTGATTACCTTTTCATGCTTCTCTTGATTCTTGTGTTTGAAAGTCAAATTTTCTATTCAGTTCTGGTCTTTTCACTGAGAAAGCTTGAAAGTCCTCTATTTTATTGAAAATCCATATTTTGCCTTGGAACATGATACTCAGTTTTGCTGGGTAGGTGATTCTAGGTTTTAATCCTAGCTCCATTGACCTCCAGAATATCGTATTCCAAGCCCTTCGATCTCTTAATGTAGAAGCTGCCAGATCTTGGGTTATTCTGATTGGGTTTCCACAATACTCAAATTGTTTCTTTCTGGCTGCTTGCAATATTTTCTCCTTGATCTGGGAGCTCTGGAATTTGGCGACAATATTCCTAGGAGATTTCTTTTTGGGATCTATTTGAGGAGGCGATCGATGGATTCTTTCAATTTCAATTTTGCCCTGTGGCTCTAGAATATCAGGGCAGTTCTCCTTGATAATTTCTTGAAAGATGGTATCTAGGCTCTTTTTTTGATCATGGCTTTCAGGTAGTCCAATAATTTTTAAATTATCTCTCCTGGATCTATTTTCCAGGTCAGTGGTTTTTCTAATGAGATATTTGACATTGTCTTCCACTTTTTCATTCCTTTGGTTCTGTGTTTTATAATATCTTCATTTCTCATAAAGCCACTAGCTTCCACTTGCTCCAATCTAATTTTTAAGGTAGTATTTTCTTCAGTGGTCTTTTGGACCTCCTTTTCCATTTGGCAAATTCTGCCTTTCAAGGCATTCTTCTCCTCATTGGCTTTTTGGAGCTCTTTTGCCATTTGAGTTAGTCTGTTTTTTAAGGTGTTATTTTCTTCAGTGTATTTTTCAGTATTTTTTTGGGTCTCCTTTAGCAAGTCATTGACTTGTTTTTCATGGTTTTCTCGCATCCTTCTCATTTCTCTTCCCAATTTTTCCTCTACTTCTCTAACTTGCTTTTCCAACTCCTTTTTGAGCTCTTCCATGGCCTGGGACCAGTTCCTGTTTTTCTTGGAGGTTTCTGTTGTAGGCTCTTTGACTTTATTAATTTCTTCTGTCTGTATGTTTTGGTCTTCTTTGTCAGCAAAGAAAGAATGCAAAGTCTGAGACTGAATCTCGGTGCGTTTTCTCTGCCTGGCCATATTCCCAGCCAACTAACTTGACCCTTGAGTTTTTCAGTGGGGTACGACTGCTTGTAGATTACAGAGTTCTATGTTCCACGTTTGGGGAGGAGGTGCCAGCTCTGCCACACCAGCACTGCTCCTTCCCCAACCCCCAACCCGAACTGGGCTTAGATCTTTGGCAGGCTGTGCACCCCTGCTCTGATCCGCCACTTAATTCCTCCCACCAGGTGGGCCTGGAGCCGGAAGTAACAACAGCTGTAGCTGCCCCACCTCCGCTGCCCCCCGGGGCTGGAAGCCGAACTGCGAACTCCTTCCACTCCCACAGCTTTTCCCACTAACCTTCTCCGCAGTCTTTGGTGTTTGTGGGTTGAGAAGTCTGGTAACTGCCGCAGCTCACTGAATCAGGGCGCTAGGGCCCCCTCCGCCCGGCTTCTGGTCTGGATGGTCCACGCCGCTCAGGCTGGGCTCTGCTCCACTCCCTTCCCAGCTCCCAGCTCCGAGCTCTGTGTGGGATAGACCTCACCCAGAGACCATCCAGGCTGTCCTGGGCTGGAGCTCTACTTCCCTCTGCTGTTTTGTGGGTTCAGCCATTCTATAATTGGTTCAGAGCCATTTTTTATAAGTTTTTGGAGGGTCTCCGTAGGGAGCTCACATTATTCCCTGCTTACCAGCTGCCATCTTGGCTCTGCCCCCCAGATTATTTAGTTTTCAATTAATTTTTAGCTTATTTTTCCACAGTTCTTTGTTACAAATAATTTTTATTGCATCATGATCTGAAAAGGATACTTTGACTACTTCTGCCTTTCTGCACTGGATTATGAGGTTTTTATGCCCTAGTGCATGGTCAGTTTTTGAGTATGTGCCATGTACCACTGAGAAAAAAAGTATATTCCTTTTTATCCCCATTCTGTTTTCTCCAGAGGTCTATCATATCTGCCTTTTCTAAAATTCTATTCACCTCCTTAACTTCATTCTTGTTTATGTTGAGGTTAGATTTACCAAGTTCAGGGAGGGGGAGGTTGAGGTCCCCCACTAGTATGGTTTTGCTGTCTATTTCTTCCTGTAATTCCCTTAACCTCTCCTCTAAGAATTTGCCTCCTATACCACTTGGTGCATATATGTTAAATAATGATATTGCTTTGTTGTTTATAGTTCCTTTTAGCAGGATGTAATATCCTTCCTTATCTCTTTTAATTAGATCTATCTCTGCTTTTGCTTTGTCTGAGATTGGGATTGCTACCCCTGCTTTTTTTTTAACTTTAGCTGAAGCGCAACATATTCTGCTCCAGCCTTTTACCTTTACCCTGTGTGTATCCCCCTGTTTCAAATGTGTCTCTTGTAAACAGCATATTGTAGGATTATGGTTTTTAATCCATTCTGCTATCCACTTCCATTTTATTGGAGAGTTCATCCCATTCACATTCACAGTTATGATTGTTATCTGTGTCTTTTTCTTCATCCTATTTCCCATTTATGTTTTTGTTCCTCCCTTTCCCCCTCCACTCCTCAACAGAGTTTTGCTTTTGACTGCTGTCTTCCTCAGTTGACCCTCCTTCTTGATTCCCCTCCCTTATCTTACCATTTTCCCCTTGCTACTTCTTCCCTCCCTTCTGACCACCCCATTCCTTTTTCCCCCTTTCCCCTCCTACTGCCTGTAGGACAAGTTAGATTTCTCTACTTATCAGGGTGTGTTATTCCCATCTTGAACCAAATCTGATGAGAGTAAAGCTCAAAAACTGCTCTTCTCCCTCCTTTATTTCCCTCTATTACAATGTTTTTGTGCCTCTTCATGTGATGTAATTTACCTTTTTCTACTACCTCCTAACCTCTTCTCCCAGAACCATCCCTTTATATCTCTTAATTTTTTTTATCATATTGGTTATTTTATATTGATACCCACAGTCTATGAATATCCCTTTCAATTTTCGTAATAAGTATACAGTTCCCAAGATTGACATACATATAAAACAAAATGATCCTGTATCAGGATGTAACTAATTTGTCTTATTGATTAACTAGGGTTCCCCCCCCACCCCCGTTTACCTTTTTATGTCTCTCTTGAGTTTTGTATTTGGAGATCTAATTTTCCATTGAGCTCTGGCATTTTCGTCAGGAAGGTCTGGAATTCCCTTATTTCATTGAATGTTCATCTCCTTGCCTGAAAAATTTTGCTCAGTTTTGCTGGGTAGTTGATCCTTGGTTGTAGTCCAAGCTCCTTTGCCTTTTGGAATATCATATTCCAATTTCTCCTGTCATTTAATGTAGAAGCTGAAAGATTCTGTGTGATCCTGACTGTAGTTCCATGATATTTGAATTGTTTCTTCCTATCTGCTTGCAGTATTTTCTCCTTGACCTGGCAGTTCTGGAATTTGGCTATAATATTTCTTGGAGTTTGCAATCTGGGATCTTTTTCAGGGGGTGATTGATGGATTCTTTTGATGATAATTTTACCCTCTGGTTCTAGGATCTCTGGGCAATTTTCCTTAAGGATTTCATGGAAGATACTGCCCAGGTTCTTTTTTTCACTATAGCTTTCAGGAAGACCAATAATTCTTAGATTGTCTATCCTGGATCTATTTTCCAGGTCAGCTGTTTTTCCAATTAGATATTTCACATTTTCTTCTATTTTTTCATTCTTTAGATTTGGTTTGAGCAATTCTTGATGTCTCATAGAGCCATTAGCGTCTACTTGCCCAATTCTATGTTTTGTTTTCTTCTTTTATCTTCTCTATCTCCTTTTCCATTTGGTTGATTTTACTTTTCAATGAGACATTTTCTCCATTTATATTCTGATTTTCCTTAACCAATTCCCCGATTTTACCTTTTAAAGATTTGTTTTCCTCATTGAATTTTTTTCCATTTTTTCCATTTTTTCTTTTACTTCCCTAGTTTGGTTTTTAAAGTCCTCCTTGAGTTCTTCCAGGAATGCTTTTTGGTCTGGAGACCAATTCACTTTCCCTTTTGAGGTTTCAGATGTGGGTGTAGTGTCCATGCTGTCCTCTTCTGAATTGGAATTTGGTCTTCCTTGTCTCCATAATACAAATCAATCGTCTTTGGCTTCTTAGTGTGCTTTTTTTTTTCCTCCTGGCTTCTAAAGTGGATATCTGTTTCTGAGGCTCAGGGGGCTCTGTCCCAAGTTTCTTGTGTTGGAATCTGTGGGTCTGCTCATTTACTTTACGTTCTACAGCCTCTGGTTTTGTGAGGTGTAGGAGAGGGGTGGTCTGGCTGCTGGGAATCTCCTCTTCCCCAGCACTCTTCTACAGAATGGGTGGTCTCAGCTCTTTTCTGTGCTGGTGTCTGCCACTTCCCCTGACTGTGCAAAGCCATGTCTGGGGTCCTGGCATTGATATTTGTTAGCTCCACCACCTGGGGCTCAATTACTCTTGTTGTTCTACTGAGGTGAGGGCTGCTGGGACACCTCTCATCCTGCACCGGACTCCTTCCTCCACCACAGGAAGGGCCGTCTCCCCCACTTTTCTTGCTACTGAAACCCCACTTCTGGCTTCTCTGTTTCTCCTGAGGTTTTATTCTCTTGGTTTATTCAAGGGAGGGATAAAAGCCATTTTACTTGCACATCATGGCTCCTGGAAGTTCAAGAAGGCAACTTTCAAACCTTTAGACTGTGGGTTGGAGGCCTCCGGGCTAGCTGTTCCCATGGCCACAGGGTCTGTGCTCTGACAGACTCCTGTCCGGGGCTGAGAGGCCTGGCCCTCAATTGTGGCTGTAGCCAGTACTTCCACCCTGGGCCTGTTCCTGCTGCGGCATTTCACTCACCCAGTGACCTCCCAGACTGGCGTGCTGGCTGGATTCCTCTGCTGTTCCCGGTTAGTTTGGTCTGGTGCCGTTCCATGTACCCAGCACTCCTACCCCTCTCAGTCTACTAGTGACTTCTAACTCTCTCAAATCTGCTCAGATTCACTTTTTTAGACATATCTGACAGAATTTGTGAGAGAGCTCCAGTACTTCCTTCCTTTCACGGTGCCATCTTGGCTCTGCCCCCACATACATTCCTATTAAATACATTTTTATATTAGTCATGTTGCATAGAAGAATTATTACGAATGGCAGAAACCATGAGAAAGAAAAACAAAACAAAACAAAAAAGAAAATAGTGTGCCTCACTCTGCATTCTGACTCCATAGTTCTTTTTCTGGATGAGGATGGCATTTTCCATCACTAGTCTTTTGGAATTGTTTTAGGTCCTTGCATAGTTGCAACTTAAGGAAGTTTTGCTTAACCATTTGGGGAGAATATTCTTTGGGAGGGTTGCTACAATTTTTCTTAAAAACTAGGATGCTTTAGAGATATAATGGTTGTGTGTATGTGTGTGTGTGTGTGTGTGTGTGTGCGCGTGTGTGGAGTCAGGATGGAGTAAGAGGAAGTAGTACAGCCTATCTCCTCATCTCCTCCACAAAAATCTAGAAAATGCACCAGATTGAATTCTGATTGGGAAAGAAAAAAAAAGAGTCAGGAGTCACTTGTCCACCCCCGGGGCAACTTTAGGGAGTCAGAAAGAAGTCTTCTGATACTGAGAATGAGGTGTGGATAGGAGCATATACTACCAGAAGCAGGGACTGAAGGAGGGTGGAGACTGTGTCAGGAAGTACCAGAGCAGGAAGAGATCCCCAGCTATCCCTAGACTAGTGCTGGGTGTAGGGACCAGTGACATGGGACAGCTTTGTAATGCACTACCTAGTTCCAGATAACAAGTTAATAGAGTGGAGAAAAGGGGCCACATTCACAGTCCCTAGTTATATTCTGAGCAGGAAACATGTTCCAGAAGCAAACCAAACCTTTGCTCCCAGAAGCAGAGCAGGGACTCAGTTCCAGCCCCCAGCCTGGGGGAGAAGCTTGTGGAGTTAACCAGGGTAGGAATTTCAGACCGAAGAAGAGCCGGCAGTTCAGGGTTTCTGAACCTGCAGAGCCTCAGAACCTGTAGGCTAACAGCAGCTGAGTGAGACTCCAAGCAAGGACAAGCCCACAGACCCAAGCCTGGGTCAGCCACTTGAAGAGCTCAGACCAGGAGGTCAGCCAGCAGACTATGCCCTAGATCACTTCACTGGAAGCTTGCAGGCTCTCAGTCTGGGCTGTGAGCTCAGGAGGAGGGAGGACATAAAAGGCAGAAGCTCACAGCTAGCATCCCCCCTTCCCCCAGAAGTCCACAGAACCCAGCACTAACAAAGTCCACAGTCAAGAAGCATTAAGGAAGGAATTAGGCAGAAACAAAACAAATTCTTGAAACAGGGAGAAGGGAAAAGGCCGAATCCCCTCTGAGGTCCCCTTTTAAAACTCCCAGTTACAGGATCACAACATCAGAGCTAGAAGCGACCTCAAACATCAGGCCAGTGCCCTCATTTTACCAGTGGGGAAACTCAGGTCTGGGAGAAGTGACTCCAAAGCAATCATGCCATTCATGGCCACGTTTCTTGGAATGTGGAACCCTCTGAACAAGCCTAGGAGTCATACAGGAAAACCAGTATCATCCCTTTGTAGTTACACCTTGCTTTGTGTTCCCAGCCCACGGTGATTTCCCTCCCCACCCAATCTCCCCTATTCATCAGACTTAGCTCCATGTTACTTCTGGCTATTTGCCAGTATTGAACCTGGCCATCAATCTTGGGACTGACCCCTGAGTAGTCTCCATGGGATTTTCTCTATTGGCCACAGAAGCTTCTTTACTCAGAGAGCTGGCTCCTTCCCTGGGCTACTGCTCACACTGGAAGGCCTCCACCCTTGAGGCCTCTCCCTCTGACTGGCTGACCCCTCCCAGAACCCCCATTTTAAGGAAGAAGCCTAGACCACCAGGTCTTTATCTCCAGGAAGTCCTCTTGATTCTTTGGACCTTGTCTACAATGCCCCGTTCAGAGTACCTTCATTCTCACACCCGCAACCCCCTTTAAGCCCCCTTTTTAGGTTTTGTCTTCCTGTTAGAACATAAACTCCTTGAGGGCAGGGACTATCTTCCTTTCTGCCTGTATTTGCATTCTTAGTGCTTAGTACTGCCCCTGGTACCTAGGAAGCAGCTTAATAAATGCTTGCTGATTCAGTGTGAGAAGGTACCTCTCTTCTGATGAGGATATTCCTAAACTGTGAAGTACCTTGCCGCCACTATTAAAGTTGTTTAGGTATTTGGAGGCACAGTGGATGGATAGAATGCCAGCTTGCAATCAGGAAGACTCATCTTTCTAAGTTCAAATCCCAGCCTCAGACATTACTAGCTGTGTGACCCTGGGCAAGTCACTGAACTCTGTTTGCCTCAGTTTCTCCATGTATAAAGTTAGCTGGAGAAGCAAATGTCAAACCACTCCAGTCTCTTTGCAAAGAAAACTCCAAATGGGGTTACAAAGTGTCAGACAGGACTGAAAAACCATCGAACAGTACTCTATGATCCATTTACTCTGGTCTATTGCTTTTGCTTTTACACAACACTCATCTCTTGACCGCAGACCTTTGCACTGGCTGTCCCCTGTGCCAAGAGTACCCTCCCATTCCACATCTTTGTTTTCCTGGCTTCCTTCAAGACTCAGCTCAAATCCTACCTTCTGCCAGAAGCCCAATTCTCCCCCCACCACTGTGTATTACTTTCTGTCTACTCTGTATAGATCTTGTCTGGACCCCGTTATTTATTTTTATCTCCTCTATTAGAATATAAGCTCCTTGAGGTCGGCAGTAAAGAATAGCTAAGTGATGCAGTGCTGGACTTGGAGTTAGGAGGACCTGAGTTCAAATCCTACCTCAGACACTTACTAGCTGCGTATGACCCCGGGCAAGTTGCTTGCCCTCTCTCAGCCTCAGTTTCTTCATCTCTAAAATGGGCATAATAGTGCCTGTCTATTGTGAGAAACGAATGAGAAAATCCACATAAAGCATTTTACAAACTTTGAAACGCTAGTGTAAATGTTAGCTGTTAGTATGAGGTATCATTGCCTCCCCAGTGCTTAGCTCAGAGCTGGGAGCTTAATAAATGGTTATCAACTGACTGATTAGCCAAAACCCCTATAAAAAATTTATCAATGCCTAAAAAATCCCTCATTCCTTGCAATTCCCCTGCCTCTCCACTAGAACTCATCCTTCTCACAAAGAAGTACAATTCATTATATGATTCTTTGTGCACCTGTAGCCTGTCAAGAGGGAGGGTAGTCTTCACCATCAGATCTCAGAAGCCAAGAGGTGTCATGGCACTGATTTAAACAACAGTGTTGTTTCCCTTTACGTTATTGTGGTCCTTCCTTACCGTATTCTCCTGTCTTTGCTTCCTTCACTCTGAATCAGTTCATACAAGTCTTCCAAGATTCTTCTGAGTCTCTCTATGGAACAATACAAACAAGAAAAAAAAAAATCTGTGCTCTCAAGGAGCTCACAATCTAATGGGGAAAGATAATTGTAAGGTTAATAGAATGGGAAGATCGCCACCCATGAACTGGCCTCAAGTAGAGCCCATTAAGGGAAGCGTAATTAGCGGAGGCTTGTTTGTAGGAAGGCTCACACCTTTCGCTAATTTCTAATTAGATGCTCAAGGGTTGTGATGCCCTCTGGCTCTGAGAAGGGTATATACACTCTAGGGTTAGCATTTTGCCTTGGGGGCTCAGTCCTTGGAAGAGTGTTCCTGTGATTTGTCCAGATGAGACTCTGTTAAGGAGCCCCCACTTTGAAAACCTAGATGTTGGTGCTTCTCTCTCTGGTAACTACGTACGTACAGTTGGATCCGTCTGTTGATCTGTGCTGTTTTCTCTGTTTGTATTTTCTCTGCTTGTCTCTATGCTCAGGGTGCTGAACTTTCCCCTGAACTAAGTGAATGATACATAAATTTGATTAAAATAAGACTACTGACCCCTTTAAAAGCTATATTTCCTTTAAATCAGATCAAAGAACCTATGCTAGCAGGCCCATCCTGGGTGTGCTAGGGTGCTTGCTGTTACAACAACCCACAAAAGGAAGCCAAAAAGAGATGGAGGGAGGAGAACCGACTTCTTATGTGGTGTGGAGCATGATGTCCAAACCGAATAGAGCTGCTGATAGAAAGAGGAGAATTACCTGGAAAGTTCTGAGAGTTCAGAGCCTTCTGTAAAGGAAGGCTTTGGAAAGAGCTGAGTGCTCTGCTCTCCAACCCTCCAGTCAGAGGGAGAGGTCATCGAGGAGCTGAAAAATTGGCACATCGTAGGTGCTTAATAATCCAACTTAAGCTTGATGTCAGAAAAAAATAATTCTTACATATTTGATGTTTGGTCATTTTCAGTTGTGTCTGAATCTTCCTGACCCTATCTGGGGTTTTCTTGGCAAAGCTGCTGGAGTGATTTGCCATTTCCTTCTCCAGCTCATTTTACAGATGAGGAAATTGAGGCAAATGGGGTTAAATGACTTGCTCAGGGTCCTACAGCTAGTTGTTGAGGCCTGATTTGAACTCAGGTCTTCTTGACTCCAGGTTTTTATCCACTGTGGGGCCGTCTCCAGTCACCCTGATCTATATCTTGCCGCTGGACGCAAATGGCTCTGGAGGAGAAATAGAAGCTGGTGACTTTGCACAGCCCTGCCTCACTTCAATCCAGTTCACTTGCATGTGTTGGCATCACCTTCTGGATGTCATGGTCCTCTTTGAGAACAAACAACAACCCTATCCACTATGCCACCTAGCTGCCCTTCTTACGAATTAGAGAGGTCCAAAATTGAAATGAGGTGCCACAAGAGGTTGTGGGTTCCTCTCTCTCGAGGTCTTTGAGCAGATGTTGGATGACTGCTCCACAGTTAGGTTGTGCTTGGAATTCCTTTTGAGTCTGGGTTGGTCTTGATGGCTACTGAGGTACTGTCAACTCTCAGTCTGTGAAATGTTGGTTGGTTGGATCAGACTTGTCTAATGTGCCTCTGACAGCAGCGCTCCCCAGCGCAGCTAGAACCAGATTAAAATTGTAATTGGGGAATATTCTTAATTGGGGCTTCAAAATGACTCAAGTTAAAGGGAGGTGAACAAAGACATAAAGGGATTTTTCCAGTTTGGACATTTTTTTTCTCTCTAAGCAGAAATGCTTATATTAGAATGATAATAAATTGACAAAAATTGCTTCTGGCAGGTTTAGGCCTACAATGCTGAGTATCATGTTAATTTTTCTTGACACCTCTCTTACCTGTGGGAGAGTATGCCTCTGTGTAGATGGGGGATTATTTCTCCATGTTATTTGGCTTTATTTTTTCTTTCAGTAATATCTTTGCTTTGAAAAAAATGAAATTGGGAAATATTTAACAAAATAAACAAGAACACAATAAAACTTTCATAGCATTACATTTCAAAAGGAAGTCACTATGCAGCCTGCAGGGATCCTTATGCATGGAGTTAGGGGCTCCTGGTATTTATTCGACTTTGACACCCTTGGATTGGATCATAGATTCAGAGCTGGGAGGGGCCTCAGAGGCCATCTAGCTCAACCCTCTCATTTTACTGATGGGGAAACTGAGGCCCAGAGAGGTTAAATGTCTTGTCAAAAGTTACACAAGCAAGCAAGATTGATGCCTTGCCTAAACTCTGTATCTTTCCCTAGTACTCTGCTGAAGGGAACCCAACATATGAGTTAGTGAGATCAAAACTGCTGTGTCACTCTGTGTATATCTGAGGGATTTATTATGAAGAATAATATTTAATAAGTTTCAGCTAATTGGTCATGCCTATGGCATGCCTTGCCTTCTACTCTGTTATCCTGCCACCCCCAGAATATTTTAAGCCCTACTGTGTATCATAATTCAGCTTTTCAAGTCAGAGGTCAGGTCCTGTCCCTTTCCAGGCCCAGATTTTTCCACTGGGAGGAAAGTCCCTCTAAGGCTTGGGGATCATACTGTCCCAGTCCTAAGAGGGGGAGGTGTCTAACGGGAAGAGGCAAGACATTGGCCTTCATTTCTGGAAAACAAACCATGTGTAGACATGGGGCCAGCATGTTTTCCATCACCGTGGGGTCCTTGACTTGGCTAGCATCAACAGGACAGAGATTCAGTCCCCAGAGGTGGATGGGATTCTAAGCATAACCCTGAGGGCCTGTGGCTTTTAATATTATTTCTCATAAGCCCCCATATAGCATGTTACCCCCTTTACCAATGCACTAGTTGACCCCAACTAGCTTTTATCGATGGCTATTTACTGAGCATAGGAAGAAGAGCTCTTACAAAACAATCCTCCCAAATCAGGAAGTACACCCTTCCCTCTTCAGACAGGTAATCCACAAGGAGACTGGTATTGATTCTGGTTCCTAAGGGGTGCTCTGATGGCTTTTCCTGCCTTTTAAAGCACGTGAAGCTTACCAGGCTGTAATCTGGTCACCTAGGATCAGGAAAGAACACACACAAAAGAGGTATTTGTGCAGACATGGGCTGAGTGGATGTCTGGAGGTAAGGTGGCCACTGCCTCACCTCATACCTAGCAGCCCATGGTAGTTTTTGCTTCCCCAGCAAGAAAAGAAAAAAATGAAAACAAAAACAGAAGGTAAAACAAAAAAGTGGCAGAGGGAAGGACATAGTCATTCCTTTGTATTCGAACTCCGTTCTAGATCTGTGCCTTCTGAATTATCAGTCCTCCCAGCCAACCCGAAGACTCTTTGGTTACCACACTGAGCTCCAGCCCAAGTTACTCATGGATGAACATAGGTCACCAGTGTTCCATGGCTTGGCTTGGACTCGGGGAGAGAATACTCTGCAAGCCCCAGGAAAGGCAAATCTGAGCATGCTATAAGGCCGAGGCCTTCCTTGGCCAGTCCTTCCAAGTGTGCATGTCTCCCTGGATTGAATGTAAAAGACTTTTGGTTTTTGAGCCACCAGGGCCCCAGTTCAGTGCTTAAGTAGACACATTAAGCACTTGTCAATTGACTGATTGAAGGTCAAAATAATAGATTTGTAATCACTTGGAGCAGGATCCCCAAAGGCTTATTGTGCTCTAGGCACTGTTTTAAACATTAGGGATAAGGTACCTCCAAGAAACCGCTCTTCTCAGAAGCTCAGGAGTGAGCAGGCCCAGTCTGATGCATTGGAAAGGATGCTGGGGCCTGACTCCCCAGCCTTTAACTTTGGTCTTGGCTCTAGTCCACATTGTGTGGCATTGGGCAAATTACTTCCCCTGTCAGGGCCTCCTCCCCTCCCTAAAGGAGAGTGATCAGATAAGTCATATTTAGTATAAAAATAGGGATTGGAATATGGAAGGGTATTGGAGGCAGGAAGACCGAGGAGTTGTGATGCTGGCATAGTAGATAAAGTGTCTGAACTAGGGCTATAGGTTGGCCAGGGGGAGGGGCGACTCAGGAAGACCACTGTCCGAATAATACTCACTACTTTTGTGACCAGAGGCAAGCTGCTTTATTTCACTTAATCTTAACTTCATTCTCTATAAAATGGAGATGATGTTAGTACAGGGTGGTTGTGAGTCTCAAAGGATATAATGTATGTAAAGTGTTATGCAAACTTATAATCTCTATATAAACACACCAGTTGTTACTACTAGCAGGGTGATGGGGGAAGGGGAAGATTGGGAATATATGCTGTAGCTCAAGGGTTCCCAACCTTTTAGGGTACCCCTGCCCCCTGACTTCAGGAAACCTTCCTGTACTCCTAATTCAATATGAAAATGAAATAAAATTTACCATGCATTTGCAGATAAGAAAGAAAATAAAGAGAATATTTTTCTTCAAGAGTATTCCAAAATTTTTGTCACTTCATTGGTTAGAAATAAATTTGGAATTTGTGGAATATTTCAACAATACATTACAATTATTTACCAAATATTCCTCATGGCCCTTTTGACAAACTTCTCATAACCCAAGTTGGGAACCCTTGCTATAGAGTAAGACAATATGCTACTTGCTGCCAGATTAGATGTGATGAAGATTCAGAGATTTTCTATTGCTGAGATATGCTAAGTGTCAGGCTGGGGAATGAGGGGACTGGGACAGGAAGTGTTATCTGGGTTACTTGTCTGACAAAGCTCTCAGCTAGCTTCTGTCTTGGCTGCCTCTCCCTCCTTTTTTCCCTTGCTGACTCTCAGTCAGTAGCACCCCCAGCATCCTCTCTCCCGGCTTCCTCCTATTCTGGGATATCTCATAGGGTTTTGGGAGGTCAATGCTACAGGGGTCACCTCCCATTCATCTCTTAACTATTGCAAGCAGAAGAGAGGGAGGAAAGGGGAAGAGGTGGGGTTTTTTCTCTCCAAAAATAAGTCCAAATATCTTCCCAAGTGAATAGCATCAAAATATCCCAGTAAATTGAAGTTCAAGGGCGAGGCAAGGGTTGGGAGGTTTCCTCTAAGACAACGAACTGGTTGCTTTCCACCTCAACTTAGGGAGGAGAGTTCCTCAAGAGCTTGGGATTGGCCCAGTAGCCAATCAACATGGAGAAAAATGGGGTGGAAATTGGTTTACCTAGTTTCCCTCCCAAGGACAAGTTTGGATAACTTCCCCCAAAGCAAGATGGGCAAATTCAGTGTGGTTGAGTAGAAAGCCACTGCATTCAGAGTAAAAAGCAAAAAAAGACAGAAAAAAACAAACAAACAAAAAAAACAAACAACCACCCAAAAATTGGTTTCTAATCTCTGTTCCATCAGTCACTCTTTAGATGACTTGGGGAAGTGATTGTCTTTCACTGGACCATGATTTCCTTTTATGAAAAAGGAGGGAGTTGCGTTAGACCTTCCTGAATGATTATCTGAGTTACTTTGATGGTGTCATACTCCATGCACCCCCCAATGTCCAATCTCCATCCTCCATGCCCTTTCCTCATCTCTTCTAGAAGCTCTTCCTTGGTGAATCCAGATCATTCCATTCTCTCAACTTTTCCATGTGTTGCTTTGCTCATAGATCATAGAACTGGAGGATCCTAGGGCTGGAAGGGACCTTTAAGGATCATCTAGACCAGACCTTACATTTTACAGAGGGAGAAACTGGGGCCCAGAAAGAGGGGGAAATGATGTGCTCCATATTGTCCATTGAGTGAATTTAGTTGTCCCCTCCAAAGCTACAAGCTCCCCAAGGCAAGGACCAATATCCCTCCTTTCCTTTGTGTTTCCTGAAGCCCAGACTCACCTGTCCTAGTGCAGTCCAGCCTACCCCAGGGCTTTCTGTCTGGAGTAGATGACCAATTCATGATTGTTGCCTCTGGTCACATTTTTCTTCTCTGACCTTTCCAGCTGCGATGCTCAGAGAAATGGCCCTGGACTTGCAATGGAGTTTCCGGTGGTAATAGTGTTAGCTTTTAGCCAGTTCTGAGGGCTTTAGGCTTCTGGCTGATGGCCAGCACTGGACTGATAAGCAAAAATATGGTGTCCCATGATGTCCCTGGATGCCCAAGGCTCCTCTTTATGGCATTCTCATTAAGGCCTGATGCTCCCAAAGTCCCCATCCCCTCCCTTCAGCATAATTCCCATTCCTTCGGTGTCCTCATCATGGATTGGAGAATATCAGAATTAAAAGGGTCCTTAGAGTAGAGGACAGTGAGTGGCAGAGCTGGAAGGGACTTAGAAACAGTACACAAAATGTCAGAGCTGAGTAGGATCTGAGAACAGAGGATGTCAGTGACAGAAGGTCTTTTAGACCCTAGACTGTCAGAGCTGGAAGGGACCTTAGAACAGAAGATGTCAGAGCTGAGAGGGACCTTTGAACAGAGTCCATGCAATATTAGAATTGGGAGGGACTTAAGAACATAGAATGCCAGAGCTAGAAAAGGTTTTAGAACATAGAATGTTAGAACTTGGAAGGACCAGAGAACATGAAATGTCAGAGCAGAGGGGGACCTTAGGACATAGAACATGCAATATTAGAACTGGGAGGTGCCTTAGGACATAAAATGTCAGAGCTGAGAGGGACCTTAGAGAGTGGATGTTGGAGCTGAGAACTTGGAGCCTTAGAACATAGTAGATCAAAGCTGGAAGAGGTCTTAGAACATAGAATGTTAGAACTTGGAGGGATCTTAGAACATGAAATGTCAGAGCTGAGAGGGACCTTTGAACAGAATCCATGCAATATTAGAGCTGGGAGAGACTTAAGAACATAGAATACTGGAACTGGAAGAGGTATTAGACCATAAAATGTTAGGACTTGGAAGGACCTTAGAATAGAGAATGTTGGAGCTGAGAAGGGCCTTAGAGCATAGAATGCAGGAACTGGTGACATCAGAATTGGGAGCAACCTGAGAACCTAGAAAAAAGGTTGTCCAAGCTTAAAGGGGTCTCAAAGATCACTTAGTGTCTCCCCCAACCCTGTTCCTATTTTGTGATGAAAAAGTTATGGCCTGGAGGAGGGGAAGGACCAGTCACATGTGTAGGTGTTACTGTGGTGGAAAGGACTTGGCTCTTTAGTTCTAGCATCTCTTGCCAAACCTGCCTCTGAGGCTTCCTCCCTCTGTGGTCTCAGGCAGGCCACTTTCCCCACCTGGGTGTCAGTTTCCTCCCCTATAACTCGAGGGCCTCTGAGGTCCCTTTTTGCTCTAGTCGTAGGATCCAAGGACTGACCCCAGAGCATACTGCCTGATCCCAGCTTCCTGAGTTAGCAGTTGTAGGAGGATTTGCATTTCAGAAGAGGATGGGGGGCAGGGGCTAGGTGGGGGAAGGCAGATCTTGAGCCTAAAGGCCTGAGTCTTCAGCTTGGGATTTTCTATTTTGGGGACTGCTGCTCAGTGCCCTTCGAATCACTCCACCGGGGGGTCCATCTATGCCACCGTGGCACCACAAGGGATGTGGCTCTTTACCCTCTGCCTGACTCTCCCAGCCCACTCTCCTCACTTCTCCTCTCTTCTGGCTGCTGCTTCCCCTCCTCCCTTCTCTTCTACACCCTTGGCTCACAATCAGAACCAGATGGTGGGAATGGAGAATTTAGACCAAGCTCCTTGCTGGGAATGTTCTATTTTGAGCACTCCAGGCTCCTTTCCTGTCTGATAGCAATGCTGCTACTGGGAATCTCTCCTACCAGGAAGGACTCAGCGACCCCAGGCTTATTTCCTTTCCTTCTCCACCCCCTCTGCCCCCAACTGTTCCTTCCTCTTCCCAATGTCATGGCCTATGGCCATGGAGATACAGTTGAAAGGACATCAGAGTCCTGGCTCATGGCCAATGACCACTCTCCCCCCTCCCCATACTCACTGCTTGGCATGACAGCTGGGTTAGAAGGGCAGGTGGTGCCTGCTGGGACACTGAATAAACAGCTCAGACACCAGGATTGAGAATGAGAGAAAGAGCATAGACTATAAAATGTCAGAGCTGGAAGGAACCTAGGGTCATAGAACATACAATGTGAGAGTTGGAATGGACCTAGGATCATAGAACATACAATGTCAGAATTAGAAGGGACCTGGGATCATAGAACATACAATGTCAGAATTGGAAAGCCCCTGAGACCAAAAAAACATAGAATGTCAGAGTTGGAAGAGATTTGGGATCACAGAACATAGAATATTAGAGCTGGAAAGGAAACATAGAACATCAGAGTTGGAAGGGAACTAGGATTATAGAACACAGAATATTAGAGCTGGATGAAAAGGGCCATGGGTACATAGAACATAGAATGTCAGAGTTGGAAGGGACCTGGGATCATAGAACACAGAATATTAGAGCTGGAAAGGACCTGGGATCATAGAACACAGAATGTTAGAACTGAATGAGAAAGGACATGGGAACATAGAATTTGGAACATCAGAGTTAGAAGGGGCCTGGGATCATAGAATACAGAATGTTAGAGCTGGATGGGAAGGGCCATGGGCACATAGAACATAGAATGTCAGAGTTGGAAGGGATCTGGGATCATAGAACACAGAATGTTAGAACTGAATGAGAAAGAACATGGGAGCATAGAATTCAGAACATCAGAGTTAGAAGGGACCTGGGATCATAGAATACAGAATGTTAGAGCTGGATGGAAAGGGCCATGGGCACATAGAACATAGAACATCAGAGTTGGAAGGGCCTTGAGACCATGAATTCGAGGATGAATGGGCTAGCAGTCAGGCTGAGTACTCTCCCTGGGAAGGAGTATATCATTGTCCTCTTCCTAGGGTTGATTAAAGCATAGGGCCATAGAGGTGGCTGATCTATAGATTAGATGCAGGATCATTGATTTAGAGCTGGAAGGAACCTTAACAGTCATCAAGTCCCATTTCCCCTCCCCACCTCACTTTACAGATGAAGAAACTGAGGCTGAGAAGGTGAATGATTTGCCCAGAGTCACAAAGCTAATGTTTGAGGTGGGATTTGAACCCAGGTTTTCCTGACCCCTATTTCACTGCTCCATCCAGCCTACTACTTTGCTTCTTGAGGACTACTTGAAGCGGCTGGGATCATTTGTCCTTGAGAAGACTAAAGGGGACTTGTTATTCATTGTTAAGGGGCAGAATGAGGAAGAGGGATTAGATCACTTAGCCCCCAAATCAGGAGCAATGGGTGGAACTTTCTGGGGATCAAACTTAGGAGAAGCTTCTTCAGACATAGAACTAACCCACAGCGGAATGGGCTGCTACTTCACAGGGGAGGAGGCTGTCTCTCACTGGAGGGCTTCTAGCATAGGTTGGATGATCACTTGAGGGGAAAGTGTAAAGAGGATCCTTTGTCAGGTTGGGTGGGGCTGCATCATCTCAGATCCTGTGATTTCCTGGGGATTCTCATTCCTAGAAGGTTGGAGAATCTCAGAGAGTCTGGATTCTTCTAAATGAAAAGTCTCAGAGCAGCATCACTTTCTTTATAGATACTTTTTGTTTACTCCTAAATCAAATGATCTTTGGTCTTCCTACTGTCAACCTGGCTATGGACTCATAGACTCTGAGGGCTGGGAGAACCCTTAGAGTGTAAAATGTCAGAGGTGGAGGGAAACCAGAACTTGGGACACAGAATTTTAGACCAGGAAGGGACCTTAAGAAATAGAATGTTAGAGCTGTGAGAGAGCTTAAGGACATACAATGTTAGAGCTGGGAGGGAGCTTAGAATATAGAATGTTAGAGCTGTGAGGGAGCTTAGAATACAGAATGTTAGAATTAGAAAGAACCTTAGAACATAGAATGTCAAAGCTAGAGAGGACCTAACACAAAATGAACATAAAATGTTAGGGCTAAAAAGATCTTAAAATGCAGAACTTAGCCCTTAGGAGTTTAGGGCTCTCCAAGCACAGATCATATATGGACTGTTAGAGTTGGGAGGGAATCATCTAATCCAATCATTTTGAAACTGAGGAGTCTGGGAGAGAAAGTCCCCTTGTCCAAGGTCACATAGCAACTTGGGTAGTAAAGCCAGGACTAGAGCCCCGCTCTACTGGCCCTCTGTCCAGTGCCGATTTCCATGTATCTCACCAGAGGAAGACTTTTCTAGTTGCTGCCATTCTCTACAACCAGCTGTGATCTTCTGTGTGAATATAGTCATCCATGGTGCAAAGGAAAATGGGCTGGACTTGGAGCCAGAGGACTGGGATTCAAGTCCTCACTCTGCCATGTTCTACTTGTGTGTTCTTGGTAGATCTAAGGTCAGCCTTTGTGACCTTTGTGCAGGACATTGGGAAGTCCCCCCCTCATCAAAAATATACCCCCCACTCCTGTTCCCACTCTCGTCCTGCCCACTCCTCCCTGGAGATGCAGTCACAATCCCTCTACAAGGAACAGCTTATTCATCTATAAAGTGAGGGGGGGTGTCAGCCTAAGGTTCCTTCTAGCTCTGTATCTATGAACCTATGAATGCCTGCCTTAGGGATACCAAAGCAAGAGCTTTGATGGGGCTGCCTATAGATTCCACTGTCATCGCAGAATATCCACTTCTTTCCAGAAACTAGGAGGTACAGTGGAGAGAGAGCTGAGTCTGGAGTCAGGAAGACCCGAATTCAAGTCCTGCTTCAGATAATTAAACTAGCTGTGTGACCCTGGGGATCATAATAATAGCACCTACTTTGCCGGGTTGTTGTGAAAATAAAATGAGATAACATTTGTAAAGTGCTTAGCACAGTGGCTGGTACGCAGCAGGCACTTAATAAATGTTTATGTGCATCCATCCTTCCTCCCTCCCTCTCTTCCTTCCTCCCTCCCTTCCTTTCTCCCTCCCTTCCTCCCTCCCTTCCTTCCTCCCTCCCTTCCTCCCTCCCTTCCTTCCTCCCTCCCTCCCTTCCTTCCTCCCTCCCTCCTTTCCTTCCTCCCTCCCTCCCTCCCTTCCTCCCTTCTTCCCTTCATCCCTCCCTCCCTTTCTCCCATCTTCCCTTCCTCCTTCCCTCCCTTCCTTTCTCCCTCCCTTCCTCCCTCCCTCCCTTCCTTCCTCCCTCCCTTCCTCCCTCCCTTCCTTCCTCCCTCCCTCCTTTCCTTCCTCCCTCCCTCCCTCCCTTCCTCCCTTCTTCCCTTCATCCCTCCCTCCCTTTCTCCCATCTTCCCTTCCTCCTTCCCTCCCTTCCTTTCTCCCTCCCTTCCTCCCTCCCTCCCTTCCTTCCTCCCTCCCTTCCTCCCTCCCTTCCTTCCTCCCTCCCTCCCTTCCTTCCTCCCTCCCTCCTTTCCTTCCTCCCTCCCTCCCTCCCTTCCTCCCTTCTTCCCTTCATCCCTCCCTCCCTTTCTCCCATCTTCCCTTCCTCCTTCCCTCCCTTCCTTTCTCCCTCCCTTCCTCCCTCCCTCCCTTCCTTCCTCCCTCCCTTCCTCCCTCCCTTCCTTCCTCCCTCCCTCCTTTCCTTCCTCCCTCCCTTCCTTCCTCCCTCCCTCCCTCCCTCCCTTCCTCCCTTCTTTCCTTCCTCCCTCCCTCCCTCCCTTCCTCCCTTCTTCCCTTCATCCCTCCCTCCCTTTCTCCCATCTTCCCTTCCTCCTTCCCTCCCTTCCTTCCTCCCTCCCTTCCTTCTTTTCATGGCTGTAGGCAAAGGACAAGTTGTCTTGGTCTCAGGCTCTTTGCCTAGGAGGTTCTTGGCTGTGGTCAGCAGGAAAGCAGGGTTGGCGCTTTGAGGGTTGCGTTGGGTGAACAAGGGGGTTGGTTCTTTTATGGTGTTTCTGATTTCAATCAGAATAATAACTGCAATGCAGTAATTGTAATAATAATGATGATCAGCATTTATGTAGCATTTTAAGGATTGCCAAGCACTTTAGATGTGTTATCTCGTTCAGTTCTCACAAAACTCTATAAGGTAGGTGTCATTATTATAATATCCATTTTACAGGTTAGGAAATCACAGGATTCACTGAGGTTAAGTGACTTGCCCAGGGTCACACAGCTAATAAATGTGAGAAGCAGGATTCACACTTAGATCTTTCTGATTCCAAGCCCAGCACTCAATCCACTGTGACATTTAGCTGTCTGGCTGCCTAGTAGGCAACAACAAAGAGAGCAGGGAAGCAGGGCTGATCTGGGGCGCTGTGGGTTCTAAACCTGGCTCAGGCTCCCAGAACAGCAAGGTTCTCAGGGTGAAGTTCCTTGAATCACTCTGGTGCATAGCATTATGTAGGTCAGTAAATGTGGGTTGGACCAGGTCAAAAGAACCCCTCTAGGAGAAGGTAACTCATGCTGATGGGAAAAATTAGTCAACATGGCAAGGACCATTTTCAATTTTCTTTTGTCCTTAAGAAGGTATGTGAGTGAGTCAGAGGGAGGGAGACAGAGAGGAAAGAGAGGAGGGAGAGAAAAAGGAGAGGAGGTGAAGGGGAGAGAGGGAGGAAGAGAACAGAAGAGAAGAGGAGGGGGAGAGACAGAAAGAGAGGGAGGAGAGGGAGAGAGAGAGAGGTAGAAGGGGGGAAGAGACAGAGAAAGAGGGAGACAGAGAGAGACAGAGGGACAGAGACAGAAAGCTCTCTTCTCTTATTCTTTTCAGGTAAGAGCCAATGAGGCAAAGAATGTATGTGGGAGGCCCTTTTCAGAGCAACCCTGCACGACCCAGAGCAAAACGCTCTCCTTAAGTGGTTTTATAAAGAACGTGGCTGAATATAAAAGCAAGAACTCCCAGTTAATAACAAGAGGCACCTTTTCTATAGGGTTTGAAGGTTTTTAAGACCTTGCATAACAACTCTGTGACGGAGGTAGCACATGTTTTGTCTTCATCCTCAACTTACAGATGAGGAAACTGAGGCTGGGTGAAATGAAGCAGCCTGCCCAGGGTCACCTAGCTAGTGAGTATCACAGGTAGGATTTCAACTTAGGTCCTCTGATTCTAAAGCAATGTCAGCTGGCAGTTGATAGTGGGCTGGGCTTGGAGTCAGGAAGACTTGAGTTCAAATGTGACTTCATTCACTTACTAGCTGCATGACACTTTGCCTCAGTTTTCTCAACTGTAAGATGGGGATAATAGTAGCATCTGCCTCACAGGGTTGTTGTGAGGACCAAATGCCATCCATATACTAAGCACCTACTATGTTCCAGGCACTGTGTTGTTGAGCTTACAGTAAAACTCATAGATCTTTTGCACAAAAACTATTGTCTAGCTAGGTGACTGTACTTGTGATGTCCGTTTTTTGAGTCAAAGTACAAAACTTTATGTTTCTCCAAGTTGAATTTTAGCTAATTTGATTTAACCCATTATTCTAGCTTCTTGAGATCTTTTTGGATTCTGACACTGTTGGGTTCCCTCTTCTCTTTATAATATCAAAAATTTGATGTTATTGGAAAAAAAAAAACAAAAGAAGTAGATCAATACAAAGCCAAGGAGCCCTCCACTAGGGACTACCCTCCAAGCTTACATAAGTTTACAGCATCATAGATCTAGGTCTAGAAAGGCTCTTGTTCCATTGATGAAAGCTCCTTGGGTCCAGTTATTCAACCATAAATCTTGAGGGCAAGTGAGATTCATGATCAACATGGAGAGGAATGCTAATCTTAGAGCTGCCTAAGGTGGTTTACATAGTACATGCCAGAGGTGGGATTTGAACCCAGGTCTTTCAGACTTCAAGCCCAACACTCTTTCTATTATATCACACTATCTCCCAAAAGTATGTAGAAAAAAATGGAAGCAAGCTCATCTATCCATTAAATTAAAGATGCGCTGCAGTGATGGAGTCCCCACACTGACAGAATCTTAATGTAGATGGCGCTTGTCCTTTAAAATGTATACAGCACCTCTCCTTTAAAAGTCTGAGTTGGCCAGTGAGTTCTCTATGCATTCTTGCTGATCTCTCTTAGGCAACAGTCTCTTTTCCTCCCAATTAGAAACATTTCTCCCTGTGTTTTGAGAGTTCTATTTTTGAGAGTTTCCCATCCTTCATGGGCTGACTTCCCCTCCCAAATATCAGGCACTGGTTCCTACCTGTGCTTTTCCTAAATCTTTTGAAATCTGCTCTTTCCAAATCCAGGGTGAAGGTCAGACCATGCATGGCTTTCCTCTTTTCTTGCCTTAGTCTCTCCAAGTCACTCTGTTTATTACTCATACTTTGGGCATTCGTGTAATATGCCTGAGGCCTAGATGCTAGCTTTATGTTAATCCTCATCTGTTATTCTTCCTTGGGATTGTCAGATCTGACCCAATAGCTTTTACCTTCCATTTCACTTTTCAATTTAGAAATGTCTTGATCAGTTTAAAGCCCTCTTGCCCTCTGTGTGGCACTCTGCTAGATGCTGGGGAGGGATGTCAAAGTCATGCCTTCTATCCCCAGGTCCCAGCACAATTCAAATATATAGAGCTCTCCTGCTTAGCTCCACAAAGACAGGGACCACATCTTAGCTGAGCTTTGTAGGTCTCCCAGGAATGAGCACAGGGCTCCTCACTCTGTGGCTGGTTTTTACAATAAACATTTGCTAAATAAATGGATGAGAGATCAGAGAAGTTGTTACTCTGAGGAAATCTGAGGAGGCTAGACCCCTTCTCCAAAGGAGAAGAGGACTGTGTTGACAGAATCTGCTAGAAGGACTAATGAATCCAGAAGCACACCACCCCCCCACAGGAAAGGAATCTTGCCAACCCCCATGTGCATCCTCATTTAATTTCCTGGTGATTAGTGTCTCTCAAGGCCCAGGGTTGTGAGGCTTGGCTGACCTGAGACTGGTTCATCTGCAAATGGCTTCAGTTCCCTTTGTTGGTCTGAGTATAAAATTGAAAACTCCAGTATTCAGGGGCCATTTGCGTCAGTCTGCGTTCTTGGCCGAGTTGACTGCTACCTCCTGCATGGTTTGATTTGGTGTTAGAGGAACTGTGTTCTAATCCAGTGTGACCTTGGGCAATCAAATGATCAATAGACATTTATTGAGCATCTACTATGTCCCAGGTACAGTGCTAAGGGGCAAGTCAATTAGTTTCCTTGGGAGTTAATTTCCTCATCTGTAAAATGAGAGGGCTGAATTTGAAGGCCCCTTCCACCTCTAAATCTAGGCTCCTGTGACCTTAGAGATCATTTAATATAATCACTGGGGAGCTAGGTGGCGAAGAGTGCTGGACCTGGAGTCAGGAAGACTCATCTTCCTGAGTTCAAATATGGCCTCAGACACTTTCTAGCCATGTGACCCTGGGCAAGTCACTTCACCCAATTAATTGCCTCAGTTCCTCATCTGTTAGATGAACTGGAGAAGGAAATGGTAAATCTTTGCCAAGAAAACCCCAAATGGGGTCACAAAGAGTCAGACATGACTGAACAACAATATAATCCCCAGTTTTACGGGTGACGAAACTGAAACCCAGAGAGAGAGAGAGAGAGAGAGAGAGAGAGAGAGAGAGAGAGAGAGAGAGAGACTGAATATTATTTTCCTCAGGGTTGTAGAGCTAGTAGCTTAGCTGAGACTTGGACCTATGTCTTCTGACTACCCATCCAATTCTCTTTTCATTCTGCCATACTGGGGCATATAGAGACTACCCAGGAGAGGATGAAGGATTATATATGAGACCAGAGGTGAGAGGTCACCTACTATAATTCACCCTCCTCATTTGACAGGGTATAAATCTGAGGCCAGAGAGGGCAGTGACTCAGATGAGATCATGGCCAGGACTTCAGCCTGACCTCTGTCTCCCCAGCGAGTGTTATTTCTAGAAGACTCTACTGTCCCTCTTCACTTTCATGATTTACTTTTGAAGGACTGGGATGCAAAGGTCCTTCTCTGGCTCTATGCTTTTTGATGGGCTGAGGGAGTCATCTTAACAAAACTCAAAGACCTTTTCGAGATTTCAGGCTGGCGGCCTCTCTTGGACCCATGTAAGCGTTTGGGATCGTATCTTTGATGCCTTGAGTCAGGTGAGTCTTATGAACAGAGTCACAGAGTCAGAGGAAGCTGGCTTTGAATTTCAGCTGTGCCATTTTGCTAGACTTGGGTGACTTTAGCCAAGTCAACCTCTCTTTCTGGGCTCTGTTTCCTCATCTGTCTCTAAGTGCCTTTCAGGACTAAATCTTATAATCTGACCAGGGGACCCTCTCAACTTCCCGGCAGCCAGGCATGCTTTGCTGGGGAACAGACACGAAGGGAATTGATGAAAAGATGAATACAATTGGCCCCAAGCAAGGTGTGTGTGTGTGGGGGTGTTTGTGGTGGAAGGTAGAAGGAGGAAAGAACCTGTCAGGCAGATGAAGCAGCATCAACGGCAAACAAATACAGTGTGTTCTGTGCTTGTCTCTGGGCATGAGAGCTTCTGTTCATCCCAGAGAGACATGATTCACAGCGCCCGCCAATGAGCCATGAATCAGTTGGGCTGCTTTGTGAGAAGGGAAGTTCAAGGTGTTTGGGGGTAGGGGAAGGAGGGGAGGCAAGGCTCAACATCCCCTCCTCCCCCACCTCCAGGGTGCTTCATCACCTTGAGCTTCCCATTGCTCCCCCTCCCCCACATATCCCCATGCTCTCCAGCCCAGGCCAGAGGTAGAGGAGAGGACAACAGGAGGATGGTTCCCATCGGGGGAGGGAAAGAGGCAAGCAGAGATCCTGGAGTGGTTTGCCATTTCCTTCTCCAGCCCATTTTACAGATGAGGAAACTGAGGCAAACAGAGTGAGCTGACTTGCCCAGGGTCACACAGCTGGCAAATGTCTGAGGCCCCATTTGAATTCAGGTCTTCCTAACTCCAGGCCTGGGCTCTATCCATTATGGCTCCACTTAGCTGCTCCAGGGCCTTGCTCTCAGCTAGCTATAAATGAGTCCCCATCCAGGAACAATGGGGTAGATTGGTCTTGGAGTTGGTAAGATGAAGATTTAAACTCTTACTAGCCATGGGATCCTGGGCAAGTAATTTCTTAGTCTTCTTCCCACCCCCAGAGACCAGCTTATCCCCAAATTAGGCACCAGATGAAGAATGGTTTTGGCCACAGCCCCTCATGAGGACCATTTACCAAGGTGTGAAAGGATAGGACCGAAGTGGAAAACACCAGCTGTTGTTTGTCGCTTGGTTTCTGACCCATGATTGGGGGTTAGGGGTGGGAGAGGCTGGGTAGGGAAGAGGACGTGATTATGGGTGCTTACTCCTCGGAAGGAGCAGATTGGGGAGACTTCCTGGCCTGCTCCAGAGGTTTACTGAAATCTGAGTCCTTCAGACACCAATTTACCATCTTGGGCCAGGGTGTGTTTGTGGCATGAAGAAGCAATGGGTAGCTGGGAGTTTTCCCGGCTTGTTCTGGGCCCCTCAAGGCTACTTCATGGATTCTCTTCATGATCCAGATCAGAATTCTTGAGGGAGAGACTCATAGCTTCTTAAATTTATAGCTGGAAGGGATGTTGGAAGCCAGAGGGTCCACTTAATTAACTTTATGGATGAAGAAAGTGAGACACAGAGGGGTGCCCATGGTTATACTCTGGATTACACTTTTTTCTTAAACAATCCAAATATTTATTAAATATATATCATGTGTTGGGCTTTGCAGAAGCACTTGTGTGTGTATGCATGTGTATGTTTCTATTTACGGTCACACAGTTGCGGGTATTTGACAAGTGGGATTTCAACAATTGACCTTCCTCACTCCAGCACTTTTCCCACTGATGTTTCCTTGGTAGAAATGCCAAAGGTGAAGGGAACAGAAAATGGGCACAGAAGGGACATGCCCAGGGTTACACATTTAATTATCTGAGGCAGAATTTGAACTCAGGTCCTCCTGACTCCAAGCCCAGCAATTCACCCAATGTGTCCTCTGCCTATGACTTGGCGGATTCTAAGCCCACTCTGGGTCCTGCCTTCCCCCATAGTAACTTCCCAGTAGAAGTTCTCCTCCAGAGATGGATTTGGGGGCATCACCTTAAAAAAATAACACGAGGATACAGTTTCTTTTACTTTTTGTTTTTTTTCTTCTTTTTTTGTTGGGCTCCTGGTGTTTGGGGAGAGGGAGAGAGAATGTTCTCCACTTCAGGGACAACAATACCTGTGCTTAGCTGGAACAGCCTGTACCGACACATTAACAGAAGCAGCTTGAGAAAGAACGGAGCTTGGGGGAGAGGTAGCTTGGGACCTACGGCAATTTCAGCCTTCAAAAGGAGGCAAACGTCAGTGTGTGTTTCCTAGTTATTGTCCCTCCTCCTTCTTCTGCCTAGAAGCAGCTTCGTGATGTGATGAATAGAGAGCTGATCCTGGAGGCAGGGAGACCTGACTGCATGATCCTGGGCAGTTCACTTAACCTCTCTCTGCCTTGGTTTCCTCATCTGTAAAATTAGGATAATAATAGACTTTATTTCCTAAGATTATTGTGAAAATAAAACGACAGGTAAAGTGTTTCACAAACCTTCAGGTGCTCCATAAAGCCATCATCATCATCATTTTGTTGTTTAGTGGTTTCAGTTGTATCTGATTCTTCATGACCCCATGTGGGGTTTTCTTGGCAGAGATACTGAAGGGGTTGGCCATTTCCTTCTTTAGCTCGTTTGGCAGACGAGCAAACTGAAGCAAACAGGATTGCCCAGAGTCACACAGCTAGGAAGCTTCCAAGGCCAGATGTGAACTCACAAAAATGAGTCTTCCTGACTCCAGGCCTATCTCTATCTACTGTGCCACCATTGATTATTACTGTTATCCACTGTCTAGATACTATATAATATAGTATACTAGATTATAAATGAATAATTATTACTATTATCCACTGTCCAGGGAGGCATTATGAGCACTTGATTCTTTCCACTGACCCCAGGGCCAACCCTAGGAATTATTAGAGAATGTTAGAGCTTGGAGGGAACCTAAGAAATCACCTACTTTGACCCAGTGTGAAGTCATCACCAACAAGTTATTAGGTGCATACCATGTGCCAGGCACTGTGTGTGTGAGAGATTGAAGTCTTCATCCCTATGTGAATTTTGAGCTTGGGATGACCTTGTCAGAGCTGTGCTCACAGGCCCTGAACAGTTAATTCCTTTGGAGTGACTGGAACCCAGATGGAGTCCATCAGGCCCTGAGCGGAAATTGGTTGGGGTCATTGGGCCACCTCCTCTGGAGGGGAAACATACACATTGCTATTGGAAAAACTGTGTATGGCTCTGCTGTTGAGGGGAAAAACCCCAAAGCCAGCACCAACAATCCTTCCTCTCTTGGGCTTCTGTTTATAAGCAGCCCTGACATTTGAGATCTGAAAGCTGCTCCTTTGGACAGCTGGAGTTCTCCTTAATAACACCTCGGAGGATTAGGATGGGAAGAGATGGGATGGGTATTTCTGATGGTGTGTTATGGGAAGATCGATGGGGCCCCTTCTTACAACCCTGCTTGGGTTACTGGCCTGCCTTGTTATTATAGGGGCCCTTACTTGACTCTATGATTAAAAGCTGCTTAAGAAATCCAAGAAGTTCCCACTAGGGAGAAGCTATTCCCGAAGCTCATGGTGTCCTAGATGATTAAAACAGGCAAGTACCTTAAAAAACAAAAAAATCGGAGCTAGAAGGGAACTCCACCTATGGAACATTGAAAGTTAGAGCTAGAAAGGATTACACAACTTCGAACATGGACTGTCTGAGCTGGAAGAGCAGGGAACACTAGTGCTGGAGGGGAACTGGAAACATAGGACATAAAAGAAAAATTAGAAAATAGAACATAGAATATTAGAGCTTGAAGAGACCTTAGAATTTAGAACATAGGACTTAGCACTTAGAATATTTGAGCTAGGAGGCAACCCACAACATAGACTGGAATATCAAAGCTAGAAGGGACTTTGGAATTAATTTAGTCTGACTCCATCTTACAGATGAGGAAATGAGGCTTGATAATGATCAGTGTTTAATAAAGGCTTTTCTATGAAAATTCCAGCTCTGAGGGCTTTCCAGCTCATCCTGAGGCAGAGGGGCATCTGGACAAGTTATTTGGGAAGCATCTCCGGACCAAATGAGAACCAAAATTCAATCTGGGGGAGAAAATAGTAAGAGGGGAGGGGAAAAGGAGCATTTGTCCTGGAGTAGAAGGCCCCGACTTAAACGCTGTCTCTGCCATTTACCATTTGTGTGACCTTGGCTGAGATATTTAAACTCACTGGGCCTTAGCTTCCATATGCGTAAAAGGAAGGGACTGGACCAGAAGCCTTCCAGCTGGAAATCTGTGATTCCATGACCCTTCAGAGGAAGGAAAGAGAAGAGTCTTGTTTTCCATGTTTGCCTTTACTTTACATTCAGAGATCAGGGAATGGCAGGAGAGCTGGTTGGGGCCTGAGGCATCATCCCAGTCCAAACCTACTCCAGTTCACAGCTCTGGTCATGGACTCATAAGCCTTGGGCTTAAATTTGCTGTGACTGGGCCTTGGCTAGTCATCTATAAAGGGGGTGGGACTAGATGACTTTTAGGGCCCCTTCCAGGTCTAGACCCTATTGTTCTAGGACAATTTTACATATGGGGAAACTGATTCTCAGAGGTCATCCATCTGCAGCCAGAAGGAAGCTTCCAGGCCATCAAGTCTAATGCTTTCATTTTAGAATTGAAGAACCTGAAGACTTATTTGCCCAAGGCCCAGTAGATAGTAAGAAGACGAGCAGGGAATCTGAATCCAAAGTCAGTCAAGTCCAAATCTGGTGCTTCTTCCCTGTGGCAATGCACAGTAGTTGCAGAACTGGGCGGAGGACTCAGGTCTACTGACTCCCATGCTGTTGGTCTTCCCTCCTCACCATGGCTCGCTCACAGACACCCCTCCTCATCCCCCTCCATTTCCACCCACCCCACCCCCATTCCATGCGCCTGCTGGGCCCGAAGAATCAGCCCTATCCTCCACATCCGTGCCCACCCTCTGCCCTCCTCATCCCTCTCACTCTTTGCCCATTGTACTTGGCAGCTGCGGCTGGGGCCCTGACTGGGGGCGGGCCATTTCAATGGCTGCCATCTCCACAACAGCCCCCACCTTTCCCCCACTCCTACCACCGTGCCCTCCACAACCCCCAACCTGGTTCCACTGATTGTCCTATTCAACACCCCCTGCCCGGATTGGCTGCCCAGCAGTGAAACTTGTTTAACTGCCTAATTACGCTCCCTAACACACGTGCGGGCTTTCTCTGACTGCTGTGATTTCATAATTACTGCTGGCACCCAGCCCGTTGATGCGAGGGGGAGAGGAATTGGGAAGACAAAAGGAGCCCCTGGAGGGCAGGTGGGGGCAGTCAGAAGGGGTGGCATGGGGGAGGGGGGGAGCCAAGGCCTAATCTAATAGGGAGGGGGTCTGAATTGCCCTCTCCTCTACCAGCACAGCCCCTCTCTGTTCCCTTGTAGGTTGGGGAGGGGGTTGGGAGAACTCAGTGAGTCACAGAAATCATAGTATCATGGAAGCTCCCAGCTAAAAGGAACCTTGGAAGTCAATGAATCAGTTTGATGATTGGAGGCAGGAAATGAGAATTCATCCAGTCCAATTCTCTTCATTTTTATATGAGGAAACTTGACGTGCCCAAGGTCACACATAAAGCAAGTAGCTTGACTGGAATTTGAGCCTAACTCCTCTAGCTCTAAATCCGGCACTTTTCCTATTCTACAACACCACTTCTCAAGCCTTTTATTTCACATGAGGGGAAACTGAGGCAGTGTGTGTGTGTGTGTGTGTGTGTGACAGAGAGAGAGAGAGGGAGAGAGAGAGATAGAGAGGGGGAGAGAGAAAGAAAGAGAGAGAGAGAGAGAGAGAGAGAGAGAGAGAGAGACAGTGAAGGGCTTTGCCCGCAGTCACTTAGCAAGTAAGTTTCAGAACCAGGACTCCAAAGTAAATCATAGGATCGTATATTTAGAGCTGGAAGACACCTGAGAAGCCACTAAGCTCACTTCTCTCAATTAGCAAATGAGGAGCCAAGGTTTCAAGAGGTTATGGATTTGTCCAAAGTCATGAAGATGGCAAATAATAGGGATGGGATTTGAACCCAGACCCTTTGACTCCAAATTCAGTAGGCTTTCTGTTTTTCTTCACAAAGTCATCTGATTCTAAAATTCTGTCCTTGTCCCCACAATGGCCATAGAAACAACCCCATTTGGGGCTTTCTTGGCAGAGACACTGGAGCATTTGCCATTTCCTTCTCCAACTCCTTTTACAGATAGGGTAAACAGGGTTCAGTGACTTTCCCAGGGTCACACAAGTAAGAAGTGTCTGACGCCAGATTTGAAATCAGGAAGATGAGGCTTTCTGACTCCAGGCCTGATGCTTTATCCACTTTGCCATCTATTATGATTATGATTGACTATATAAGACCAGGATGTGGGCTCCATTCTGATACCCCCAGAGCAGAGAGGCAGAGGGTGACAATGTCCTCCATGCCAACCACATACCTAGAGGTGCCAGGCCAAGTGACTAGGCAGCTATTCTTCTTCCCGGGGCTGTTCAGCTTGGAGAAGAGAAGCCTTGGTGGGATATAAATGCTGACTTTTAGCATCGAAAAGGCAGTCTCCTGAGAGGGAGATTCACTTTGCTCTGCTTTGGCCCCCAAGGGTGGAACTGGGAGCAATGGGGGAAGCTTCAAAGAGGAAAATTTCAACCTGATGTCAGGAAAAAAGTCCTCCCTGTAGAATGGGCTCCCTCCAAAGCACTGGCTCCTCTGTCGCTGCATCTCTTCAAGCAAAGGCCAGGTGGAAGCATCTAGAACCTGAAGGAGGCCAACCACCTCGTCCTAGTGCTTAGAACTTGATATTTCTGGAAGATGGTGGCTGGAAAGCAGGGACTAGCATGAGCCAAGTCCCTCCAAAAACCTATAAAAATGGCTCTGAACTAATTCTAGAACTGCAGAACCCACAAAATAGAAGAGGGAAGCAGGGCTCCAGCCCAGGACAGCCTGGATGGTATCTGGGTAAGGTCCATCCCACATGGAGCTGGGAGCAGAGCCCAGCGTGGGCAGTGTGGACCAACCAGACCAGGAGCCGGTCGGAGCGGGCCCGAGTGCTCTGAATCGGTGAGCTGCAGCAGTTATCAGACTTCTCAACCCACAAACACCAAAGACAACAGAGAAGGTTAGTGGGAAAAGCTGCTGGGGACAGGGTGATAAAGTTCCTGGCTCAGCCACCACCCCGGGGGCAGCGGAGGTGGGGCAGCTACAAAACTACAGCTGCAGTTGCTTCTGGCCCCAGACCCACCTGGTGGGAGTGCAGAGCCTGCTGGAGATCTAAGTCCAGTCCAGATTGGGGGTTCTTGGGGAAGGAGGAGTGCTGGTGTGGCAGAGCTGGTGCATCCCACCAAGCTTGGAACATAGTACTCTTTACTCTACAAGCAGTCATACACCGCTGAAAAACTCAAGGGTCAAGTAAGTTGGCTGGGAACATGGCCAGGCAGTGAAAATGCACCCAGATTCAGTCTCAGACTTTGGAATCTTTCTTTGGTAACAAAGAAGACCAAAACATACAGCCAGAAGAAGTCATCAAAATCAAAAAGCCTACAACAAAAGCCTCCAAGAAAAACATGAACTGGTCTCAGGCCATGGAAGAGCTCAAAAAGGATTTGGAAAAGCAAGTTAGAGAAGTAGAGGAAAAATTGGGAAGAGAAATGAGAAGGATGCAAGAAAACCATGAAAAACAAGTCAATGACTTGCTAAAGGAGACCCAAAAAAATACTGAAAAATATACTGAAGAAAACAACACCTTAAAAAATAGACTAACTCAAATGGCAAAAGAGCTCCAAAAAGCCAATGAGGAGAAGAATGCCTTGAAAGGCAGAATTAACCAAACGGGAAAGGAGGTCCAAAAGACCACTGAAGAAAATACTACCTTAAAAATTAGATTGGAGCAAGTGGAAGCTAGTGACTTTATGAGAAATCAAGATATTATAAAACAGAACCAAAGGAATGAAAAAGTGGAAGACAATGTGAAATATCTCATTGGAAAAACCACTGACCTGGAAAACAGATCCAGAAGAGATAATTTAAAAATTATTGGACTACCTGAAAGCCATGATCAAAAAAAAGAGCCTAGATATCATCTTTCAAGAAATGATCAAGGAGAACTGCCCTGATATTCTAGAGCCACAGGGCAAAATAGAAATTGAAAGAATCCACGGATCGCCTCCTCAAATAGATCCCAAAAAGAAATCTCCAAGGGATATTGTCGCCAAATTCCAGAGCTCCCAGATCAAGGAGAAAATACTGCAAGCAGCCAGAAAGGAACAATTTGAGTACTGTGGAAACACAATCAGAATAACCCAGCATCTAGCAGCTTCTACATTAAGAGATCGAAGGGCTTGGAATACGATATTCCGGAGGTCAATGGAGCTAGGATTAAAACCTAGAATCACCTACCCAGCAAAACTGAGTATCATGCTCCAAGGCAAAATATAGACTTTCAATAACATAGAAGATTTCAAGCTTTCTCAGTGAAAAGACCAGAGCTGAACAGAAAATTTGACTTTCAAACACAAGAATCAAGAGAAGCATGAAAAGGTAATCAAGAAAAAGATCAAGAAAAAGAGATCGCAAGGGATTTACTAAAGTTGAACTCTTTTGTTTACTTTCCTACATGGAAAGATGATGTGTATGATTCATGAGACCTCAGTATTAGGGCAGCTGAAAGGAATATGCATATATATATATATGTGTATGTATATATATATGTATATGTGTGTATGTATGTATATATGTATGTGTATATATATATATATATAGAGAGAGAGAGAGAGAGAGAGGGCACAGGGTAAATTGAAGATGAAGGGATGATATCTAAAAGAAATAAAATCAAATTAAGGGATGAGGGAGGAATATATTGAGAGAGGGAGAAAGGGAGAGATAGAATGGGGTAAATTATCTTGCATAAAAGTGGCAAGAAAAACAGGTCTGTAGGAAAAGAAGAGAAGGCAGGTGAGGGGGAATGAGTGAATCTTTCTCTCATCAGATTTGACCTGAGGAGGGAATACCATACACACTCAATTGGGTATCTTACCCCACAGGAAAGAAGGAGGAAGAAGATAAAAAAGGGGGGATGATAGAAGGGAGGGCAGATGGGGGAGGAGGTAATCAAAAACAAACACTTTCAAAAACGGACAGGGTCAAGGGAGAAAATTGGATAAAGGCGGATAGGTTAGGAAGGAGCAAAATAAAGTTAGTCTTTCACAACACGAGTATTGTGGAAGGGTTATACATAATGATATGCATGTGGCCTATGTTGAATTGCTTGCCTTCTTAGGGAGGGTGGGTGGGAACGGAAGAGGGGAGAGAATTTGGAACTCAAAGTTTTAAAAACAGATGTTCAAAAACAACAAAAAAAAGTTTTTGCATGCAACTAGAAAATAGGATACACAGGCAATGGGGCGTAGAAATTTATCTTGCCCTACAAGAAAGGAAGGGAAAAGGGGATGGGAGGGGAGTGGGGTGACAGAAGGGAGGGCTGACTGGGGAACAGGGCAACCAGAATATACCCCATCTTGGAGTGGGGGGGAGGGTAGAAATGGGGAGAAAATTTGTAATTCAAACTCTTGTGAAAATCAATGCTGAAAACTCAATATATTAAATAAATTAAATTTTAAAAGAAGAACTTGGTATTTCTGGGCTCTGACATTGGAAGGGAATTTAGAGGTCATCGCATCTAATCCCTCTACTTTAGAGATTGGGAAATTGAGACCTAGAGACCATGACTCACCCAGCCTGTTGGGGAGCTAATCGACATTTGTGCAGACCAGGAGTGACTCAGAGCCCACCTCTTTGGGACACCCCTTCTGCCTCCTGGAATCCCTTGCTCCTTTCAGGGCCCAGCTTCAGGCTTCTTCCTAATACAAAGCCCTCTCCCCCCCCACCCCCACCCCGTTAGTGCCTGCTCCCTCCCCGACCAAATTACTTAGTATTCCATTTGTTTATGGTGGATGAGAGGATCTTGATCGAAACACTTGCCCCCTGTGGGCTTCAGTTTCTCCTTCTGTCCAAGAAAGAAGGATTAGAACTAGGATTTCTGAGGTCCCTCATGGTGCTGATGGTTTAACATACTATGAGACTTTCATACTGAAAGCTTGCTGGTCTCCTAGAGTGGACCACCCAGCTGTGAGAGGCAGGTCCTTCAGTGTTTGCTAGCCAGACAATCAAACAACTTCTTCCTCCTCTCCTGTCCTGGCCCCTGGCCCTAGGAGGAAGGGCTCATCCCACAGGGCCTGGGCCACTCCTCTCCCACCCAGGCAGATTACAGACCGAGCCTGGCTGGAGCATGAGGGATGGCCTACATTCCTAAATGGGGAGTGGGAGCTGAGGGAAAACTGAAGGGCTGCCTCCAGATTAGATCAGGATGGCTCCCCCGGATCTTGGCACATCTTTCCCTATCCCTGGGCCCTCTGGCTTTCTAGGATCTAGTCAGTGAACACTAAAAACAGGGGAGGGAAGAAGGATGCATTTGGCATCTGCAGCCTGGGGGTCAGATCCTAAGCTCTGACTTTAGCTAGTTAGGTAACTTTTGCTTAAGGTCACAGATTTAGTCCTAGAAAGGACGTTAGAGGTCTTCGAGCCCAACCCCCTCATTTTAGAGATGAGGAAACTAAGGCCTGGAGAGGTAAAACAATTTGCTTAAGGGACACAGTGATGAGTGAGCAGCAGAGCCTTGAGCTGAATCTCGGGGCAGTGGATGGAGAGCACTGGACTTGGTGTTAAGTGTGATCCTGGACTGGGCCTCAGTTTCCTCATCTGTAAAATGAAGAGGTTGCACTTGATGGCCCTGAAGGCCCCTTCCAGCTCTAAATCTAGGATACTTTTGCTCTTGAACTCAGAGCCTGCTGCCTCAGTGTACCACGATTTGCCCTCTTACGGACCATCAATAAAATAAAGGAGAGGGGATAGGACAAGGTTATTCCTCCCATCTCTAAGTCTGATGCTCTTATAAGAAGGATGGGGCCACTGGCCATGCCACTTTCTTCTCCAGCTCATTTCACAGATGAGCAAACAGAGGCAAACAGTTAAGTGACTCGACCAGGGTCACACAGCTAGGAAGTGTCCTCATCTATAAAATGCAGGGGTTGGACTCCGTGGCCTCATGCTGGAGTCCAATTGCAATGAGCATCCTTGGCTCCTCAGCTGCTTTCTGCTAATGATCTGTTCCTTGCACAGAGAGAGGGCCAGGCAACGCGGGCGCATTCTGTAATGTGGAGCCAACCCCCCGGCCAGGATAGAGGCCTTCCTTAGGTCAGAAGGGCCAGGGGGTTTTTGCCAAGGGTGGGAGGGAGGGAGCTGTCTAATCCAATGAGCCTGGGGAGAGAAGTGCTCACTACCTCCTTCTCCTCCTCCGTCTGAAATAGCTACTTCTTCCATTTTGGAAACAGCTCTGACAATCAGGGCCAGACTTGGGAGGAAAATTGCCCATACAAGGCCAGAGTCTGTCACTACCTGGCGTCCCTCAGAGCTGGTGGAGGGAGGGGGCTGTCAAACGGGCCTCTGGGGAGCTCAGATCTTGCGTGTTTGTTCCTTTACTTCCAGAACAGCTTTTTCTTTAAGTGTGTGCAGAGTCTGATTAGGCATCTCTGATCCTTGCCCCCCATTGGCTGCCATGCCCCCACCCTTCCCTGAGATTGATGGCTCCCAGGAGGCTGAGTTTTTCCTTGAAATGATTTGAGAGAGCAAAGGGCCCCCCTGGCTTCAGGCTGCTCTCTCAGGGCCAGACATTCCCCAGTCTGAAGCAAAAGGTTCCCTTTGCCAGCTGATTCTCAGCTGTCTGC
Organism: Trichosurus vulpecula; assembly: GCF_011100635.1. Classification (NCBI taxonomy): domain Eukaryota; kingdom Metazoa; phylum Chordata; class Mammalia; order Diprotodontia; family Phalangeridae; genus Trichosurus; species Trichosurus vulpecula. Next base: position 255,299,816 of record NC_050578.1, read on the forward strand.
AGTTCAGGGGACTGGGAAGGATCTGAGGATTTAGACCTGGGTGGGTGGGGCCCTCCAAAGCCAACCAGCCCGTCCCCTATGTCTTATAGCCGTAGAAGCTGAGACCTGAGAAGGAAAGTACTTGTCCAAGGTCAACACAGGTAACAGCAGCAGGGCTAGGATTTGAACTTGGATTCTCAGGCACCACCCCCCAAAAAGAGAATTTCCATATTTAAAGTAGAACACCAAAAAAGGAACTTCTCTTATATACCCCTTGCTTTTTTAAGAAACATGCATAATAGATTTAACCTGTTGATTTTAAAACAGGAAAAATAAGAGACAGCAGTGAGAAGGGTTGGTATCACAGGAATAGGAAACAGTGCAAAAGCTGATGAATGGAGAGATGGAATGTGGTGTGTGGGCCATCAGAGCAAAATGCAGTGTCCTGGGTGTTTGGGATTCCTGTTGAGCTTCCTTCTCTGTGCACTTGTAAAATGTCTTGGTGGTTGTCCTCTTCTTCCCTTTCCTTCTCTTCTCTTGCCTTCTCTTCTTCATTTTTCCCTTCTCCACCCTTCTCTTCTTCCTTCCCTTCTTTCCTTTCTCTTCTTCTTTCCATTATCTTTTTCCTTCCCTTCCTTCCTTTTTCCCCTTCCTTTCTTTCTTCCCTTCTTCCCTCCTTTCTTTTCTTCCTTTCTTCTCTTCCTTCCTTTCTTCTCTTCTTCCTTCCCTTCCCTTTCTCCTTCCCTTTTCTTCTTCCTTCCTTTCTTCCCTTCCCTTCTTCTTTTCCTTCTCTTTTTTCTTCCCTTCCCTTCTTCCTTCCCTTCCTCTTTCCCTTGTTCTTTCCCTTGTTCTTTCCCTTCCTCCTTCCCTTCCTCCTTCCCTTCTTCCTTCCCTTCTCTTCCCTTCCTCCTGTTCTCTTGGTTCTGCTCCCTTCTTTCTGTGTCTCTGCCTGCTTCCCAGGATTCTCTTGACTCTTCTCTTTTAGTCCAATAAGATTCTGTTCCATTCATATACCACAATTTGCTAAGCCATGCCCTGGTGGATGGGTGCCCCTGTAGTGTCAAGGTCTTTCCTTCTCCCCTCCCCTTAGTTACGCAGTGTTCTTTTTACCATAAAACCCCAAAGTCCTGGGTGCTGCCAAGCGGCTCAACATTGAAAACAGATTTTTATCCATGAAAAGGACAATGAAGAATGGACTCTGCTGTGTGCTTTGTTCTTGGATCATGCCCTAAGGACCACAGGGCCTAGAACATGGGCTCCTGGACAGCAGAGACTGTCTTGCTTTTCTATGTGCATCCTTCAGAGCTTAAATAGAGCTTTGCACATAGTAAGAGCTCAACGAATGCTCATTTATTCATTCCCCCTCCCCTTATATGAGTGTAAGCTCATGGAGGGCCTAGGCTGTGGTTTACTGACCTCTGTGTGCCTCATGCTAGGGAAATAGCTCTCGAGGGCCTCATTGTTGTTCAGTCTTGTCCAGCTCTGTGTGACCCCATTTGGGGCTTGGCAGAGATCCTGGAGAGGTTTGGCATTTCCTTCTCTGGTTCATTTTACAGATGAGGAAACTGAGGCAGACAGGATTCAATGACTTGCCCAAGGTTACGCAGCTAGTAAGTGTCTGAAGCTGGATTTGAATACAGGAAGATGAGTCTTCCTGACTCCAGACTTGGTCTCAGGGGTGAGGGACCTTCAGCCTCAAGGCCTTTTGACTGAGTCCAAGTTCTACAGAACAAATCCTTTTATGAAGGGGATTTATTCTGTGAAGTTTGGATTCAGTCAAAGGGCTGCACTTGAGGACCTAGAAGGCCACACGTGGCCTCGAGGCTGCAGGTTCCCCACCCCCCCATGCACTATGGTGCCACCTAGTGGCCTCAAGGAGATCAAAATCTCTCTAATTCACTTATTTAATGTGATATATTAGAATCAGCTCTTTATCTTACAGCCCACAGAGCTCTGGCTTTGGAATCAAGTGAAGAACCTGGGTTTGAATCCCACCTACGGCACTTATTATCTGTGTGACCCTGGGCAAGGCATTGAAGCTTTCTGAGTCTCAGTTTTCTTCTATATAAAAAGGGAATAACCATAGCATCTCCTTCACATTATTATTTCAAGGATCAAATAAGACAACATACGTGAAATTCTTTGCAAACCTTAAGGTGCCATGTAACCGTGAGCCGCTATCATCAGACTACGAGCTCCATGAGGGCAGACGGTCAGCGCTAACTCCGGGCTTGGCTTTGTATCGCAGTCCCCTTTCTGAGGGGCGGTTGTGTTCGCTCTCACAGCGCACACGCAGGCCAGATGTGATCGGTCATGATAATAATGATAGCTATACAAAGGAACTGGCATTTACATAGGGCTTTACATTTTGCAAAGTACTTTACAAATATATCATGTCATCCTTACCATAACCCAGGGAGGCAGGTGCCATTATTAGCTTCGTTGTACAGAAAAGGAAACTGAGGCAGACAGAGGTTAAGTGACTTGCCCAGGGTCTCACAACTAGTAAGTATCTGAGGCCAGATTTGCACTCAGGTCTTCCTGACTCCAAGCCCAGGACCCTGTTCACTGTGTCAACTAGTCGCCTAATCTAACCAGGCTAGAGAGACTTCAGGTTTGGGCCCAGCAACAGCCTATATAACTTTTGTCCAAGGACCACCCCAGACTGCCCTTTGGAGGAGCCCATCACCAGACTGGGCATGAGCTACTGAATTGTTTTGGCCACAGTGATTTACGAAGACTATTTAGTAGAGGTCGGAGAGTGGGATCATAGGTTCTGGAACTGGAAGGGACCTCAGAGGTGACCTAGTCGAACCCCTTCCCGACCCCCATTTTACTGAGGCCCAGAGAGATGGGGGGACTCGTCCAACATCACACAAGTAATGGTAGAAGAAAGGCTCACACCAAGGAAATCAGGCATACTAAGATTACTGAAGAAGAAATAACATCCAGGGCTAGACTTGGGGTCAGGGAGGACCCAGGTTCAAATTTTGCCTCTGACCCTTCCTTATTAACAGTATGACCATGGGGAACGTGGTGCAGTGGACTCACAGGAACTGAGCTCTAATCTCAACTTTGCTCCTTCACCTCTCTGGGACTCAGTTTCCTCTTCTGCAAATTGGGGATAATAACCCCACAGGGTGACCCTGAGACTCAAAATGAGACAAAATATGTATAGATCACTTTACCAACTTTAAAGAATTGCTGAAATTAATTAACCAACAAGCACTATTAAGTTTCTACTTCACTATTATTATTAGCTGGTGGTGAAGGCTGTTAAATTTATCTAGCCTTTATGTTTAGAATTAAATTTTGCAAGAGGCTTGCTTCCCACAACCAAAGCTGGTGGGAGCATTTTCCCCGAAATCCGAGGGAAGCGTTGATTTCAGGCAGGTGTCCCAGTTTCCATTAAGGGTGGGCTTTCTTTTTCTTTTTTTGTGGTTCATAAATACTCTTGAATCTTGACTTCAACGAACTATTCTTTCATCGTGCATCTGCTTTCTTCATTGACAGAAATAAAGATGCTGCTCTCCCCTCCTGCTCCCCCAACTCCCCACCCACACAACCCTGGTCTCTTTGCCTTCTGTAGATCAGCTTGGAAAAAAAAGGGACCATTATCCACCAGAGTGGGAGCCCATAGTTGGAGCAATTAGGGAGTGGATGCCTTAATGAGTAGCAGGGAAGTGTCTTGTTCTTTAAGGAAATGTACCTCAATCCCTTACTCAACATCTGCCTGGCAAGAAGGGAGGTACAGACCACAGGAGGTCGGGCACTAATTATAATAATAATAATAGTCAATCTTAATTCTACTGCATTACAACATTTACAAAGTGCTTTCTTCACAATAGTCCTGTGAGATAAATAGTGTCTTATTACTGCCATTTTATGGATGACCTTGGGTGAGACCTTCAACTCCCCGGGGAAACCTTAGTTTTATCCATAAAATGAGGAGGTTGGACAAATCTTTTCTAGCTCTAAATCTCATGATTCTGTAAGGAAATAGGGGCTCACAAAGCAGCACTCTAAGACCTCATGAGATCCTTTTTCTAGGCACATTATCTTTCTAGGACCTGTCATATCCCTACAAAATGTGGACCCCCATAAAAACCCTAGGTTTAAGGCACTCTGCATGGGCCAACTCTTGCTCAAAATCATAGTTTGTGAACCCCCACCAGGGTGTTTCCTTTTATCACATTTGTTTAAAACAAAAGACATTTAACCAACTAACATATGTAATGAGGTGACAAGAAAGGATCCCCTTATATGCACGTGGGGTACACTTTCCCACAGGTTGCCTCACCACCAGGAGAGAACATGTACAGAGAGAACATTTGTGGGAAGAGACTATGTATCAGTCAGGTGGCAAAAATTTATTAAGCTTTTACTATGTGATAGGCACTGTACTGAGCATGGGGGAGATATAAATGCAACCACAAGAAACACAATCCCCACCCTCAAGGAGCTTACATTCTAATAGAGGAAGATGACAGGTAAAAGAGAATTAAAAAGGTGGGAGCAAAGGCACCTGTGGGAGGGGAGTGGTGGTGACGTTGTTGTGTTTGTCCGTTTTTGAAGAGGGCCATGGCATCAGGGAAATGATGACGTGACTTGCAGTTGACTTTGGTTTGAATGAGGGAGGGCTGTGCAAGGTCACCAGTGTCACTTTCTCCTCCAGAGTCATCTGGAACCTGTGACCAGGTATTCATCAAGATGACTGGAAATGGCCCAGGATGCAATGGGAGGCCCTGGCCCTTTTAGGCTCAGGCCTTTTCATGTACTCACTTAGAGTGAGGTAACGACCATTCAGTGAATAGACCAAGCTGCCTGAAGGGGGACTCAGCTAGCTGGGTAACTCAGCTGTCCTTTCCCTCTACCTCTCCATTGCTCTCTCCTTCTCCTCTCCAAAGGAAGGTAAATTTTGATGGCCAGAAGCTGCCCACTTAACTTGGGGTTTACTGGTTAGGTTTCTTTCTTTCTTCCTTCCTTTCTTTCTTTCTTTCTTTCTTTCTTTCTTTCTTTCTTTCTTTCTTTCTTCCTTCCTTCCTTCCTTCCTTCCTTCCTTCCCTCCTTCCTTCCTTCCTTCCTTCCTTCTTTCCTTCCTTCCTTCCTTCCTTCCTTCCTTCCTTTCTTCCTTCTTTTTTTCTTTCCTTCCTTCTTTCACAAAACCTTAAACCCAGTTCACTCTGAAGCTCACAGATTGGACCACAATAGGTGGTGATGTTAAGAGAGACAGAAGCACAGCCAAAAAGAAAGTGAGTATGGGTGGCCTGGGCCTGTTCCCAAAATGGAGGCTCTAAAGGAATTCCAATGAGAGATGGGGACTAGCATGGTGGTGGGATGCGCCAGGGTGAGAAGTCAGTTAAGTCCAGCAAGTCAGAAGGACAGTTAGGAGGGGGATAAAACATAAACATGAATTTTCTCTAGGATACCTCCTGACAAGTGGTCATTCAGCCTTTGCTTAAAGACCTCCAGTTAGGGGGAGCCCACTGCATCCGAAGGTAGAGCTATGAACACTCAACTTGTTAACAGGCCTGTAACTTGCTCTGGAGACACTGAAAGGGATGGGGTGACACAGGAGTATTTGCAAGATTCAGGAAGGAAGGCTGAAAGTGAGGAAGGGGAAAAACGAGAATGCCGGAGGATCACGCGGATAGTCTCTAAGCCCCCTCCTGGGCGATGGCGTCAACATAGCTGAATTTCTATATTTAGAAAGGTGGTTTGGGGGTTGTGTACACTGTGTGCCCAGCCTCCCAGCAGGGCCTCATGCCAGGATAGTCTGGCTGGCCAAAGGTAGATGCAAACAGCTTGGAGGGAATCTCCTGTTGGGAGCGATTTGCAGTGGGGGCCACCGGAAAAGGCGTGAGTTACCTCACAGGCTGCTGCAAGGAAATCGCTTTGTGAGCTGAAACATTCTACTCCTTGTTGTTTCTTTTGTTGTTTGTCCTTCATTCTTGAAGAGGGCTGTGACATCAGGGAGGTGATGCTGTGACTTGAAAATGAATTGGATTTAAGTGAGGGAGGGCTGTGCAAAGTTACCAGCCTCACTTTCTCCTCCAGAGCCATCTGGGTCCTGTGGAAAGATATAGATCAGGATGACTGGAGATGGCCCCCAACATCCTATAGAAATATGAGCTATGAGTATGCCCACTTGACTGGGGGGTGATGAAGGAATAGGAGATGGTGTCTGGAAAAGCACATTGTGGGACCTATGGACAAAATCAATCCAGGGCATCATGGCTGTTGTTTGGCATGGTGGGAAGCACCTTGCTGACCCTTAGGAAATACCTGTTGATTGGTTAAGGTTCCTAGACCTTCCTTTGAGGTAAAGGATCATGTGAATTAATAGGAAACATCATATGTCAGAACTGGATAGAATAGAAATAGAAATAGAATAGAAATAGAAATAGAATAGAAAACCTAAAAAGGAGATATGAAAAGGGAGCTTAGGGAATAAAGTAATGGAATGTTAGATAGAATCTATAATGTCAGAAGCTTAGATCATGGAATATGGAAGCTTAGAACTGAGAGGGACTTTAGAACATAAAAAAACTGTTAGAGCTAGAAGGGGCCTTAGAACATAGAACACAGAATGTCAGAGACAATCCAACTCACTCATTGGACCCTGAGCAAAAGGCCCAGAAAGAGGGAATAACTTATTCCCGGTCAAGTAGCTGGTTAGTAGCAGAGCCGAGAGGAGAGAGGTCAGGGGTCTCCACCCTTCCTATTAGGTTGGCTTTGCAAATCTTTAAATGCTGTAGAAATCATCTGTGTTGTTGGTTTGGCACCCAGAGGCCTGGGTTCATCCCAAAATTCATCTGACAGAAGGAGAAGACTAGAAAGGTCTCTATAGAAAGCTTCTGAAAACTCATCAGGCTTCTTATATCATAGATGTGGGGCAGAATCGTTGCCTCTGTGGTGTTAGAAGTGAGACAAATATAAAAACAAAGCAAAAAGAAAAACTGGATTTCAGGCATGTCAGTGTAGCATAGTGGAAAGAAAACTCACTTTACAAGTGGTTGAACTGGGTTTGAATCTAGGTTTTGTCACTAAATAGCTGTGTGACCTTGGCTAAGTCATCCTCCATTTATGTCTCAGTTACTTCCATTTATAAGTCAGAGATAGGGCTAAATGATCTTTAAGGCCCCTTCCAGATTATGCTCTCAATCAATTCATGATCCTGTGACTCTTCCCCATGCACCATCCCTCACAGACATAACCCAACCTTGTCTCCAATCAGTGAACCCCCATTATGACAAGGGAGACCCAGGAGAGACCCCTGCCTGAAGGAGAACTCAGGAGGCCTATGAGGAACAGGTCAGCCTGGAAGCGAGTTTATCTTCAATTCCATTTGCTGTTAGAGCAAGTCTCAAGGCCACCAGGACCCTGAACCAACTGGATTAATTTCAACGTATTGTTGTTCCAGTGGGTGAGTGGGGTTGGGCTCTCCTGGGATATTTCTGGAGTGGAAAAAGCCATGTTTTGTTTTGTTTATAGTGGCTGCTGCCGCTGTTTCCTTAGTTTAGCTGGTTTGGTTGCCATGGCTGGCATGGGAGATAGCTGGATTTCTCACAGTTTGGCTCCTAGAGGAATAGTGACCACCCTGGAGAGCTAACTGAGATCCTAGGGGAATGAGCATGCTGGCCATATTCACCAATTCAGTGCGTAAATAACAGTGAGAGTGAACATGTCCACAACTGGGAGTGGAGGTAGTTCCCAAATCCATCCTGAATTGTTGCAACTGAAGTTGGCTGGGAAATAATAATAAAAAACTAGCATTTATATGGCACTTTAAGGTTTCAAAGAATGCTACAACCAGTAGATCACGTTAACCCTGGGAAGTAGGTGAAATTATCCAACTTTTACAGATATGGAAACTGAGGGAAGACAGAGGTTAAGTGACTTACCTAAGATCACACAGCTAGTTAATGTGAGTGGTAGGATTTCAACTCCCATCTTCCTGATTCCAATTCCTGTGCTCTCCTCCACCACCTAGCAGCCTAGGTTAAGTGACTTGCCCAGGGTCATATAGCCAGCCAGTATCTGAAGCAGGGATTTGAATGTAGGTCTTCCTCCTGCAAAGCCCCAAATTTTATCTCCTTTGCTATCTAGCTACCCTCAGTGTTAAAGCAATGAATCAATCGATAAGCATTTATTAAGCACCTTCTTTGCACCAGGCACTCTGCTAGGTTCTAAAGACACCAAGACAAAAATGAATGAGCCAATTGCTCTAGAGTTCATATTTGATCAGCCGTGCACATGTTCAATCTTTGTGCCCTCTAAATTTCAGTCTCTGGAGCAAAGATCCATGGTCTCACCCTAGTTATAGCTCTGGATTCATGATTTTATGGTGTAGGTGCTTTTTTCATGGACTCAGATTGCAACCTTACTGCAACTTAGACGGACAGATTTATGGTAAAGTAGGCAAGTCCATGAGTGGCTGTGGCCAAAAAAATGTCATCACCTGGTGACTAACCTTTAGTGAGGAGTCTTTCTGACCAGGCTGATTCTTTGGTTACAGACACATGTAGTTCATTACAAAGTCTAGATTTGTACCCTATCCAATCAACCAACAAGCACTTATTAAATGTGTGCCAGACACCATGCTAGGCCCATCGTACAAAGATGAAAGTGGAATTGTCCTGCTTACATTCTACCTGGGAGAGAAAACATAGATAGAGAGATGGATAAATGGATGGATGGACAGACAGATTAGATGGATGGATGGATGGATAGACAGATGCGTAAACAGACACACACACACAGAGATAGATAGATGGATGGATGGATAGATGGATAGACAAATAAACTGATAGATATAGACAGATAGCTAGATGGACAGATACACAACGGATGGATGGACAGATAAGTAGATATAGTCAGATGGAAAGATGGACAGAAAGATGATAGATGGGTAGATAGATAGATAGATATCCATAGACAGATGAATTGACAGAATAGATACAAGTGATTTGGGAGATATTTTCCAGTATCTACCAGAGCTTCAGTTCAGTTAAAAGAACATTCATTAAGAGCCTATTATTTACAAGGTCCTATACTCAGCACTCGGCTACAAGACAGAAATGAAACCATTCCTGCCCTCAGAAAGCTTATGTTCTGCTAAAGCAGGGCTTCACTGGCATAGTTTTAAAGGACTCAGAGTTGTATCTGTGCCCCGTGAAGACTGGAAGAGAAGGTTAATGGAGGAACCATTTAACTGAGACATCAACATGGGGATGCCCATTCAGAAGCATGATCCCGGCTCTGTCCTGGACAGTGTAATGACCAAGCAGAGATTCTCCTGAAGAGCCATTTGTCATTTGCCCAACTTGGTTTCCTTGTCTGGAAAATAAGAATGATAATATTTGAACCCTAGAATTTTTATAAGGAATAAATAGATAATAGATATAAAAGTGCTTTGAAGGGTTGTAAGTTCTATGCAAATATAAGCCATGATTAATTATTACTCTATGAGAATTACCCTTCCCACTTTAGGAGATGAATAAAGCAGGTGTTTTGTAAATTGTAAAGAATTTTACAAATGTAACAGGCTATTATTATGTGCTGTATATGAGCCAATAGTGTATTGTGGAAGACAAAGGAGTTAATATGATCTTGGGTTGAATTGAAAAGTAGAATTTCCAGCTCTGTCCCCGGTCCTGGTTACATGTCCTGGAGCATTGTGTTCACTTCTGGGTGATATGTACCATGAATTTTATCTGTTCACATGTTGTATCCCCCTACTAGGAAGTAAGATCCTTGAGGGCAGGGACTGTTTCACTGTATTTGGGACTGTATTTATATCCCAATACCTTAAATATAATTACGTATAAAAACTTATGGAATTCGATGGAATCATAGTTTCAGAGCTGAAAGAGATCTTAGAGACCATCTGATCCAAACTTTTCATTTTGCAGTTGAAGCAGAGCTAGAAAGTTTAATTGACTCACCAATGCTAAGGGTGCTAAGAGGTGAGATTCAAACTCAGGTTCTTCGACTCAATAGCCACCCCTATTGCACCATGCCGGCTTGATGTCAGGAAACGCACCCTAACAATTTGAGCAATGCCGTGGTGGAATAGGCAGCCACTAGGAGTCTTCAGACCAAAGCTGATGACCGGTTTCATCATCTCTGTGTGTGTGTGTGTGTGTGATAGTGCAAATTCTTTTTTTCAGGAATAGGTTGAACTAGATGTCTTACTGAGGTCCTTCCCACTCTGAAAATTCTGTGATTCCATGAGATCCACCCTCATTTCAATTTTCTACTTTCTCTTTTCCCAACATATCTATTTATACCTGACAAAAAGAATATAGAAATAGGAGTCAACTGATATGTTTTCTTAGTCTGTCTAGCTCTAAATCCAGGGCTCTGTTCCTGGTTCTGTGAGTGACCTTGAGAAGGTCCCTGCTCCTCAATGGGTCTCCATCCCTCCAAGCAAAACAAGGAGCTAGAGAATGTGGAAGTCCCTGTTTGTGCCACCTTTGGGCACCATGCCATTCCCAAGGCCAAGGGAAGGATGGAGGGGCCAATGTCTGAGGAGTGATGGGAGTTTCTTTGAGACAAGGGCTCTACCCAAGTCCAGATACTTAGGAATGATGTAGTTATAATTCAGATGCAGTGAAATCATGGGCAGTTTGGGGTTGCAGAAAGAACATGGGCTACTACGGAGCCAGAGGACCTGAGTTCAAGTGTTCAGACAATGCTTACTACTGTGTTTGTTTATTCTTATATGGGTTGTGTGTGTATGTATGTGTATATGTGTACACATATGTGAATGTGTATATGTATGTATAAGCACATGTGCATGTGTGGGTATGTGTGTGTGTTACCTTGAACAATTCATTTAATTTCTTCATGCCTCAGTTCCTTCCTAGAGTAACTCTACTGTCAAATCATCAATCCCTCCTAATATGATAACCTGGGGGTGAATTTGGAGATGGCTTCTCACTAATTCTCTCTGGATCTTTTATGGGAGGGAGAGGGTGCCAGGGGAACCCTGGGAATCTGAGTATCTGCCTTGTGTTAGCCCCACCCAAGTGACAGCTGGCAACATCAGTGCATGGTGTTCCCTCAGAACAGATATAATCAGCTTCACTGAAAGCATTCAGGCTAACAAGGCATCACACATAGAACAGGTTTTATTGAATACAAGAAGAATATAGAAAGGATGTCTATCTGTATCTATAGATAAAGAATACTCTTTACCCTCGATTGAGACCCCATCCCTGCACATTCCATAAAGATAGAACTTAGAGCATTACCTATGTGGCTCGTAGTACACTGCCAGAGCAGGGAATTGTCCGAGTTTGTTCATTCCCATAGAACTTTCTGTTAGGCTCCCACTGCCTGCTCTGTTTCTTACAGAGGTGTAAGAAAGGGACAGACAGAACCCACATGCTTCTGGGGCATTTGACACGTTTCTCACCCTTCAGGCAGGCCCATGGTTGGAATGTCTCTGAGCTACGTAACACTTCTCTATTCTTCTGATTGAGTTCCCACAGCCCAGCCCCAAAGGGCTCCAGCAGGTGACCCCAGCGGGTGGCTGTCCACTCGTCCTTTAGACCAAAGGTCCCAGATTCTCACTCCTGGCTGCGTTCACCTCTCCCTGCTCAGCACTCAGGTGCTGCAGTCCCACACTCAATTGGCATTTCCTACTGTGTCTTTTGTGGGTCAGGGAAAAAAACTGTCATACTTGGACCCCATTCTACTTATTTTTGTCTCTCATTAATCCCAGTGACTAGAGACAGATCATGGAAATTATGAGACTTGGAGGGATTTCAAGAAAGCCCTGTAAATACTAGTGATGAGGAGGCAAAGGTGGTGGCTAGAGTGGGGGGGAGGGGAGACAGCCCTGCTGGGGCCGTGGGGACTCCTGTTACAGCACCTCTGAAAATCCTCATCCTCATCACCATCATTGTCACCATTAGTCATCACTATTGACTAGCTACCAGCCATACAAACATTGCTCTGTCTTCAGGAGACTCTCTACAGAGAGATGTCTTCAGTAGCCTCCCACCTTCTGGATCAGAAATTCTCCTTTCCCTCCAGGTCATCCTCCTCTCTCCTCTCCTGAAACAGTCCTCTGTCACCACCCAGACCCTCTCTTCTGTCCTGTTCTTGCTCTGAGATGCTCTGACAGAACAAATCCTTGCTTAGGTGTGTGCTGATGAGCTTTCTTTAATGGGAACGGAGTCCAAAGCCCTGGGTTCCAATTCTGGCTCTGCTTCTCACTGCTTAAGCTTTGTCTTTGAGGATCCTGGGCAGGAAGGGACCTCAGAGGCCATTTAGCCCAACACCCTCATCTTACAGAGGAGGAAACAGGCCTGAGGAGATGAGGTGACTTGCCAGAGGTCACACAGGTGACCCAAAGGAGAAGGTTATAATGGGGAGAGTAGAGGCTCAGAGGCCACAGACACCAAGCCCTTTCTCAACCTACAGTGACATCGCTTAGTCCGCCATCATTGTCAGCATCTTTGGCATTGGAGGGCAGGGGGCTGGTCCTACCCTGAGGCCCCTGAAAACACAGCACAGAATGGGCTACATCCTTATAAGACCTGCCCTGTTCCCGAGTGAGTCTGGAGAATCCTAATGACTGGCGTTTATGGGGCACCTTAATATGTGCATCTCATGGGAACCTCAGAACAGTACTGTGTGGAAGGTGCTGTGGGTATTGTAACACCCATTGTACAGCTAGGGAACCTGAGGCCTATGAGGGTAAACGGCTTGCCCACGGGCAAATAGTCCTGTCAGAAGGCAAGATGTAAACCCAGATCCAGCAATGTGTCCACCCTGCCACGAAACTTCTCTAAGGGAAAGGAAGACTAGAGCCCCTCATCTAAACAGACCGAGTCCCATTGCCTGGAAGGTAGTGTGGGATGATGGGAAAGGCCTGGGCCTTGGACTCAGAAGACCTGACCTGGACTATGCCTGTGTGACCCTGGTCAAGTCACCTGACCATTCTGGGCCTCAGTTTTCTCAGCTGTAAAGTGGGGATAATATACCTTCCAGGGTTGTTGTGGCGATTAAATGAGATAACATTTGTAATGTGTTTAACATGCTGTATGGTATATGCTTGTTCAGCCATTTCAGTTTTGTCCTGCTCTTCTTAATTTGGGGTTTTCTTGGCAGAGATACTAGAGGGGTTTGCCATTTCCTTCTCCAGCTTATTTGACAGATGAGGAAACGGAGCCAAAGAGGGTTAGGTGACTTACCCAGGGTCACACAGCCAGTAAGTGTCTGATGCTGGATTTGAACTCAGGAAGATGAGTTGGCCTGACTCCAGGCCCTGCCCTCTGTGCACTCCGGCGCCCCCTAGCGGCCCCCATGGCATATATAAATGCTAGTTATTATAATTGTAATTTTATTATTATCTCCTGGGCCTCAATTTCCTCATCTGTAAAATGAGAGATTGGGCTGGATAGCTCTGAGAAATCTCTGACCCTGTGCTCACTTCTGAGTTCTTCTGTGATGCTCCCTTCCCCTCACGAGACCATGGAGGGTTGAACAAGCCCCCTTCTTTTCTCGTCCCCCTTCTTTTCCCTTCCCCCTTCCCTTCCCCCTTCCCTTCCCCTTTCCCTTCCCCCTTCCCTTCCCCTTTCCCTTCCCCCTTCCCTTCCTCCTTCCGGTTCTCCTTCCCTTCCCCCTTTCCTTCCCCCTTCCCTTCCCTCCTCCCCTTTCCCTCCTCCCCTTTCCCTCCTCCCCTTTCCCTCCTCCCTTCCCCTCCCTCTCCCTTTCCCCTTCCCCTTCCACTTCCCCCTCGAGCCTCAGCCTCCCCCCACTTCAGATCCCAGTCTCCTGCTGTGTTTTCATAGAAGACACCCACAGCCTGGAAACTGGCCTCCTTGAGGGGGTGATTTTTATCCCAAGCTTTTCTTGAGGAGAAATCAGTATAGCTCCCTTTGTTAAAGGAATGAGGCCGAGTCCCCATGGAAAATTCCCTTCCTGGGCCAAGAATTCTGAGGACGTAGATGTTTGGGGCTTTTTGGTTTTGTGTGTGTGTGTGTGTGTGTGTGTGTGTGTGTGTGTGTGTGTGTGTGTGTGTGTTTTCTGTTCTGGTTGGGGGAGGGTGGAGTAGAGAGAATGCCAGGCTGGAACACAGTGAGCACTGGCCTTGGAGTCAAAGGCTCTGGGTTCAAGTTCTACCACTTAGAGGGAGCTTGGGACATCTAGGTTCAAATGATGGTTCTGCCATTTACTGGCTGTGTCGTTATTCAGTCGTCTTTCTGTCATGTCCAACGTTTCATGACCCCATTTGGGGCTTTATTGACAAAGATACTGGAATGGTTACAGATGAAGAAACTGAGGCAAACAGGGTAAAGTGACTTGCCCACAGTCACATAGCTAGGAAGTATCTGAGGCCAAATTTGACCTCGGGTCTTTCTGACTCCAGGCCCAGCACTCTATCCACGGTGCCGCTTAAGACCTGAGTTCAAATCCTGATTCTGTTCTTCCACAGGATTAATAATAACAGCTAGCATTCACATAGTGTTTAAAAGTTTGCAAAGTATTTTACAAATACTCCCTCGTTTATTCTCGCAATGACACTAGGAGATAGGTTCTATACTTATTCCCATTTTATTGACAAAGAGACTGAGGCACAGAGACGCTACATGACTTACCCAGGTCACACAGCTAGTAAATGCCTGAGGCTCCATTTGCACTCGTGTCCTCCTGGCTCCCAGTCAGTGCTCTGTAGCTACACCATCTGATGGAGCTGATAGGGACCTTTGAGATCACCTGGTTGGAGCAGCCGAGCCCTATGGGAGTTGAGTGACTTGCCAAAGGCCCCAGAGAACAGGGAGTGGGTCTCCCGGCTCCAAATTTACCTTCAAGAACTTCAGTTCCCTCTTTTGTAAAAAGAAGGTGCTAATGACACAGCCCTGCCTACGATCCCAGGTTGTAAGCCTTAAAGCAGAAATGAGAGCTAATACTATTTAACCAGGGGATTTCAAATTCAACAATGGGTGAGTCACAGGAACCTGGCCGGTGCCCAGTGTTCATTGCCAGCCGGAGACACAGTTATGAAACTGGTGAAATTTGCCTGCAGCACCCCAGAAGGAAATCTGGGTCACCCTCCAACCCCGAGTCAAACACCGCTGCCCCCTATGATTGAGGTATTTGAACTTCTTTAGATTTTTGGAGTATATTTCAACAAACATTTCATTAAGTGACTATTAAGTGCAGAGAAAAGCTATAACTAGGGAACTAGGGTGGACCAATGGGGCTGTGCCCCAGGGTGCTAAAATTTTAAAGGTACAAAAATTTAATACAAGTACTTCTTCAGCAGCCAAGAGCCATTATTATAGTAAGTATTTCTTTGGTTGTAATTACTTCTTGTATTTCTATATTATGAATTACAAAGTTGATTTGAAGTCTTTTGTGTAGCATACCTCAGGTTCCCAAATTTGTAATTACAGCTTTGGCACAGAGGACTCTGGAAATACAAAATTTATATATAAATATACAATACCTTATAAGGTATTGTCTCTGACCTCAAGGAGCTTCAAGTTTAGAAGGGAGGTAACACACAACTATAGATAGTTTACATATATATATATATATATATATACATATATATGTAGGAAATAATTGGGCAGCTAGGTGGTGCCATAGTGCACAGAGCACTGGGCTTGGAGGCAGGAGGACTCCTCTCCCGGAGTTCAAATCTGGCCTCAGACACTTACTAGTTGTATGACCCTGGGCAAGTCACTTCATCCTCTTTGCCTCAGTTTACTCATCTGTCAAATGAGCTAGAGAAGGAAATGGCAAACCGCTCTTGTATCTTTGCCAAGAAAACCCCAAAATGAGGTCATGAGAAAAAGTCAGACGTGACTGAAAAGTAACTGAATAACAACATATTAGATGGTACACAAGGGACATTGTAGCATAGAGAGTCAAGAAGACCAGAGTTCAGTTGACCATTCCACCAACAATGAATTAGTGTCCCAATTTTTCCACATCCCCTCCAACATAACTTATTATATATTTAAAAGGAATAGTGAGTTGTATGTAATAGATTTGCAGTTTCATGTGTAATTATCTTTTTTTATTATATAATGTTATAGAAATGCTTGTTTTATTCCATAAATTAAAAATAAAATACATTAAAAAAAGAAGACCTGGGTTCAAATCTAGCCTCTGACATACCGGATGTGTGACCCTGGGGAATTCACAACCTCTTTGTGTCCCAAGCATGTCTCTAAAACTATAAGTTTCAGAGCAGATGCTGATTTGTATGGGTAGAGGAAGATTCCTCATAAGGAGTTTCCTATCCCTCTAAATCAGATGTCTAATTTTTTTTTTAAAAAAAGGCATGATAAGTACATTAAATAGATGCACCAGAAAGTGCCCTTGGAGATGAGGTTGTTTGTGATGGGCCAGGGAGAAGAGACATGATGAAAGCCTTCATTCTAGTAGGACTTTTAAAAAGCAGGCATTCAGGAAGCTCAGACAATCAGGAATAGTATGAGCAAAGCCACAGGACCGGGAGAGTGGAGAGCACATGGAGGGTTGTCTGGCTCGTAGAGTGCGTCATGTATGGAGGGACAGCCATCAGATGAGGCTAAAGCGGAAGCAGAAGATCTTGGGGGACAAGGGTGGTTTCCCTGACCAATGCATTGGACACTACCATCTGTCGCTGAGGTCTCCTCCATCTTCTCCTTGCCAAAATGACCACAGAAGGTGGGGGTGGGGGTGGGGATGGGGAGAAGGGACAGAGCTGGGGGGAGTGGGGAGAGGAAGACTCTGGCTAATGTGGCCGAGGATGGGGAGGGGACACCTGGCCTCCCAAGTCCAGTCCCAACTCCTCAGCCTGGCATTCGAGGTCCGATTAATCTAGCTTTCAACGTGAACACTTGACTCCAGCCAGGCCTCCTTTCCTTTCTTCAACCATACATTGTTCATATCCATCCCCTTCCTTTCCCCTCCCTTCATCCCCCTCCCTCCATCCCCCTCCATTAAATTTGCTCACACACTGTCCCCTGCCTTGAATGCTCTTCCTGCTCGCACCAACTCCAATTCTCCCCATCCTTCAGGGCCCCGTTCGAAGCCCACCTTGTCTCTGCAGTGACTCTCTGCAGCCAGCCTCCCACAGCTTCTCTCCTTGGGATTCTTACAGTGAGTACATTTTCTCTACTATTCGTTTGCCGCTGAATCATAGCCAGCTCTTTGCTGAACTGGCCTGTTGTAGTGGAAAGGGCACTGGTCTCGGAGTCAGAAGGCTTGGTTCTGTGACCTTGGGCCTCAGTTCAGTCATCTGTAAAATGGACACAGTAACACTACTTTACTTACCTCTGGGTGCGTGCACGCATGCATGTCTGTGTTGTGTATGTGTGTGTGTGTGTGTGTGTGTGTGAGTGTGTGTGTGTGTGTGTGTAAGGAAAGTGTTCTGCATGGCCGCTGAGATGGGAGTGGGTGATCGGGAAGTATTTTCAGTGGATAAATGGACCAGTTGTAATGGACACTGGACTTAGAGCCAGAGAACCATTCAAATTCCAGCTCTGCTCCCTCCTGGTTGTGTGGCTGCAGGAAAGTCAGTTAACTTCTCTGGTCCTTAGTTTCTTTGTCTGTAAAATGAGGGGTTTGGGCCCCATGTCTTGGGGTTCCAGGCAGGATGGTGTAATGGAAATGCCTGTATCTGAGGATCTGGGTCTGCATCCCAGCTCTGCCACTTATTAGCTACCTGTGTGACCTTGGGCAAACCAATTAATCTTTGTGGGCCTCAGTTTCCTCCTCTATAAAATGAAGCCCCAAAGCATATTCTAATTCTGTGATCCTTGGTCATTGGGAAGGGGAAGAAAAAGGAAAGATTCTCTGTGTGTAAGTGTCTAAGGTTTGTCAGGGACAGAAATATGGGGGGAAGCTCTGAGTAGGGGGCCTAAAGACGAGGAAGGTGCCTGCCAGCCGAAGATGACCATGACCCGGCAAGTGGTCATGAGACCAACAGGCAGAATTGCCCAAATGGGCTTCTGCCTTTAGCCTGGTGTCTGTCCCTGCCTGATTTCATTGGGAGGGCTGCAAAGAGCATGATGGGAGCACCTGAAGAAAGACTCCCCTTGATGTAGATCACAAGATTCTGCCAGTGTCTGATGGTTCTGGACAGTCTGGTCCGGGACGTTCTTTGCTGGAAAGAGGGAGTGTGACTCCCTTGGAACAGATCAAGTAGGAAAGCTGGGAGTCCAACAGAGAAATCTTCCCCCTCCCCCAACCCAGACTTAGAAGCAACACATAAAGCTGGCAAATGCTGTTGCTTATTCATATTTTAAGAGGTATTAAATGTTGGCAGCATGCTAAGTGCTGGAAGGACGGGGCGTCGCCATCAAGCTAAACACAGCAAGGCAGAGACGGAGCCAGCAAGAGGAGGGGGAGGGAGGAGAGGGAAGAGGATGAGGGAGAGGGAAGTGACAGAGAGAGTAAAAGGAGGAGGGAGGGAAAGGAAGGAGAGGGAGAAGAAAGGACAAGGAGGGAGAGGAAGGAACTAGAATGAGAGGGAGGGAGAGTAAAACATTGGGAGAGTGGGGAATGGGGAGAAGAGAGGAGAAAGGGAGAGGGAGAGGGAAAGAGAGAAGTAGAGGGAGAGACAGAGAGACAGAGAGAGAGACAGAGACAGAGACAGAGACAGAGAGATGGAGAAAGAGAGAGACAGAGAGAGAGAGAGAGAGAGAGAGAGAGAGAGAGAGAGAGAGAGAGAGAGAGAGAGAGAGAGAGAGAAGCCCCAGAGAAACTTGAGGCTGTCCACTGTTTTCGCTTTTGCAGCTAAGTTGAGGGTTTTTCTTTTAAAGACCAGAGTTGGAGACCAGATTCATTCTGAAAGGACATTCAGGGCAATGACTCCTCCATTCCAGTGATGCTGGGCTTCCTCAAAGGTCTGGGAGCCCCCAAGGCAGCTGCCAACATGACCCAACTTCCCCTAGGAGAGGCAGTCAGACATGCTGAGCTGGACTTGGAGTGAGAAACGCCTGGGTTCAAGTCCTGTCTTGGAGACTTTCTAGCTGAATGACCCTGAGCAAATCACTTAAGTCCCCTGAGCCTCAGCTCCCCCATCAGTAAGATCAGAATAATACTTGCAGACAGTTGCTATGCAGCTCAGAGGAGATGATGCTTATAGAACACTCTGCAAACTGTAAAGTCCTGTGTAAATGGCAGCTCTCATTACTATTTTGAAGGGTCATAGACCAGGCTTTAGCAGACTTGGCCTAGGGGAAAGGAACCACTCCTCCCCAAAGCAACCCAGATTTTGTTAAAAAAAATCTCTCTGACCTACTCCGATCCTTTGGAATGTATAAATGCATTGAGTAGTCAATTTCAAGACAGTGCAGATTGAATAAGTTATTTATAATAAAACATGTTTGTCTTTCAGGACAGGCTCAATATCCAGGTGATACAGACCCAAATAGAATTGGCTTAGCCCATTTAGATAACTCAAGTTATTCTAACATTCTTTTCTTCAAACCGAAACTGAAGATGTTTCTGTTTTCAGCTTGATAATTGATAGAAAAACAATTTGACCCCATAAACTGTTGCATAAATACCTAATTATCCTCACATTAATTTTAGGAAAGACTAAAATTTTAGGCTACATAACTCAAAACTTATCTCCAGTATTAATCTATGAAGCTTTAGAGAATTTTAATTGTTGCATCATGAGGGCCTAAATAGGAAGACGAGTCTTTGTCTCTCCTAATATTATTAGATAGATATTTAAAACAATTTTCACATGTAAAATTCTTAATCCAATTTTGAAAATTGTGTCACATCTACTAATCAGACTATCACGTTGAAAGAATGTTATAGATGATTTCTTATAAATTAAATAACCTACCAGTTGTAAGCCTTCATGGTCTCTATTATTTGTGGTTCAAATGACTACCCTTGCCCTTATCAATGGAATTTGCTATGTGAGGAGAATGGTAGGGACATAGCAGCATCAGTTCTGTTCGATTTCAGGGATGAGTCATAGTCAACCAATTGTATGACAGGATGCATAGCCAGCCTCAGAATTAACCAGGTGGGAAAATTTCTTACTTACCAAGATGAGGATAGGTCAAGAGAATCCTACCTTCACCTTCGAAAGGTTGTTCTCTCGACTTTCCCAGCAACAGACATCCACTTATAGCAGTCCTCAGACTGCAGGGCCACATGGCATTTCCCTTGAATGACGAACCAGCAGCTTTATGCAAGGTCAAGACACTTATACCTGGATTCAAGACTTATAATAGCAGCAAACTGGAGTCCCAAGAGACTCTTCCTTAAACAGCAAAATTTCACTAATTAGAATTCAGGGCTAGATAACTGCCATTTTTCTCATATATTAGCCTCAAAATTTCATCCAGAATTTTTTTAACCATTCACAAATTTCATATATTTCCCCTTATCATTCCCACCTTGGTCTGCAGATATAGCCAATGGGAGGTCAGACCATTTCTAGAATACAATGAGATGAGACTCCTATTAAAGTCCATGTAGACAAGTGGGTCATATTTGGGCACAATTTCCTTGGTGAAAGCTATGATATTAGAAGGAATTGTGGCTTTAGAACTAAGGAATAGTTCAATCTTGGTCAAGGACTGACTTGTACATGATAATATAAACTTTTTCTGTAAGAGTGTGCAAGCTAACAGATGGCCACCAATGGATGTGACTTGAAAGGCTAGCTGATTAAAAGCTACACAAGTTGGACTAGTGGCTGTCACATTGCCACTGGGGTGGTGTCTGGAATAACCCATTCTTAATTGAATCTATTATCCCTTGTGTGCCACAATGACCCCCTCCTTAGGAACTAAAAAAAGTAAATCTGGGGAGGAGTGGCTGGCTTATCTATCCCAGTCACCCAGACCCAAGAGATCTGTTCAGCATTGTTCCCACTTCTTCACCACAAGTTCATATACAGCGAATAGTTGGTTCAAAATAATAGCATTAAAAGATACAATTACTTGAGTTTCCAAATGGTCCCAAATGACACCCACTTGCTCAAAAAGTTTCCTTTTTTCCACTTTAGGTGGGAGAGGGCTTAGTTCCTCAAATAGCAGTGCTGCCAAGCTTCACATCACCTTGTCAGTAGGACTCATCCTGAGGAACCTCACAGACAAAGCTCTCCTAAAAGGATTTTGCCACGCTTTTCTCCCAATAGTAAGTCATTTACTACTACTACTGTTATTATTTTCTAGGGTTTTAAAAATATATACTCCAATAATCATATAACAGATGTATTTATAATGTAATTCAGATTGAAAAAGGAAGAAACTTGGTTTAACAGCTTCTCTTAGCCTTCTTGTATTTAAAACATCACCAATCAGGTGATAATAATTTAGTTTAATACCTTTCAAACTTATTAATTCATAGAAAGTCTTTTATTGTATTATCCCTGGCAGTTTCATGCCAATCATAGTAGTTTATGTAGTACCTACCCCATGCCAGGCTTCTTCCATGTCTTGAAAGTTGCTCAAGCCTGTTTTTTTAGTAATACTTTAAAATGCTTAATCTATAATTTTCCAAATTTGTATGTTCCATGCCAGTTAGGAAAAGTACCTATAGATGAGATGATGTTTTATTCAATTGTATTCCTACAAGGTCTGAATACCACAGTGCTTCTCCTTTACACAAGCCAGGCACTATGTTAGCACTTCACAACTGTGTTTCTCTCAACAACCCTGGGAGATAGGTGTAAATATTTATTATTCCCTTTGTACATATAAGAACTGATTAGATTCTCTAATTTACAATATTTTCAACCGGATCAATTTTGATTTATAAAGGTTAATGGCAATAACTAAACTTCATTTTGGACAAGGTTCCATTATTTTTAGTTGGCTTATATTAAAAAAAAATTCCATGGTGACATGCCCAACTTCCTATTCCTGCTTCTTTGTATCTTTGAGGTACCCAAAGACCCAAATCAGTTCCTTAAAATTTCCTAAATGACTAATCCTTTAGTATGACTACCATGTTTCACCACGTAATCGTCACCCTGCCATAATCATTGCATCTTGGTCTTTCAGTCCAAAACAATTAGTTTATAACCTTTCATCATGTAATTGTCACATGGTATAATTCAGTTCCTCATGCCACTTAAAAGGCAGACAGAGCAGCAATATATTCACCAGTGGCATATGGATACGCATTTATCTCTTGAGCATTTCGAGCCCTGAGCCTAGAATTCTCAGGGCACGAGCATTGTCAGTATATTTCCAAAAGCCATAGGCACAAGGCGAGTGGGTGAGCAGGCAAAGCAGCCATGAGTAAGTCACGTGATATGGCATTACTGGCACAAATTTTTTTAAAAAGCTTCACAAAGTGGTTGTACCCCACTTTTTTGCAAAAAAAAAATCAGCCTGAAATCTGTGACAATTAGGCCCGTGAAATACCAGAGCATAGAGATAATCTTTTCTCTACCAATTAATTAATTAACATTCGATGAAACATATTTTGTAGATTTATATTGAGTGAGGAAGACATGCAGCAACTACCAAAGGAGCATTGCTTAAAAAAATTCCTCCATCTTTTCTATGTCAGTGAGATTAAGACGCTCTCTGAAATCTCCCTTTCAAAACCTCAAAACTCTTTGACCTTCGAACCCTGAATTTATGTTGTCAGTGCAAACAAACTCTAACTTTCTTCACCCATCTACTCATCCGTAACTTTTCTCATCTCCTTATGCAACATTCTTCTTTTTTTCTTCTACTTGCTTAATTTCTCTCGTTTTTGGTTCTTTAGTGGTTACAGTTAATACCAATTTCTTTAAGGGCTTTTAGGCAACTAGGATTAGTTACAATCACAGTTTTTATAAGCGATAGGTAAATTGACTCAAAAGCTACTCTGCACAAATTCCTCATTTTAAAGTGTCACAGATTTTAGCAAGCAGGATAAGTTTAGAGAAGAAATTGTTTGCCTCCTTCTCAAAGTTAACCTTTTATATGCTGGAAAGGCATTCATCCAGCTATTTCAGCACTGCCCAAGGGGGATCTGCCAAAGCCCAACTATAGCACAGAAATGTCACAGCTATTGGTGCCCTGAAATGTTCTCTGCTCTTCTCACAATACTAAATTACAAGCATTACTCTCTTTTTATTATTCACTCTTAATGAAACAATGGACAGTTTTCTCAAAGGCAACTTCCTTTTGGTGCCTGTTAACTGGGAATGATCCAGATTCCGGATTCCTAACTGTCTCTTTCTTTTTACAAAGTTTTGATATTTTCCAAAGCTTCCATCTCCCTATTAGGAATTTTATGTTTGCCTCCCACCAAAAGAGGAGCTAATTTCCTAATAGTTATAAATGAACAGAAGTCCTTATTACATTAATTTAACTTTGAATTCACCTAAATGAAAGAGTTAAATAATTTTTTTAAAAATCTCAGCTTCTACAAAGGACATTAACCGCCAAGATTTCAAATTTCAGGGTCCAATATTGTCAGTATTTTCCTGCTTTAATATATATTTGACAATGATTTGAATTAGAAAGATCCTTTTATTTGAAGTATAACAGTTTCTTGATTTAAAATTTCTATCTTTATTAAAACAGTTTTTGACTTACTACAGAGTTAACAGGAATTGTGCTACTTAAAACTACCTGATAGAGATTGTACTTTTCTGAAGGGCTCAGGGTATAACTTTTTGCCTATTTCCTTTCAAATCACTTAAAATTAAGTCCATTTATTTATTTGCCCAACCTATTGTAAGGAATCATTTGGTAGAGATTCCAAGTCACTGTTTTATGACTTTTCAAGCTTCCAATTAATAAGAACTTCCTTTATATTGGAAGGTCCCCGATTTCATCCTATAAAATGTTTATTTGTCCCAAAATAATGTGTGAGTTCTGCTTTTCCCTCTCAACATTTCAGTATTTTATACTTTTAGAAGCTACACGCTGATTTTAATTTGATTTTTTAAATCTGAGCACTCTTGATCATTTATGATTATGATCATCGATGGCTTTTCATGGCTTTCAGACTGGCCACCCTTACTTTCAAAGCTGCCATCAGTGAGAGCTAGTCCAAAAGGCCTTGGTGTTGCTTTAATCACCCCTAATACCATGAAAGCTACTAAGGACCTTTCTCTCCTATTAAAGGGTTACAGGGCTTCCCTGCTAGCCCCTACTCTTTACAGCTGGAATCACAGTGCCCTGTTCCTCCAAACCCCAAATTAGGACTTTCTTGGTGCCCTCAGGTTGTTGTTTAAAAGCAGTAAACAACAGAAAGGTAAATGAACCCCAGATCTGCCCATTTTTATTCTTTTTTGAAGATGGTCTTCAATTTCCTTATTCTATCTTCTAATAATAAAAATTCCTTCCTATGATAAATTTATCCCAACTTTGAGTACAATTTTGAATGTATGCCTTTATTCTATACTAAAATTAAAACCCATTTCACAGATTGATACCCCAAAACTTCAGAATTAAAGACTGGCTAACTGAAACTTCTTCAGTCTTAGCAAATTTGTTTCCCTTTTAAATTCTGAATTGTGGAATTATTTAAACTCATAAGATTTTTAATCCAATTTCTCCTATACTATTTCCTAAGTTTTTAAAAATTTGAACACTTTCCTGAATTTCCTATTTCACTGAATCTCTCCTGAACTATCTCATGACTACTAAGACAGTTCTCAAAATGCACACTTCAGCTTTAAATCAGTCCCTAGTCATTTTAAAGGTCCCCTTTAAAGAATAAGTGATCTGTGAATTTTGTTTGTTATTGTCATTTTCACTAAACTCTACAGAGTTTGGTAGTACCTTATAAGCTTGTCAAAATACTTTATAAAGACATCCAAAATTATAGTTTGAAATGAAAGAAATTTGATTATTCCTTTTTCACAAAAAATTTCCAGTCATTTTTCTTTACTTTTTTGGTATCTTAGTTTTCATTAATTTTTGTATCTGCCTTTCAGCTCATCAGTCTCCAACATGGCCAGTATTAGAAACAGAGAAAAAAGAGAGATTTGTCTTCTTTTAAGCCTTTTTTTTTAAAAAAAGTTTAGATTTATTTATTTTATACAACCTGTTCCTTCTGGTTGATCACACCAAAAGAAAAGGCATAAAGTAGAACATCTGTTAGCTATGAGTTAGCACAAAGCATGAATGGCACAGACAAAACAGACACCTATTTCCCATTCTCTTAAAGATTGTCCTGATTGATTCTATAAGGTCCCTTTCTATCTGAAATAAAGAGCCCATTATTCCTAAACCTAGTTTCAAACACACATACCCAGAACACATAACAAGACACAACATTAAATCAAGCCTGAACTTCTAAGTTTTCTCTAAGAGATTTTAAAGTCAAGATCTTACCTGTCTCCTTTATTTAGTCTAGAACTCACGACCATCTTGTGGCTGGGGTCCTTCTGTCAGCCTAAGATAATTCTGCTCTTTCCTAATTATATTAATGCTTTTAGAGTCCTATCAACAAAACTTGTAATTTAGTAACAATACAAATTGCTCCAGTCTAATTTGCCTTTGCTAGCTAGGGTTCACCCATTTAAAGTGCACGTTGTATTTAGAACAAGTCCCTAGCCTAGATAGAAGAGCTGGTTCCAGTTCCGTTCCTTGAGACTTTGTGCCAAAGTATAATCCCAGGAAGAAAAACTGAGAATGATGAAGGATTTAGCAATATCAGGAGTTCATTTATTCTAAGCTGATTTGGGAGGTTATTCAATAAAATTCCTCAACTTTTTAAGTAATGAAAAGTTCTGTGTTTTGGCCAAAACAATCCACTAAACTTTTTGTATTCTCAAACCAAACTTTGCCCAGCTTAATAGCTCTTTCTTTAGTCATCCCCACCCCCTGGACAGAGAGTCCACCCTTTTCCCAGGCCATAATGGGGATCCTGTAGGATACATTTCTCCTCTTATGTCCTACCCCATCTCTCCTGCAGGTGTCCCGACCAGGAGTGGCTGGCACTCTTTGGAGGAACTTCCCTTTAGAGAATTGGACTAAGTTCCTGGGATACCTGCTTCTCCATTTATTCTGTCTGAGAAGTTCCCCAACTGAAGGCACTTAGAGCTTACCTCCCTCAGATATCCCTCCTGGACAGGGAGTTCACTCTTTTCCCAGGTCTCAAAATAAAGCAAGGAAGATAATTTCCAACCTGCCTGAGTTCTGCCTACATGGGCTTCTTTCCTACAGCTAACACTAATATTCAAGAATTTGCTTCGGGATTTTCTCCTATACTTCCAATTCTTAATTTCTAGGCTTAACCTCTAGGCTCCTAAGACAGGTCAGTTAAGGCCTAAAGGTGCTTAATTCATCAAAATTTATGCCTTTAAAACTTGAAAACTTCCTGAAAATCTAGCTCTGACTTAATCCTAAGCAAATATAAGTGAAAATAACCTTTTCCTTTCCTCATATCTGTAAAACTAAAATAAGGCTTCTCAGATTAAAAGAGGGTGGGATTGCTCCCAGGATGGTCACAGCCTTGACAGCTTGCTGTTAGGGTCAGGAATCTCTCCTCTAAGGTCCCAAAAGGTCCTCCTCAAGCAATTTGAGAGGTTTCTCTACTGATGACAAAAATTCTTTAATTATTCCTTGTTAAAAGAATCAGAGACAAAAAAAACCTGTTTTAACCCAGCTAAGAGGAAGTTTTAAAATTAACTTGGTGGCTAGCTGGCTGAAAATGAGGAACTAGCAATTCCACTGAATCTCCTTGGTCTTAAAATACGAAAGTAATAAAAAGAGGGGAAAACCCCCAGTAACCTGTGTTTAAAAAGTTAAAATTATGGTCATATAATTTTATTTAAAAAATAGAATTTGAGTGCTCCAGAGCTTATATATTTAGACAGATTAGACACAAATTCAAATAGTCCCTCTTAGCCTAATCAAGGACCCTTCTTAAAGAAAATGAATTTAGGGTAAATCAAGGCAGACTCATGAATCTTGAAAAGACTTACCTTAGGTTCAGAGAATTGGGTACAGACAGTGAGGGGAGTCCAACCTCCCAGTGCCAGTGTCTGTGGGATAGATATCAGTAAAAATTAGACCCGGTGTGCACTTCCTCTTTGGGTCCCTTGTAGAGGCTGGCCAAAAGAGGTTGGGGCCCACCCATTGCTGTCACGGCAGAGTCACCATTTATGTTGGGAAAAAAATTATCCAACCTACAATAAGAGAAACTGATGCAGAGCTCTGAGTCAATGGCACTTTATTAGAGGGTCCATGGTCCCCTCTGATGAAGTGGACTTCAGATTTTCCTCCTCCTCCTCCCAGGGCCCTATTTTTATATTTGATATGTAAACAGTCAAAAACAGAATAATTTCATTGGTTGACATATGATGCCTTGGCTAAAATAACCAAAACGACATATTAGCAGGGTCATGAATTGGGCAAAGCAAGGGATACCTCCACTGACTAGGTGATCATAAGATGGTCACAAGATGGGCACCTGCTCATGTTGGACAAGGGAAAATGGTCAAGCGGCATAACAATAATTTTAGGGGACTTTTCATGTAGTTGAATCACTTCCAACACATTGGCTTGGTCACCCCGACAAGGGGTGGAAGGCCTCCATCCAGCTTCCCATGATGACGCAAATGATCTTAGCATCTGCAGCTCACAGCTCTGGGGCCAGAACTTATCATCACATCAGATTGATTGATACTAATTGGAACAGAGTAGGTGGTCTTCAATGAATCGACTGCCTCAAAAGGAATAAGTGACAGTCTGTGCAGTTGCACACATGAGATGGAAAACAAGGAAAGGCCTCAGGGAGTTGAGTGGGAAATGCAGGATAAGACAAGCATCATTTGGGCAGAAATGGGCAAGTGGGCTTTTGGGAACTTGGGGGATTTGGGTTGGGCACTGAAGGATGAGAAAGCTGGAGTGTCTGTGCACGGTATCACAGAAGCTGGCGTCCCACAGCAGGCATCTACCCACGAGCCTATAGTGTCACCTACATTGACTACATGTCTGGAGGCTGGAGAGTGCTATGACAGGGGAAGAGAATAAGCAGTTATTTTGCACCTACTATGTGCCAGGCACCATGAAAGGAATTTTTTAAAAAACAAACATTATCTCATTTGATCCTCATAACAACTCCACAAGGTAGGTGCTGTTACCACCCCCACTTTAGAGTTGAGGAAACAGAGGCAAACAGAACCTAAGGGACTTAGTCAGGGTCACACAACTAGTAAGTATACGAGGCCAAATTTGAACTCAGCTCTTCCTGACTCCAGGTCCAGAGCCCTATCCACTGGGCCACCTTGCTGCCCAATGTCATAGAGCAGGGGTGGGGAACCTGCGGCCTGTATGCCACATGTGGCCCTCTAGGTCCTCAAGTGCAGCCCTTTGATGGAATCCAAACAGATTTTAGGCCACATGTGGCCTTCTAGGCCCTTGGGTGTGGCCTTCTAGGTCCTCGGGTACGGCCTTTTGACTGAGGCCAAGTTTTCCAGAACAAATGCTTTTTTGAAGGTGATTTGCTCTGTGAAGTTTGGATTCAGCCAAAGGGCCACACCTGAGGACCTAGAGGGCCACATGTGGCCTCGAGGCCACAGGTTCCCCACCCCTGTCATAGAAAGAGTACTATATTTGGAGTCAGATGACTTGGGTTTGAATTGTGCTACTTACTTCCTGTGTGTGCCCTTGGGTAAATCATTTCCCACTCTGGGCCTCATCTCCCCATCAATCACACGAAGGTTGACCTGATTTCTAACATCACTTCCAGCACCAAATCTGATGATGCTAAGAGCAGGAAGCGGCATTGGCTTCGCATCATGCAAACTGAGCTCTCCTGTTCTGTGGCAGTCATCCCATTATAGTTGAGATTTTAAAAACGTAGTTATTGGATACAAGTATATGGGCTGTCTTCCCCTACAAGTTCTTTGAGGGAATGGTTGCTTCCTTGGATGTGTGTCTTCAGTACTGACCACAGGTGCCTGGCACAAAGTAAAGGCTTAATAAATGTTATTCTATTTTATACCATTACTGATCTCATATATGAAAAGCCTGGGAGTCTAGATTTCTGAACACTAGTCAGAACCATAGAATTTCAGAATTGAAGGGAACCTTGGGGCCAATGTAATCCAACTCATCCCTGTCCGAGAATCCTCACTTGTACATCCTACCCAAGGAGTGATTACGCAGCCTTGGCTTGAAGACTCAAGGAGGAACCCACTCCCTTCCAAGGCCACCCAGGGGATCCCTAATGGCCAGGAATTGTGGCAAATCATTATGCTCTATGATTTCCACCCATTGTTCTGTCTTCTAGGGCCAAGCAGAACAAAGCTAACCCCAGCCTTTTAAATACTTGAAGACAACCAACAGCTCCACCCTCCTCCTCAGGGCTAAATGCCACCAGTTCCTTCAAATGATCCTCACATGGCATGAGCTGAGGACCCCCAGACTTGTCTATGCTTTTGATCCTCTCTAGTTTATCAATGTTATTCCAAAGCTATGATGCCCCCAAAGGGACCACTGAGGATCTGCTGGGCACCCGTCACCCATGTTACCCTCTCCATATGGCAGGTCAGAGCTAAGATTAGTAGTTTAATAAAAGGACTGAAAAAATACCTCAGACCATGACTTATGAAATAGTAGTTACATCCATTTCCATGGTTCTTTGTGAGTTACCAAAGATTTTATGAAAATTATCTCATTAAGGTCTTATAACAACCTTGTATAATTTTCTTTTTCCCAAGTATTTTTTATTATATTATTTTTATCTTTAGTTTACTATACTTAGTTCCACAAGTTTTTGAGTTCCAAATTTTCTTCCCCTCCCTCCCCTCCAAGATGGCATGCAGTCCGATATAGATTCTACATAAACCTTCTCATTACACTTATTTACACAATAGTCAAGTTGTAAAGAAGAATTTTGACCAATGGAATGAATCCTGAGAGAGAAGAAACAAAGCCAAAAAAGAGGAGGAAAAAAAAGGAGAGAAAATAGTTTGC
Source organism: Trichosurus vulpecula (assembly GCF_011100635.1). Taxonomy (NCBI): domain Eukaryota; kingdom Metazoa; phylum Chordata; class Mammalia; order Diprotodontia; family Phalangeridae; genus Trichosurus; species Trichosurus vulpecula. The sequence continues at coordinate 255,329,662 of NC_050578.1, forward strand.
CTCAATTTGCATTCAGACTCCGTCATTCTTTCTCTGGGTGTAGATAGCCTTTTCCATCATGAGTCCTTTGGAGCTGTCTTTGAACCTTGTATTGCTGAGAAGAGCCAAGTCTATCAAAGTTAGTCATCACAGAAGCAATATGACTGTGGTTGTGTCCAGTGTTTTCCTGGTTCTGCTCCCCTTAATCAGCATCAGAACATGTAGGTCTTTCCAAGTTATTATGAAGTCCATATCTTCCCCATTTCTTATGGCACAATAGTATTCCATTACATTCATATACCACAACCTGTTTAGCCATTCCCCAATTGATGGGCATCTCCTTGATTTCCAATTCTTTGCCACCACAGAAAGAGCTGCTACAAATATTTTTGTATATACATGTTCCTTTCCCACTTGTGTGATCTCTTTGGGATTGCTGGGTCAAGGGGTATGAACATTTTTATAGCCCTTTGGGCATAGTTCCAAATTGCTCTCCAGAATGGCTGGATCAGTTCACAACTCCACCAACAATGCAACAGTGTTCCAATTTTCCCACATCCTCTCCAGCATTTATCATTTTCCTGTTTTGTCATGTTAGCAATCTACCAGGAGAGATGTGGTACCTAAGAGTTGCTTTGATTAGCATTCTCTAATCAAGTTATTTAGAGCATTTTTTCATATGCCTATAGATACCTTCAATTTCTTCCTCTGAAAACTGCCTGTTCATATCCTTTGACCATTTCTCAACTGGAGAATGACTTGTATTCCTATAAATTTGGCTCAGTTCCCTGTATATTTTAGACATGAGGCCTTTATCAGAGACACTAGTTGTAAAGATTTTCCCCCAATTCTCTGCTTTTCTCCTAATCTTTGTTGCATTGACTTTGTTTATACAAAAACTTTTCAATATAACATAATCAAAATTATCCATTTTGCATTTTGTAATGCTCTCTATCTCTTGTTGGGTCAGGAATTCTTCCCTTTCCCATAGATCTGATAGGTAAACTATTCCTTGCTCTCCCAAATTACTTATAGTATCAGCCTTTATTCCTAAATCATGAACCCATTTTGACTTTATTTTGGTACATGGTATAAGATATTGGTCTGTGTCCAGTTTCTGCCATACCATTTTCCAATTTTCCCAGCAATTTTTGTGAAATAGTGAATTCTTAGCCCAGAAGCTGGATTCTTTGGGTTTATCAAAGAGTAGATTGCTGTAGTTGTTGACTTCTGCATCTTGTGTACCTATCCTATTCCACTGATCCACCATTCTGTTTCTTAGCCAGTACCGAGTAGTTTTGATGACTGCTGCTTTATAGTACAGTTTAATATCTGGTATGGCTAGGCCATCTTCCCTAGTATTTCTTTTCATTAATTCCCTTGATATTCTGGACCTTTTGTTCTTCCAGATGAATTTTTTTTATTATTTTATCCAGGTCTATAAAATATTTTTTTGGTAGTTTGATTGGTGTGACACTGAATAAGTAAATTAATTTAGGTAAAATTCTCATTTTTATTCTATTAGCTCAGCCTAACCATGAACAACTGATGCTTTTCCATTTATTTAGATCTGACTTTATTTGTGTGAAAAGTGTTTCATAATTGTGTTCATATAGGCCCTGGGTTTGTCTTGGCAGAGAGACTCCCAAATATTTTATAATGTCTACAGTAACTTTAAATGGAATTTCTCTTTCTATCTTTTGCTGTTGGGCTTTGTTAGTAATGTATAGGAATGCCGAGGATTTATGTGGGTTTATTTTATATCCTGCAACTTTGCCAAAGTTATTTATTTTTTCAAGTATTTTTTTACTTGATTCTCTAGGATTCTCTAAGTAAATCATTATATCATCTGCAAAGAGTGATAGCTTAGTTTCTTCTTTTCCTATTCTAATTCCTTCAATTTCTTTTTCTTCTCATAATGCTAAAGCTAACATTTCTAGCACCAAATTGAATAATAGGGGTGATAATGGACATCCTTGTTTAACCCCTGATAACCTCGTATAATTTTCAGATGGGGAACTTATAGAGATTACATAGTTTGCTCAAAATCATGTTGAAGGTCTCACAACTAGTAACTGAGTAGCAGTTCTAGATTTGAACACGGGTCTTTTGATTCCATCTATAGTACTCTGTCACAGGTCTGACCAACCCATTAACAATTCACATTTCTTTAAGGGCGGAAGGTTTGTTAAATGTTTTCCCCGAAGTAACACTGGGAGTAGGCAATGCAAATGAGCTTAGCCCCATTTCATAAATGTTGAAACTGAGGAACTGATAGTTAAGTGACTTACTTGTGGAAAGAAGGAAGGAAACAAGTATTCACTAGGATGTGAAACAAATATTCATGATACTTACTATGTGCTAGGTTCTATGCTAACCACATTACCAATAATATCACATTTAATCCTTATAGGAACCCTGGGAAGTAGGTACTATTACAATATCCATTTTACAGCTGAGGAAATTGAGGCAAACAGAGGTTAAGTGACTTACCCAGGGTCATTCAGCTAATAAATGTCTGAGGCTGAATTTGAACTTCTTGACTCCAGGTCAGATCCAGTGTTTTAACCACTGCATCACCCAGGTGCGGTCTTATAGGTAGCAAAAAAAGTGGAGCAAGAATTAGAAAGAGTTCTAGATTTGAAGTCAGAGGCTCAGGTTCAAATCTTATGTGTGTATGCCCTTGAACAATTCACATTTCTTGGCCTTAATTTCCTTCTCTGCAGAATGAGAAGGTTGGGCTAGATAGCTTTGAAGGTCCCTCCCAACTGTAAATTGATGGTCCCGATGCTAGTACTGGGAATTTGGGTGTCCTGACCCAAGCCCCACATTCCTCTGTCTGGGCCACCTCCTTCTGAGGGCTCTGCCATTCCCAGACTCCCTTGTGCTCCTCCAGGGTTGGTTGGCTAAGTCCTTTCTAGACTTTTGAACAGCAATCTGTTGGTGGTCCATTGCAGCATTCTGGAAGCGTGTGTCTGATGGATGCTCTGAAGGGCTGAGGCAGCCAAGAGCCGCCTGGAGGATTTGGTGCAGTTCCCAGGCCCTCTCCTGCCTAGCAACACCAACACCTCCACACTTTCCACACCCGAAGCAGTCTTACAGATGGGTGTTTTGAGAAAAAAAGTTCTCTCCACCACCCCAGCCAGCTCCTTCCCTTCCTCCCCACCCCCATAGGACTTTGTATATAGGAAAATGGAGGGAGACAAAAAGGAAGAAAAAAAGAATGAAACTTGCTCATGGTCATACAGTTCCATGGAAGGCAGGGATGAAGTGAACTTGTAAGTCTCTACTTTCTAATAGGTAGCATGGTGGATGGAGCTGGGACCTGGAGTCAGGAGGATCTGAGTTCAAATCTGGCCTCAGACACTTACTGTCTATATGACCCTGGGCAAGTAACTTAACCTGTTTGTCTCAGTTTCCTCATCTGCAAAATGAGTTGGAGAAGGAAACAGCAAACCATTCCAGTATCTTTGCCAAGAAAACTCCAAATGGGGTCACGAAGAGTTGGATATGACTGTAAATGACTGAACAACAACCCCCAAATCAGATCCAGTTGGTTGGACCAAAAGCCATTTTCCCATTCTGCAGAAGGACAAATGAAGGTCAGGCAGGTGACTCAGAATCACATATAGCTGATGTGGGAAGAGACCACAGAGGCCAGAGGTTCTAGAGGCCAGAGAAATCATCCTTAGCTCCCTCTACATAATACGAAAGGTTGGATTAGATGATCTTTAAGGTTATTTTTCCATCTGGAACTGAAGGCCCCTCCCAGCTCTGATCTTCTGTGTTCTAAGGTCCCTCCCAGCTCTGATATTCCCTATTATAACTCTCTCCTAGTTCTGAAATTCTGTGTTCCGAAGTCTCCTCCACCTCTGACATGCTATATTCTAAGGTCCCTCCCAGCTCTGACCTTCTGTGTTCTATGGTCCCTCCCAGCTCTGACTTTCTGTGTTCTAAGATGCTCCCAGCTCTGACCTGTGTTCTAAGGTCCCTCCCAGCTCTGACCTTCTGTGTTCTAAGGTTCCCTCTAGCTCTGACATTCTATGCTCCCTAGCTTCCTTTCGGCTCTAATATTCAGTGCCCTTTGTCTCAAAGTCCTTGCCAGCTCTTGCATTCCATGCCCTGTGCTCTGAAGTATGTCTAGTCCTCAGTTCTGTGATCTTCCTTTGTCCTGAATTGGCCTGGCCTGGGCTCCAGCCCTGGTGCAGTTTTTGGTACTCTGCAGGAAGATGGGGGAGGAGCACCCCCTGTTGGCGAATTCCTGTTATAGCTTCTATTGCCAGAAAGACTGGCCCAGCTTGAGAAAAGTATGGAAGATGCTCCTTGACTTGAAAACTCTCCTTCCTGGGACTCTGGCACCACTGTCCTGAGTTTCCCAGACCTGGGTTTGTGAGTCACACGTGCCATTTGGACCTCAGGAGAGCAGCTTTCACACCTCTCTAAGAAGGCTTGGCAGATTCATTTTAGAAGAAGGAAAATTATCTAGCACTGAGAGAAAGCCCATCATATACAGCATCTCCTTTGAGCCTTACATCCCTGTGAGGGTGAATACTACAAGTATTTCTGTGCCTGTTTTACAGATAAGGAAACTGAAATACACAGGTGCCCATCATTGGGGTTATTCTTAACACCACTCTCTTAATGACCTGCCTGGCCAATCAATTGCTAGCATACTGACGTTTCCTTCTCTCGGGCGTCTCTCATGTGTGTCCCCTTTTCTCTCCCCACTACACCCTAGCTCATGCCTGGACTACTGCAATAGCCTTTTAACTGGTCCCTTTGCTCCAAGTCTCTCCCCACTACGATGCACCCTAAATCAAGTGTAGCTCTGCCCATGTTACTCTCTTGCTCAATAAACTCCAGGGTCTTCCTATTAATTCTGAGCTAGATATAAGGCCCTTTATTTGTCATTTAAAGCACCTCACAACTGGGCTCCTTGTTATTATCTCTTTAATCTTACATTCCACTCCCCCTTGGAGCTCTGTGGTTCGGCCACACAGGCCTCCTGGCTGTACTTTGCACTTCGTGCTCTATCTCCATGCCTTGGCACTGGCTGTTCCCCACGCTTGGAACACTCTCCCTCCCGACCGCCAACTTCTTGGCTTCCTTCCAGGCTAAACTCAAGCATTGCCTCCTCCAGGAGGCCCGTCCTGGCTTTCTCCTCAGCTGCCAGTGTGTACGGTCCCTTCTAAAGATATCCTCTATCTACTTTGTAGTTATGCTGTTTGTTCTCTTTGATACATACTGTATCTTCTATCTACTTTGTAGTTCTTTTGTTTGTTCTGTTTGATACATGTTATTTCCCTCGTTAGAATATAAGCAACTTGAGGGCAGGGGTTGGCTTTGCTTTTTCTTTGTGCCCCTAGTATCCCAATGCCTGGCCCATAACATCTACTTAGTAAATGCTTGGTGATTGATTGAAGTTCGAAGATGGGGGGATTTGTCCCTCCCATTCAGGTTGGGGTGGTACTGGAGACACTCCACAGAGTATAAGTTTTAAATGGAGAATTTATTAGCCGGAGGTCATTCGGGTTCAACCCAAATCAAAATGACCAAGAGTTTGGGGTGGAGAAGTCAAATTTATACAGTAGATCAAAGAGCAGTGGTTAGTTATCTCTTGAAACTTGCATATGTTATTTTAGCAGGCTTGGCAAGCCTCTTCCACCTTTGTGATCATGATACATGAAGAGGAACCTCCTAACAGACTGCAAGTACAGCATATCATACTGCTGACAAAGTGTCAACTGAATTACAACCCAGGATCTCTCTGTTCAATTTGCCATTTACATCCCACAACATAAGATAAGAATAAGGAATTCAAGAGAATGTCCGGGGCTGAGGCCTTCATCCTTCAAGGTCATAGGCAGACCAAGGGATGCTCCAGCTGGGTTTGTTGACACAAGATAGAGATGTCTCTCAGCCCGCTCAGGAAAGAAACAGAGATTGCTAAGCATCAGGCCCTTCCCTTGGCCATACTCCATACTCCCAGAACAGTCACGGGGCGGGGGGGGGGGGGGGTGTCAAGGACACCCACTGAACGCCAAACGGCAGGAACTAAGTCTGATTTTCTTACACAAAATGGGGTTTTTTAGTTAGGGGCTGGGGGCAGGGTTTTTCTAGCAATAGCTGGCTGTTCAGGTATCACAGTATCACATGGAGGACTAAGTTTTTCCTGATGGAGTCTTAGACCTAGAAAAGCCTGCCTCCTCCTTGTGTCCCCAGGTGTCTGCTCTCCCTTTCTGACCCCTATTCTAAGGATTTTTGACATTCGGGATTTGGTTTGCATAGAACCCTTCTTCTAAAAGATAAGGCATGTGTCTTATTGGCCTTTATCTCTCCCAGAAAAATGTCTTGCACCTAGTAGGCATTATATAAATATTCACTCAAAGTTCTATAGGACTTTGCAGACCGCTCTCCCCATAACAGCCCTGTGAGATGTGAAGTGCGGTGATTATTATTCCCAATTTGCATATGAGGAAACTGAGGCACAGAGAAGTTTAAGTGCCCATAGTCATGTAACTGGGAATTGTAAAGAGAATCTGGGAGTCCTGACTTGGAGAGCAACCTCCTTTCACTATCGCATATGTCTCAATAAATTCTGTTGGATTGAAATGATGCTATTCAAGCCAGATTTTGCTTAGGCTTGGAGCAGCTTTTTAGGGAAGGGGATTTAGGGGTGGGGGAAATTGTTTCTACCCTTCAGCAGAATGTACCCTAGGGTTTAACACTCCAACTCATGATGGAGGAACCCTGCCAGTTCCTGACAGATTAGGGCACCTTTCTTTGAAAGCTGGGCAGGATCCTTCTCCTCAGGCTTCTGTTGTGGTCTAACCATTTTCTCTCTTTTTTTGAGGGGAAAGGCAGGGCAATTGGGGTTAAATGACTTGCCCAATGTCACACAGCCAGTAAGTGTGTCAAGTGTCTGAGGCCAGATTTGAATTCAGGTCCTCCTGACTCCAGGGCTGGTGTTCTACTCACTGCACCACCTAGCTGCCCATTTTCTCTACACATTCCTTGGGGGACCAGTGAAGGTGTTGTAGGGTATTTGTTGAACGAAGGTAGAATGAGCAGCCTTCAGCCCGAGCTCAAATCCCTGCTCAGCTACTCACTACTTAGGTGACCTTGGGCAAACCATTTCTTCTTTGGGGGCCTCAGTTTCCTTGTCTGTAGACAGTATGGATGGAATTGTTTATGGGGAGCCAGTCCTTGGGGAAGGTGCCTAGTTCCAGGCCATGGTACCATGTGGAAGCCTGGGATGGGAGTAGAGGCTGAGGCACCAGTACTGTGTGATGACCAAGTCTTCTGATTGGCTATGTATAAGAAAAACTGATGCTCTGGTAGCAGGGGTTACTGAGCTGGAGCTAGGTGTGTATACAGAAGGTACACAGCCCAACATCATTCTCTTTTCCTTTGCAGTTTATATGAAGCAGGATTATTACTTAAAGCTGGTCTTGAGAGTCCTGGAGGGGGGAGGTTCAGTAGGCCTGCTTCCCACCTGGCCATGGGGGCTATGAGTGCAAATAGTTACCTGGGTCTGAGTAAACCTTTGCTAATCCTTGCTGAATGAGTGTTAACCTAAGGTGGGAGCATCCAGGTGATCTGGGGAGTTTGGAGACCCAGAAGTCCCATCGGTGGCTACCCTAAATATTATTATTATTTTAATATAGTACCTACTATGTGCCAGGCACTGTGCTTAGCATACATGGCAATAAAGATCTCTAGTAGCCTTGGCCAAAGGCAATGCAATTGGCTAAATTGGGACTTGTGGATCTCCCTGCCCCACCCCCCCGTCTGTTTTCTCCTCTACCCCCTCCCCTTTCCACCTTCTTTTTATGTGTTGTCTCCCCCACTAGAGTATGAGCTTAAAGTCAAAGACTGTCTTTCACCTTTCTTTGTATCCCCAGTGCTTAGCGCAATGCCTAGCATACAGCAGGTGCTTAATAAATGTTTTTTGACTAGTGACTAGGCCAGGGGTGGGGAACCTAGAGTCTCAAGGCCATATGTGGCCCTCTAGGTCTTCAAGTGTGGCCCTTTGACTGAATCCAAAGGATTCTGTGAAGTTTAGATTCAGTCAAAGGGCTACACTTGAGGACCTAGAGGGCCACATGTGGTCTCGAGGCCACAGGTTCCCCAGCCCTGGTCTAGGTTTCCAGTGCTGCCATTCATGAGCTCTCACCAGTGTGCTTCCCATCGATAATTAGCTAGTAGCCTCAGTCAGCTTTTAGAACAAATTTACTAACCCTTGAAGGGTTATGACTCTTTAGGTGAGCCAACAGTGGCTGTTAGAAAGGCTTTTTTAGAACTTTCAGTACAGAAGAGAGATCATGGAAAGGTAGTTGTGAGTGGAAAGCAAGCTACATTGGAAGTCACAAGCCTTAAATTTGAATCCAGACCTGGCTGCTTGGCCTCATCAGCTTCCTCATCTTCTAGTAGATACATAAATAAATAAAGAGCAGAGTCCTAGAGGGTAGGAACTAAGGAAAGCGGATTATATAAAGGGAAGGGAATGAACTTTTATTAAGTGCCTACTGTGAGCCAAGCACGTGCTAAGTATTTTACAAATATCTAATTTGATCCTCACAACAACTTGGGAGGTAGGTGCTATTATTATCTTTATTTTACAGTTGGGGAAGCTGAAGCAGACAGAGGTAAAGTGACTTGCCCAGGGTCACACAGCTAGTAAGAGTCTAAAGTCACATTTGAATATAGGTCTTCTTGATTCCAGGTCCAGTGCTCTATGCACTATGGCACCACCTAGCTGCCTAGCTATAGCTAGGTGTATACACACCTATAATTTATATATGTATACACACACACACACACACACACACACACACACACACACACACACATCTATTTATGTATATAAGAGTTGATGATGTTGATCAGCCAGGGAGTCTTCAAGGAAACATTAATGTATATATTGAAGACCCAAGTATGAAGGCAGGGATTGGGGTGGAAAGGGAGACTATAACAAATGTCTTAAGAAAGTAGGGCCAGTGACCTAAAGACTGGTATAAGAAGCCGTGAGGATCTGAGCCCTATGATAGAGATGGATGGTGTAAACTTCAAAGGAGAAATTACTGAGCAATGAAAGTAAGAGGAGGTTCTGTAAGGAGCAGAAGTGACAAGGAAGAGCCTAACTCCTCCTGATCTAGTGTGTTTGGAAGGGGGTGGGGGAGAGTGACAGACAGACAGACAGACAGACGGACGGACGGACAGAGACAGAGAGACAGAGACAGAGACAGAGAGACAGAGGGAGAGAGAGACAGAGAGAGAGATGGAGAAAGAGACAGAGACAGACAGAGAGGAGAGAGAGACAGAGAGGGGAGAGACAGACAGAGATAGACAGGCAGAGATAGATAGATAGACAGAGAGATGGACAGAGAGATAGACAGAGAGATAGAAAGAGAGAGAGAGAGAGCATAGCCTATACTGAAAGAGGATGGCCAGGGAGGGGACATCCTCTGTGGAGATCCAGAGTGGTCAGTGAGTGGCAGAAAGAAGGCAAGACAAGGAGATCTAGGATAAGGACTGTCTAGTAGTAGATGAAGACTCCAGGTTGAGAAGGATAGGGATTGGGAAGGCAGTACTGAACTGGGTTGGAGAGGAGTGAGGGTGCAGGGAGAGAGATGCCAAGGGAAATGCCTGTGGTGGTTTTTGTGCTTTTAAAATCTCAGCAAATGGCAAGTGAACCACAGGGATTCAGAGAGCAGGCAGTGGGAATTTGCTAGCCCATAGACTTGATGGAGAACCAGTTGTTAGGGGCTCCTGATGATGGAGCAGTGATGTTAGCTTCTGTGGTGGGTTTGCTCTCCACATACCTAGGAGCTGGGGATGGGGGTCTTGGAGGTATTAGGGTAGGTACGAGTCTCTTGGCACTGGACAGAGTTCACATTAAAATGAGGGGAGGTAGAAGAGAGACACACACACACAGACAGAGACAGACAGACACAGAGAGGGCCAGAGAGAAGGGGGAGAGAAGGACACAAGAGCATAGATTTGGAGCTGGAATAGAACCTCTTATTTTTTAAATGAGGAAACCCATTCCAAGAGAGGTTAAGTGACTTGCTCAGGGTCATGCAGGCAGCGCTGGAAGAGCTAGTCTTCTAGGCCAGCTTTCAAGATGGCTGGGAACGAAGCTCTCCCAGCATCATCTAGTGGACATTGTACTCTGACTTAGAGGGAGGGGGTCCTGGCTTCAAGGCTCTCATCTGATACACACTAGCTGAATCACCATGAATGATTCACTTTCTAAAAAGCCTCAGTTTCCTTGTCTGTAAAGTTGAGGAGGTTGGGCTTGGTGACCTCTGATTTTCTTCTGGCTCTAAGTCTCTGGTCCTATAGGATGAGCCATCTCCCAGCAGCACTGGCTATGTGCTCTGCATTATAGGTTCTAAGGCTCTTTGAGCTCCAGGAGTCTACGATGTAATATAAGATGTCAATCAAGAAAGAGGAGGTAGAAACGAAACAGGGAAGTTGAGAAATGACAGATCACAAGGACTTGGGGGCTTTTAAAGGCAAGTCTCTTAGGCCCATATTCTATCAAATTCCTGAAATAAAAGCTTTTAAAAATGATTCCACTGAACTCTGGTTTCAGAGAGAAAATACATTTAGCATGTTAATTTGGCAGTTACTGATTTCCACAATGTCTTTTAATAGGATTATATGGGGAACCACAGAATGTCAGAGGTAAAAGACACCATAGATATCATCCAGTCCCATATTTTCCTCTTTCCTGTTTTGTAGTCGAGGAAACTCAGACCCAGTGAACTGTCAAAAGATGGGAGTGGGGTGGGGAAGGGGAAGTGTAGTCAGTGGGTCAGTGTATGTATTAAGTGTGTACTATGTACCTGGCACTGCACCAATGATGGACAGGAGGGAGGGAAGAAAGTAAAAACCAAACCAAAAAAACAACCCTTGCCCCTGGAGGAATTCACATTCTAATGACAGAGACAAGATGCAAATAAGCGTATGTTGTTGTCGGCAGCTAGGTGGCAAAGTGGGCCTGAAGTCAGGATGACCTGAGTTCAAATGCTGCCTTAGACACTGAGAGCTGTGTGACCCTGGGCAAGTCCTTTAAACTGTTTGCCTCAGTTTCAGTAAAATCAGTTGGAGAAGGAAATGGCAAACCACTTCTGCAGCTTTGCCAAGAAAATCCCCCAAGGGGTCATGAAGAGTCACATATGGCCAAAATAATTAAACAAGAAGCCTCAGAGAGGAAGGTGCTGGCAGCTGGGGGTGGTGAGTGGGATCAGGAGGCAGCCCTCTGAGGAAGATGGGATTGGAGCTGATTGATGAAAGAAGCCAGAGACACTAAGAGGCATGGGTGCAGAGAGAGGGCTTTCCAGGCATGGCACAAAGCCAGCACAAAGCCACAAGGGTGGGCCATGGGCGGTCATGTTTGAAGAATGTGTCAATGTAGCTGGATCATAGAATGCTTGGAGGGAATTAAATCTAAGAAGTCACAAAGGGTAGGAAGAGTACATTCTGAAGAGCTTTTATCACCAAGGGATTTTATATCCCATCTTGGAAGTAATAGGGAGTCACTGGCATGGTCAGAAAATCACCTGAGCAGTCACTTGACCTCTGTGGGCTAAAGTTTCCTCAACTGTAAAAGGAAGGATTCTATGCCAGTTCTAACTATATGATCCTGTGAAGTCCATCCTCTATGCCTCTCATTTTAATTCGGACAAGGAAATTGGGGTCCAGAAAAAGGTAAATGATTTGTTCAAGGGCACGCAGGGAGGAGGTAGCAAGGAAGACTATTGCTACTGTACTGATCCAACAAAGGTTTCCTTTGGAAGCTTTGGCTTTCAGGAAGGGAGCTGTTGGATGGGATTCAGTGGAGAGGCAGGCAGGGGGCACAGCAAGGTCAAAAGCATGATGAAGGTAAATGGAGTGCTGTTCATGAGGAACAGTAAGAAGGCAACTTTGACTGGATTGTAGAGTACGTGAAAGTCATGGGAATAAGGCTGGAAAGAGAGGTTGGGCTGGGTTGTAAAGGGCTATAAATATCAGATGAGAAGGGTGAAAGTGCAGGAAGGTTATTTCAATGGCTTAGTGCACATGTTGCCTGGTATTGCAGAAGAGAACAGTTCCTCAGCTGCAAACACTTTGGATCCCAGCTCTGGTTCCCCAGCAGAGCCCTGATCCTGTGCTCCACCTTCTGTCTGACAGTTGGACCAGCATCTCCTCTACTGACAGTCCTGAGCTTCTCCTCTCTGCATCCTGCTAAACAGTCCTCATTTCCTCAGTAAAGGTTAACACAACACCTTGCATGCAGTCAGTGCTGAATAAATGTTTGCTGAGTTGAGTTGACTCAACCTGGGCGAGGCAGATGGCGCTAAATGGGCTAGAATTAGGAATTTTTTAACCTAAGACAAAACTGGTTGTGGGAGTGGGGGAGAGCTACAGAGAAGAGTTGGAAGAGGGTCAGCCTTGTTGCAGAGAGGTATCCAACCTCAGAGGCTCAGGGAAATTTAGTAACTTGCCCAAGGACAGACAGGTAACAAATGGCAAACCAGGGATTCAGAATGAAATGAAATCATGTATATAAAGTGCCTCAAAGCCAAGAAGACCTGCGTTCAAGTCCTACCTTTAACACATAGTGTCTGAATGACCCTGGACAAGTAACTAGCACCTTTAGTGTTAGAGGAAACTCACTAAGACTAAGTTGTAGAGGAAGTGCCAACCAGAAATGGTGGAGGGAGTTTCCTCACCTGGGAGTTCCCTATACTAATGAAATCACAGGTCCAGTCCCTATTCCAATCCCTATCATTAGGCCAGGCCCCTGGCCTCATGGAACTGTATGGGACAGAATTTTTAAATAATAGGAGAGACATCTTTAGGAGAAACAAAGTAAATTTATTCTACAAACCTTGCAAGATTTGGGCACACCTCCATAATGGAGGAGGCGAGGTAAAAGGGAACCTGCCTTAATTTATAGTCTTAATGAAGATTCCCACCCACCTCTATCCCTTCTCACCATTGGCTGGAAGGTGTGCTTACAGTCTAGGCGCGAAAACTACACAGAGGACCAAGGTTGATCCGGTCCATTCAGGTTTTTCCCTATCAGAACTCAACTGCCAAGGTGGCATCTGAAAGTCTAGGAGAAGAAATGGGGTGGGGGGGAGGAGAGACCCTTTCTGGAGCAGAGAACAAATAGCTCACAGGAAGGTCATTATCTTCTAACATCTGAGAGAGAGGTGGGGAAGGGCATGCCTTCCAAAATTACAAGGCCAAATCCCAAAACCTCTCCATTAGACATACCCTGTGAAGTCTTCACAATTATCCATCCCATTCAGAACTAACAGTCTGATAGGGGCATGACCCCACCATGTACAACATCAAAGGAGATGAGGGCACTGAAGGGATGCCTAAAAAGTGCTTTCTGAGGTCCTGAGACAAGTAACTAGCACCTTTAGTGTTAGAGGAAACTCACTAAGACATTACCCAGGGATGTGGTTGTCTTTATCAAATGAGCTAATATAAGTAAAGCACTTAGCACAGTGCCTGGCACATAGTAGGTTCTTTAAAAATGTTTGTTTCCTTCCTTCCTTTCATTTGGGTTTTAAAAGAAGGGGAGGAATTCCAAACGTGAAGGGAGAGAAAAGGAGAACATTCCTAGTAGGAGGGGAAATTGACTGAACAAAGACTTGAAAGTGGGAGAATATAGTAAACAAAGAAAAACCGTTAGTCCTCTGGTATCTAGCTCTCTCTTTTCTGATAATGAGCTGCTTTGAAGTTAGTTAGGCTGATTTGCAACTAGCCCTTCCTGGGGAAAATTCCCAGAAGCCTTTCCATGTCTGGTAGAGCATTGCCGGGTATGGTGGGGGGTGGGGTGGGGGTGGCAATTGGGGGGGGGTGTTAAGAAGCTACCTTAACTATTGTATACCTTCTTTCTTGGGATCCTCATTGAGCTGGGAATCTGTATTCAGTCTGTCCTTGGCTCCTGATACAAACACTGCCATCAGCTGGGCACCAGTGGAAAGATGAGAAGTCTAAATCCTCTGGACTCTTTGAAATCTGCAAGGCCCTTTTCTGGCCAAAGTTGGGAGGGGTCAGGAAATGGGAGAAAGAAGGAAACCTGGTCAAGGTCAAAACTGAGGCCTCCCTTTCCCTTGACCCCCCACCCAGACAGTTCTTTAGGAGTTTTACTGGAAAGCTACACTTGCGCACTTCCTGGAATTCCCCAGTTCTGGACAGATTTCCCCAGACTGGCTCAGAAATGGACACTGTAAACAACGAAGACTTTGTACATTGATCCTCAAGAATGAATAACACTGTTAGGTGGTCTATAAGCTCAGATTTAGGAAGGTAGGACTATGGTTCTGGTTAGTATTCTGGTCAGCCACTACCATCAACCAACAGTGATATAGGATTAGATAACTCAGCCAGTCACAGAAGAGCAGTGACCAGACTGACTTACAATATCCCTGGGAAAACAGCTGCACATTAAACAGTGATGCCAATTCTTACTGATGCAATGTGCACCTTGCGTGTAATTATATCTGTTCCTTGATGCACATATTAATTGCTGAATGTTCCAGTTTTATTATTTTTCTCTTCAATACATTTGTTTTTCTATTACCATCATGCATGTATTGCACAGCTTGTTAATCATGCTTACTTTGTTGTTAGCTATGGGCACATAATCTGGCTATTTTGCATAGCCTACCAATTGTCATTATCACAGGAATCAGTTGTTTCAGCAAGGTTTGGACTCACTGCCTTGTGGAGGGAGGGGTACCAAGTGGTAGAGACCTTGAGAGTTCTATTTCTTCCCACACTGGGAAGGGAGGAGGCTCTCTTGGTATCAGAACTTGAAGGCAGAGTTTTCTGCCTTATAATGAGAATTTAAATCTTCTAGAGAGGGAAGAATTTTAATAAGCAGATTTGATTATGGGTGGTAACACTCAGAGCTATCTATGGTTTGGGATTATTGGCTTTGCTAAATACACTCTCAGAGATTTCAAGGGGAAGCAAATATCAAAACTGAGGAAGGGGGAATAGAGAATGTAAATGTGGAATTGATCGACAGACCTCTGAGTCCTGTATAGAAGTATTAAGATAGCTCAAATTATTAAATGCTGAGTTAGGCAGGAGAGAGAGCTCAAGTTAAGGTTGGCCTGAGCTGTGGCACAGAAGTCGGTTATCAAGAAAGGCCGTCAACTCTGTAATCCCTGTTTCATTACCCAAACATTTTTAGTAAAGTGAATTTTGCCTCAATTGCAAAGAGGCTGGTATTTAACTAGAGATAAAAAAAATTTAGGCAGAGAACCTAATTTCTGCCTAAACATTAGGAATTTGCCTAAGTGGGGGCTCAAAGTAATTGAACTAATAACTTTTCCTCTAACTCCCTAAAGCTAAAGACAAAGGAACCAAACAGACCTTAGGACATCATATTGCCCTTAGGCCTAGGGTGAGCTAATTATTTTAGCAAGTATTTCACTATTAATAATATGACTATCTGTGTGAGTGAGTCCTTTGAACTCTGGATATGTTTCCTTGTTTTCAAAATAAGTGCACTTGACTAGATAATCTCTAAGCTTCCTGCTAGGTCTAAATCCATGATCTGAATATCAACATAAAAATATGTATGTATATATGTACACACATACATATACACAATATATGTGTATGTGTGTGTATCTATGGGGGGGGCTGACACATATATCACTCAACATTTAGTCTTTTACTCTCTGGGGGAGATACAGTGCAGCCTAGTGCATAGGGAGCTGTCCTTAGGGCAGGAAAAGCTAGGCTGAAGTTTCAATTCCAACACTACTTACTGACTGTGTAGTCGGTTACTGGGAAAATCACTCATAACCTTTCAGTCCCAACAACCCTCTAAGACTCTGGAGATCTGTATTGGCGGAAGGATTCTCTCACCGAGAGCTCCTTACATTGATATCATAGATACCATCCTCTTCATCCGCCTCATTATTATTATTGTTATTAATACTATTTATATTCCATTTGCACATCCAGCTGTGATGCTGTTTGACAGAGCTGATCGCTCTGCTGGGGGGAAGCCATAGTGCATACACAACGTCCTTTAAGGTTGGCAAAGTGCTTTTCTTGGAAATCTGGGCCTCAGAGAGCTAAATGAAGAGCAGCAGGGTGCTGTGGAAAGCAAAGCGAATCTGGCAGGGGAGGATTTCAGTAGCATTCCTGCTCTTCTCCTGTCTGGGCCTCAGTTTCCTCGCCTGTAAAACAAGAGCGCTGGCCGGGGAGGAGATTTGAATAAGCTGGGACGAACTGTAAGATCCTTTCCACCTGTTTGTTCACAGTCACTCTTAAGGTCCTGGTTACTTTGTCTCGGAGTCGGGATTCGAACTTACGTTGGAGGAGCTCTCTGCTTCTCTCCCTTCCTTGGGGGCGGGGCAAGGGAGGGAAGGTCAGGGTGTGGGGGAGCTGTCCGGCTGCCCAAGGAGCTGTCCGGGCTAGGCTTGGCTGGGACGGGCAGGCGTGTTCTCTCCTGGGATGTCTGGGGCTGAGGCTGCCTGGTCCAGGAGAGGGTGCTCCAACTCAGGGCGCGCAGGGAGCTTCGGAGGTTGGATGGAAATGGGATGCAGGATGGAAGGGGAAGGAGGGCTGAGGTCCCAAGGCCCCTTGTAGTGTGTGTGGGCTGGGGCGGGGAGGAGGCTAGGCTGAGGGCGGTGGGGAAGGCAGGGCGGGGACGGGGGATGTGGGCAGCTTCTTATCCCGGTTTAGCCCAGCTGCATCCGCGGAGAAGTATTTGACTGACACGGGCCAAAGTTATCCCGGAATAAAGGCTGCACGCATGTGCCGTCAACCCGGATGTGAACTGGCGGCCAGCCCTGCTCCCCAGCCCCCTCTTCCAGCCCCCACTCCCACCCACCCGCCCACCACCACCTTTCCTCCTGGGCTGGCACTTGGCGGGCTGTTCTGGACCACTGAGGACGCAGCCAGACCAAGCCCCAATCCGTGCCGATCCGATCTGAGCCAAGCTACGGAATCCTGCTTCTAGGGGACCCAGGGAGCCGAGGGAGAGAGAGGAGGGAGAAAGGGAGGGTTAGGGGCCAGAGGGCTCCCCTTTCCTCCAACCTTTTCCATGAGTCTGCACCGAGCCAGGAAAGGTCCAAGCCCAGGCCTTTATTGACAGTGTCACAAATCAACTTTTTTTTTTATCTGATCCCAGAAAGCAGGGTTTTTTTATAGACTTCTTGTGCATTAGAAAGATAAGGTACCTTAGTTTAAGAGCTTCATTCTTCTTATGAGGAAACTGAGGCCCCGGGAGCTGAAGCCACTTTCAGGGTCATTGCCTAGACAACTAGTCTTAGTCAGCAGTGCTGGATTGTAAGGAGATCATAGGACTTTAACTTTAGAGACCACAGGGGTTATCTAGCCAGGTCTAGCATTCTTTTGCAGATGGGGAAACTGAGGCCCAGAAAGGTTGCCTAAATGGAACTGGAAATCGTAGGATCATGATTTAGAGCTAGAAGAGACCTTAGAAGTCATCTGGTTCTGTTTTCAAAGGAGGACAGACGGACATAGATTGACCCAGAGTGTACAGGTAACGATGGCAGGACAGGGATTTGAATGGAGGTCCCCCTGATTCGTCTTTTCCCAGTGCATCAGGGTTGCTTCTCCTCTAGTCTGACTTCAACCTTCTTTCTTCCCCTTTCCCCCCACTGTCCCATGCGGGATCTTAAAACTTCTGACTCTCTGCTTTGGCAGCCTAGCTTCACATTTTCCTCCCAGTGGCACTGCATCAGCCTTTAAGGGAAGTTGCCCTGTCCTCATCTCCTCCCTTCCAACGCCCCATTCGGTCCATCCTCCTCCATTTTCTTTTTCCCAACCTCAGACCTCTTTTCCCATGCCCCTCACGGCTCCTGTGGCGGGAGAGGGCAAGAGGACTGCTTCTGCCCGGGGTGGGCGCATGGATTTCCGGGGCCGGAAATATGAGCGAGGAAGCAACTGGTCGGATCCCGAGGTAATGGAGCTGCTCCAGCTGTGGGCTGACAAGTCGGTCCAGCTGGAGCTGGAGAGCTGTCTCCGGAACCAGCATGTGTTTAACCGGATCGCCGAGGTGCTCCGGGACAAGGGGATCCACCGCACGGGGGACCAGTGCCGGGAGAAGATTAAGAAGATGAAGTTGGAATACCGGAAGATCAAGGACAGCAGCAAAGGCAGTCGGGGAGGCCGCACGTGGAAGTTCTACGAGGTGATGGACAGGGTCCTTACCAGCAGGCCTTCCATCTCCTACAATCCCATGATGGAGAATGCGATCACCCAGCCTGGGCTGCCCGCGGACTTTGTGGAAAGTTACCATCCTCATTTCACCCCTCCCAGCCTCCCCTTTGGTCATTCCCAGCACCCACCAGAGATGATGGAGATCAAGTGTGAGCAGGTGGACTCTGATGAGCAGGACCCAACCCCTAAGCCTCCTCTCCCCATGGCCTACCAGCCAGTCTCCCCCAAGGACCAGCAAACAGAGCACAGCTTTCTGGAGAGGGGACGGAATGACTCCCCCCTCTCCAGGGTAGAGGTTCCCATCGAAACCAGTATCTCACCTTCAGGTAGGGGGTTGGCAGGGGAGGGGGGCTGCATGGAATTCTCTGCTGGTAAAGGAGAGAGGCAGGCAAGGTGACTGCTTATTCTTCTGAACCTAGGCTTTACTAGACTCTGTAATCTTAGAAATGGAAAGGGTCAGCCTCTGGGAGATCTGTCCCCTGCATCCATCATATGTCCATCCTGATTGAGTTCTTTGTAGACTGCCAGGGAGAGAGGGAAGGACGTCCCTTGGGTGCACTTCATAGCATGGTAGCTTCTAGAGCTTTGAGGACCCTAGACACCATCTAGGGCACCCTCATCACTTTACACATGAAGAAACTGAGACTCAGTAAAGGGTATGGCCTGCTCCAGATCATTCGCCTAGTGGGTGGAAGAACCAGGAATTGAATGATAGAATGTAAGCTCCTTGAGGGCAGGTACTGTTTCATGTCTTTGTATCCATAGCATCTAGTAGGGATTTAATAAATGCTTATTGACTGATGAAATCTAGGTCTTCTGACTCCAGGTCCAGCGATCTACACTGCCCCCAATACAAGGGAATTTTGTAATTGAAGAGGCCTGAATTCATTGTTGGGGAAGCCTGGTGTTAAGAATGACTCAGTGAGCCCAAGAAAACTGTACTGTTGCCCCCTCCCAAAAGCATGCTGTCTTCCATGATCTATATTCCTTCTCTGTTATTGCCTTCCTTCCTGATCTCTGCTACTTCCCCACTGCCCATCATTCTCCCAGATGTTATCACATCATCACCGTTGTGTCTGTAGAGTGTACCATGCTTAGGATGTGAATGCATGTATGGTATTCCAGGTGATGTTCACAATGACCCTGTGAGGCAAAGATGCGTGTAACAAATGAGAAAGTAGAGGCAAATGAAAGGTTAAGTGATTTGTGCAACAAAGTCACATAGTGAGCCAGTTGGCAGGGCTGGGAGTGGGTTCTAGGTCATGTTCTAAGTCTCTTTGCTCTCTTGCCTCCTGTCCAGATCTATGTTTTTTTTTTCCATATACCCCATCTGCCTCCCATCCTGATCTCACCACCAAAGGTGAGAAAGAATTTGGAGATGAGGACACTGGGGTCCTTTTGGGGTCTAACTGGATCAGCCATGGAGGTGAAAAATATGATTGGCTCTCTGCAAGGCCAACTTCATGCACATCCATCTATATCTCCACCTGCTAATTAGGTTCCCTGTGGAAAAGAGATAGAGCTGGAAGGAACCATAGAGATCATGTAGACCAACCCTTCCATTTTACAAGTGGGGAAACTGAGGCCAGAAAAGTGATGCGATTTGTCCATATGGGTAAAGAGAAGAAAAGATGGAATAGTCCTAAGCTGAACTTTAAAAAGCATCCAATTCAATTGTAGAAGCAGGTATGGGGTACAATGGAGGAAATGCTGGACTAGGAGTCTAAAAGACCTGTGTTCAAATGCTGACTCAGATGCTAGCTGTAGGACCGTGGTCAAGTCACTTAACCTTGTGTCTGTTTCCTCATTTGTAAAATGAGGGAATTGGACCCAGGGGTCTCAAAGGTCTCTTTTGGCTCTAAATATATGTTCCTCTGACCCATTGCCTGGCACATAGTAGGCAATTTAATAATAAATGTTTGTTGATTTTTAAGTGTCTGCTACATGGTAGGCACAGGAGACAAGCGATAAAGACAAAAGTGAAAGCAGTCCTTGCCCTCAAGAAACTTATACTCTACTGGAATAAAATACAATCCACAGAGAAGTAACTTCAAGTATATACAAAGTAATGTTTTGGGGAGGAAGAAGTACTAATAACTGGGAAGGGATAGCATAGGTCTGATGATGGAAGTGTGGAAGTGGTAGCTTCCAAGATGCAAACTGACTTATGCAGAGGCATAGAGATGGTAAAAGATGGTGGTGGGGTGGGGGTGGGGAGGAGACAGCAAATTAGCTGATGCTGCTGAAACGGGAAATAATGGAAAGTCATTGGGCAGCTAGGGGGCACCATAGTGCACAGAGCAGTGGGCCTGAAGCTAGGAAGATTCACCTTCCTGAGTTCAAATCCAGTCTCCAACACTTACTGGCTGTGTGACCCTGGGCAAGACACTTAACCCTGTTTGCCTCACTGTTCTCATCTGTAAAATGAGCTGGAGAAGGAAATGGCAAACCACTGCAGTATCTCTGCCAAGAAAACCCCAAATGGGGTCGTGGAGAATTGGATACAACTGAAAAAATGACCAAATGAATAAAAAGTAAACCTGGAAAAGTCCTAAGGATGTACAAGGCAGGCTTGTTCACCTGCTCTACCTTGAACAAAGACTATTTTGTGTTGTTACAGTTCATGTGGTGCAGGGATGAGAGCTGATTGGAGGAGGAACCAGCCTGCTTGTCTCCATTCAAAATGAATTGCAGTTAATGCCCCTTCACCCAGTTTTTCTTTGTTTCTGAAGCCCAAACCAGACCAGCCAGGATCATACATGTGATTAGTGTCAACTTCATTCCACAAAATCCCATTAGGATTTTTTTTTTATTAAGACTCTCAAGACCTGGTGTTCTCCTCTCCTCCTCTCCCCACCTCCTTGCCTCACCCTTGCAGCCAAAATATCTGTGGGTCATGGAAAATGAGGGTGGTGGCACAGGGAAGCAACTTGGCCTAGGGCCAAACAGTAAGTGGCAGAGCCAAGACTCAAACTCATGTCTTTTGACTCTTAATTGAGGGTTCTGTTCACTAAGCCAGGCTAATACAAATAAAAATCTCCCTTTGGAAATTTTACTCAAAGATGATAGAAGATCAGAAGATTCTGAGGTATGAGAGACCTCAGAGGCCATCTGGTACAACCCCCTCATTCTACAGATTGGGCAGTTGAGGAAAATTTACTTTTCCTAAATTGGGAAAGGTAAATCTCTCAATGAGGGAGACACATGCAGCATTAAGACTAGATTCGAATTCAGGGGAATGGAAGGCCTGAGTCTTTGATTCAGCCAAGCCAGTTAGATTAGAAATGAAGGGAGTATTACTTCCACATTCTGGAATTACCCTGAAAGCCTGGGCAATGAGACTCCCTCTGAAATTGCTTCACTTACTACAAAACAATGTACAAATGAAAACTATTATTATAAGCAGAGACAGCCTGGTTCAAATCCTACCTGCGACACTGCCTTTGTAGTCTTGGGCATCACACCCCTCAGCCTCAGTTTCTTCACCTGTAAAATGAAGATGGTAATACCTATAGTAGGCACTTCAGGATTCCTGGGATCATAGCTCTAGAGTTGGAAAGGGCCTCAAAGGCCATCAAGTCCAATGCCTTCATTTTACAACTGAGAAAATTGGCATTCAAAGCTGAAAGATCTGCCTCAGGTCAAACAGACAAGGATCATCAGAGATGAGTTCTCTGTCCTACCCAGGTATCACCAGTCCAGGGTATCACCATTCCTCTGGGCCCTGGAGTATACAGAAATGTGGATAGCATTTCTGCTAGAACTTGTCCCAGATACCTCTCCCTGTCACTTATTTTATTTTCGGTTCCAAATTCTTTCCATCCCCTCTCCCCCATATCCCATACCCATTGATAAGACAAGAAAAAATATTATAAATATGTGTAATCATGTACGACAAAATTTCATGTTAGCTATGTTAAAAAAAAGTAAGAAAGAGAAAATATGCTTCAGTCAGGACTCTGAGCCCAGTGCCACTCTGTTTGGAGGCAGATAGCGTGTTTCATCGTGAGTCTTTGGAGTTGTGGTAGGTCATTGTCTTGATCTTTCAGTCTTTCAAAGTTGATTGAGAAGGCGAAGGAGATGGCCACCCACTTCAGTATCTTTGCCAAGAAAACCCCATGGATAGTGTCGAAAGTCTGGTAAAGCACTTTATACATATTATCTCATGTTATCCTCATTAGCCCTAATAGTCGATATTATTACCCCCATTTATGTTGTTTCATTGTTTTTTTAGTCCTATCTGACTCTTCCTGACCCCATTTGGGATTTTCTTGGCAAAGATACTGGAGTGGTTTGCCAGTTCCTTCTCTAGCTCATTTTACAGATTAGGAAACTGAGGCAAACAGGGATAAGTGACTTGCCCAAGGTCACACAGCTAGTAAGCGTCTGAAGCTGGGTTTGAATTCAAGTTTTCTTGATTATTAACCCCCATTTTACAGATTTAGAAATTGAGTCTCAGAGACATAAAGTGAGTCATTAGCCTCATAGATGTAGCATAGGAAGGAACCTCAGCTGTCATCTAGTCCAGGGAGGCTAAGTGATTTGCTGAAGGCCACATAGCCTAGAAGTATCAAAGCTAAGATTTGAACCCAGGTCTCCTGATTCCAGCTCCTGTGCTTTTACTGCTGTATCAAATGGCCTTTTCTGGGGTTTGCTCAGCCCAGAGGGAGCCAGTCATTCCTGAGAGGAGGCAGCCCATCCCTGGGATTCTAAGGACCCTTCATTGAGTGATGGCCTTAAGATGGTGGGTAAGGGGAGAGCTCCCACCGTGACGCCAGAGTAATGACTCCCTTTCATTTTTGCAGGTTTTAGTGAACCTAATCTAGCCTCCTCCTCCTCCCAGCTCCCAAGTGAGGGGCCCCAGCCTGATTTTCCTACTATACACCGGCTCAGGCGGAGGTGGAAGAGCTTGAGGGTCCGAGACCCCGTGGATGAACTGCTGCTGAAGGTGCTGACATCCCAACAAGCCATGGAACAGCGATTCCTGCATCTGGAGGAGCTGCGGGTCCAGCGAGACCTGGAGCTGGAGGAGCGGCGGGTGCAGCTAGAACAGCGCCGCCTAGAGTTGGAGCGGGAACACGAGTTCCGAATGTTTGGAATCTTTGCCCAGATGCTCGGCATCCTCAAGCAGGGAAGTGGGGCTGTCCCTGGCCCATCAGCCCCGATGCCCTGGCAGGGCTTTGGCTTGGCCCCTGGCAACCCCAGGGGAGCCAGAATACCCCAGGGGCCAGAGCAGATGTCCCAGGGCTTCTCTGGGCTGAGTAACCCTGGAACCAAACACCTTCAGGGAAGCACCTTCCTCTCCAGCCGAGGGAATGACATTAAATTCAGACATGGTGTCGCTGACGAGGGCATCGCAGCCTACTATGCGGACAAATACGATGAAGACAAAAACCCCAATGTGAGTATGGGTATCTTGGAAGCCTGAGGGTGAAGCTGGGTTAGAGGGATCCGACAGAGAACAGTGGAATGAGGCTGGTCTAGACTAATCATGGAACCTGGGTTCAAATACAACCACTGATGATTGCTAACTGTCCTGGGCAAATCACTGAACCTTTCTGGGCTTGCCTCAGTTTCCATCTCTGTAAGATGAGGGTTAAGCTAGATGGCCTCTGAGGTCCTTTCCAGCTCTAGAGCTAAGATTCTGAGCCTGGTAAGCCCCCTGTTTCAACTGACAGGAAACCTTTTACCTCTGTTCCCGGGCCAGTGGGGTGGAGACCCAGATGTGTATCATGACGGGGTTTCTGGTTCAGAATGTCACAGCCTGGTTTCTGGAAACTTGACTGGAAAACTTGCTTAAGAATCTGATGTCGATGAGCCACCATGAAGTAGGCCTGAGGGCTTTGTTCTTTGCCTTGGTCTTCCTCTTTGGAAGCCATTTGGTCTTCTTTCTGCTATAGGCTCCCCATCCTCACCCCAATCCAAAAGGAGGCAGCCCTTCCTGCAAAGCAGGGGACTGACCCTCCTCTTCAGAGCCAGCAGTGACCCCATTTCCTCCCTCCCTTCTCTAGGGCATCATTAACTTTGGGATCAGTGAGAACAAACTGTGCTTTGATCTGTTGTCCAAACGGGTAAGTGTTGCCCTGGGTGGCCCTTTCTTTCTGTTCAGGCCAGCTTCAAGCGCCCCAAGTAAATGGAAGACAGAAGCGGAGAAGGTTGTCTTCTGCTTGGCAGAGCTTAGAGACAGAAGGCCATTGGACCATTGCCACTAATCAGTCAAGAAGGAAAGCAATAATGTAGTAGAGAAGATAGAGAACTAACTTTAGTGTCAGGAGGACCTGAGTTCAAGTCCTGCCTTGGACACATACTGACTTTCTGATCCTGGGAAAGCCCCTTAAGCTCTCAATGCCCAGGTCACTGTCTCTAAGACTTTAAGTTAGGGAAAAATTGCTGATCTGCATCGCTAGAGAGAGTTTCCCCTACTATAGTTCCGTGTGCCAATGAAATCACAGGTCTGGACCCCATCTCCCTCCTCCCAAATATAAGGAAGGCAGGGCAGAAGTATGTGGGCCTGGAAGGCAACAGCTGCTGCCAGGAACTCTGATGTGGGTACCAGCTTCTCCCTAAAACCTACCCCCTGCTCCAACACCACTTATACCTGTTATTGACCTATAAAACCAGAGCTAACCCAGCCGTTTGGGCTGGCTTTCCTAAACCAGCCCCTATGTCTTAGAACTGACAGAAGGGAGTGCAAAAGAGCCAGGCGTGACTGCTTTTTCCCAGAGCATTCTGGCTCTGGGGAGTCTAGCTCCTTTGGTAGTCTTCTCCATGTGTCTTTGTTTGTGTTACCCTGTGTTGTGGGTGTTCCTCAAAGAATCATGGGAAGCAGGATATACTGCCAGCTGCTGGAGGTCCTGAAATACACCAAAGCATTGAGTAATAATGGCTGGATTACAAGGTCAGTGACAGCTATGTCCTTGACACCTCCTTTTCAGCCTTTCCCTATTATCTTGGGCAGGCTTGGGCCAGAGCTTGCAACACCCTGGAAGTAAGAATAAGCGAGACCCTCCCAAGTTGAATGTCTGGGAAGTATCATCAGCCAATTCTGTGGTTGTTGTCTCTTAGTGAGAATTAAGGGGTAGATGCCCCAACAGGCACCATGGCACATGGATACAGAAGAGCTGATGGTATTCATTTATAATATCAGCCTTGGTGTGTGGCCTCTGTATGTGCGGATGGTACCTGTGGGGCGCACCTGGGTGGACTGAGGACATCCTTAGGACTATCTTGTTTTTTCCAACAGCTGAATCAGAGTGATATGCATCACATCGAACCCCCCTTAATGCAGTATGCAGACTGGAGGGGACACATGTTGTAAGTAGCCGGGGGTCCTGCCCTATTGGCATTCAAAAGCTGGCCAAGGTGAGCTGAGTGGGGCCGGGGAAGGGGGGAAAGAGTGAGATATAAGTGGACTGAGCTGTGACTTAGAAACAGAAGACTTGGGTTCAAGTTCTGGGCTTCCTACTTCCCACTAGTGTGCCCATTGGGGCAAGTCACTTCTCATCTCTGGACCTACAAAAAGAGAAGGTTGGAACAAGATGGAGATAGCATTTAAACTTGTTGGATTTCCCTTAGAATTTGAAGGTTCAGATAGGCGACCATGGTAGGGCAGATAAAGAGCTGGCCTGAGAATTGGGAACATCTGGGACCAAGTCCTACTTGTGACATATACTAGTTGTGTGACCCTGGGCAAGTCACTTATCAATGCTCAGGGCAACCTACCAATGAAGTAAGTTACAGAGCTGTTTTGAGTCTGAATTAGTAGAGGGATTTTCCTTACTGTGTATTCCCTATACTAATAAAACCACAGATAAGGTTAAAAAGATCCTCAAAAATAAGAAAAGATCTCAAACTTCAAAAGTGGGGATTTAAACACCTTTAATCAGAGAAAAGAAGTATTTCATTTTGAAGGATCTTCATGTGGAAGAGGGATTGGCCTTGTTTTTCTTGGTCCTAGTGAGCAGAATTAGCAAATTTCAATAGGACACAAGGAAAAGCTTCCCACAAAGTAGAGCCAGGAGTGTGCTGGTAAATATTTAACAATCAGACTCTCCAGGGGATATAACAACATAAAAAAAAACCAACTTACACACACACACACACACACACACACACACACACACTCTCTTTTCAGTTTAATATATATTATTAGCATTTTTCTCTGTCACTTTCTTAAGTCTAGATAATTGACAAAACAGTAAACCCAATTTGTAGTGATTGTTAATTTCTGAGATGTAAATGCTTACACCTAAAATTTAAGTGGTTCTAGCTAGCCCCATCATGTCCATGAGTCAAGCTGTCCTAAAATGGAAAGTAGTGGGGTCCCCATCCCAAAAGGTCTTCAAGGAGAGGCTGGATGACTAATTGTTGAAGAGAGAATTCCTGTCCATGTATAGATAGGACTCAATGATTTCTGAGATCCTTTCCAACTCTGAGCCACTGTG
The DNA here is from genome assembly GCF_011100635.1 of Trichosurus vulpecula. Classification (NCBI taxonomy): domain Eukaryota; kingdom Metazoa; phylum Chordata; class Mammalia; order Diprotodontia; family Phalangeridae; genus Trichosurus; species Trichosurus vulpecula. The sequence continues at coordinate 255,356,307 of NC_050578.1, forward strand.
ATTCTATGCCTGTGTCTCTGTGGTTCTTTCCATATCAGATAGTCTGAGTCTAAAAGATGCATGGCCTCCTAGGGCCTGGTTCAGGGAAAACTGGGATAGTTCATCATTCCATTCTAGCGTAAAGGCATGTGAGTTGGACTCCTTGGTTCTCTCCTTGTCTGTTTGGGTGGGCAGGAAGGAGCCTCCCAGCAAAAGTTGAGACATTCCTCTGGCCCTGGTCTGTGCCCAGTAGTGTGGAAAAGGTCTCATGTTCAATCCAGAATGAGGACAATTTTTAGGATAAGAAACCCTGTGCCCTGGGAGAAGCCGTGAGTTCCCTGGTCAGTATCTCTCTGGCTGTGTGTCTTTGTTACAGTCTTCGTGAAGAAGTGGCCCGGTTCCTGACCTACTACTGCAAGGCTCCCACTCCACTCAAGCCAGAAAATGTGAGTCACCAGCCCCATACCCTCTGGTCCCCTGCTGGTATCAGAATAAAGAGCTTGTATTTTTCTCAGTTGAAAGAAAGGAAAAAGAAAGTGAGAAAGAGAACTAGAAAGAAGGAAAGGAAAAAGAAAAAGCAAAAGGAAGAAAGAAAAAGAGAGAAAGAGAAAAAGAAGGATGGAAGGAAGGAAGAAAGAAAGCACAAAAGGAAGAAAAAGAAAGAAGGAAAGAGAAAAAGAAAGGAAGGAAGGAAGACAGGAAGGGAGGAAGGAAGACAGGAAGGGAGGATGGAAGGAAGAGAGAAAGGAAGGAAGAAGAAAAAGAAGAAAGAAAAAGAGAAAGGAAGGATAAAAGAAAGGAAGGAAGAAGAGAGAAAGAAAGAAAAGGAAGGAAGGAAGAGAGAAAGAAAGAAATAGCAAAAGGAAGGGAGAGAGAGAAAGAGAAGGAAGAAAGAAAGAGGAAAAGGAAGGAAGGGAGAGAGGGAAAGAAGGATGGAAGGAAGGAAGGAAGAAAAGTTGGATGTCTTTTTCCATTCAGTCAATCATCAAGCATTTATTAAGTACTTACTATATACCGGACATTGTGCTAAGTACTAGGAATTCATAGAAAAAGGAAGAATGACCCCTGTCCTCAAGCAGCTGACAGTCTGATAGGAGAGATAATGTGTAGGGCAAATTTAAGAGCAAGGATATAAGGTAGAGAGTCTGTGAGCTTTTGTCTCTGAAAGCTTGTCTTGCCTCCTTCCTCATCCTAACCACTCTCATATAACCTATGTGGCTTTGGTCAAGTCACTTAGTTTCACTAGGCTTCAATTCCTCATCTTTAAAATAAGAGGGTTCAATTAGATGACCTCTGGGTCCCTTCCAACCCTAAATATTTGATCTTATATCCCACAATTCTGTTTTGCTTTGCTGTCCTTTCCCAGGAGCTCTCCCATCCATCTGTGGACTACCTGGGGTTGCCAAGCATGGACCGGGCCATGTTCCCTGGGTTGGAGCCTTGGTGTGAATTGAGGCTGTTAGGGAAATCTGGGCTTTTCAGAATTGGGCATGGGCAGTGGAGCTGTGGAAGAGGACGGCTGTAGTTCTGTTTCCTCCACAGAGGTTAAATGAGGGCCAGGGCCTCTTCTGACATCTCACTTTTCTCCCTTTTGGGAGTAGTAGACAGGGCTGCTAACTCAGTTTAAATGGTTGGTTATTGGTCCTGTCAATGCTGGTTACATCTTTGCACCTAATGTGTTGTCCTTAGGTAACCCTGCTCAATGGCTGCAGTTCTGTCTTCTCAGCACTGGCCACAGTTCTGTGTGACCCTGGGGGTAAGTGGGCACTGTCCAAGCCAACCATGTTTGAGAGGCATTATAGTATAGAAAAGTGATCTCTAGATTTAGAATGAAAGAACCTGGGTTTGAATCTTCCATTTAACAATTAACTAGCAGGGTGATTCTAGGAAACATCACACCTTTCTAAAACGATTTCCTCATTTGTAAAACAGGAATAAATAATATTTGCATTCCCTACCTCTTAGTGTTGTTATGAGGCTCAATTGAGACAATTTCTGTAAAACCCTCTGTAAACCTGAAAGGGCTAAAATAACGTTAGCAATTATTATTGTCATCCTTTGAGAATGCATTACGTTTTTTGAAGCAATAGTCATTTGGAACAAACTCTGGTAAATGAGGCGGGTGATCAAGTTGAGAAATATTGTTTATGGTTCAGTAATAAGATATGAATATAAAATAATGGGTGTAGTGGGTGGGTGAGAGTACGTTAGTAAGCCTAGAGTGAACCTTGAATGAGGAAAATTTTTGGAAGAAACTCTATACCTTGCAAGAGTGAAAATTGCCTCTGTTTATGTCCACCAGACCAAAAGCCCAAGAGTGAACATTTTGGAGGAGTAAGAATAGTAATAGATGTACTCACAAATTAATAGGACATCAAAGTCCAAGAAAAGAGCTAGCAACAAAATCTGTGACCTTACTAATGTACCCCCACTTATCTATCAGATCTATTACTTTATACTTATCTTTATAACTGGGCCATAAACAATATGAGGAGAACTATGGCTTGGGAATTATATTTAAAAGGAAGAAGACAGGTAATAGGGAGAAATAAGAAGTGGCTTTGTATATTAAGAAGATATACTCATGTCAAGAAATCCCAGAGCCAGAGCAGGTAAGTATGGTAAGGAACATTTGGGTGAAACCAGCCAAGACAGGATCAGAAGCAATATTGTCCTTGGAATATACTACAGACCACCTGGACAGAAAGAGGAAATAGATGATGAGTTTGGGAAACATACCACAAGCCTAGCACAGAGACATGATATGGTAGTAATGAGGGGCTTCGGTTATCTGGACAGCTTTTGGAGCTCTTGCTGCCCAAAACCAATTTAATAACACTTTCTTGGTTGGCCTTAGTGATCATTTCATCTTACAAAATGTGCAAAGCACTACATTAATGACCACAAGGAGAACTCTCTTCTGGACCTGATTTTCACCAATGAGAAACAGATTGCTGGAACAGAAATGATAGAACCTTAGAGAGAAAATGACCACTCCAACTTAGGATTTGTGATAGAAGCAGGGGAATGCTCTAGAATCAGGGATTCTTACTTGTGGTCCATGAACTTATTTGAAAAATATTTTGATAACTACATTTCAATATATATGTTACCTTTGGAATTCTATATAATTTATGAATTTGAAAAAATGCTCCCAAGGAGTCCCTAGGCTCCAGCAGACTGCCCAAGGGGGTCCATGACACAAATAAACCAAGAACCCCTGTTCTGGATATAATTTTCTAGATTTTGACAAAGAATTTGGCAAAGATTTTTCTATTATGCTTGTGGACAAGATGGCACAAAATGGTCTGGATCATAATATAGTTAGGTTTAGAACTGGTAAAAATGTCTAGACTCATTTATATGAACTCGAAAGGAGGTCTCCAGTGGAATGACCCATAGATCTAGGCCTACCCCAGTGCCCAATTTTATCAATGACTCAGATAGAGGCATATATAGCTTGTCTATCAAATGTGCAAATGAATCAGGCCTAAGATGGATTATATGACATTATATGACAAAATTTAGATCCAAAAAAGATCTTGACAAGTTAAAATATTAGGCTGATTTTAATGGAAGGAAGGAAACAAGCATTTATTAAATACCTACTATGTGCCAGGCATTGCAAGCATTTTTATAAATATTATTTAATTTAATCTTCACAACAGCCCTAAGGTGAGGTAGGTGCTTTATTATTACCCCAGTTTTAAGTTGAACAAACTAAGGCAGACAGAGGTCACACAATTAGTATCTGAGACCAAATTTGAACTCAGATCTTCCTGAAACCAGGCCCAGTACTCTATCCACTGCACCCTGTAGCTGACTGTGGTGGTAAAATGTGATGGAGATCATTGTAAAGCTTTTCCCTTGGGCTCAAAAAATCAACCACAGAAGTAGAAGAAGGGAGAGGCATGGCTAGCCAGAACCACATCTGAAAAAAATCTGGAGGTCTTTGTGGGCTGCAAGCACAGAGTATAAATCAATAATATAACGTGGCAAGTTAAAACAAACAAAAACTAAAGTGTAATCTTAGGCTATATTAAGCAAAACTCAGCATCCAGGTCTAGGGAGGCGATGGTCACCCTGTCCTTAGCCCTGGTGAGACCATATCTAGAGCACACTGCTCAGTTCTGGAAACCACATTTTAGAAGGGCCACCGAGAAGGTAAAGCATTTCCAGAGGAGAGTGAGCAAAATAGTAAAAGACCTCAGCGTCGTGTCATTGAAGGAAAGGGAGGATGGTTAGCCTGGGCAAGAAGAGCCTTCTGAAGGCCATGATATCTGCCTTCTTAGAAGCAGCTAGGTGGGGCAATGAAAGCGTTGGATCTGGAGTCCCGAAGACCTGAGTTCAAATCCTGCCTCAGACATGCCCTAGCTGTGTGACCCTGGGCAAGTCAGTTAACCTTTTCCTGCCTCAGTTTCTCAACTGTAAAATGGACATCATAATAGTAGCACCTACCCCCTCACCCAGCCCCCAGGGTTGATCGAATGAGATAATATTTGTAAAGCTCTTTGTTAACCTTAAAGTACGCTATAAATGCTGGCTATTATTATTTTTGTCATGTTGTTGTTGTTGTGTTAAAAGAACCTTTTTGTGGGTAGATTTGCTCTTCATGACCTCAGAGGGCAAACCTAGGAACAATGAGTTAAAGCAAAAGAGAAGCGTATTTGGGATTGCTGTAAAACATTGACCAAATAAAGCTACCTAAATGTGTAATGGGTTGCTTCTGTAGACACTGGCTTTCCCTTCACTTGAGGTTTGCAAGCAAATGGTGGATGGCCACTTGCGTATGTTTTAGAGGGAGGGTTCAGTTATCTCTTGGATTGGACAGCCTCTGAAACCCCTTTCAACTAAAAAATTCTTCAGTAATGTAATTTGGGAAAAGCTTTTTAGATTGGTCTGATCCATCTGGGTGGAAGGGGTGCTCTGGGTACCAGAGGTTGGAGGCTGATGACATCTTTTCTCTCCTTTTTTCAGAGGCCCTTATGATCCCTACTCCCTTTTATGGTGGAATCAGCAACAGTATCTACCTCTATGGGAATGTCCAGCTGGTCTTTGTTCACCTGGACAGCAAGGTCAGAGCTGGGTCCCCCTCTCACTGTCCATCTAGGTGGTGCTGAACTTTCCTGGGAATGATGCTAAGACTGGGTTTATGGCTACCTTGGATCAGGAGAGTATTCCAGTTGGGAGGCAAGACACTGCTCCTTGAGCAGGTGATGTCAGGGAAGGGGAACCAAAGTCCTAAGATGACGATTCAGGCTGGTGAGCCTCAGCCAGGGTTTGGGCTTCTTCCAGATCACAGAGACCAACACCCGCCCCTTCCAGCTTACTGTGGAGAAACTGGAGACAGCCTTGCAGGGAGCCAGGTCTGAGGTAAGAGGGGAACTTTAACCATGGGTTGGCCTCTGCTGATAGAGGAAGAGAGCCAAGTATTTATTATTTCATTCGACATGCATTTATTAAGCACCTACTGGATGATATGCAATGTATTAGGCATTAGGGAGAGAGAAAATTTAGGCCGGATAACAGCCCCGTCCTTGTTGAGTTTACAGACAAACTTTGAGAATTTGGGTACTCCAGGCCCTGTACTTACTCAGTAAGTGTTTGCTGAGTTGAACTGAATTAGTTTAATTCAATCGAATGGTTGAATTTGATTGTAATTAATTGAATTACCAGCCTCCTGGCCTCTGCTCATCTGGAGCAGCAGCAGAGTTGTAGGGAGCTCCCTCTGGGAAGTCACATTCTCTTCACCTTCCTATTGTCAAGATGAAGATTTGTTTCTTTAGAGGACAGCCTCTGGATGCTCACACTCAGGCATTTCTTTCTTCCCATGCTGCTGCAAAAGCTTTTGGCTGTCTCCATCAGTCTGCCATGATGGAAGGTGCTCAGACCCTGAAGGCCTGAATGAAGGGCCCAAGTTAGACTGGGAATGACCGAGTTAAGGAGCGAGGGGCTGAGGCTGGGTTGGCATAAGGTCTTTGCTAATCCCCTTATGCTCGGCTTGGTTTTTAGGGGGTGCGTGTCAAAGGTCTCATTCTCATCAACCCCCATAATCCATTGGGGGACATCTACTCCCAAGAAGAGCTGCTGGAATACCTGGAGTTTGCCAAGAGGTGTGATCATCTTCCTCCCTCCGTCCCACTGTCTCTGCAGTCAAGAAGTCCAGCTAGGGCTGAGGAGAGGGAGCAGCAATAATTGTAATACCTCATATAGATTTAGTGATCTGTGCTTTCCCAAGCGCTTCATATCCTTTCAGTCATTGGATCCTAAAAACAATCCTGTGAAGTACAAAAGATCCATAATAGTCCCATTTTACAGATGAGGAAAATGGAGTCCACAGAGGTGAATTGGTTTCCCTGTGGTCATAGAGCAGGTTAGAAGCAGAGCTGGGGCCAGAACTAATCCTCTTCGGCTGATTTCTGGGACAGGGTTGTTTCCATTCCTGTTAACAAATTTGGGTCATCATGAGAGGTGCCTGGAGTAATACTCCTAAGCCTTGAGAAAGGCTTGTAATCCTACCTGAAAAAAGAGCAAACCCTAGAGGATTTGCCAAGGGGTCTGGCCCATAGCTTCTTCTCCTAGATGACCCAGATACTCTAATCAAGCAGGAGAGAGGGAATGGAAGACTGAACCTGGAGTTGGGAAGACCTGAGTTCAAATTCAGCCTCAGACACTTCCTAGCCATGTGACCTTGAGCAAGTCACTTAGCTTCTGTTTGCCTCAGTTTCCTCATCTGTAAAATTAACTGGAGAAGGAAATAACAAACTACTCATATTTCTGCCTAGAAAACCCCAGATGGAGTCAGAGTCTGAAAAATAATTTAACAAAAACAAAAAAATAGAAGTGATAATAGCACCTACCTCCTAATATTGTTTCGAGGATAGAAATGAAATAATATTTGTATAGTGCTTAGAATAGTGCCTAGCACATAGTAGGTGGTATGTAAGTGTTAGTTATTATTATTAAGTGACTCTGGGCAAGTTATTCAGCTTCTCCTAACACAGGGGTCATGTAGCCCTCACAGGGTTGTTGTGAGGATGGAATTAGAAAGGATTTGTAAAGCACTTTGCAAACCTATATAACTTTCTTTCACTGTGGAAACCAAGGGGATGAGGGCTGGGGGCTGCTCTTATGGTCCATGTCTTTTTTTTTTTTTTGGTTTTTCCAATGAGTTGGGGAGAATGGGCCCAAGATGAGGTTGGCGGCAGGCTGCATGGGGTCGTAGAAAGAGCTTTCTTTGGACCTAGTTTGGAATAGCAGCTCCTTAGCTTTCCATGTGGGTGACTTTGGGGCAAGCTGTTAGCTTCTCTGTATGCTCTGGGAGAGGCTCTTCTGGCCATTTGGGGGCTGCTTGGGCAGTTGATATAACTGTGGTAATCCTCGTGGGGATTCTGAGTTCAGAAGGATGGTAGTGAATGTGCTGGAACGGTCCTCCTTCCCCATCCCTAGGCATGAGTTGCACATCATCCTGGATGAGCTCTACATGCTGTCGGTGTTTGATGAGTCAGTCACATTCCACAGCGTGCTGAGCATGGACAGGTGAGCTGGCAACCACTGGCATGTGAGGGGAGGAGGAGGGAGTGGGAAGTATTTCCTCTTCACCAGGTTATCTCTTCTTATTCCTCTTAAACAATGCCCTACTCTCATTCAGAACCTGTATAGCTTGGAATTCACCCTAAAGCAGCGATGTCAAGTTCAAATAGAAATGAGGGCCACCAAATCATGCATAAGGATCCCTGCAGGTCTCATATTAAGTAGAACACCACAATGTGTATTTTTTATTAATACATTAACCCATTAAAATCAGAAAGGATATTTTATTTTTATTTCATCATTTATAATAATTTATTTTATGTTTATGTTTTAGATGGTTTGGACTACACTCAGCAGTGTTGCGGGCCACCATGTGGCATGTTTGACATGTCTGCCCCCAAATATTAGATGAAATCAGGCAGTGAGGGTAGTTGAGCTAAGGAGGCAGGCAGGTAGCAGCTGCTGCCCACTGCCCACATGAGGGCACTAACTCTTTACTACTACAAGTTTGCTGTCAGACACTAGTTAAAAGTAGAGAAAGACCCAGAATGATGATCCTAAAATTCGCCCTTATATTCTGGCTTGAGAGCTGGTTATATTGACAGCAAATGAAGCAAGAGAATCTGGTGCCACTGCTTCACAGCAGTACTTTCCTGCATGCCTGTGTCCGGCTTCCCTTGAGTTATTTGTGCCCTCCTTGGGAATGTTTGTGTGTCAGTCTGTGCTTCAGGATGCCTAAGGTCTTAGGTGTGAAACACAAACAGCTGGGTGATTACCCTGTGCTATCGACATTCCTGGAGTAAGGCCAGGTGTGTCAGCATGGCCTTGGGGAACGTTCTTATTGGACTTTCCCCTTCAGGGAAGGCACGCCCAGTCCATGTTCCCTAGGCATCCCTGCCCTCTGTTACAAGGCTGGCAATGGCTGCATGCTTTACAGCAGCTTCTATGTTCTCCCCTCTTCTCATGAGTTGGCCAGTGTCAGACATCATGGAACATTTACAGTCAGGGCTTGTGGGACCCTGATAGTATTAGACCAGGGGTGGGGAAGTTGCAGCCTCAAGGCCACATATAGCCCTCTAGGTCCTCAAGTGCGGCCCTGTGACTGAATCCAGACTTCACAGAACAGATCTTTTTATTAAGGGTCTACTATACTATAGACTTCTTTCTACTTCACTTGACCATGCTCACTGAAAGTACTGCTGAGTCCTCTGCCCTGATAGCAACTTCTGATGATTTGATGACATTCCAGAACTGAGCCCAACTCTCCCATAACCTGCCTCCTCTTGTCCTCCCTGCAGGCTGCCAGACCCTCAAAGGACCCATGTCATGTGGGGGACCAGCAAGGTGAGCATCGTCATTTTATAATGATGATGATTTTGTAATGACTCCTAGAGCGGAGGAGTAGAGACAGCTGGGAGAAGGGAGGGAGTCATGACAGATTGTTTAGGTGTGTCTTCTCTCTAGGACTTTGGTATGTCTGGGACCCGATTTGGTGCACTATACACAGAAAACAAGGATGTATCCAGTGCCGTGGCCAAGCTGGGCTATTTGCATGGCATCAGTGGCATCATGCAGTACAAGATGGCTCAGCTGCTGGGGGACCATGGTAACTATTTGGACCCAGTGATGGTGGGAGATTGGAGGTAGGATGGAGGAGGGGTATGCTGCATTATACTTGAATGATGGATTCAATGAAATGCTAGAAGGGTTACAGATTGCTCTCCACCGCCCTTTCCTGAATACTCCCTCCTTTCTGGGGGGTTTTCTGCTTTGGGCCTCTCTTGCTTCTCCTACCCTACTTGGCCCTCCTCCTATCTCCCTGCTCACTCCTTAGTTTCCTTGGCTGGATCATCATCCACATGTACTCCTTAACCATGAGTGCCCCTTATTTTCTTTCTCTCTATCTTATCTTTTGGTGACCTCATGACCTTCTGTGGGACATCTGTATGCATTTGACTCAGTTTCTCACCTGAGGTCCAGTACTACATCACTTTGGACATCTCCATCTAGAGGCATCTTCAACTCAGTGTGTCAGAAATGGAATGTAGAATCCCCACCCTCTTCCTTCCTAACCGTCACTCCTTCTCCAAACTCTTCTTTCTTTTCAGTCCACCACCACCCCTCCTTCCAGTCAACGCTGGAGTCATCCTTGGCTCCTCCTCCCTTCTTCATCTCCCTACATCCAGTTACGTAACAAGTCATGTCAATTCTTTCTACACAGCATCTCTTGTGGGCACCCCCTTCTCTCCACTCACATGACTCAAGCCTTCACCCTCTCTCATCTAGACTATTTCACTAACCTCCACTTTGAAATCCTGGCTTCTAGTCTCTCAATCGATTAGTCAACCAACAAACACTTACCATACATCAGGCACTATGTTGGGCACCAGAAACACGAAGACAAAAATGGAAGTCCTTGTCCTCAAGCAGCTTATATTCCCTTGGAGGAGACAATGTGTACACATAAGAAAGTGCGTAATATGTTACAAAGAGCTTTGGGGATGCTAAGAGGCTGTGTGGCGAGGAAGGAGTGCATTCCAGTCTTGGAGGGCAGTCTGCAAAGACGTGGGGATAGGAGATGAAATTCCACATGTGAGGAACAATTTGTCTAGACTGGAATCCAAGCCATCTTCTTCACACCTTCCAAAATTATCTTCCTGAAGCACAAGTCTGTCCGTTATTCCTGTGCTCAAGAACCATCGTGGGCTTCCTGTTTTCTCTATAATAAAACACAAACTTGGTAGCTTCTCGCTTAAAGCCCTTCATAGTCTAGGTCCAGCCTTTCCAGCTTTGTTTTAAATTTTCTAAATTACAGCTAAGTTGGCCCACATGGCTTGTCCCTAACCTCAGCCCTACACCACCTGCTGCCATGTTAACCTAGACTATCCCTCAAGCCTAGGATGTTCTCCCTTTTCACCTCTACTTCTTGGCATCCTTGGATTCCCTCATGGGTCACATCCAATGGGAAGCCTTCCTTGATGCCCATAGTTGTTAGCATTCTCTCTCTTCTCCTGAAATTACTCCGGATATATTTAATGATCCACATGCTGTAGCATGTTCCCCTGCTCAGTAGATTGTTCGTTCCTTGAGGTCAAAGACTGCTCTTTTTTTGGTCTTCCAGCATCGAGCACATAGTCAGTACTTAATAAGTGGTTGCCTCCCTGGACTCAGACATGTCATATGTAATATGAAGGGGTTGGCCTGGATGGCCTTTGGAGGCCCCTCCAGATCCAGGTCTATGATCTTTCAGTCCTTTGATTATTGGCAGTGGATTTGGAGGTGACGTGATTGAACTTAGTAGCTCAGAGCTTAGGAGGGACCCCAGAGACCATCAAAGCTAACCTTTACCTGCAACATACATAGGAAGTGATCCTTGAAAACTTCCAGTGTAGGTGACTCCCTCCCTGCCTCCCTTCTTCCTTCATCCCTCCCTTAATCCTGAGGCAGCCCCTTCCACTCTGGGATGGCACGAACCATTAGGAACCAAGTCTAAATCTACCTAGAAGAAACTTCCACTGTTACTCTTTTCCTTTCCCTGGGGGGCCAAGCAAAACAAGACTGATCCCTCTTCCAAAGATGGCCCTTCAAATTCATGAAGAATTTGGCTCCTCCATGTCTTTCCTTTCTAGTCCAAACATATCCTTATTTTTTTCCAATAAATCTTCATCTACAGGGTGTCCCAAAAGTCTTGGTGCCATTTTGAGCTTTAATAGTCTAAATTTAAACATAGTAGCTTTCATAGCTTCAAACTTCACTAAACTTCACTCTTCTTGTGGCCTTTCTTTGGACATTGCCCAGTTCATCAATTTCCTTCCCAAAATGTGGCACCCAGAGGTGAATAAACACCCTGGGTATGCTCCAATTTGGGTGTAATAGGCTGTACTCAAGAGAGGTATCATGTGTGGTAGAAAGCCTTCTCCATTAGCACAGTCCCCAGGACAAATTAAATGCTTAATAAATACTTGATTGATTTGGGACTCTGAGGGTATGGCTCAAGTCAGCAAGCATTTATTAATCACCTAGTATATACCAAGCACTGGGATATGAAGGATGACAAAAACTGTGTCCATCCTTGAGGAAATCTCACTCTAAAGGGAGAAACAACATACAAAACCATGCAGTCATAAAATATATCCAGGCTGAATTGTAGGTTATCGCTGAGGGAAGGTACTAGCATTAAGGGGGACCAGAAAAGACTTCATATAGAAGGTAAGATATGATCTGAATCTTGAAGGTAACCAGGGAAACCAGGAGGTGGGGTCTAGGAGGGAGAACATTCCAGGTACAAGGGACAGCCAATGCATAGGCTTAGATTTTGGAGATGGAATGTGAGGAACAGCAAAAAGGTCCATATCAGTGGACTGTACAGTATGTGGAAGGAAGTCAAGTGTAAAGAGGACTGGAAAGATTGGAAGGGGCCAGGTTATGAAAGGCTGTACAAGTCAGAGGATTTTATATTTAATGATCTTGGAGGTGCTAGGGAGCCATAGCAGTTTACTGAATGGGGGTGAGAAGTGACATAGTCAGACCTGTGCTTTAGGAAGATCCCTTTGATAGCTGAGTGGAGTGGGAAGAAACTTGAAGCAGGGAGACCAACCAGTAGGGTACTGAAGTCATCCAGGCACGAGGTGATGAGGGCCTGTGAAAGAGTGTTGACTGTTTCAGAGAAGAGAAGGGGATATACATAGGAGATGTTGTGAAGGTAGACATTGAAGGTAGAGATTGGGTCTTTGGGACCAGTGAGAATTTGAGGGTGACACCTAGGCTGTGAGCCTGGGTGACTGTGGGGGGGTACTCTCCATTGTAATAGGGAAATTGAGAAGAGAGGAGGGTCTGGGGAGAGAGCATAATGAGCTCCGTTTTGGACATGTTGAGTTTAAGGACATCCAGTTCCAGACATCTGCTAGGCAGTTGAAGATGCAAGACTGGAAGTCAAGAGAAAGGTTAGAGCTGGGTAAATGGATCTGAGAATCATTAGCATATATGTCATAATTAAATCCATGGGAGCTGATGAGATCACCATGTGAGATAACTTAGAGGAAGAAGAGAAGAGGGCCAGGGCTAGAGCTTTGGGACATACCTGTGGTTAGAAGTGCCGGCTGAAGATTCAGCAAAGGAGACTGAGAAGGGGCAATCGGAAAGGTAGGAGGAGAAGCAGGACTCATGAGTGTCACAAAAGCCTAAAGAGAAGAGGGTATCAAGGAGAAGACATTTTGACAGTGTCAGAGGGTGCAGAGAGGTCAGGAAGGGTGAGCACTGAGGAAAGGCCATTAGGTTGGGCAATGATGAACATCTGGTTCTGTCTCCAACCATCGATATAGCCTGGACCCAATTCCTTCACCTATTTTGGCTTCCATTTCTCCTTCTGTCAAATAGAGGATTGTCCTACTAGGTGATTGACAAGGTTTTTTCATCTCCCATATTCTGTTACTCTCTCTTATTGTTCTAGGGAGGTTGTAAGCTCTCTGTGGGCAGTACGGTCTAATCCCAAGAGTCATCAGACTTGGACTCATGAATTTTGAATTCTGGCTTTGAGATTTGCTAGCTAGATGAGTACAAGTGAATGTCTGCTTCGGTTTCCTCCCCCATAAAATGAGGATAGTAGACTGAATACTTTACAAGGTTATTGTGAGGAAAGTACTTTATTTACCTTGGAGTACTATATATCCCTTCCCCATCATCTAGCCTTGTGTTTTGCACAAATTGGCATTTAACATTTATTGTTGGTTTAGAGGGAGCCATTGTAGGAAAGAGTGGCATTTGGGGGGGCCCATCTTTGGGCCATCGAAGAAATAAGAAACTTTGGGGTCTCTCTTTCCCTGAGTAGATTGGATCAATCAAGTTTACCTGCCAACTAATCACTCCCGGCTCAAAGCTGCCCACACCTACATCACGGATGAGCTGAAAACCCTGGGCATCCCCTTCCTCAACCGCAATTCTGGCTTATACATTTGGCTTGACCTTAGGAGGGTGAGTGTGAGAAAGAGGGAGGCTCAGGGTGGGGATGGGTGAATCTGGGAATGGGGCAGGCTTGTTAGAGATCTGCCTAGGTTGAGGAGAGCTCCCTGAGTTCTTATTGTCTCCCACCCCTTACCCCCATACCCGTGGATTTCTCCCAGTACCTCCACACAGGCACCTTTGAGGAGGAGCTGTCGCTATGTCACCGTTTCCTGCATAACAAAGTGCTGCTGTCCTGTGGCAAGGGTTTCCAGTGCTTCGAGCCTGGCTGGTTCCGTCTCGTCTTTGCGAACAAGGTCCACCAGCTGCAGTTGGGTGAGCATGGCCAACTGTCGCCCGCCTTTATCTCTAAACTTGTACACTGTGGGGTATTGGATCAGATACACAGAGTATTGGGTCAGATATTTAGAGCTGGAAGGGACCTCAGAGACTACCTCATCCAATCCCCTCATTTTACAGATGAGGAACCTGAGGCCAAGTTAAATAAAGTGACTTCCCCAAGATCATACAGATCACAGAATTGGAAGAACATAGGATCATTGATTCGAACTGGAAGGAGCCTTAGAAAGTGCCCCATCCATTTCCTCATTTTAGAGATAAACTGAGGCCCGGAGAGGTACTCCAAGCATGAAGGCAAGAGATGTAATTTTGTGCACAGGGAACAGTAAACGGGCCAGTTTGGCTGCAGTGTGGGCAGGTGGATAGAGTAATGTTTGGCAAAGCGTCAGTTCTTTTCTAAATGCTCCTCCCTCTAAGCTGCTTTCTCTGGTCTCTGCTCCCTTCCCCTCCTCAGTCAGGACCACCCTTCTTCATCCCAGTTGATAACCAATGTCTCTAACCATTCTCACTCTCTATCTTTATTATGACACTTAAACATGACTGTGTTAAAGAACAGTGGGGATGTTCACAGGTCTCTAGAGCATAGTGCCTGCCCTCAAGGAGCTTAGAGTCCATTTGAGGAGACTGGACAGAATATACGTAAAACAACAGTTGTTTCAATGCTGTCGGAGTTGTGGCAGGGAAAGGTATCTAGGGTGAAGTGGTCATGGAGGAGGTGGAACTTAGAATCAAGCCGTGGGAAGGTCCTTCAAGCAGAGAGTGTCAGAGCTCAGATGTGTCTTAATGAATCAGTGAGCCCCAGACTCCTTGTCTGTGCTAAGGCCCGTGCTAGGATGAAAGAATGAAACAATTTGTTTTCTCAAGAAGTTTGTAGTCTAGGGGAAGTGTGGGTAGGGAGTGGAACAAAGAATGCCAGAGACAGAAACAGAGAACATAGAATGTTATTTCTGCAAGGGACCTTAGGAGACAGAAAACAGAATATCATAGCTAGACAAAGAATGTCAAACCTAAGAGGGACCTTAAATGGGAGAGTATCAGAGCTGGAAGGGACTTTGGAACATAGGATATCTTAGAACACAGATCTTAGAACATGGAATGTCAGAACTTGGAGGGACCTTAGAACACAGAATGTTAGAACTAGAAGGGACCTTAAAACACAGAATATCAGAGCTTAGAACAGAGAATGTGAGAGCTGGGAGGGACCTTAGAATATAGCATGTCAGAACTTAGAACAGAGAATGTAAGAGCTGGGAGGGACCTTAGAACACAGAATGTCAGAGCTTAGAACAGAGAATGTAAGAGCTGGGAGGGACCTTAGAACACAGGATGTCAGAGCTTAGAACAGAGAATGTAAGAGCTGGGAGGGACCTTAGAACACAGGATGTCAGAGCTTAGAACAGAGAATGTAAGAGCTGGGAGGGACCTTAGAACACAGAATGTCAGAGCTTAGAACAGAGAATGTAAGAGCTGGGAGGGACCTTAGAATATAGCATGTCAGAACTTAGAACAGAGAATGTAAGAGCTGGGAGGGACCTTAGAACACAGGATGTCAGAGCTTAGAACAGAGAATGTAAGAGCTGGGAGGGACCTTAGAACACAGAATGTCAGAGCTTAGAACAGAGAATGTAAGAGCTGGGAGGGACCTTAGAACACAGAATGCCAGAGCTTAGAACAGAGAATGTAAGAGTTGGGAGGGACCTTAGAATATAGCATGTCAGAACTTAGAACAGAGAATGTAAGAGCTGGGAGGGACCTTAGAACACAGGATGTCAGAGCTTAGAACAGAGAATGTAAGAGCTGGGAGGGACCTTAGAACACAGAATGTCAGAGCTTAGAACAGAGAATGTAAGAGCTGGGAGGGACCTTAGAACACAGAATGTCAGAGCTTAGAACAGAGAATGTAAGAGCTGGGAGGGACCTTAGAACACAGGATGTCAAAAGTGGGAGGGACCTTAGAACACAGAATGTTAGAACTGGAAGGGATCTTAGAATATAGAACATGTGATGTTAATATTAGAAAAGAGATCATCTAATTCAGCCTAGTCATTTTCCAGATTAGCTAGCCAACTCAGAGAAGTCTGGGTAGTAGGTGTAATATAAATGTAACGAAATAATGCTATGCTGTAAGAAATGAGTGTCAGGAGACCTAGATGCAAATCTTTCTCTGCCAACCATGTGACGTTGAGCAGGTCACTTACTGTATCTTGGCCTCTGTTGCCCCCTCTGTCCAATGAGGGGGCCTGAACTAGCTGCTTCATTTCTAACAGCTTCTGATGGCTGAGGGTTTCCTGCACAAGCCGCTCTCCAGAGTTGCCACTGGACACCTACCTGTGCATTAACCCTCTCCCCTCCCTCCCCCATCCTCTCCCCATGTCCCCACTGCAGGAATGCAGAGGATCCGGCAAGTGCTGGAGCAGCAGGCCCAGGAGCTGCATCAGAAGTTATCTGTGCCCAGGCAGCTTTTGGAGCAGGAAGCCCAGGCAGACAGCACCGAAGAGGCTGTGTATGTCCCCAGGCAGCAGGGGCCACCTAGTGGGACCAACACGGGTGACCTAATCGGGCTGCTTCATCAACAGATATGCTCACCTGCCTGGCTGCAGAAAGGCTCCTTGGAGCAATTGGCCCAGGAGCAGCCTGGGGCCTCGGATGTGCTTCACAAGCTAGCCAGCAAACAGTAGGGGCTCACGCATGAGGGCCTGGGTAGCAGTGCAGGGAAACAGCCTCCTTTTGGAGCCAGGGAGCGTCCCGTTGCAAACAAGAATGAAGGAGGTTTCTGCCTGAGCCAGTCTCAGGAGCCTTCTGAAGAACATAGATCTACCCCGAGCGCCCTCTCTTCTGGTGTCTGAGATGGGCCAATCATTTTGTTCAGGAGCTAATTTGGTGTGTTGGTTTGGGGGGGGGGGCAGTCACTCTCTTCCCCATGGTTCTTCTAAGGGGGTAGGACTCTTGGAAGCAGGGTGGGGGGCTAAGCCTTGTACCCCAGTCTTCCTTCCTAAGTAACTTTGGAGATTGTTGTTTTTCTATCTGGTGTCTAATAAATTTCTGGTTTGCTTTCCAATTTTCTAGTCTCTTGTCATTTACTTTAATTTCCCTCACTGACCTCAGTGTCTTTATTTGTAAAACTAGAGGGTTGGACTTGACCTCTGAAGTTCCTTCCAGCCCTAAATCTAGGATCTTGATAATGCAACAGAACCCAGCAAGAAGAGATAGAAAGAGAAATTTCATTTAACATAATCACATAATGTATAAAGAATTTGGAAGTCCAAGACCTACTTAGGAACTAGACGAATACAATCACAAAATGTTCTTTACAGGAATAAAAGGTAAATCTAAATGACTGGAGAAGTATTAATTGCTCATAGTTAGGTTGAGTCAATCTAATAAAAAAAGGACTATAACTTCCTTTTTCAATGCCATACCAATCAAACTATCAAAAGATTATTTTGTCAAGATAGAAAAAAATGTAATGAAGTTCATCTGGAGGAACAAAAGGTTCCTCAAGGTAATAATGAAAAAATAAGTGGGAAGGCAGGGGACCTAGAAGTGCCAGATCTCAAACCATATAGCAAAGCAGTAATCCTCAAAATGATTTGATACTGGCTAAAAAGGGAGGTCAATCAGTGGGACCCATTAGTCACACAATGTCCCTTCCACTTTTAAAAGAATGCTTAATTGGGGTCTTTTGTTTTTATATCACAAGAATTACTAGATATATCGCACCCTCATAGAAAGACTTCTCTTGTAACTGTTTTCCCCCCACCCCCATCAAGAAAAAAAAACGAAAGCAACCAACATAGCAACCGTATCTGACAAGTATTATGTACTCATAGGTCCCCGTTTCTCCAAAGAATGGTTTTTCCCTCCATTTTTAGGTTTCTAAAATTACTTCCTCCATGTTGCTGATCAGTCATGTTAAACTCTTTGTGACCCCCTTTGGGGTTTTCTTGGCATAAATACTGGTATAGTTTGCCATTTCTTTCCCAGCTCATTTTACAGATGAGGAAACCGAGACAAACACCATTAAGCGCCTTGCCCAAGGTCACACACTATTAATGGATTTGAACTCAGGAAGTTGAGTCTTCCTGACTCCAGGCCCAGCACTCTATCCTAGCCACCCACTTGCCCTCCATATTACCATTATCCTAAAGTTGATGTGGGGCTGAAAAGGAAGCAGCATGGTGTGGTGGACAGAGCCCTGGGTCTTGAGTCATGTTGTGAAAGAAGAAACAGATCAAAAGAAAAAAAAACCCAAGAACAAAAAATGTGCAATGTTTCCATCTGTATTCAAATTCCATCAGTTCTTTCTGGAACAGACCACTTACAAAAGGGGAATAGGAGACAATGACAATTACTTGAAAAACTGCTCAAGCTGACTCCAAACATTTAATTGAAAAAAACAATAACTAAAGACAAATGAAACTGAACACTGTGGAATTCTAATGTCCCAGTTTGTCCTCAAATAACAGATAGGAGAAGATACTTTTGCAGAAGAGGGGGACTAGGGGTGTGGAACATATTGGCTCAGTACTTTTTATTGGTGTGTGCACCAAAGGAATTTGATTTATTTTTTATAGGTGAACTTCTATTGAATATTCAGCCATGAAGGATGTTATTTTTATTTAGTAAATAAAAGTTAAAAAAAAACACCCTAAAGCTCAAGCATCACCAGGATAGGGCTTAAGGGTGCCTTCCTCTGTGTTGGAAATTTCAGAGTGAAGAAATGGAAAAGAATATTTATGTATAATATAATAATCCATACTTGGAACACTAGAAGACGACATCATGTGATTAAATTAGAATGTAAAACCACTTTTTTGGAGAGACTTTGGGGTGTGCCTGGACCCCTTTGGTACATTCTGTATCCTCACACCTATGGTGTGGAACTTTGCACATAGCATGGGACTTGGTCGATTTATTCATTAATTGAATGTCACATTTTCTTCCCTTTTTTTATTTTTTGTTAGAAGAGATGACTCTGGCAAGTGAATGGAGGGCTATATAGGGATGTGATGGTGAAATAGGAGCAAAATAATAAAAATTTAAATGAAAAAGCCTGGAAAAAATGTTCAAGTTCTTTATAATCAATGAAACATAAACCAACTTTGAGATACGCCCTCACCTACTCAATCGGCTGACCCAATTAATAATTAAATAATAATTTAATTAAATTAAATAATTATATATAATAATTAAAATCAATGCTGGCAGGGTTTGGAGAGAGGTACAATTATTGTTGGTAGAAATTCAAACGGATTCCCTTAGGAAGCAGGGCAGGGGGCAGTCCATACCTGAGATCCCAACAACTGGGAGGTGGAGGCTGTCCAGTCTCTTGAGGCATTCTGAGCTGCAGTGGATTATGTCAATGGGATGTCTACACTAAGTTGAATGACAGCATAATGAGTCCTTGAGAGATTGGTGGGGCACTGCTACCAGCTTGCTAAACGAAGGGCAAACAGCTCCAGATCAGAAGCAGCAGGTCAAAGTTCCCCAGCCAATCAGCAGTGGTATCCCCTTCCTTTCCAGCCTTGTTGAGATGGGGTGATGGAAGTCTAAAAATAAAGCCGAGACAAGAAATCTGACGGCTCTTAAAATTTTACAAAAAATTATCCCACCCTTTCATCCAATAATTCCATTGTTGGGTACGTATGCCCTCAGGAAGTAAGCAAAAAAGGAACATAAGGACCTAGCTGTTCAAATATATTAATAGTAGCATTATTTGCAATTGCAAAATGCTAGAAACCCAATGTCCAAGAAAGAAAGAAGATTTGAATAAATCACGGGACATTAGCGTGATAAAACAGGGATAGATGCTGGCCCTGAGCAGTTGATTTAAGTGATTTGCATTGGTTCCCACAGTCACTCTGTGCCAGAGGTAGGCTTTGAATCCAGGCCCATTACTAGACCAATACTCCCTCCCTGGAATGTCATGAGACAGATAAGGGCTACACTTTTGAGCAATATAAGGAACTACAGACAGTCCTTATGAAATAATGCAAAGCAAATAAATACATAAAGTGGAGCCAGACACCTGTGGATGCCCAATTGTGAAAAGAAGTGAAGTTTATAGAGATGCTGGAGGGACTTTTTTTTTTAAAGACTGGGTCTCCCTATTTTCCTCAGCCGGGAAGTGTAGGAGCTACTCAGGAGCCGTTCCCACACACTCTGATACTCCCGTGGGCTTTCACTTACACCAGGGGTGGGGGACCTGTTGCCTGGAGGCCACATGTGGCCCTCTGGGTCCTCAAGTGAGGCCCTTTGACTGAATCCAAACTTCAATGAAGGTCAGTGGGGGGATTCAATGAATTTTGGATTCAGTCAAAGGGCTGCACTCAAGGACCTAGAGGGCCATGTGTGGCCTCCAGGCCACAGGTTCCCACCCCAATACATTGTTTCCCACTTCAGCCAGTTTGCCCCTTCTTGGGCTGAACTTAATAGGGATGCCCAATGGGTTTAAGTTTAGTCCACTGCAACTCAGAACTCCTGAACTCAAGAGATCCCCCAGCCTCAGCCTTCCTGGGTTACAGGCTTTCACCACCAACCTAGCCTAACTGAGGGAATGAATGACAAGATATGGGTATTTTATGTGTTGAAAATAATTTTTAAAAATCTGAGTAGCTGAAGAGTCAATTTGAATGTTTTAATTGATATTTAACATTGAGTATAATAAATCATTAAAAAATGTTGAATGTCAGAATAGGAAGGGACCTTAGGAAAGTAGAATATCAGCTGGAAAGGAACTTAAGCTTAGGCCATAGAACCTCGAGTGAGATCTGGACAGAATCTCGGAGCACGAGACGTCAGAGCTGGAGGGGGTCCATAGAAAGTCAGAGATGAGAGGGACTTTATACGGAATATGGACTGACAGCTCAAAGGGACCTTAGAACAGAGCCTGGAGTAGGGATTCTAAACCTCCATGAACTTGTTTAAAACACACACACACACACACACACACACACACACACACACACACACACATTTCAATAGAATTGGTTTCTTTTGTAATGCAATGTTTTTTATTTTATACCGATATGTTTATTTGAAGCATTTACAAACAGGAATCTGAGAAGGGCTCCATTCTTAGGCTCCACCAGATTGTTGGAGTCCGAGACACAAAAGGGGTGAAGACCCCCTGTCACGGAGTCTCCTGGACTCAGACTCAGGACAGAGGCAGCTTTAAATCCATCCTTTTGACAGTCACTAATTGTACATCCTCGAACATCTCGGAACAAGTTTCCTCATCTCTAGGTTCGGATTACATCCTCTCACTCATGAGGTTCAAGTGAGATGAGGCCATCCCAATGACTCGTTGAGAATTATCCAGAGGTGTGCTGGCAAATGTTAAACGACTCTTCTGGAAAAATGCAGGCTGGACACACTTTTAAGTTTAATCTGCATCATTAACATTTTATCCAAATATATACATATACATATATGTAAATAAATATATACATATATGTATGTATATACGTACACACACATATGTGTATATATAATGTGTGTGTGTGTGTGTGTGTGTGTGTGTGTGTGTGTATTTAAAGTCTAGTTTAGACAGATGGACAAAACAAGCCTTGATTTTGTAGCGTTCATCCCTGTCCGAGGTGTAAATGCTCGTACTTATGATCGCCTCTACAGGCCGGCCCCATCTCACCCGGATCCCCTCAACACCCTCTCGGAAGTGGATTAGGAGGCTAAAGAAAAGCACCAGGGCTGCCCAAAGCTTCAGCGGAATTGGCCCGGGGCTCCTTCAGCCGGGCCCCGCCCAGATGGTCTGGTCTCCAACACTCCTCTGACAGGTTGGTTGTAGCCCTGGGCGCTCCTCCCACGGGACGAACTGGCCAGCCCCTTCCTCCGTTTCCCCTGCAGCGTCTCTTCCGGGCTCCACGTTCTCACCGAGCTGGGGACGCGACAATACCCTCGAGTTGGACTCGGACCCTAGTCTGGGAAGTAAGTGAGTTCAGCTTTGATCCTGCCTCCGCCTCAGAGGAGGGAGGACTTTACCTGATCACTCTCTCTCCTCCTTACATCGAACACCTCTCCAATCCCCCCATTGACCTATTCCCCCACGTCCTTGGAGAGTGTGGTCCAAGTCCTGGACGAACCTGGGTCCAACCTCCTTCTGCAGAGGAGAGATAGCGTTGATTTGGGGCTGGGGTCTCCCCGTGCATTGGCGTGCCGCACTTACTTGGGCTTAGCTAGCTCTCTTCCATCCCCAACAAACACCTCCCCTGAGACTGGTGTCCCGAAATGTCAAAGCTTGAAGGGACCATCTGAACCCCCTCATTTTACAGAGGCCTGGAGGAAACAGCGAGGAGACGGCTTGCAGCACGGAACCGGAACTAGAACGTAGGTCTTTCAAATTCTAGTCCAGAAGCCAGAGGAGAGGCAGGCGGCCCGTGGAGCTGGCAAGTGAGCTGGCCTCCGAGTCCAGAAATTCTGGGCTGAAGTCCCGCCGCCTACACCCTGGCAGTGTGTGACCCTAGGCACGTCTCTTAACTTCTCAGTGCCCCAGAGAAGACGGCATTCGGTTTGGTGGAAGGAATTTCTCTCCGGGGATTCTCTATACCAATGAAATCACTCCCCAAATAGTCAAAGAACCAAATTTCTCTCCAAGTCTCCTGGAGATAAGGAAGAAGAGGCCGAATGTGGGCCACGCCCCCTTCCTCCTCTTTGCCCCCCCCCCCCCCCTTTACGAACTTGGGTAAATCTATGGTCCTTAGAGTGTGCCTCATATAGCCAATGGGAGCCTTTCTTCATTCATCTTAATTTAAACTTCAGGATTGGGCCTCTCTTAAAACCTGAAATGTTTCCGTTAGGTTCCGCAAATATTTATTAAGCCCTATCATAAGCTTTGTCTCTACTGTATGTAATTTGTTATCTAAATCTTTCCAAGCTGCTACCCTTCCCTACCCTTTGGAATAAACAGGGTGGGTGGGACTGCACGAAGTCCCTCCTACAAACAGTCTTGCATTTTGACTGGTGGTTTCTCCCCAGAACTCAGAGATAGACTGGGCTGAGGTTCTTGATGGGTTGGGACCTTAGAGAAGGCTCTCGTGATTCCACGTGTGATCCACTTCTGTCTCAGGCCGGAAGCTTTTCTCATTTCGTAGAATCATAACATTTAACGGATTTTAGTTCGGTAAACTTGGATAAAGGGGTTCCTGAGCAGGGAGCCTAGCGTTAGGTTCTGAGGAATCACTAAAGCACTCTGTTAGGCTCTGGAGAGAGGAGCTTTGGCTGAAAAGTCACTGCCAGCACTCGGCTTAGCCAATAGCCTGTTATTTTGAATTTGTGTATCAGAGATGTGCAAAGTAACGTGTCTCCTGCCTAGTCTCCACCTCCTCATTTTCAGCGCTAATGGAATCTTACGGAATCAGAGAATGTCAGAACTGGGATGGAATTTGTGGACCCTGAATTCAGGTCCTCTACTATATTATAGGTTAGTATGAGAAAACAAGTCTAAAGAAATGAATTGGACAACATGGATCCCATCCAGAAGTGTCACAGAGGGCTGTTAAAAGTTATTTCCTTTTGCCCGTTCATTTGTTGTTTTTTTTATTAAGATTTTATTATTTAATATGATTACAAAAATAAAAAGTATGGCTAAGGGACTGATGGCTTCCAGCTAGAGGTGTGGTGGAGTCAACTGGTATGGTGTTGGAAGAGAGCCAATTGTTAAAATTTCAGCATATTTACATTATCATCTGCCAACACTACAACTCAAAGCTTGGTTTATTGTTTTGTTGATTATTTAGACTCAAGAAAGTGAGAGATAAAACATTAATAATGCAGATTAAACTTGAAACTGTGTCACAGTATATTTTGGGTTAGTTGTTGAATTTTTACTAGCATACCCCTGCTTCCAACCTGGCTTATCTTTGATCCCAGGAGAAGTACTAGAGCATAATTTTAAGTTCTGTATCTTAATCTTCTCCTAGATGTTCAGCAACTTCAAGCAGGAGGCCAGAGGGCTGGCCACCCCCCTTGCTTCACCATACACTCAGGACTTGGACACTACCCATGGAGAGCGCCCGGACAGTGAATCCTCTGGGAAGACAGATCAGGAGCCTGTGGATTCCTATGGACTGGGTGATCCTGCTGCCAAGTTCTCTCAGATGAACCCATACCTGTCTTCTCGAGGAAGCATCATTAAGTGTTTTCGGGATGCAGCTGAGGAAGGATATAAGGCCTACCACTTGGATGAGTATGACGAAGACAAGAACCCCAACGTGAGTGCACCTGCCCTGGGAAGTCACAGGGAGAAGTCCTGGGGGTAGGCAGTGTGGAGAAGGTAGGGTTGCTGCTAGCCCAAGCTCCATCTTGCCAACTAGGGGAACTCCCAATTGATTGTTTAACTTCAGAGTAGATGCCTGAATGATCTTCTGATGTAAGAAGACTCCTGTTGTTTACCTTGATTAGACATTAGGATCCAATTTCTAAAAATCTCAGCAGCGTAAGGATTTTCAAAAATGTCCAATCTGCAAGAAAAACCACTGAGGCAGAGCTCTGAGCCAATGGCACTTTATTTAAGGGTCCATGGCCCCCACCAATGAAATGGACCTCAGATCTTCCTCATGATCTGAGCTGCCCACTTCCTCTAGGGCCTTAGTTTTATAGTGCTAGATATCGGGACAATACAAGTGGAGCAGGTCAAAAATAGAGAGTCTGATTGGTGGATAGACCTTGCTCTTGACCTGTTAGGAAGGTCTACACAAAATACAGAATCTCATGGCTGAGAAACAGGCAGGGGAGCGGACCTTAACACACCTATCTTGACCTTCTTGACCTACCAAAGTCAATGAACAGGCTCATCGACTGATGAGCGGATGTCAAAACATCTACACGGGCACACGGGCTGGTAGAAGGGCAGGCCACAGTCTGGCAACCAAGGTCACTCATTGACTACAAGATCACGGTCATCCCCCCATGTTGGGTAAGAGAAGGATTATGAGGGATGGAGGGGCAACAAAAATAGCTGGGGGGGGGGCTGCTTTCCATGTAATTGAGTCACCTCTGTCATGCTGGGCTTGGTCTCCATAACAAAGAAAAACAAGGCTGGATGTCCTCTAGTTGGTTTCCTATGATTAGGCAAATGAACTTACAATCTGCAGTTCACAGATCTGGGGCCTAATATGCAGAATTTATAATTACCACTCCTATGGAATCATATCAAACTGATTAATACTGATTGGAATAAAATAGGGGTCCAATAAAATAGGGGTCCATCTATCACAACAGTTGAAAGCGATGGACAAAATAGTAAGATGAAACCTAACAGAGATAAATATGAAGTTACCCTTGGATTAAAAAAAATTACACAGGTGTAAGATGAGGGAGACACACCTAGGCTTTTTTGGTTTGTGTGATAATGATCTTTGGGTTTTAGTAGACCAGAAGCACTACTGTACAGTAGAGTGACATGGCAGCCCAAAATGGTAGTGGCATCTTAGGTGGCATTAAGAGAGATATGGTGTCCAGGACTAGGGTGGTTATAGTCTTGCTGTAAATACAGCATTATATTATATTATATTATATTATATTATATTATATTATATTATATTATATTATATTATATTATATTATATTATATTATATATATTATAATTATATATATATATTATATTATATGCAGTTCAGGATACTGCAAGTTGGGCAGCCTCTGGAACAGGCCTATACAGCCTGTAGCCCATTGGCCACTTATGGCCCATGGGCATGACAAAGGATTTCTTTTGAAAAATGTTGAGGATGTTTTCCTTTGCATTTTTTGTGGGAAGACTGAAATCCTTTGATGTGCCAGAGGAGGCCCATGGGCTGTAAGTAGCCCATGGACCTCAGGGTGTACAGGCCTGCTCTAGAAGAAGGCAACCAAGATGGCAAAGGCCTTTGAGACAAAACTGTACAAGGATCAGCGAAAGGAACTAGGAATGTTTAACCTGGAGAGGAGAAGACTTGGAGAGATATAATTGTCTTCAAATATTTAAAGGGTTTGTATGGAAGAAGGATTAGATTTGTCCTACTTGGCCTCCAAAGGCAGAACTAGGAGCCATGAGTGAGAGAAAGGCAGATTTCTGAATCTCATTGTAAGGAAAAACTTCCTAACACTTAGAGTTGTCCAAAAGTGAAATGGGCTGCCAAGGAAGGTGGTGAGTTCTGTCTCATTGGAAGTTTTCAAGAAAAAGATGGATGAGCCTTTGCTGGGGATGGTGTAGAGAGGACTCTTGTTTGGGTGTGGGTTGGCCTAGATGGTCACTGAGGTCCTTCCTCTCCTGAGACTCTGTGAATGAACAATGCAATCTCTTTTGGAGATTGCAATGTAAGAATCACCATCTGCATCAGATTCCCCAGTCCATCTCACCCAGGGGTCGGCAACTTGGGCCCTGTTTGGTTCCGTGCACATCCTTTATGGCTTTTAGCCACAATAAAGGAACAAGTCTGGATCCATATGCTGACTCATCTAAGTAATTCAGAAATATGTACCAGAAACAATGAATCACTAGCCATAGAGGTGAGTACTCCATTAGACTGTGTGAACTTGTACAAATTAAAGTATGATGCATGATGTGTGTGTATATATATATATATGTATATATATATATATGCACATGCACACATATAATGTGGCGGTTACAAAAAGATGACTCTTTTCCCTTTAAAGCTTATTGATCCTTAATCTAGCCCAATTACCTGCCTCAGTCAGCATCAATAAGGGACAATTTGTGGGAAGGAAATGATGACCAAGAGATAGGGATTTCTCCCCCAAATACCCTGGTTTCTCACAATGATTACATGGCACTGTCATCCATGAATTTCTCTAAACTTTTTTGCAGCTGTAGTTATATTTTCAGCTTGTATAAACAATTGAAGTGATGTGTTCCCTAAACTTACTTGCCCCAGTATCAAAATAGAACTGCCTTCTATTTTTTTCTTAGCTGAATTCACTCAGTCTTCCACTACTTACTCACTGCTCCCCGCCCCCGCCCCCCATTTCTGACCCTACATTTTAATGAGGTCAAGACCTTGTTGGCATTTCTATGGGCTAAGGAGTACTGCTTGTGATTCCTTTGTGTGTATCAGCCCTGACATGGAGCTCTGGGTTTTAAATAAAGAACAATAGAATGTTAGAGTTGGAAGGGCACCTTGTAAGATAGAACATAGAATGTCAGGAAGGGTTGATGTAAGAACATTACACTGTCAGACCTGTCAGGAACCTTAGAATATAGAACTCAGAATGTCACAGTTTGGGGGGACCATAGGACATAAAATATTAGAATTGGAAGGAATTTTAGAACATAAAATATCAGAACTGGAAGGAACCTTAGAATATAGAATGTGAGTGCTAAAGAACATTAGAACACAATGTAAGAGTAAGAAAGGACCTTACAATATAAAATATTAGATATGGAAGGAATCTTAGAACATAGAGTGTCAGAATTAGGAGGGACCTTAGTACATGGAACATAGAATATCACAGCTGGAATAAATCTTAGATTGAATACTGTCAAAACTGGACAGTATTTTTTAGTACAAAGAACATTAAAGCTGAGAAGAATTTAGAGATCACTTAGCCCAGTGGTTCCCAAACTTTCCAAATAGGAAGACTGCATTTAAATGTCAAAAATATATTAAAGACATGAACATGACAGTAGTTACACTAGTAACATATGTTAATTGAAAAGACCCATTGTGATAAAAGGTGTTATTCTTTAGTAATATATCAAGATGAATTTGCATTCATTATACATACTTTTGAGAAAGTTATATGTGTGAGACATTATTTATCAAGTATTCAGAAGGTGTGTTGACTTGTTTATGGATTTGCATGTGACTTTGAGGGCCCCTTGTAACAACTCATTCTCCCTTCATAGGGTTTCTCTTTTTTTCAAGTTGGCAGTGATTGATTTAGTCCAGCCTTCTCACTTTACAGATAAGCCATTTCCTCATCTGTAAAATGGGGATTATTTTTAAAGGGGCAGCTAGGTGATGCAGTGAGTAGAGCATTGGCCCTGGAGTCAGGAGGACCTGAGTTCAAATCCAGCCTCAAACACTTGACACATACTAGCTGTGTGACCTTAACTCCAATTGCTTTGCCTTTCCCCCTCCAAAATGGGGATTATTACAAAAATATTTATGGCATCTCCTTTCACAGTGGCAAAGAACTGGAGAATAAGGAGATGACCATCAGTTGGCAAATGGGGTGGAGGGGCTCAACAAGTTATAGAATGTGAATGTGATGGAATACTATTTATTGTGCTGTAAGGACTGATGAAGGGAATGGTTTTAGAGAAACTTGAGAAGATTTATATAAACTGATGCAGAGCAAAGTGAGCATAACCAGGAGAACAATTAACATAATAACAGCAACAATTTAAAGACAAAACACTTTGTAAGACTTAACTCTGGTCAGTGTGATGATCAACCTTAATTCCAGAGGAACCACAAGTGAAATATTCTACCTCTTGACAGAGGTGATGGATTTAAGATGCAGATTAAGACTTAGCATTTTAGGACACGGCCAAGAGGGGGATTTGTTTTGTTTGGCTATGCGTGTTTGTTACAAAGATTTTCTTTTTCTTTTTCTTTTTCTTTTTCTTTTTCTTTCCATTGGCCATGGGAAAGATGGGAGGTAGAAAAAAGTAGATTTTTATTCACTAAAAAATTAAATTGTAGAAAAGGGGGATCATCACCTACCCCATGGAGTTGTGAGAATCGAATGAGATAATGCCTATAAAGTCTTCTGCAAACCTTAAAGAACCATATAAATTCTAGCTATCATCATCATCATCATCATCATCATCATCATCATCATCATCAAGGGACCCCATGCTTTTTTCTTCTGTGACAATGAAATACTCAAAGAACGGAGGGATCTGTTGGGGTTACAATGCCTGCTCGTCCATTGCATTGGTTAGGGGTGGGTCTTCCTTACCTACAGAGGCAGGCTCCTCTACCATACCCATCTCACCTCTTCCTCTTTCTCTCCCACCTCCAGGGAATCATTAATTTTGGAACCAGTGAAAACAAGCTCTGCTTTGATCTGCTGTCCAGCCGGGTGAGTCCTGCGTGTCCAGCTGAAGATATACATACTGTTTTCTCTTGAATAAGGAATAGCCCAGAAAAGACTGAGGGGAATATCACAATTTTTTTTCTTGAGCATGGGCATGGCCTTTAAAGGGATAGCCAGAGGCCAGAGTAAGAAGGCATGGGAAACACAGAAGAGTTTTAGGCCAGGTCAGTGAACAGAGACAGGGTGCTGTCTGCTGTCTGGTGTGTGTGTGTTGTGTGTGTGTGTGTGTGTGTGTTTATGTCTCTCTGCGTGTGCATGTGTTTTTATGTACATGAGGGTTGAGGGGGCCACAGTAGAGAGAACATTGGATTTGAAGTCAGGAAGCCTGAGTTTGAATCCTGACTCTCCTACTTATTCTGTTTCTATGAATTTGAATAAGTCCTTTCTCCCTCAGGACCTCAGTTTCCACATCTGTAAAACGAGGGAAATGCTGCCTGTGCTTCACAGGGTTCTTTTGGGGAACACATTTTGTAAAACTGAGCATTAACATGAAGCATCTTTGGTTAAATGTCTTCTGGATAGTAAGCTAGTGCTCAGGTGCGACCCCATCCATTCCTTCTTGGGGCTTACAGTCTGGTGGTTGATAGAAATTTACAATTAGTCCTTACTAAGTTCTTTACAGACCGTCTCTCATTTTCTTCATAACAGCCCCATGAGCCCCAGATTTTTTTTAGGGGTGGTGGTCATGACTTGTGATTCCGTTGACACAGGGTGAGGAAAGCTCTTCTGCCCAGGCCCATTGACAACTGGAAAGTCTTAGATGTACCCTGGGTGCTAAGAGGGTACGTCACTGACCCAGGCCTGCAGACCCAGTTCTCCCTGGCTTCAGGAAGCTAGCTCTCAATATGCTAAGGCCATATTTGTCTCAGGTGAGGAAACTGAGTGTCAGAGAAGTTACGTGACCTGCTTCAGGTAACAGCTCGTGGGAAGCAGAGCTAGGACCAGATTCTGACATGTTGGCCTCCCAAGTCCAGGGCTCTTTCTGCTCTTCTGTGTTTCTCCTTAGTGATCAAGCTCAAGCAGCATCTCTTCGAGCAGCTGTGGGGCTGTGTGGGAGCGTTCAATAGCAATCTCTCAAGGACATGGGCTGGGTTCATGCACAATGCTCCTGACATGTGTTTTCTCCATCACCTGGCCTGTGTGCTTGCCCTCACACCCTACCTGGGCCTGGGAGGTCCTTGCTGCTCCTGGGCTGTGCACCTGCCCAGGTCTCACAGCTCTGCTGTATCTTTCCCCTGCAGCTGAATCAGAGGGACATGCACCACATTGAGCCTTCCTTGTTGCAGTATCCAGACTGGAAAGGACACATGTGGTAAGTAGTTACTAGCTGCCTCACTTTGGAGACCTGAGTACACAGGTGACTTCTGGGAGAAGGGGGAAGGGGATGGCTTTTTGGGGTCATAGTACTTAGGGCTGGAAGGGGCTTTGTAGGAGAAGGGACCTTAGACTAGTCTGGAACATATGTTAAAGCCAGAAGACACTTTGGAACCTAAAATACTAGAGCTGAAGGAGAATCTAACCTAGAACCCTACCAATAAATAAGTCAACAAACATTTATTACATGCCTACTGTGTGTCAGGCATTGTGCTAAGCATTGAATGTGCTCACCTAGAATGTTAGGGCGGTGAGAGACCTTACAACATAGAATATTAGAGCTGGGAGAAAACCTACAACTTAGAACAGAGAATGTTAAAGCTAGAAGAGATCTTAGGAGAGGCAGCATGGCATGTTGGAAAGAGAGCTGTGCTTGGAGTCAGGAAGATCTGAGTTCAAGTTTAGCCTCAGACACTTACTAGCTGTGTGACCCTGGGGAAATCACTTAATCACTGTTTGCCTTGGTTTCCTTATCTGTTAAAAGGGATAATAATAGCACCTATGTGCCAAGGTGGTTTCGAGGATCAAAAAAGATCATAACTGTAAAGTGCTTAGCACAGTGCCTGGCATAGATGTTATATAAATGCTAGCTGTTACTATTATTAGCATCATTACTGGTGTGACTAGGAAAATCACTTAAACTCCCTAGGCTATAGCTTCTTTGCAAACTGAAAGTGTTAGCTCACCTCTGAGATTCTTTCCAGCTCTATATCTATGACCTTATGATCCTTAGATCAAAGAACATAGAATGAACATCAGAGCTGGAAAGGACCTTAGAACAGAAAACAGAGAACATCAGAGCTAGAAGGGACCTTAGAACAGAGAATATCAGAGCTAGAAGGGACCTTAGAACAGAGAACATCGGAGCTAGACAGGACCTTAGAACAGAGAACATCAGAGCTAGAAGGGACCTCAGAACAGAGAACATCAGAGCTAGAAGGGACCTCAGAACAGAGAACATCGGAGCTAGATGGGACCTTAGAACAGAGAACATCGGAGCTAGATGGGACCTTAGAACAGAGAACATCGGAGCTAGAAGGGACCTTAGAACAGAGAACATCGGAGCTAGACGGGACCTTAGAACAGAGAACATCGGAGCTAGACGGGACCTTAGAACAGAGAACATCGGAGCTAGAAGGGACCTTAGAACAGAGAACATCAAAGCTAGAAGGGACCTTAGGAGAGAGAACAGCAGAGCTAGACAGGACCTTAGAACAGAGAACATCAGAGCTAGATAGGACCTTAGAACAGCAAACATCGGAGCTAAAGGGAACCTTAGAAGAGAGAACATCAGAGCTAGAAGGGACCTTAGAACAGAGAACATCAGAGCTAGACAGGACCTTAGAACAGAGAACATCGGAGCTAGAAGGGACCTTAGAACAGCAAACATCGGAGCTAAAAGGAACCTTAGAAGAGAGAACATCAGAGCTAGAAGGGACCTCAGAAGAGAGAACATCGGAGCTAGAAGGGACCTCAGAAGAGAGAACATCGGAGCTAGAAGGGACCTCAGAAGAGAGAACATCGGAGCTAGAAGGGACCTCAGAACAGAGAACGTCGGAGCTAGAAGGGACCTTAGAACAGAGAACGTCGGAGCTGGAAGGGACCTTAGAACAGAGAACGTCGGAGCTGGAAGGGACCTTAGAACAGAGAATGTCGGAGCTGGAAGGGACCTTAGAACAGAGAATGTCGGAGCTGGAAGGGACCTTAGAACAGAGAATGTCAGAGCTGGAAGGGACCTTAGAACAGAGAACAGAGAACATCAGAGTTGGAAGGGACCTTAGAACAGAGAACATCAGAGTTGGAAGAGACCTTAGAACAGAGAATGTCAGAACTGGAAGAGACCTTAGAAAAGAGAATGTCAAAGCTGAAGGAACCTTTGAACCTTGTCCTTCAGAGGTGGAACTCTCCATAAGTCTGGGGGGAACCCTAAAAGTATCCTGATGTGGCTTCGAGATCCATCATTGCTACCTCATTCCATGTGTTTGTTTGCTTGTTTTATAGGCTGCGGGATGAAGTGGCTGGGTTCCTGTCCTACTACTGCAAGGCTCCTGTTCCCCTCAAACCAGAGAATGTAAGTAATCCTGTTCTTCAGCTTTTCTTGACATTAGCCCCCTGGGATCCTTGAGGGTAATGAGTGTGCTATCTGGGTGGGGGGATGGGGGCTAGCCTAGCTGCCTTTTTTCTTAGTGTGTGTTAGTAACCTTTGAGGAAGGATTTATCTTCCTTTCCCTACTCTGGGTTGGAGGTATTCATATACCCATCCATCCATCTCATCAGACAACAAACCTTTCTTAAACACTTACTGTGTAGTGTGCAAGGGGTGATGCAGAGTTTAGATAAGATTCCCCATTCTGACAGAGCTTCTGGTGCTGTAGGGAACTAGAGGGAGGGAGGGAGGGAGGGAACAAGCACTTATTAGGCATCTGCTATATGCCAGGCACTATAGTAAGAGCTTAATAAATATTGTTGCATTCGAACAAGACACAAGCACTTTTAAAAGTATTATTATAATTGCTGACTATCATTTTACATATCTTGTCTCATGTAGTCTTCACAACCACCTTGTGGAAGGTGCTATCTTTATCCCTCCTTTACAGGAAAGGGAAACTGAGGCACAGGGGAGCACTAGTTAAATGACCTGTCTAGGGTCATGCAGCTAGTAAGGAATAGACCTCAGCTTTGAACCCATATGTTTCTGTTCCCTAACCACCAGGTTGCCTCCTTTAGACATTCTTTTTTTGGACCAGCCTTATGATATCCTTGGTTTAGGGAACTACCGGTGAAGAAACCCCCTCTACCACTGTAGGTTGGCACCTGTTGCACACCATCCTGCCTTCTTTGATTAGTATAATATCCCTAGTGAGTCAGAGATTGGCAAAACAAATGAGGGGTGTTGGGAAGGGAGGGAATAGGAACCAATGAGGGGATCAGAGAGGGCTTCATGGAGGAGGAGGTCTCATTTGAATTGGCTTTTAGAAACAGGAGCAATGCAGGGTCTAGCTGTGATTCACTTGGCTCTGTGATTCTTTCTTGAACCATCTGTCCCCCCTCCCTCCCCAATCTGAGGTGCCCTTAGACTGATCACAAGATCTCTATCTCCTGTCCTGTCAAGTCAAGCCTTCTCAGCTGGGTTTTCACTTGACCTAGGAGCAGGAGCCTGAGCAGGAAGGGCCTTTGGGCACAACTTTCCCTTCTCTCCCCCTGCCCCCAGCCCCATAAGCCTGAGGGAGAGGAGATGGCCAGGCCTCTCCCTCCAGGTGGAGCAACTTCCCCTTGTCAAAATCTTTCTGGTCATTGCTTTTTCTGGAGATGCCCTCATCTTTGTCTCTTCTGTACCTAGTGGAATCTAGATAGCACAGTGGATAGAGCACTGGGCCTGGAGTCAGGAAGACCTGAGTTCAAATCAAAGAGACCTTTATGTGTGACCCTGGGCAAGTCATTTAACTTGTCTGCCTCAGTTTCCTCAACTGTAAATGGGGATAATAATAGTACCTAACTGTCAGACTCAGACATGATATTTGCAAAACACTTAGCACAGTACCTGGCACATAGTAGGTACAATACTTAATAAATGTTCCTTCCTTCCATTCCTCCTTCCCTCCCTCCCTCCTTTCCTTCCTTCCTTCCTTCCTTTCTTCCTTCCTTCCTTCCTTCTTCCTTCCCCTCCCTCCCTTCTTCCTTCCTACCTTCCTTCCTTCCTCTTCCTCCCTCCCTCCTTCCCTCCTTCCTTCCTTCCTTCCTTCCTTCCCTCCTTCCCTCCCTCCCTCCCTCCCTCCTTCCTTCCTTCCTTCCTTCCTTCCTTCCTTCCTTCCTTCCTTCCTTCCTTCCCTCCTTCCTTCCTCCCTCCCTCCTTCCCTCCTTCCTTCCTTCCTTCCTTCCTTCCTTCCTTCCTTCCTTCCCCCCTTCCCTCCCTCCCTCCTTCCTTCCTTCCTTCCTTCCTTCCTTCCTTCCTTCCTTCCTTCCTTCCCCCCTTCCCTCCCTCCCTCCTTCCTTCCTTCCTTCCTTCCTTCCCTCCTTCCTTCCTCCCTCCCTCCTTCCCTCCTTCCTTTCTTCCTTCCTTCCTTCCTTCCTTCCCCCCTTCCCTCCCTCCCTCCTTCCTTCCTTCCTTCCTTCCTTCCTTCCTTCCTTCCTTCCTTCCTTCCCTCCTTCCTTCCTCCCTCCCTCCTTCCCTCCTTCCTTCCTTCCTTCCTTCCTTCCTTCCTTCCTTCCTTCCTTCCCCCCTTCCCTCCCTCCCTCCTTCCTTCCTCCCTCCCTCCTTCCTTCCCTCCTTCCTTCCTTCCTCCCTCCCTTCCTTCCTTCCTTCCTTCCTTCCTTCCTTCCTTCCTTCCTCTTCCTCCCTCCCTCCTTCCCTCCTTCCTTCCTTCCTTCCTTCCTTCCTTCCCTCCTTCCCTCCCTCCCTCCCTCCTTCCTTCCTTCCTTCCTTTCTTCCTTCCTTCCTTCCTTCTTCCTTCCCCTCCCTCCCTTCTTCCTTCCTTCCTTCCGTCCTTCCCTCCCTCCTTCCTTCCTTCCTTCCTTCCTTCCTTCCTTCCTTCCTTCCCTCCCTCCTTCCTTCCTTCCTTCCCTTCCTTCCTTCCTTCCTTCCTTCCTTCCTTCCTTCCTTCCTTCCCTCCTTCCCTCCCTCCTTCCTTCCTTCCTTCCTTCCTTCCTTCCTTCCTTCCTTCCTTCCTTCCTTCCCTCCTTCCCTCCTTCCTCCCTTCCTTCCTTCCTTCCTTCCTTCCTTCCTTCCTTCCTTCCTTCCCTCCTTCCTTCCTTCCTCCCTTCCTTCCTTCTTCCCTCTCTCCTTCCTTTCTTCCTCCTTTCCTTCCTGTGTCTCCTCAGGTGGTTGTGGTGAATGGCTGTGCCTCTCTCTTCTCTGCCTTGGCCACAGTCCTGTGTGATCCAGGGGGTGAGTGAGCTTTCCTGAGCCATGGGGTGCTGGGATCTGGGTTGTGACATGACCATGAGTAAGCAATAGTACTCCAGGCACCAGGCTTAAAGGAGTCACCTTCACATCAAGAGTGAGAGCACCATTTTTCCATTTTTCTAATTCCCTCTCTAAATATTAGATCTGGAAGGGAATTTAGTGTAATTCAGGAATTCTTAACTTAGTATTTATAGATACCTCCAACTTCCCAACCCCAAAATTTGTCTGTGGACAAATTTTAGGGGGTCCGTGAAGAAAGATTTTAGAGGGCCCGTGAAGACAAATTTTAGAGGGTCCACAAAGACAGATTTTAGAAGGTCCATGAGCTTGGATGGGAAAAAAATTACATTTTTATTTTCACTCACCTCTAACTGA
Organism: Trichosurus vulpecula; assembly: GCF_011100635.1. NCBI lineage: Eukaryota > Metazoa > Chordata > Mammalia > Diprotodontia > Phalangeridae > Trichosurus > Trichosurus vulpecula. The sequence goes on from NC_050578.1 coordinate 255,391,829, forward strand.
AATTTAGCATTTCTTTCCATTATGAATATGGCATTATTCCAAGAAGGGTTCTGAGTAGGCTTCACCACACTCTCAAAAGGATTCACGATATAATAAAGGTTGAGAACCCCTTATTTAGTTGAACCTCCTTGAGTTTTAGAGGAGGAAACTGAGGCTCACAGTGATGTGCCCAAGGCCACACAGGTAGTAGATAAAAGAGCTGGGATAGGAACCCAAATCTTTTGACTCCAAATTCAGTCATAAATATTATAACATATTATATTGTATATTAGATAAAATACATGATAATAAATTGTATTGAATAATATAATAATAATTATTTCATATTATTATTATAAATTATTTAATTAATTGTTAATAAATTTTTACATATTATTCAGATATGATGTATGGGGTACCTGTTGAACTGTGTTAGTCTTTTGTTCACTGTGTTATACTGTATTCCACAATAAAACATTCTCTTTCAGAAGGAAATAAAAAGGTCGATGCCAACATTTCTGTGAAACCTAATATTTCTGCTCAAATTCCCCTGGGTCAGGATTACCTTTATACAATCATTGGTTTAGAGCTGGAAGGGACTTTAGAGGTGATTAAGTCTAACCCCATCATTTCATTTTCCCCCTTTTAAACATATTAATTTTTTGTATTAACAAAAATTTTCTTCTCCCACCTCCTCTTCCAGTTGAAAAAAGAAAAGCAAAATCCTTGTAACAAATATGCACAGTCAGGCAAATCCCCTCATTTTACAGGTATAAAATCTCAGCTCTCCACTGTCTCTCACCCCTGATATCCAGCCTATTGCCAAGGCTTGTCCCACAAGCTGGGATTTGAACCCAGAATCTCTGATTCCACTGTGCCACATTGCTGTCTTAACTTTGGGGTTGGAGTGTTGGGAGGTGTAAAAATCTTCTAGAGCAAAAAAACTCCTTATAAATATTCCTGAAAGACAGAGACAGTTGGGATGGGCCAGGAGATGAAGGATGGGGATGGGGTAAGCAGAGCTGACTGTGATGCTTGGAGGAAATCTCATTAGAATGACGGCCTCTCCTACTCTTTGCTTACAGAGGCTTTTCTGATCTTCAGCCCTTATTATGGGGCCATCACTCAACATGTATACCTCTATGGGAATGTTCGTCTGGTCTATGCCCACCTGGACAGTAAGGTAAGAGATTCCGGGACTCCCATACGGGACCTGAGCTTTGTGGTTGGATCTCAAGAAGAAAAGGGAATTTTCTGAATTTTGAAGTGGGCACTAAGGTGGAGAAGGCAATGCATTTGAAGTATCCAGGACTAGGGGTGAAAACGAAGTCCCTAATCACCTCCCAGATAGTTTAGGGCTAATACAAGGTGATTGGTTAGTATTCTTAGTGGCCCTCAAGCTCTGTCCTCTGGAGAAGAAATGGAATGCCAATGTCTTGTCCTCAGGGAGCTTACAGTCTAATGGCAAGATGGGGATGGCGAGGCACATACTTGTATGTATATTCACCAGGCACAGACATCTATGTGAAAGGTAGTTCCTCCAATCAATCAATAAGAATTTACTAAGCACCTCTTATTTGCCAGGCATTGTGAAAGACACTGGAACTACAAAGACAACGGTGAAACCTTGTCTTCTTCCAAGTGGCTTATATTCTATCAGGTGACAACATGGACATAATATAACATAATTTAAAAAAATAATGATAACTAGCATTTATATAGTGCCAACTATATGCCAGGCACTGGATTAAGCTGGATTTACAAATAATATCTCATTTGATTTTCACTGGATCGTATCCTGCCTGGGAGATAGGTGCTATTATGGTCCCCATGTTCACAGATGAAGAAATTGAGGCAGACAGAGGTTAAGTGTCATAAGTATTTACAAAGTATATGCAAAATATATGTAAAGGATTTTTAGGGGGCTGCCACTAGGAGGTGTGGCAATTGGGAAAGGCCTCATGTAGAAGATGGCTCCTGGGCTGAGTCTTGAAAGAGACTAGGGATTCTAAGAGATAGGGGTAAGGAAGGAGTGCATTCCAGGGGAACACCCAAAGCAAAGACAAGGAAATGGAGGCTGTGCATGAGGGAGAAATAAGAAAGCCAGTTTGACTAGTCTGTAGGGAATAGAAAGGAGAATAATGTGTAATAAGGCTGGAAAGATACACTGGGGCCAGGTTATGACAGCATTTAACTGCCAAAGAGGGGACATTATTTGTAGTCCTAGAGGTGATAGGGAGCCATAGAACTATGGGGAAGGAGGGGGAGGGAAGGACTTAGTGTTTGGGTCTCGTCAGCCAATGGGATTTAGCACAAGTGATTTGAAAGGTCTTTCTAGGTCACTGGGATGGACAGCTGCCCCTTCCAACCCTTGGTCAAGAAGCTGGAGATAGCCCTTCAGGGAGCCAAGTCTGAGGTATGTGGATCTCAGCCCCAAACCAATGATGACTCCAGTTGCCGAGGCTGATTCCTTCCCAGGCTGTGAAACCTGTGGGGTTCACTTGGGTTGTAGGGGCATGATGAGAAGTAGGTGGCTCTTCTGAGTAGGAAATGACCACACAAAGATTTATCTTCTTCAACAGATTGTTGTGTGACCTCAGACAAGTCAGAAACTGAGTCTCAGTTTCCTTTTCTGTAAAATAAAAGTATTTTCTCTTCAGAGATGAGAATATCTAGCATTTCTATGGCATTTTAAGATTTGCAAAGCACATAACTTATGTTTTGTCCTTTGATTCTCATGATATCCCTGAGAGAGAGGTGCTATATTATCTTTATTATATAGATAAAGAAACTGAGTCAGAAAGAGGACTACATAGCTAAGGGAGTTTCTGAGGCAGGATCTGAATGGAGGTCTTCTAGATTCAAGCCCATTACTATCAAGTGCACCCCCTGCCATCTCTGATTTCCGAAGGTCTTTCTAGCTCTAACAATTCGTATCATTCAGTGACATTATCCTGAGTCATGATTCTTGATGGGGGTGGGGTGGGTTGAGGTGGCAATGGTGGTGGTAGATAGAGGTAAGTTAGGTGCTTCCTGATCCAACTCCTCCATCCACACCACTCATGTTGTTTCAGGGAATTAATGTCAAAGGCCTCATTCTCATCAACCCCCAAAACCCTCTGGGTGACATCTACTCTCAGGAACAGATGCAGGAGTACCTGGAGTTTGCAAAGAGGTGTGGTCTCACCCGTCCCTCCCTGCCCCCCCCCCTATACTTGGGTGAAAAGATGAAGCCCTCAGGTGCTGGGCCTTGGTGTATGTGTTGGTGAGAAAAGATAGAATCCCTTTCCTTCTAAAATATGGATTCCATCTACTGGTAGTAGGTTGGAGATGAGGGATTTAGGGTATAGTAGGGCAGGGGGCTGTCTAATGGCCAATTTCTACCTCCCCCTCCCAGGTTGGAAAGAGAACAGTGGTCAGTCATTAAGAGTTGCTTTGTAGATGTTGGGATAGACCATACAGTTCCTGGTATTCCGTGATGAACAATAGGGACCAAGATGTCACCCTCTGCCACCAGCCTATGGTGGAGCCATTTTACCATCTCTCCTTTCCTCTGACCCAGGCACGGGCTTCACGTGATAGTGGATGAGGTGTACATGTTGTCAGTTTTTGATGAGTCTGCCAAGTTCCAAAGTGTCCTGGGCATGGACAGGTAAGGGCTGGGGCTGTGTTGGTGAGAGATGGGACACATTCCCCACTCCCTAGAAAACCCCTGATTAGAGCATGTCACCCTGGGATATGGCCTGATGTGGGAGTGAGTACTCCATCATCTGAGACCCTTTCTGTATGGCCCAGCCTCATGTATCCTGCATGTCCTACACTCTGAGGCTTCCTTCTCCTGAGCTCTTAATGTTGTCATTCCGAGGGGTAGCATGGTGTTGTGAAAAGAAGGCTGTGCTTGGAGTCTGAGGACCTGGCTTAAATCCCATCTCTGAGGCTTGCTACCTGTGTGACTCAGTCTCAGTTTCTTCATCTGTAAAGTGGGGACAAGTATAGCCCCTAAGTCACAGGGTTTTTATGAGGCTCTAATGAGGGAATGTATATGCTCTGTAAATGTTGAAGTACCGTATCAGTGCCAGCTGTTACCCTTAATTCATTGGTTCTTTGAAATGACTGTGAGATATGTTAGGAAATTAAAATCCTCGTTTCTCAGATGAGGAAGCTATGGCTCAGAGGATGTATTGATTTGCCTTTGGTCACACAGCTAGTGAATATCAGAGCTAGGGTTTGACCCAAGGTTTCCTGATTCTGGAAAAACACTGGGTTCTTTCCACTGCATTGGGCAGCACAAATAAGGAAAACTGACAAGGAGAAATTCAGTGATTTACCCAGAGCTCAGTGACAAAGTCAATGGCAGTCAGAGCTAGACCTGTCATTCATTGACTACTGAGGGTTATGTGCTTTTCCTACTGGATCATATTCTATCTCCGATTCCTTTATGCATATTCTCACTACAGGCTTCCTGATCCTCAGAGGACCCATGTGATATGGGGGACCAGCAAGGTGAGCCCCTCATCAGATCAGACTCAGGGGTATTGGAGTGAAAGAAAGAATGAATTTCCCCTGGGGGGTTGGGGAAGGGCTGGCCACCATTTGGTGTCTTTTCTACAGGACTTTGGGATCTCAGGTTTTCGCTTTGGCACCCTCTACACAGAGAACCAGGATGTAGCCAATGCTGTGGCCTCCCTTGGTTGTCTGCATGGCATCTGTGGCACTGTCCAGTACCAGATGACACAGCTGCTTCGGGACCGAGGTGACACAGCTGGGCTTCTGACCTGAAGCTGGGAGTCTTGGGCTCAGTAAAAAAAAAAAAAAATAGGGAGTGATGTGGAAAACTGCATAGACAGTAGGATTTGCCCATCTTCCCCACAGTGATGGGTCTTGAAAGTAGATAGGGAGGAGAAGCTTCTACTGTTGAAATCAGTGGGGTGATGTTTTAGAAGCAGAATTGGTGGGGTGGTACAATTTCTCTTTGGGGCATCCTTCCACCCGAGCAGACTGGATCAACCAGGTATACCTATCTGAAAACCATGCCCGGCTCAGGGCTGCCCATGCCTACATCACAGAAGAGCTAGAGACCCTGAACATCCCCTTCCTCAGGACCAAAGCTGGTTTCTTTGTCTGGATAGACTTGAGAAAGGTAAGGACAGTTATGGGTTGGGGCCAATTCGAGATAAAGGAATGATTTATTCATTAGTTGAACAAGCATTTAATGTGCCTGGAGCTGACCTAGGTGCTGGAAACCCAGAGACAACAATGAAATAGACCTTGCCTTCAGGGAGCTTATATCCTATAGCAGGGGAGGGGAAGAAGATTCCAAATTCAAATAAACAAATGCAAAAAATATACAAAATAATTAGAAAGTAATTTTGGATAGGGGAGAAAACTAGCAATGACTATGGAGAGGAGATGGGGGAGATCAGGAAAAGTTTCATGTAATGAACAGTGTACTTGGAAAAATTGTCTGGATCCAGATTGTGAAGGATGGTAAATGTCGAAAAAAAAAAGAGTGTTTTCCCTGGGAGCCACTAGACCTCCTTGAAAAGTGACATAGAATTGAGAATGGATGTAACCCAATGTTAGCTTGGCAGCTGTGTGGAGGATGGTCTCAGAGTGAGAGGTTTGAGGTTGGGAGACCAAGAGGGATTGTGGTAGGAGCTGCCCATGAGCTTCTCTCTTTAAGTCTCCTAACTTGCTCCTAGTACCTGTGCATGGACACCTTTGAGGAGGAGTTCTCCTTGTGGCACCGTTTCCTAGACCACAAGGTGCTTTTGTCCTGTGGAAAGGCCTTTGAGTGCAAGGAACCCGGCTGGTTCCGCCTCGTCTTCTCAGACAAGATCCATAGGCTGAGGCTAGGTGAGAGGGAGATTCGCCCTTTTCCTCTCTTCTTCCCACTATGCTGGTGAACTCTGGATCCCTAAAATTGTCTCCATATCTTCCTGTCTGGCTCTTTCTTTTCCTCTCCCTTCCTTTTGAACTCCTGGGTCTTGCTATTTGCCCTGCAGCTCCTCCCTTAGCACTTCCCAGCCTTTCCGTCCACCCGAAAGCTGAACCCTCCTCTATTTGTTATTTCTCTCAGAGCGTGAGAGCCTTGAGAGCAGGGGCTGTTACTTTCCCATTTCTACTTGTACCTCCCAAGGGTATTGTGAGGATCATATGAGTGAGATACTATTTGTAAAGTGCTTAGCACAGAGCTTGGCACATAATGAGCACTTAATGTTTTCTTCTTTGCTTCTTTCCTCCCTCCCTCCTCCCTTCTCCTTCCCTTCTTTCCCTTCCTTCCCTTCCTTCCCTTCCTTCCTTCCTTCCTTCCCTTCCTTCCTTCCTTCCTTCCTTCCTTCCTTCCTTCCTTCCTTCCTTCCTTCCTTCCTTCCTTCCTTCCTTCTTTCTCTTCCCTTTCCTTCCTTCTTTTCTTTCCTTTCTTTTCCTTCCATCTGTCCTTTTATCCTTCCTTTCTTCCTTTGTCTCCTTACCTTCCTTCCTTTTTGTTTCTTCCTTCTTTTCCTTCCTTTTGCACTTTTGATTTCTTTTTTCCTTTCTTTTTTCTTTCTTTCCTTCTCTTCTTTCCTTATTTTTTCTTTTCCTTCCTTTTTCCCTTTCTTCCTTCCTTTTCCTTTCTTCCTTCTTTTCCTTCCTTCTGTCCTTTTTTCCTTCCTCTCTTCTGCCTTTCCCCTTCCTCTCTTCCCTTCTATTTGTATTTCTAATGCTTAGCTAGCATAAAGTAATTGCCTAATAATTCTTTCATCCATCCACCAATCCATTAATATCTATTCATTTATTTGATTCAATTTGACCAATCCTTCCTACATGCTTCCTATGTGTAAGGCCTTTTCTCAGAATTGGAAATATAATGACAAAGTCCATTAAACAAGCATTTATTAGACTCCTATTGTATGCCAGGCACTGTAACAGGAGTTGGGGATATAAGACAAAAATGAAGCAGGTCCTGCCCTTAAGGAGCTTCTTGCCTGTTAAGGGGATTGAGACATTGATCAGTCAATCATTCGGAATTTATTAAGTGCCTGCTGTGTACATGGCATGTGGGAGTTCTTAGAGAGTGTAGGTTCTATCAGATTGGGGTATAAATAGCTAAAATACAAACTCAAGTGTGATGGGCCCAAGAGGAGATCCAGAAACAGACAGTGCAGAAAAGCTTGAGAGCAGGGAGAGCTCTCTTAACAGAGTTAACTGTAAAGGCTTCATAGAGAAAGTGGCCACAGAGCTGAGCCTGATGGGAAAAGGACTCCATCAGGAAGATTTTCCCTGTGACTTCTCTAGCCCCTTGTAGAGACCCAGGCCCCTCAGATTTTCTTATTGACACCTGCAATGCCTACTGGCACCTCCAATGCTGCTTGATCCTTCCTTTCCTTCCCTAGGCATGCAGCGGATCCGGGAGGTGCTTGAGAAGGAGCCCCAGGTGGCCAAGACCCCTTCACCCAGCCAGCCCGTGGAGAAGAGCAGTCAATTGAGGTGAGGTGGCTTCTGACTCAGGGCCCAAGGAGCTGGATGCTAGGTTTGGGCTGGAAACAAGATTCCCTCACCTGTCTGACCGGCCACAGAAGAGCAAGCCTAACCAAATTGTTTACCAGAGGGAAGCCTGGGGTGCCTGCCCCAAGGAGAGAGATAGTACTTTGGGCTGTTGGACACCTCTCTCTGTCATGTATGATACTTTTCTGTTTCTCCTTCTGCTTGAGCAGAATGGGCAGGAAACTGCCTGGCAAAGCTGGCTTCTGCTCCTCTCCCTGGGAGTCCTCAGCCCCTTCTTGAAGCATCAAAACGAAATAAAGGCTTTCCCTTTGACAGTCTCATTATTTTCTCTGTTGTTCAGTCGGTAAACTGACTGCTCTATGCTGGGCCCCAAGCCAGGTGCTGGGGGTATGGAGACAAAACAAAACAAGACCCTCTCTCATTTAGATCCTACTGGACCAACAAGCTGCATATACATCTGTATTGGTATTGGAACTGGAGCATTGATTTTACTGTCATAGAAAGCCCAAGTGAGGAATTCCCTCTGCCAATGCAGGCCAGAGCTTTCTCTGCAATTCATAATCTTAGAGAGTCACCCAGAGCACTTTGAGGGCTAAGAACTTGTCCAGGGTCACAGGCAGTATGTATCAGAGGCAATACTTGGACTCTCTGTTCCCGACTCTGAGGCCAGCTTTCAAATACATTTTTATTGATGTCTTGTTTTTACATCACGCAAATTCCCTCTTGCATCCCTCCTTCTCTGCCCCACCCCCAGCCATCCTATGCAATAAAAAGTTTGAGATCAGCTTTCTGTCCAGCTCTCTGTCCATTCCAGCAGACAAAGTCTTTGGAGTTTTTTTGAAAGTAAAATGTAAGTATACACATGTTGGGTCATGTACATGTAAAGAGAACTTGGCTGGTATGTGGCATGGATAGATTTCTGATCTGACCCTCTCCAAGGAAAAATGTAGTTTCCACCTTTGTGGGAAGCAGGAGGAAGGTAGTTGGCTGGATCCTCGATCCTTTCTTTGACGATCTCTAGGAGGAGTATTGTATTAGAATTATATCTGTCCACCACATTTCAAAAATTGATAGTCTCAAGGTACCATACTTTGGTAGGGCCTAAGATAAACATTACTTTCTCTAATAGCTCTCAAGGGGAAGATAATACTCTTCTTATTCTCTCCAGCTTAATGTCTTTCCATTAAACACTGGTTACTCAAAAGACCATCTCTTATAGCCTCATCAAAGTAAGCAGTAAACAGAAATTGGAGAAAGTATGCAGATCGAAAGAACAGAGGCAAGGTTTCAGTCTCCAAGGAAAGAGAATGGTTTTACCTAGGTAAATTCTCTCAACATTCTCTAGGGTTTTTAGGTACTGGAAGTCAAAGGACATTTTGGGGGTGGTTTCTCACGTCTTTGACTCCAGAAAGGAATACTCTCCATCATTTAAAAGTATAAGCTTGCCTTTCTCAACTGTCTCAAAGCCCTCCAAGCATATCTGAAGAGATCCCAGTACTGCCTAAGGCAGTCTGAAGTTGAAGTTGAGGGTTCTTTCAGTCATTTGGGAGTCCATGTTCCCTTAGATGTACCACATTGGAGGCAAAATCACAAGGATTCAGGGCGCTGTGCAACCTGAGTGGGTGGAGATTTTGTATTCAAAATAAATGCAAGGTGGTTACTTTAACAGTTGAGTGGATTAAGGAAAAGCTTGGTATAGAAGCTGTGCTGGATTTGCTTGCTGAAAGAAGCCAGGGCTTCTGTGAATCTGAGGGGAGTCAGAGGCATTATTTCTTAATAATAAAGATTGATAAGGTTTTCAAAGCACTTTGTAAGCGGTGTCTCATTTGAACCTTACCCCAGCTGTTGAGGCATCATCTCCATTTTGTAACAGACTCAGAGAGGGTAGAAGATTTGCCTCTGGTCGCACGAGGAGTCAGAGGAGGGATGTGAACCCAGGTCTTACCAACTCCAAGGCTTTCCTGCTTTGCATCATCCCATGACACCATTTCAGGATTGTCCCCATTTTTACAGATGGGGGGAAATGAAGCTGAGAGGTTGTATGTCAACTGTGGTCACACAGCTAGTGCCTCAGATGAAGGGTTTGAATAACGATGATCTCATCTCGTCCTCCCAATCCCCTGTGATAGCGGTACCATAGGTATCATCATCCCTGCACAGTGGAAAGAGCCCTGGACTTGGAGTGAGAGGACCCGTGTTCAAGTCCAGGTGATCTTGGGCAAGTCTTAGCTTCTCTTGGCCTTGGTCCCCTCGTCTGGAAAACCAAGGGGTCGAACTAGATGCTCTCTGATTCCTTCCGACTATAACCTTACGATCCCATTTTATAGACGAGGAAACTGCGTTTCAGAAGGGGGACGGTGCCTTGTCCAAGGTCACAAAGATAATAAGTAGCACATTGGAACCCAGAGCTCCTGGGTCCAAGTCCAGACTTCGGTCCAGCCTCAATACTTCCTGTGATGATGCCGCGTCCTGAGTTTAACCCTAACCCTATCCTCAAAGTCTACGGAATAGAGGCGAAAGAAATTACGGACGCGCTTCGTTGCTCAGGCTGCAGACGCCACTTGTTTTCGCGCTTGCGCAGGTCGTTTCTTCCAGAGTTTCCTTCGTAGATTGGGTTGCCTGCCTTCTAGGAGGGGGCAGACCTCCTTTTTCGAGAGGCGAAACCCGCTCTGGCACCTCCGAACCGCCAGAGGGCGACCGCCCGCCCAGGCCGCAGGCTCCACTCGGACTTTGCTCCCGCATGCGCAGTTCGCCGCGCGCAGCCTGTCAGTGTCAGGGGGCTGGGCCGGCCTCCCAGTGTGTCTGCGGCCGCCGGCCTCTCTTCCGGAACTGGAGGCGACCCCGGCCCGAAGCCCCCCATCATCAGCCTCTCGTCCCTGACCGGGGCATGAGGCGGTGACGGAGCCCGGGGGCGCCGCGCGGGGCCTGAGGAGGAGGTGAGGCCGGGGCTGGGGCATGGGCGGCGTGCCCCCCAAAGTGGGGGGTGGGGGGTAGTGTGACCCCCCCAGTGGGGGAAAGGAGATAAGGAGCAATGTGCTCCCCCAGAATGGGGTAGGTAAGATAGTGTGAACCCCTCAGTGGGGGAGGGAGGTCAGGGGTGATGTGCTCCTTCAGAATGGGGGTGGGGGATACTGTGACCCCCCAGTGGGGGAGGGAGGTCACGAGCAATGTGCTCCCCCAGAATGGGGGTAGGTGTGATAGTGTGACGCCCTCAGTGGGGGAGGGAGGTCGGGGGTGATGTCCTCCCCCCCAAAATGAGGTGGTGGGGGATAGTGTGACTCCTTCAGTGGGAGAGGGAGGTCAGGGGTGATGTGCTCCCCTGGAATGGGGGGTGGGGTATGATAGTGTGATCCCCCAATGGGGGAAGGGGTCGGGGGTAATGTGCCCAGTCAGGAGAATGGAGGAGGGAGGAGTGTCAAGGAATAGCCCCCCATCCCCACCCATCACCAGCAGAATGGTGGGAAGAGCTATCATTTATTCCTGCATCTCAGCCAACTGGGGGAATCAGGGCAATGCACCCCAAAAGATAAGGGAAGGGAGTTGGCAGAAAGTCAAATGGGAGAGGAAAGAAAGAAGAAAAAGGGCCCCCTTCTGCCTCCCCAACTTAGTTTTGGGAGGGGACTGATTTTGGACATTTGGAAAAGCACCTACCCCTCTTTTTTAAAATGCAAGCGTTCTCAGAATTTGTTAACTTTCTCAAACGTTTCCACTTCTGTCCCCTTTGCTCTCCCTCTTCTCATGGTCTTAGGTTCACCTTTCTCATTGGCTTTTCCCTAATTTGTTTCTTGTAATCGCATCCCCCTCTTTCTCTAAACTCTTAACCTGCCGCAGGGATTTAGTAAGATTTCCTTTTCAGCCACAGCCACACTCCCACTTTGACCTTTCCCTACCTGCCACTCCTTCGAAGATTCAAGGTAGCTCATGTCCCTCCCATCTTGTTGCTTGTTTCATCTTGCACCGAGCAAAGTGCCTGGCACATAGTAGGCAGGCAAAATGCCAAACAGAATCTGTTTGATCCTGGAAGTAATAGGGAACCATTGGAGTTAATTGAGTAAGGCTGTGGTCTAGGCAGACTGACACGTTAGGAAAAAATGCTTTGGCATCTATCTAGAGGTGAACTAGGTAAGGGGCAGTGTGAGTGGAGAAAAGTGGATGTATATGAGAGATGCCATGAAGGCAGAAACAACAAGATTTGGCAACAGACTGAGTATGTGAGGTGAGTGAGGAATCAAGGATGACACCCAGAAAGGGAGCCGAGGTAACTGGGAAGATAAGGTGGGGGCACCCTGGGCAAATTTGGAAGATAGAAAGGTTTGCGGTGAGGGCTGGTGAATGACTTTCTCTTTTGGTCATGTTGAGTGTGAAATGCCTGCGGGACATCCGGTTGGAGAGGTCTAAAAAGCAGCTGGTGATGCGGGACTTTGGCTTAGGAGAGAGACTATTATCCCCTGAAACTTCAGGGAAATGATTTCATTTCTCTGGCTCTCAGTTACTCCGTCTGGAAAAAGAGGAGATTGGATTGGATGATTGCTGAGGACTTTGTGAAATCGGTGGTTCCGAGTTTTGAATTCTGAGTCTTGATCTTGGTTGTGCTCTTATTGGAGTGATAGGGTTGCTGGCTTAATCATCTGTAGATCCTGAGTTCAGTTTTTAAAAGCAATTTAACTGGGTGGTTAGCATCTTGGGGAGGTTATAGAGTCATAGTATTTTAAAGCTGAGACTTAGCTCATGCTGGATTTGCAGTCAGAACACTGAAGTTTGAGTCCTGGCCTTGCCACCCACTGGTAGGATGGATGAATTAACCATTCACCTTTTGAGTCTAAGTGTCTCCACGTAACATGTACTGATGTTACAATTGGTAAAATTGTAACACACCGACCTCCTTCAGATTTGTTCTGGGGAAATTTTTTTTGTAAACTATAGAGATAGAGATAAGGACCCAACCTGTGATTTCATTGACAGAGGGAACTCCTGGATAAGGACACTTCCTCTGCTAATGCAGGTTGGCACCTTCTCTGCAATGTATAGTCTTAGAGAGTTGCCTAGAGTATTGAGAAGTTCAGTGACTTGTCCAGGGTCACACAGACAATATGTATCAGGTGTGGTCCTTAACCTCAGCTCCTCCTGCTTTGAGGTCAGCTCTGTATCCAAAAGTCTTTCCAGACTTTAAAGAATTTGATGTAATTGTGAGCTCTTGTCTACACCATCTCCTGTTATATTACAGGTGAGGTATCTGAGGCCAACAGCCAAGGTAATATGACTGGTCGATGGTAGAGCCACGACTAGAGCTCAGTGGTCTTGACTCTGTCTTCAAGGTTTTACTCTCACCCAGATGTCATCTCCACTGATGAGAAGCCTGCTCCCAGTAAAATGCCTCTGAACTTCAGAGAGCCTAAAGTAAATTGTCTAAAATGATGGGTAATTAAAGCTTAAAAAGATTGTTCATCAAAATAGACATAGTAAGTAGACATTAACATTTATGTGGAGGTCGTTAAAATAGATGATTGATTGGGTTTTCTCCATTTCCCACTTCCCTTGACTTATACCCTGAGGCTGATTACTTCCTTCCCTATTCCAAGTGCTGTTATAATAATTAGATTTATATCTTTCACTTATAATTTGCGTTAACATGGAAGGGAATGGATGCAGTGAAGTTTATTTACTGCCGAAGTCAATGCTAGAAAGAACTCTTGTTTCATAAGGTAGTTCCTGTCTTCCCAGAAAAGGTATTTGCTGCCTATTTTTAGATTAGAAGTATTATTTTGCCCTTTATTTGTGTGCCTGTCCAATCCCTTCAGTCTTAGGAAGATTCAGGTCTTTGTTCATCAGCCAGTATTTTATATCGTGGAGTGAAAAGGACATATCTTTAACGAGCATGTTGTTATATCAGGTGCAGAACCATCCCTGACTTTTCATGCTTAGCTTGTTTGGTAACATTGTCCTCACAACTGGGCAGAGGGTCCTGCTGGTTCTTTTATAGGGAGCTAGAGGAAGAAGATGCTGTGATTTGAAACACTGGACTAAGAAAATATGTCATGGTCCAAAGCCTTTGGGAAATATTCAGGCAGATTCTTGGAATAAGTAATTCCAAGAAGAGATCATTTCATTTTATCTAGGCAGTAGTGCAAGGGTGAATGATAGACTTTTCCAGTGACTCAGTGCCTGGCAACTAGTCAAATGATTCTTGTGTTTTGTCAGGGCACGTTTGATTTGTTTAACAGGAGATGAAGTTTATAGGACTTGATAAAGTAGATGGGTATTATGAAATTCTTTTCATTTTGGTCCAGAGTACTTGGGGTGGCATTAGTAGTAGCATTCATTCAGGAGTAGATGGACATATTTCCTCCAGGGCTGTCCTCCATTGAGAAACTGAATGAGGGGGGTAAGCGGGGTGTGTGTGACATCTTGGTGATGTGCTCTGGGGAGGTTGAGTTGGTTTTTGAAGGCACTTGTCGCCTCTGAGTCAGTTTTGATAATAGTTTTTGTTTTGGGAATGAAAAGCAATTTTTTGCTTTGGGAATGGGACGTGTGTGTCAAGGGGTAGGTTTCTGGTGTTCTTGGTTGGGGCCAATCTGAAAGAAATTAAGCGTTGACTAAAGGTAAAGAGAGTGAGAGTCTGGGTAGCCTGGGGAAGGTTTAGATTGATTGTGTGTGTGTGTGTGTGTGTGTGTGTGTGTGTGTGTGTGGAGACTGTGTCTGTGTGTGTCTGTGGTGGTGGAGTAAGGCAGCAAGGGAAGAGTAGCCTTGGTGAAAGTCATTGTCTTTGACTCTTTGGAAGTATCCTTTCTACTACAGTTGAGGAGATGAGCAGAGAATTAGCACGGTATCCCATCTCTTGTTCAGTTGTAGACTCATTGATAGAATTGGAAGATAGAAGCCTGATTTAGTCTGACATCTTTCATATTTAATAGTGAATGGCACTCACACTTGTGCATTCTGCACACGTACTCATAGAAAAAAGTGTTGATTTGATTTCCTCTTTTTGGGTGCGGTCTCTGTAGCTTGGTGTTTGCATTTTCCTCTTTGTGGTTATCATTCGACAAACTTCTCTGTAGCCTCTACATATATAGTTATTTACATATTGTCTCCCTCACTAGACCGTGAGCTCTGAGGGTAGGGACAGTGGTTCTACTTTTCTCTGTATCCCAAGCATTTAGTGTTCCCTAGCACATATAAGGGCTTAATAAATACTTGTTGACTAGCTGACTATTCCACTTTTTTCTCCTCACATATTCTTTAATAGGTGATTTTCACTGAAACTCTGTGGTACAGTTAATGAGCTGTACTATATGAGCATCAATCTATAGGATTTTCTTAGATTGGATTTTTAGGATTGTAGGCTTTCAAGTTGGGACAGACCTTAGAAATCATCTTAGCCAGCACCTTCATTTTACTGAAGCCCAGAGAGGTTCAAAGGGTACAAGGCACTATGCTGGATGGTACTCAGAGAGCCTACCCTTCTGAGGAAAATGCAGAGCACTGTTCTCATGGTACTCTCAAGATCTCCTAAGACCATCGATTTGTAGCTGGAATGGAAGGTCATCTAGTGCAGGTCGGCTTGTTTTGCAGATGAGGAAACAGAGGCCAACCTGGTGAAGGCCACATAGAAACTTAGTAGTGGAGTTGTGATTTCAGACTCAGTCCTAATACAATGTGATCTGAAGCAGGAAAGAGAGCCAGTAACTAGGAGAATCACGAAAGGCTTCACTTAAGACGTGACCCCTGGTCTGGGTCTCGAAGGGCAGTCCAGACTGAGCTGGAGGTGGTGAGGGCGTAGCAGTCAGGGATGGAAGCTGGGCTTGAAGGAAGAGCTGGCAGTCCAGCATACAGGGTGTTCCTAAAGTCTGGACACATAGGCAAAAATGCATATTTTCAAGAAACAAAATGAATGAAATTTTCAACAACATTTTATTTAATTGCAATATTAACAAATGACATCTTCAACATGATTTCCATCATTTGTCATGCAAAGTTTGATGCGCTTTGCAAGATTCATGTGAGCTCGATGCAATAACTCCACATTGCCATCAGTTTTAGCACATTCACTCTTTATACGTTCAATCAAGTGTGTTGCATCTGTGATTTTCATTGAGTACACCTTCTCTTTTAGCATACCCCAGAAAAACAAATCAAGGGGGCTAAGGTCTGTTAATATTCCAAATATTTCAAAATATGCATTTTTGCCTATGTGTCCAGACTTTTTAGGGATACCCTGTATAAAGGGCTGTAGTGAAACAAACCACAAAGCTGGGGTGGAGCTGGATTATAAAGAGCCTTGATTAGATGCCAGGCTAAGGAGCCTGTATTTTATCCTAGGGGGACCAGAGAGTCATGATCAGAAAGAGGAGAGATTGGAGGTGCAGAGAACCATTGGGAAGCTACTGAGATAATCTAGGTGATGAGGGGTGGCCTAGATAAAGATGACAGGTGGGATTCGAGCCATTTGAAGGGATGTGAACCATGCTTTTATGCTTGTGAGAGAGTGATGGTGGGGGTGGAAGGGATAGTACTTGGCTCCTGATTGGATGTGAAGGAGAGAAAAACCTATCCAGGATGACTCTTAGGTTACAAACTTCAGTGACAAGGACAATTGTGGTGCCCTCTATGGAAATAGGGAGATTTAGAGGGGAAATGGAGGAATTTAGCTTTGAACCTGGTGAATTTGAGATGCTAAGGGGACATTGGTCAATCAACCTGCCTGCTGTGTGCCAGGTACTACGCTGAGAGCTGGGGATGAAAAGGTTAAAAAAAATAAACCGTCCTTGCTCTCAAGGAGGCACCATGTACATATGTGAGTATATAGAGAATAAATATATACAGAAGTCATATCTTATACAGTGAGTCCAGGGTAAGTCAAGCTAGGACCCACCTCTCATCCCAGGGGCATGTACCATATCGTCACAGTGCACAGAGCTCTGGGCCTGGAGCCAGGAAGACACGACTTCAAACCCTGTCTCAGACCTTGTGGGACCGCTGCCTGGCTCAGTTTCCTCAGCTGTAAAATGAGGATAATGATGCCTCTCCACATTGTTGGTAGGATCAAAGGAGAGCGTATTTGTAAATATTAGCACTAGCACCGTGCCTGGCTCATGGTAAGAGTTATATAAATGTTGGCTATTCTTATATAAATATGAACCATTAATGTTCCCCTTCTTGCCCTGCACGTATTAGACAGGAGCATTCTTTTTGATGAATAAATGGTAATCTGGGAAGAAGTGAGGGTCAGTTTCTACCTTAAAGAATTTCAGTGGGAAGTTAAAGTTGCTTTTCCCCTTCATACTCTGGGAAATGATTTTATTACTCATTACTCACAAGTGTCGGCCAGGGTTTACTTCTGTTGCCCTAACGGCCACTTAATGTCTTTGTCCAAGGAGGCCCCAGTTTGTAAAAGGTGGGGCAAGGTCATGATATAGCCCTTTTCCTACATTCCTCATTTGGTGTTTAGAACCATGCTGTGAAGGGAGGTGGCTTAGCGTTGCCATTCCCATCTGACAGACAAAGAAACCAGAGCGAGTGAAATGATGGAAAGAGCATCAGACATGGAAGCCAAGGCCCTGACCTTGAATCCTGGCTCTTCCATTTACTCCTTGGGGGAGGAAGGGAGAGTCACTCCACCTCTCCCAGACTCAGTTTTCTTTCCTGTAAAATGAGGGATTAAAAGATTACTAAGGTTCTTTCCTGCTCAAAATTCTTTGATTCTGTGGAGTTCAAAAGACAGACAGCTAAAGAAGGTCTTCTATACATGTTGAGGACTCTTTTCACTAGACTATGGAATAGAAAAACGACTACATTTTATTCATTTTCTATTTGCCTGCATATCAAACCCCGCAAATTTACCAGCCTGCACTAAAAAAAAAAACAAAAAAAAACCACAAGTTTTTTTTACAGCCTTTTTTACAAGCTGAATCTAAGATTCTATTTGTTACTTCCTCAACTTCAAAGATAGATATGGGCTTCTGAGGAGTTGAGCCCCCCTATTCTCTCTTCTGTCTTCCCAGGCATTTACTTAACATGTGCTTGTTTCTGGCCTCCAGGAGTGCAGGGAGGAGTCTGTCTGAGTCAGTATGTGTGCGTCGGTCAAGTACAACATCCGGGGTCCTGCCCTTATCCCAAGAATGAAGACTAAGCACCGTCTCTACTATATCACGCTCTTCTCAGTTGTTTTACTAGGCCTCATTGCCACTGGCGTGTTCCAGTTTTGGCCCCATTCCATCGAGTCTTCAAGTGACTGGACAGTGGAGAAGCGCAGTGTCCACGATGTGCCAGTGGTCAAACTGCCCGCTGACAGCCCCATCCCAGAGCGGGGAGACCTCAGCTGCCGAATGCATACCTGCTTTGATGTCTACCGCTGTGGTTTCAACCCGAAGAACAAAATCAAGGTGTATATCTACTCACTGAAAAAGTATGTCGATGACTTTGGGGTACCAGTCAGCAACACCATTTCCCGGGAGTACAATGAGCTGCTCACAGCCATTTCAGACAGTGATTTCTACACAGATGACATCAACCGGGCCTGCCTCTTTGTGCCATCTATAGACGTGCTCAACCAGAAGACGCTGCGCATTAAGGAGACGGCACAGGCATTAGCCCAACTTGCCAGGTACCTATACCTTAGTCCTATAAGTAACATAGCTACAGGTCCAGGCCCCTTTCCAGTCCTTGTTTCTGGGTATGCCCTCTTGAAGAGTGAAGGACCAGGGACTGTGGGGTTAGCTGTATGCTCCCCAAGTCATCCTGTTGAAGGTTTTGGGTTTGGGCTGGTTGATGTCTGATGGCAGTCAGCCCTCTGCATCTCCCCCACCCAAAGAAGATGGGGAGTGCTGTTGCCTGATGACTCACGAGCAGAGAAAGAGCTGGTGCTTGCCCTTGACCCTTGTGGTTAGAAGCAGTGGCTTTTTGGAAGTAGCAGGGAGGAGATGGTAATGACAAGTGAACCCAGTACTATTTCTGCTGTGGTAGTGGAAAAGTCCTCAGCCTCTGGAGTGGACAAATGAAACCAGGCCTTCCACTTTTTTTATGGGAAACTGCAAATCTTTATTATACAGCTTGCTTTTTTAAAAAAACATGTAACTTCCATATGTTTTAAAGCTGTCCTGCCTGTCTCTTTTTCCTTCCACATTTTTTTCTGTCCTCTTCTATGCATTTGGGAAAATGTCCTCAATTACTCCCTTCTTTCTTTTCTTTGGAGAAGCATATGTTAAGTGCTGACTCTGTACCAAGCATCAGGGATGAGTGTGGGGCTCCTGCCCATATGCAGTAGGGTGGGAGCAAATTCTTTCTTGAAGTTTTCACTGTCTTCAGTGATGGTCTGCTCCAATCAGACCAGCCTAATCCTTGTGCAGATCACTTTGTAAGGTCAGTGAGAAAGCAGGAATGTGAATTGCAGATAAAACCTGAGTATCTTAAATGAGACTATCTTCATATCCATGTGTGCTTTGAGGGAACCCGAAAGATGCCTCCTGGGATGATGGGACTCCCAGAATATTCTCTGCCCATTACTGAAGTCCCTTTTTAGGCTGGGGGCCAGAATGCCATTGGTAGCTCTTTGCTTCCTACTAATTAACCTTCAAAATCTCCTGTTCCTCTTTTTGTTTTTTAATAGGTGGGATCGAGGCACAAATCAGCTATTGTTCAATATGTTACCTGGGGAACCTCCAGATTATAATACGGCCCTGGATGTTCCCAGAGACAGGTAGGTAGCCTTTGACTCTGTTATGGGAGGTCACTGAAGATCCATAGCAAGTGAATGATGTAGTTTCTGCTATTTACTAGAATCCATTGACCTATCCCTTTCTTCCACATGAAAGAAACCATCTTTAAGAGAGTTTACATTAGGGATTTTTAAACTAGGGTCCGTAGACAGTTTTCGGAGGCTCTGTGAACTCGGATGGGGAAAAAATCACTAACTTCTAACTGATACTTAAACTTTCCTTCAATTATGACTTTTAAAAAACCCTGTTATTCTGAGAAGGGGTGTATTGGTTTCACCGGACTGCGAAAGGGGTGCATGACACAGAAAAGGTTAAGACACCTTGACTTAGATGTTGTTGGGCACCAGTGCAAAAGTCATTTTTACATCAAGCTGGAACTTTGATGGAAAGTTGGCTGGAGCAGATACCTGGGAAGAGCTTCTGAGGATGGGACTATTTGTGGCAGCTAGAATTTTACTTCTTCCAAAGGACACACTGATTAGGGCCTGAGTGACTACCTGATAACTACCCAGTCATGTTGACTCTACCCTGGTTTCTAGTCACTCTTTTTTAATAATTGTGATATAACAGTAGTACTCAAATGGATCCGTGTTCTCTTTGACGTGGATATTCTACCTCCAAGAGGTAGAATATCCATGCCTGCCTATCTTATGTGATTCTTGTCCATTTCCTTCCGTAAGTTCACTGTGAGGAGGCCACCCTGTATAGTGGGGGCCTTTCTTTTGCTTGACATTTTGTGGACAGCAGTGGAGCATGTGGGCTGGCCAATGAGGACAGCTGGAGTCTGTGGATAGATAAACTCATAAACAGTTCACCTTTTTTTCTATTTTCGTATATTTCTTTGATGGCATCTGGTTGTTCTTTGTAGTTTATTATGTATTCTGGATTCCTCACCCTCACAATATATCTGTCTCCCCATAGTTTTTTCAGTGGTGCTGAATTTTAATTCTTCAGAGACCATAGTGTTCCATGACTTGCGGCCATACTGGTAGTAAAAAGATAGACCTGGATTTAAGGGAGAAGTTTGGGATCATTAAAAGAGCTCTGCCATTTCCCATAGACAATCTAGTCTGCTTTCCTCTTCTTCTTTTATTCTGGGCTCCATTCATCCATTTGCAGCGTTTGTCCAATGTAAATATACTGATGGGCAAACGCAATAGGTTGTCTATCTAATTGCATTTTTTAATCTGGACAATAGGTACTTTTCATACACTCGGTTTTTCCTGTGTAGATGTTTGGGCCATACTATTATACCTGATAAATGCTAACTAACATGAACATTTCCAAATATAAAGAACAGAAAATGAGGCTTGTACATGAAACTGCAAATCTAAATTATAAAAAGTTTGCCCTTTTAAAAAATACACAATAAATTCAGCATGTTTTAAAGCTATACTGCTTGTCTATATCTCCCTCCAATCCTCCTTTCGTTCTCTTCTTTAGGTTTTTAAAAATGCTTCTGTGACCCTCTTTTTTTTTTTACATCCTCATCCCACTTCCCATTTTCCCTGAAATTTAAAAAAACCTACAATCCCTTCTTTGTGACAAATAAACAGTCAAAAAAAATCCACACCTTGCCTATGTCTGAATATATATATATATATATATATGTATATATATCTCACACTTTGCATCTTGCAAAGATTGCATCCATCCCCTCCTGTCAGGAGTAGGTAGCATGCTTTAACATCATTGCCCTTGAATTATGGTTGGTCATCACATTGATCAGAGTTCTTATGTCTGTCAGGATTGTTTTTCTTTCCACTGTTGTCTTTGTATAAGTTTTTCTCCTGGCTCTATTCTCTTCACTCTATTTTAATTCATACAAGTCTCCCCTGGTTTCTCTGAGTCCATCCCTTTCATAATTTCCCCATGATTCAATAACATTCCATTAAATTTATATACTCTAACTGCTCATTTGATGAGCACCGCCATATTTTCCAGTTCTTTGCAAGAAAGAAAGTACTGCTATAAAATATTTTCATATGTATGGGTCCATTCCCTTTGTCTTTCATGTCTTTGGGATATAAAGCTAATAATAGTATCACTAGGTCAAAGGGTAAGCACAATTTTACTTGAATGACTTTTTGGTTATAGTTCCAAATTGCTGTCTGGAATGGCTGGGCCATATCAGAGTACTGTCAACAAGTAGTGCGTTCGTGTGCCAGTCCTCCTACATTCCCCCTACAACAACTAATGTTTTCCTTTGTTGCCATCTTTGCCAATCTGGTGGGTATGAAATAGAACATCAGAGTTGTTCTAATTTGCGTTTTTCTTATTAGTGATTCTTATGTAGTTGTTGGGTTTCTTCCTTTGAGAGCTGGTTCATATCGTTTGACCATTTTCAGAGGCCAGACTCTTTAAGTGGGGATGAATTTCATCCAGGAGCATCGTCAGTGTTTGGAGGCTCTGTGTCATCAGCACAATGTCATTTGCATGTGGGAACATTTAGAAGCCCTCACCATCTTCAGGTAATTGTTCTTCGACTCGGACCCTGCACTGAATCTCCTTCTTGGTAGTGATGAACTACTTTGGCAAGCGTCTTCTTATTTCTTTGCCTCTTTGTGTATTCATTATGAGAAGATCCTTGGATAAGATTATCTCTGTTGTGATATCTCTCCAGGCATCCTGAATGATTTTGATGCACAGATGGAAACATCCTGTTGTATGAGAGCTTTGGAGGAAATGTTGTTATAGCTAAAAGAGGAGACATACCATAGGATCTGATAATGAGCTGATGTCTAGATTAGTCCTCTAGGCAGGAGTAAGAAGAATGATCATGGGGCATGCTAAGAAAACTCAGATTAGCTCCTTCTTGGCTTCTGTGTTTTCTCTACTAAGAAGATTTTGGATTATGAAGAATGGAGCAAAAAATATTAGCAGGGGTTGGAAACCCAAAACAAGCGAAGAGGCAGTAAGGCAGTGTCTGGTTACTGTATGTGATTTCAAATTGTCATACCTGGACCAATGCCATCTTAGAGGAAGAGCCAGCAGGTGTGATTGCTGGGTCACCAGCAGTGACCTGTGAAAGACTTTTTGGAAAGAACTAGAGAGCTCTTGCAGGATGGGAAGAAGGCAGATGGCTCTGTTTTCAAAAAAAGGGAAGAGAGTAAAGTGGGAAAATGAGAAACCAGTGAGCTTGGCTAATATTGCTGGGAAAATATTGAGAACATATTATTAAGGGAGAGAATTGTGAGCACTTGGGGTAGGACAGGGGTTTCTAAAAGCCAGCATGGCTTCGTCCAGAATAGGTCCTGCCATCTTGACTTCATTTCTCTTCTTATCAGAGTAATTTGACTGGTTAGTTGGGGGATGTAGACAGACTGTGCTAAGCTTCTTCATGCTGTGCTTGTGGATACAATTAGGAGATATAAGCTAGATGTTAGTATAGCTAGATGGCTTTGGAACTGGTTGGATGGCTAGACTGAAAAGATTCAACCTCTAGTTGAATCCCCCTGACACTTGTTCTTGGCCTCAATTGCTGCTCAATTAATTTTATCAGTGACTTGAATAAAGGCATAGATGACGTGCTTATCAAATTTGTAAATGACATGAAACTGGGAGGAAAAGTTAGTGGTGTATGCAAAAAAGATCTTGACAGGCTAGAATTGTTGGGCAAAAGTAATAAGGTGAAATTGAATAGGATTAAATGTAAAATTCTGTACTTTTCTTCCCAAAATCAACTTTGTAAATAGAACCATGATTTTGGAAGGGAAGCTCAGAGGCCATCTAGTCTAAACTATTATTCTGCCTTGAATGTAATGACAATAACAAATCCCATTTTGACAGTTCTTCAAACTTTACCAAGCTCTCTCCTTATGAGAGCTCTGTGAGGCAGGGAGCTGAATGATGACAAGATCATAGAGGCCTAGCTATTGTTAATGACCTAACATGGAAGGTGAAAAAACCCCATCGAACCTTCAACGTCAAGGCTATAGGAGTCATTGGGAGTTCCATTATTCCCTCCTTGGGTTGGGCTACATCTGGAGGACTTCGTCCACTTCTGGGCACCACATTTTAGGAAATACTGTCTGTATTCCAGTTGGGCCCCTCATCTCCTTCCCCACCTGATATTCCCCCCAGGGCGTCAACCGGGACTTTGTAGGCCAGCTTTAGCCTTATTTTGCTCAGTTCTAGATACTTCAAGGACTTCTCTAGCTGTGCCACTGAGCACGTGCCACCCTCCTCCAGCTCCTCACCTCTTCTTTAAGTGTGATCTTCCTCCCGTTAGAATGTGATCTTAGGGCAGGGACTGGCTGGCTTTTTCTTCTTTTTTTTCTAGTCTCCCTAGCACTTAGCACAGGGCCTGATACACAGTAAGTGTTTAAAAAAAATTGCCTGCTCTTTTTATTTTTCTATTTCTGTATCTCTCTGCTTATCTAGGAAAGACATAGAGAAGCTAGAGTCCATGTGGAAGAGAGAGATCAGGATAGTGAGGAGACTGGAGAACATTCCATGCAAGGCAGAACTAGAACCAGTGGGTGGGAAGTCACAAAGAGGCATGTTTTAGTTTGGTAATCAGGAGTTAATCACAGTGGGAGCCAGCACAGAGGAACAGACCAGCTTGTGAGGTCATGGGTCCCGTCTTTGCTACAGGTCTTCAGGTCGGGGCCGGACGATCCCTCAGTGCAGACGTGTGTGGTAGAAGGCCTTGGAGGCACTTTCTGGCACTTAGAGTCTAAGATTCTAGGGCTCCATGTTTGCATTGGCTCTGTCAGATGAGTGCCAACTCTGGCATTTGAGAAGGTTTGAGTGGAGTCTGTCAGCAGAATGTAAGTCTTATCTCAGGACTTGCCAACAAATATCAGAAAGGCCCATCACTGCAGGGTGGCTCATGGCAATTCCTGAAGATCATGTACTAAAGCATGAGTGGATTGAAATCTATACCAGTGGAGGGAGCATCTGTACCCCTGTACTGCAAAAAGGAGGAGGAGAAGGAGAAGGAGAAGGAAGAGGAGGAGGAAGAAAGGAAAAAGAGTGAGTCGTGGTCATGGTTGTAGCAGCAGCAGCAATAACAATAGCGACCATCTACATACCAACCCTGAGAGGGAAAGGTATTATTTTCCCCATTTTTACAGATTAGGAAACTGAGGCAGCAGAGGTGAAGTGACTTGCCCAGATTCACACAGCTAGTAAAGTGAGACCACATTTGAATTCCTGACTCTAGGCTGAGCGCTCTGTGTATTCACTGGGCCACCTTGATGCTTTAGTCATCTTAAGGTCAATACATTTCTCTAGCATACTGTGGGTAGAGTGGAGGAGAAGGCGGCTTGGGATGGGAAGTAACTTGCCAGTAAATGGTCAGAGACAGGATCCTTGGACCCAAGTGTTCTGACCCCAAGCCCAGCCCTTTCCCCTCTTTCATTTTTCCCTCCAAAAGTAACCCCCATGGATAAGCTGTGCGGAAATTGGGGGCTCATGTCTCGAGGTTCATCCAATTAAAGAGACTGAAAAAACTTGGAATAGGCAAATGTTGCTTCAGGGTCAGTTCTGATTCCTTGGGACCGTTGCATCATCAGCATCTTTTTCTGGCTGGGACCAAGGTCTGGGGCTCAGCAAGCCCCGGAGGAGGCAGACACACTGGCATGGTTTCCAGGCAGTTGTTTTTATTAGTCTTGCACACTCTTGAACATTGTTACGGATTTGCTGTTTCTTGGGCCTCCTTTGGCCATTATCATATAAGTAAAGGCCTTCTTGTGCTTTTTTTTTCCTTTTCTTTTTTAGTGAATGCCTTTTGTTTTAATGTTGCAGTCATTTCTTCGTATCTCTCCCTTCTTCCCTTCTCTAACCAGTGAGTTTTACATTGTTCAGCCAAATCAGCCATCACATTGATAGTATCCAACAGCATCTGCACATGGTTCCCCATCTCTACAGCATCAATGCCTGCTCTTATAAAGAAGGATACTTACTGCACTATTTAAAAGAACTGTGATTACACCCATGTGAATTCTTCCTTCGTTGCTCCCCTAATGCCCTAGTAGATGGCTTCATAAGTTGTGGTTGCTGAAAAAAAAAAAGTATTACGTGGTGGCCAGCCCTTGGTCCTTGGTATTGAGTCCATACATAACACCCTCCTTGGTTGTAGAACCTGCCAAAGCTTGGCTTCCTCTGCTGTTGCCTTTGGAGATCCAGGATTATATTTGTGCCCCCTTGAAGCATCAGGCTTTTATAGGGCAGTAGCTGAGGAGGGGATAGCAATTTGAAAAATGTCCCCCCTCCCCACCCCTCTGTAGCCTTCTTGGCCTCTCTTGAGGAATGAAGTTGCTGTTCAGGTTGATGATTCACCTTCTGTGCATCTAGCCATATTGTATACAGCAAGCATGTAAGTCCTGTAGGCTCACTTCCTGGAGATGATATAAAGGGAGAGTATTAGCCCACCTGCCTTGAGGACAAGGGGCCATGGCTTACTTATCATTTATCAATCTGTCTTATTTTTAAAAAATGATATGTCAGGGATTTATTTTAAAAAGGCAACTTTTAGGAGTCTATATAGATTTAGTCAGTCTTTTTACCTTCTCCACTTAAATCTACAGTTCTGTATGATGATTATTAAGGCTCCAGATGATAACTCAGAAACCACTCAAGATCCTCAATACGCCAGTAAATTTTCAGTTAGATTCACTACCTTGGATTTATCAAGTTAGTAAAATTTTAGAAAGATTTTCAAACTCCAGGGTTCAAAAGCTTAAAATAGGAGGTAGCTAGGTGGCACATTGGATAGAGCACAGGACTTGGAGTCAGGAAGACCTGAGTTTGAATGTTGCCTCAGATACTTTCCAGCTGTGTGACCCTGGGCAAATCACTCAACCCTGTTGTCTTGATGCTTTGTGCCTTGATTTCTTCATCTGTAAAGGGAGATAATAATTGCCTCCCTCACAGGGTTGTTGTGAGGTCCAAATCCATTAACACATATAAAAACACTTTGCAAACCTTAAAGCACTGTATCAATATTAGCTTGCTATTCATCTGTTTTAGTCCTGTCCTACTCTTCATGACCCCATTTGGGGTTTTCTTGGCAGAGATACTGGAGTGGCTGCCATTTCCTTCTCCAGCACATTTTACAGATGAGGAAACTGAGGCAAACAGGGCAAAATGACTTGCTCAGGGTCACTCAGTCAGTAAGTGTCTGAGGCCAGATTTGAACACACGAAGGTGAATCTTCCTGACTTCAGGCCTGGTACTCCATCCACTCCGTTACCTGGCTGCCCATCAATGCTGCTGCTGCTGCTTTATTTTTATACCTGAATCAATTCGAGCCCATTTTCCTCTTGCATTCTGGGTAGTTCTCTGCCAGCTTTCATTCCATTCTGTATTTGAATCAGTACTTGGGGCTATTCACAATGGCCCCAGAGCACTTCTTAGCCTCTCCATTATCATCGTCTTTTCCTTAGGACCACCCACAGTACTTTGAACGTTTGAATGAAGGAATGTATATTAATTCATAGACATACGTTACCTAAAGACGTTGAGCTGGAAACGACCTTAGAAGGCACCTAGTCCAGCTCCCCCATTTTATAGATAAGGAAAATTGGCCACAGTTGGGGTGACTTGCTCAGTCTTTGTGACAGACCTGAGACTAGAGTTTATTGGCTTCAGCCAAGATCTCTCTTCTAGCTTCTCAAGGGGCGGTTTTAAGAGTTAAGAAATATTATGTTTGAATTTAGAAACTGATCTGTGCCCTTCGTGGGGGTACCAAATACTCTGGAAAGCAGCAGGGACCACTCTGAGCCCTATTCCTGCCAACAACAATCTTGCTAAATGGAGGATCCTGACCCCAAAGTGGGTGTGGGAAAGCCACCAATCTGTAGAGGGCAGTCAAACCACATGCAGTCTCCCCTGGAGGAGGAAGTCTCAGCACAACCAGAGATCGCTGTCCCTCCCTCCCTAGGCTTGTGGGCTTCCGAATGGGCTACTTTATTATGGGTTTGGTTGTCTTGGAATGTGAAACACTTGAGGAGACTGAGCTGCAAAAGAAAAGAGCTGTTAGCAATGCAATGTCTTTACCTCCTGCTCCCGTCTTTGTTTTTTGCAAAATCTCAGCTCTGTTTGGCACATTATTGTTGGGATAGTGTGTAGAAGTGAATGGGAGATCAATTTCATTTTTATCAGGCACACATGTTAAATAGCATTTCATATTCTGGCAAGGGGATATCAGGTAAACAGAGCTTACTTTGGCTTCCTGTTAATTCCTGAATGGTAAGGTTCCCAAAAGCGAAATAATATTTCTTATATGCACACACATGCACGTAATCATTGGCTTCCAAATGGTGAGTGATGAATCATTTTATTTCATCTCATATGGAAAGTTTTATCTTGCAGACAAATAGGCTTCTGAATTGGGGAATGGTCAGTAGTCATTTTTGTTAATTTTCTTATTGTTCCACATTCAAAATTGGCATGATCTGGGAATCAAAAAAACCCTTTTAACAGTGAGTGCTATCTCAGGTCCTTCCTGTGGGAATGTTCTACATTCTGTGTGCTCAGGTCTCCTTCTGTGCTAATGGTCTATGAATCTTCACTAAGAGTTTCTACCCAGGAAATACCAGGGTCAGAATCGAAGGAGGAGAAGCCAGTCCCCTTGGTGGCTCTAACTGTCATTGGCTAGGCAAATCTACTGATCTTACTTGCTTTCGCCACTACTGCTGCTGCTTCGTATTTTTATGGGGTTTTTAGTGGGGCAGTTTTCAGGAGCTAATCTTAACATGCCCCTGTAGGGTAAATATATATGTCTGTTGGTTTAAATTGGGTGGGGAACCTTTGGCCCCAAGGCCACATGTGACTCTCTATGTCCTCAAGTGCAGCCCTTTGACTGAATCCAGACTTCACAGAACAAATCCCCTTAATAAAAAGGTCTGTTCTGTAAAACTTGGATTCAGTCAAAAGGCTGGACCCAAGGACCTAGAAGGCTACATGTGTCCTTAAGGCTGCAGATTCTTCACCCTTGGTTTAAATAAATTTGTTTGGTAGAATTTTGAATTTATAGAATTGAAAAGGTAGGGCACAAATTCTTTTTAAACACCTTGATGCCTTGAACTTAGAAATTTTCAGGCTGGATTATATCATATATTAGGAGGTAGTTGAGTGTGAAATTACAGGATAGCTCTGTTAGGCATTGTAAATACCCACATAAGAGAGGAGGTGATCTAGGAGCGTTAAGAGATACCTCAGCATGTTAGAAAGAATTCCCATCATCTGAGGAATGAACCAGGGACTGGGAAGAAGACTGCAGGGGACTGAGTGGCAGAAAGGGAATCTTAGTCTTGGCAAAGGGTTTCAGAGTTCTGAGAATTCGGTCCAACCTGGACAACAGTATGCAGTCTGCCTCGAGCCCGAGGACTGTAACAAGTTAACTCCGTAATCACACCAAATTAAGCATTTATTTCACTATTAGAATGTTTTGAAAGTACTTCAAATTGTATACTTCACATCAAGTTACTTTTTTTTTTAACTATATTGAGTTTTCAGCATTGATTTTCACAAGAGTTTGAATTACAAATTTTCTCCCCATTTCTACCCTCCCCCCCACTCCAAGATGGGGTATATTCTGGTTGCCCTGTTCCCCAGTCAGCCCTCCCTTCTGTCACCCCACTCCCCTCCCATCCCCTTTTCCCTTCCTTTCTTGTAGGGCAAGATAAATTTCTACGCCCCATTGCCAGTGTATCTTATTTTCTAGTTGCATGCAAAAACTTTTTTTTTTTTGTTTTTGAACATCTGTTTTTAAAACTTTGAGTTCCAAATTCTCTCCTCTCTTTCCTTCCCACCCACCCTCCCTAAGAAGTCAAGCAATTCAACATAGGCCACATGCCTATCATTATGTATAACCCTTCCATAATCCTCATGTTGTGAAAGACTAACTATATTTTGCTCCTTCCTAACCTATCCGCCTTTATCCAATTTTCTCCCTTGACCCTGTCCGTTTTTGAAAGTGTTTGTTTTTGATTACCTCCTCCCCCATCTGCCCTCCCTTCTATCATCCCCCCTTTTTTATCTTCTTCCTCCTTCTTTCCTGTGGGGTAAGATACCCAATTGAGTGTGTATGGTATTCCCTCCTCAGGTCAAATCTGATGAGAGCAAGATTCACTCATTCCCCCTCACCTGCCTTCTCTTCTCTTCCTACAGAACTGCTTTTTCTTGCCACTTTTATGCAAGATAATTTACCCCATTCTATCTCTCCCTTTCTCCCTCTCTCAATATATTCCTCCCTCATCCCTTAATTTGATTTTATTTCTTTTAGATATTTTCTCTTCATCTTCAACTCACCCTGTGCCCTATCTCTCTCTCTCTCTCTCTCTCTCTCTATATATATATATATATATATATATATATATATACACACACATACATATATACATACACACACATATACATATATATACATACATACACACACACACATACATATATGCATATTCCCTTCAGCTGCCCTAATACGGAGGTCTCATGAATCAAACACATCATCTTTCCATGTAGGAATGTAAACAAAACAGTTCAACTTGAGTAAGTCCCTTGCGATTTCTTTTTCTTGTTCTTTTTCTTGATTACCTTTTCATGCTTCTCTTGATTCTTGTGTTTGAAAGTCAAATTTTCTATTCAGCTCTGGTCTTTTCACTGAGAAAGCTTGAAAGTCCTCTATTTTATTGAAAGTCCATATTTTGCCTTGGAGCATGATGCTCAGTTTTGCTGGGTAGGTGATTCTTGGTTTTAATCCTAGCTCCATTGACCTCCAGAATATCGTATTCCAAGCCCTTCGATCTCTTAATGTAGAGGCTGCCAGATCTTGGGTTATTCTGATTGGGTTTCCACAATACTCAAATTGTTTCTTTCTGGCTGCTTGCAGTATTTTCTCCTTGATCTGGGAGCTCTGGAATTTGGTGACAATATTCCTAGGAGATTTCTTTTTGGGATCTATTTGAGGAGGTGATCGATGGATTCTTTCAATTTCTATTTTGCCCTGTGGCTCTAGAATATCAGGGCAGTTCTCCCTGATAATTTCTTGAAAGATGATATCTAGGCTCTTTTTTTGATCATGGCTTTCAGGTAGTCCAATAATTTTTAAATTATCTCTCCTGAATCTATTTTCCAGGTCAGTGGTTTTTCCAGTGAGATATTTCACTTTGTCTTCCACTTTTTCATTCCTTTTGTTCTGTTTTATAATATCTTGATTTCTCATAAAGTCACTAGCTTCCACTTGCTCCAATCTAATTTTTTAGGTAGTATTTTCTTCAGTGGTCTTTTGGACCTCCTTTTCCATTTGGCTAATTCTGCCTTTCAAGGCATTCTTCTCCTCATTGGCTTTTTGGAACTCTTTTGCCATTTGAGGTAGTCTATTTTTTAAGGTGTTGTTTTCTTCAGTATATTTTTCAGTATTTTTTTGGGTCTCCTTTAGCAAGTCATTGACTTGTTTTTCATGGTTTTCTCACATCCTTCTCATTTCTCTTCCCAATTTTTCCTCTACTTCTCTAACTTGCTTTTCCAAATCCTTTTTGAGCTCTTCCATGGCCTGAGACCAGTTCATGTTTTTCTTGGAGGCTTTTGTTGTAGGCTCTTTGACTGTGTTGAGTTCTTCTGGCTGTATGTTTTGGTCTTTTGTCACCAAAGAAAGATTCCAAAGTCTGAAACTGAATCTGGGTGCGTTTTCGCTGCCTGGCCATGTTCCCAGCCAACTTACTTGACCCTTGAGTTTTTCAGCGGTGTATGACTGCTTGTAGAGTAAAGAGTACTATGTTCCAAGCTTGGGTTGATGCGCTGTTGATTTCAGAGCTATTACAGGCAGCTCTGCCGCACCAGCACTCCTCCTTCCCCAAGGACCCCCAACCTGGACTGGACTTAGATCTTCAGCAGGCTCTTCACTCTTGCTCTGATCCGCCACTTAATTCCTCCCACCAGGTGGGCCTGGGGCCGGAAGTAACTGCAGCTGTAGTTCTGTAGCTGCCCCACCTCCGCTGCCCCCAGGGTGGTGGCTGAACTGCCAACTCTATCCCCCTGTCCCCGGCAGCTTTTCCCACTAACCTTCTCTGTTGTCTTTGGTGTTTGTGGGTTGAGAAGTCTGGTAACTGCTGCAGCTCACTGATTCAGGGCACTAGGGCACGCTCTGCCTGGCTCTTGGTCTGGTTGGTCCGCGCCGCCCACACTGGTCTCTGCTCCATTCTGCTCCACTTCCAGCTCTGTGCGGGGTAGAACTTACCCAGAGACCATCCAGGCTGTCCTGGGCTAGAGCCCTGCTTCCCTCTGGTATTTTGTGGGTTCTGCAGTTCTTCTCTGTTGTCTTTGGTGTTTGTGGGTTGAGAAGTCTGGCAGCTGCCACAGCTCCCTGATTCAGGGCCTGCTCTGCCCAGCTCCTGGTCTGGTTGGTCCGCGCGGCCCACGCTGGGCTCTGCTCTGCTCACAGCTCCGTGCTCGAAAGACCTCACTCAGCAACCATCCAGGCTGTGCTGGGCTAGAGTCCTGCTTCCCTCTGCTGTTTTGTGGGTTCTGCAGTTCTAGAATTTGTTCAGAGCCATTTTTTATAGGTTTTTGGAGGGACTCGGCGGGGAGCTCGTGCTAGTCCCTTCTTTACAGCTGCCATCTTGGCTGCGCCCCTCCATGTTCATCCAGTTACTTTTCAAAAGTAAAAGGTAAATATCTAAAAAGCTTAGGGATTATGCAAAAATTATGAGATGGATGGGAAACTGATTGAAGGAGTGTCAGTGTTCTAGAACATAGAATAGGAGCTTCCTTTGGAAATAGAACCAACAACGCATCCTACTCCACACTTGGTATTCACAAGCTCAGTAACATACCTAAAAAGTGACTTAAAACCTGGCTCACTTAGAATCCTTTCTGTCGGGCACTTCACTTGACATTGCATTAACTCATTTCCACTGCATTTACAACTCACCTAAGCTCTCATGTTTTGCTACACATAAAAATTTCTTATGTTTTAAATCTTCAACTCAGTCTGTTAACTTTTTCCCCCTATGGAATTATCTCTGATTTCGTAATATGTTAACTGGCAAAAAGAATATGTTTTGCAGAAAATCACTTTCTGACTAAGTTTTCTATAAAATATGTATCAGATAAGTGGATGGTTCAGTGGATAAAATATTGGACTTGGAATCTGGGAGACTTGAGTTCATATCTGATCTCAGATACTAATTATCTTTATGACTCTGGGCAAGTTGTAACCTCAGTTTCTTCATTTGCGAACTGAGCATTCCAGTAGCACCTCCCTCTAAGATGAAGATCGAATGAGATATTTGTAAAGTGCTTTGCAAACCTTAAAGCGCTGTATAAGTGTGAGCTGTTACTATTAAAGCAAGAAGTGTCTATAGAGTTTTTCCCACGTAAAGATGGAGGGAAGTTAAACATGCCATAATGTCAGAGCTGGTAGGAGGGACCTTAGAACACAGAAGGTCAGAGCCGCTCTCTTCAGAGGTCATCTTGTCTGGGCCCTTCATTTTACACACATGCAAACTAGGCCAGGTGCCACACTGAAGGGTAGTTAGTAGCAGAGCTAGGA
This sequence comes from Trichosurus vulpecula, assembly GCF_011100635.1. NCBI lineage: Eukaryota > Metazoa > Chordata > Mammalia > Diprotodontia > Phalangeridae > Trichosurus > Trichosurus vulpecula. Next base: position 255,424,505 of record NC_050578.1, read on the forward strand.
ATGAACCCGGGCTACTTGCCTTCTTTGAGCCATGCTCCTGTTTAGGCCACACTTTCCTTAGTCTCCTTTCTTGTGTGACTTGATTTGTATAAGATGTTAAAGCATGAAATTGATTGAGAGCTTTAAAACCTTAACATGTTAGGGTCTACTACAACCTTGTGCCTCATTGTTAAGTGTAATATAGTACATAATTGATAATGAGGCTAATAACATGATAAAGTGAAATCTTAAAGCCCTAGAGCCCTACCAAAATAATGTACTCTAGAAATGCATCCTGCAGGGTTTCTCAGAGTTGTGGGGGCAATTGACTTTTCCCAGCTTCTCAGGGCTGCTGTTTGCATGTGTTTATTAGAACCCTAGCTGCTTGCCTATTACAGAGACCCAGAAAGAGCCTGCATGCCATCATGTTCTTGGAAACTGCCCAAGCCCTTTGGGGCTGGATGCAGTGCTCTATGCTAATCAGGATACAATAAACCCACCTGGCGGTACCAGGGAGCATCCTGAGGTTGTACAGAAGGGCCTTGCAGCTGGAGAGGGTTTTCTCCCCTAGTATTACGTCACTTACCTGTTCTTGGTTTCAACAAAGCTTAAGCAAACAGTTTGGGATTTTGAGGGGTAGTTAGAAAGTGTTTGAACTTAAACTGGCCTGTTAGATGGGATGTAGGCTGTCATCAGGGTGGAGAGGGGTTTGGGAGCAATCAGGGCTGTAGAATGTGTGGTTTCTCAGCTTCAGCCCCCTTGGCACAGGCTGCAGCACATGGGAATGGTAAAGCTCCTGCTCTCGTCAGCTCTTTTGTGGGGTGTTTGTCCCCTAGAGAAAGAGGAACTGTAAAAACTGATCTGACCCACACCTGCTTTCCTCTGGCTGATGAGGTGTCATCATCCTACTCACCAGATCCAATTAAAGCCCCTTGGCCGCTGTTTCCTAATGAGGGAGAATGGAGGTTTAGGGCTGGAAAATTGCAAAGGCAGCATTCATGGCTCACCCCATTCCTGGTCTCTGTGCACACTGCCTGGGAATTGGATTAACAAGGCAGAAGGTTGGCATGGGGGCAGGGCAGTGTGTGACAGCTGACAGATGAGGCTACACCTCAGTGGCCCTGAAAAATTGTGGAAATAGGCGGGGTTGGGGGGAAGGTGGGTACAGTGACTCAGTTGGGAGCTGGGGTTTGCCAAGCAACTTCTGAGCCCAGCTAGAATGTCCACCTGAACCTTCCTGAGTTATTCGGAGTCCCACTGCTTGCTGGCATTTTTTTTTTCCCCCAGAGACATCTCTGCCTTTTGCTCTCTCAGGATATTACCGGGACATGCTCCTTCCTTCCAACTCTCATAATCTATGTCCAGCTTTAATGTAAAAAATTTTTTTTATCATTTTGCAATGTAATAATCTACTCTGGTGTCTCACCGGGCATGACCCTGGGTCACTGAGGCTATGTCTCTTGGGTCAAGTCAAGTCACTAAGCATTTATTAAGCACCTTCTATGTGCCAGGCACTGTGCTAAGTGCTGGGAATACAAAGAAGGAAAAAACTAGCCCCTGTCCTTAGCTGGTGAGGGAGACAACATGCAAGCAACTATATAAAAACAAGGTGTATACGAGGTAAATTGGAGATAATCTCAGAGTAAAGGCACTCACATACAGAGGGGACTGGGAAAAAGACTTCTTGCTGAAAGCAGAATTTTAGCTGGGGATTGAAGGAGGCAGAGGAGGAGGGAGAGACTCCCATGCTTAGGGGAGAGCCAGTGAGAATGCTGGAGTTGGGAGCACCAGGGAGGCCAATGTTCCCACATAGGAGAGGAGCTCCTAAACTGGCAGGTTTGAGCATGCTAGAAGGGAATGCAAATACAAGGAACGCAGCAGGCCCTGCTCACAAAGAGCTTATGTTCTGATGTGGGGGGAGAGGGAACAACACAACAAGTAGATGAAGCCGTACCTCCGAGGTATTGCAGGTTTGCTTCCAGACCACCACAATAAAGCAATACCACAATAAAGTAAGTCACACAAATTTTTTTGCTTTCCCACTGCATATAAAAGTTATATTTATACAATACTGTAGTCTATTAAGTGTGCAGTAGTATTATGTCTAAAAAATAGTGTACATGCCTTGATTAGAAAAATACTTCATGGCAAAAAAAATGCTAAGCATTATCTGAACCTTCAGTGAGTAATAATCTTTTTGCTGGTGGAGGGTCTTGCCTCAGTGTTGATGGCAACTGACTGATCAGGTTGGTGGTTGCCGAAGGTTGGGTAGCTCTGGCACTTTCTTAAAATGAGACAACAATGAAGTTTGTCACATTCACTCTTCTTTCACTTGAACACTTAGTGGCCATTACAGGGTCATTAATTGGCCTAATTTAAATTCAGCTAGGTGGTACACTGGGTAGTGCTGGGTCTGGAGTCAGGAAGACTCATCTTTATGAGTTCCAATCTGGCCTTAGACACTCGCTATATGACCTGGGGCAAGTCACTTAACCCTGTTTGCCTCATTTACCTCATCTGTAAAATGAGCTGGAGAAGGAAATGGCAAACTACTGCAGCATCTTTGCCAAGAAAACCCGAAATGGAGTCACAAAGAGTCGGATACAAGTGAGAAAACAACCAAAAGTTTCAATATCGTTCTCAGGGGATAGGGAGGCCCAAAGTGAGGGAGAGAGATGGGAAACAGCTGGTTGGTGAAGCAGTCAGAACACACACAACATTTATGGATTTAGTTCACTGTCTTCCAAGGGTGTTATATGGCCCATGGTGCCCCAAAACAGTTACAACAGTAACGTCAATGATCACTGATCACAGATCACCATGACAGATAGACTAATAATAAAAAAAATGGAAATATTGCAAAAATTACCAAAATGTGACACAAAGACAGGATATGAGTGCCTGCTATTGGAAAAAAATAGACTTGCTCAATACCGGGTTGCCCAAACCTTCACTTTATAAAAAATGCAACGTCTGCAAAGCGCAGTAAAGCAGAGCACGATAAGATGAGGTATGCCTGTATTAAAATCAATATGGTGCAAGTTTGAAGTTCACACACACACAGACACACACAGAATAGTTAAATATCAGGTAGTTTGTCCACCAAGACAATAAACAAATTAGAGGAACAAGGAAGAATTCATGACTAAAGAAGACCACAGAAGACAAAATAGACAATTTTGTCATACAAAACACAGAAAATTAATACGACTAAAATCAGAAATGAAGCAGGTAACTGGGGTGCAAAGTTGGGAGTGGGGGTGGGAAAGAGAGGATTTAGGAGATGCTTCCTGCAGGGACATTATGAGGCAGTGGTAATGAAGGGATGTTTTCTAGGCCTGGGGGATGACCAGTGCAAAGGCACTGAAGTGAAAAATGGCATGTTGTGTGTGAGGAACACAGGAAAGACTACATTGGTTGGAGCCTATAGTGTAGAAGGAGGAGTAATGAATGTCCAGCGAGTCTGCAAAGATAGATTGGGGCCGGGTTGTGTAGGGCTGTGCAAGCTAACCAGAGAAGTTTATGAGACCTAAAGACAATAAATAGGAAGCCAGGAGTTGAACAGGAGAATCACATGGTCAGATCTGCATATGAGGAAAATTACTTTGGAAGCAGTATGTAGACCAGACTAGAGTGGTGAAAGACCAGAGACATGGAGACCATTCAGGAGTCTTGCAGTAATTGAGGGAATTTGTGAGGAGAGCCCGAAGTTTGTGGAGAGAAGGGCTTGGATGCTAGAGATGTTGTGAAGGGAGAAATGGCAAGATTTGACCATTAATTGGCTATGTGGGGTGAAAGACAATGAGGAGCCCAGGTTATGAACATAAGAGACCAGAAGGATGGGGTCCTTCAACCTTCAACAGAACAGGAATATTTGGAAGAAAGAAAGACTTTGGTGGAAAGATGATGCATTCAGTTTTGGACATGTTGAGTTTGAGATATTTCTGGAATAACCAAACAGACTTAAAAAGAAGCCTTTTTTTTAATTTAATTTTTTTTCAGTGAAAAAAATTTCACCCATCTCTCCCTCCTTCCTTTCTACCCCATTGAAAAAGAAAGAAAAATAAAATCTTTGAAACAAATATGCGTAGTCAAAACAAAACAAATTACCACTATATTGGCCACGTCTAGGAAAAAAAAGTCTTGGTCTGCACCCTGAATCCATTACTTCTCTTTCAGGAGATGGGTAGCATGTTTCATCATTAGTCTTCTGGACTTATGGTTGGTCATTGTACTGATTAGAGTTATTAAATCTCTCAAAGTTGTTTGTTTTAACAATGCTATTATTGTAGAAATTTACCTGTTCTGGCCACTTTATTCTGTATCAGTACATGTAAATCTTCCCAGGTTTCTCAGAAGCCGTCAGGTACAGCACAATAGTATTCCATTAAATTAATAAGCCATAATTTAATTATCCATTTCTTAACTAATTGATACCCTGCTTGGTTTCCATTTCTTTGCCATTACAATCAAAGCTACTATAAATATTTTTGTGCATATGGGTCTTTTTCCTCTTTCTTTGAATCTTTGGTGCCTTGACATATTTATTAGTGATATCACTGGGTCAAAGGGTAGAAACTTTTTTTTTTGGAGGGGGGAAAGCAGGGTAATTGGGGTTAAGTGACTTGCCCAAGGTCACACAGCTAGTAAGTGTGTCAAGCGTTCTCCTAACTCCAGGTCAGGAGAAGAACATGGTTCCAAATTGTTCTCCAGAATGTCTGGATTAGTTCACAGCCCCACCAACAATGCACTGATGTACCCGTTTTCCCACATCCACTCTAACACTTGTGATTTTCCTTTTTTTTTTTTTGTCGGCTTTGGCAGTCTGATGGGTGTCAGGCAGAACCTCAGAGTTACTTTAATTTTTGTTTCTCCAATATTAGTGATTTGGAACATTTTTTTTCCATATGGCTATTGATAGTTTGGATTTCTTCCTTTGAAGACTACATGTTCATATTGTTTGACTATCAGTTGGGGAATGGCTCCTATTCTTATACATTTGAATCTATTTCTGCATCTCTTGGAAAGGAGACCATTATTAGAGAAACTGCTGCAAATTCCACACACACCCCCTCCCCCAGTTATCTGTTTCATTTCTGATTTTAGTTGTATTAATTTCCTTTGTTTTGTGTAACAAAAATTGTCCATTTTGTCTTCTGTGGTCTTCTTTTTGGTCATGAATTCTTCCTTGTTCCTCTAATTTTTTTTATTATCTTGGTGTATGGTAGGAGATATTGATTTAGTTTCTGCCATGATATTTTCTAGTTTTCCCAGCAGTTTTTGTTGAATAGTGAGTTTTTATTACAATAGCTGGAATCTTTGGGTTTATCAAACACTAGACTATTGTGTTCAATTTCTTAACCAGTATCAGAGCATTTTGATAATTTCTGCTTTGTAGCATAGTTTGATATCTGGTACTGTTAAGCCTTCTTCCAATGTTGGAGAGAAAGTAAGAGATGATGTCAAAGTCGAAGTGACAATGGGGAGCCAGGAGTATCTGCTTTCCCTTCTGGGACTTGAAAAAACCTCTATTAGACCCTACTATCCATCCCCTAAAGCTATTGGCCTTTTTACCTCCTTTTCACAGCCCAGCTTCTTCCTTTTTGCTTCTACCTCCTTCCCTCCCCTTCCTTCCCTTTCCTTTCCCTTCACCTTGGCTGAATACAGAGCCTTAGATGGTCTTGAGCAGACACCTTTCATTACCCAACTCTCACAAGAGTCATGATGTTAGGGGGGTGGGGAGTCTCTGAGGGGTAGGTAGTTTATGGTGTTTGAGGCTCTTCCTTGAGACCACCCATTTTTTAAATAGTGGAGTAGAAGACTGAATTTGGGATCCTAGAGGCAGAAAGACTGAGTCAAGGAAGGAAAACATTGGTTGTCCCAGAAAGAGTCTCTTTTGGTCCAGTCTGCTTGGACTGGAGTATGACTGAATTGGAACCCATATTCCTTACAGTTTCCTGAAATTTTTTACTTTCAGGGCTCTTCTGGCTGGCGGTGGCTTCTCCACATGGACCTATCGCCAAGGCTATGATGTCAGCATTCCTGTCTATAGCTCCCTGTCAGCTGAGGTGGATCTACCAGAGAGAGGACCAGGGTAAGGTGCTCCCCACACAACCTATTCTTTCCCTATACATGAGAGGGCTATGAGGCATGGCATAGGCAATGCACCTGGCCACAGCCCTGAGGGCTTTTTTTCCCCTCTCCCTTTCCCCCTTTCCCCCATGTATAAGATATGCTCTTATTTCAACAATATAAGAAGCCTTGGTAATCTGGAAACAGTTTTACTTCCACTTATAGGCTGATTATTAGGGCCTGGGGGTTGGTAATGAGGGGAGCAGACCACCTCATGACTTGGTGTGGGGTCTAATGGAATGAAGGGATGTAATGGAAAGCATACTGGATTTGGAGTCAGAAGGCCTGGGGTTGAGGCCAACTTCAACCACTCATCTACCGGCGTGGCCAGGGCGAGCTGTCCCATCTCTTGGCCTGTGGTTTCCTCATCTGTGAAATAAGGGGGTGGGAGAAGATCACCTCCAGCTCTGAGCCCTGCAATGCTTTCTCATTGTCTCCCCTCTTAGGACCTCAGTTTCCCTATATGTAAAATGAAGGGTTGGCCTAGGAGAGGCAGAATGGGTGAATGGTCTGCAGTTGGAACCTCTTGTCAACTTGAACAAATTACTTAACCCCCCTGAGCTCTGAGGTCGTAAACTTTGAAGTGCTATATGTGCATGCCAGCCATCACAGTGATAATATTCTCTAAGACACCTAGGAACTTTAAATCCTAAATTCCTATTTATCCTTTTTCCTTTTTCTTTTTTTTTTTGGAAGGGGGAAGGCAGGGCAATTGGGGTTAAGTGACTTGCCCAAGGTCACACAGCTAGCAAGTATGTCAAATGTCTGAGGTTAGATTTGAATTCAGGTCTTCCTGACTCTAGGGCAGGTGCTCTACTCACTGCACAGCCTAGCTGTCCCAACTCCTATTTATCCTGTGATTCTTCTTGGTAGGCAGAAGGAAGTGATAGGTTGTAGTTGGTGAGAGGAGTGCCATGTGCTAGGCAGCTGTCTACCACCGAGCCCAGTCTCCCTTTACCCTCAAAGCTTACACTTCTGTCCTGGTCTCTTCCTCTTCTTCTGTCCCTTGATAGAGGCAAGGACACTCTTACCACCCATGGGGAGGTGGGGGTGGGGTAGGGACAGAAGTGTTTTGGATATGTTGCACTTTGTGATAATTGCTTCTTGGGGGTGTTTGCCACATTTCCTGAAGTATGTATAGGGATGGTCAGACCGTTGTCTTTTATTTTCAATCTCTTCCCTCCACCCTTTTTACCGATTTTCCCCTAATGGGAATGGAAGGTCATTACTGCTAGTGTCTTGCAAGGTGTTTTGGCTTCAGGTGGGATTTTTGTCATTTTTTTCTTTATAAGGAGCTAAGTTAGGAGTTTATAGCTTTCACAAGTGACAGACTTGGAAGGTCACATGATCTTTTTTTAAATTTGAATTTGGACTATTGGGTGAATCAGTGACTTTTTTCTTTTTATTCTTTTTTTAAGAGGACATATAATAAAACAAACCTATTTCTAAATGGTGTTTGTTAAAGATCTGTGCACCCATCAGCTCAGGCAGTCCTGGCAGAAAGGGGAAGATAATGACAACAGCGTTAATTAAGCTCTTACTCTACACAGAGGACTTTGGGGAGGTGGGAGCTGGAGGAGATGTGGAGTTTAGCTAAGACAGGGTCTTTGCCCTTGTGGGCCTTATGGCTGGCATGAAGAGAAGACGCAGGCACAGTATGAAGGTCCATGGGATCACCTTGGCGATCACCTAGTCCAGTTTTCTCATTTTACAGTTAAAGAAACTGAGGTCCTCTAGTTTTGACTTTAAGCACGGGTAATAAGCAGCAGATCTGGATTCCTGTTCACATCCTCTGACTCCAACTCAAGGAACATCCCTATTAACATTATCTCTGTTGCATCGTATTTTAACTTATTTTGTTAAACATTTCCCAATTTCATTTGAATCACTTTGTGGTAGCCGCTGAGAGTTTGGCAGGCTTTTGATGTTTCAGGCCTCTGTATGCCACCATACTGTGTGGTTAGTGCATTGTACAGCTATATTTTAAAAAAAATGCACGTCTGAATGAGAGGTAGGAGAAAAGGTAGCATTTGCTTAGGCCTTTACGAGGTAATAAGGCAGAGAATGTTTCCTTTTTGTCTTTGTGTATCCACTGCTTAGCCTAGTGCCTGTCACACAGTAGGCTTGTTGAATGTTGAGTGAATGAAGTAAGAATTCAATAAATGAGGAAGGGTGGGGCATTCTAGACAGAAGGAACTGTGTGAGCCAAAGTAAGGTGACTGAGAGGGGAGACAGTCCAATTCGGTTAGCACTTAGAAGGGAGCAAATGTGCTCAGCTTGAGAAGGTAAGGCAGATTGGGGAAAGCCTTGAATGCCAGGTAAGTAAGTCATCGGGATAGTTGGATGCTTTTCCTTGTTCACATATGAATATTTAAATTGAAGGGGTTGAAGCTAAGGGGGAGCTGGTGGGAGTGGGTGGGTAGACATTGACTAGATGATTGTGATATGAATGAGTTCCTGAATCTCTGCTTGGCTTCTGTGTAGTGAAGCCCAGCCAAACCCTCTCCCCGGCTTCTGCTTATGATTTAGTGGAAGAATGAAATCAGTTTTTGGCCCTGATCCCAACTGGGTCACTCCCAGAAATCGCATTTTTCTTTGTTTGGCACACCACAGAAAATTCTAATGATGATGACAATAAAACTTAGATGTGAAGAGGAGTGATTTCACCGACGGGGTAGGAGAAAGATTCCTGGATTTGGAGCCTGAGTCCCAGCTCCAGCGTTGACTTGTTCTGTGACCCAGAAAATCTCTCTTCTCCTCTCCTCCACCTCTCAGCCCTCAGTTGCCTAGCTCATCGATGGCCATAGTGTTCTTGGCATTCTCTACCTCACGAGGCTGTTGGGAGAAGAGCGCTTCACCACCCTCCGAGGGATGCCTATGTGTGTGTTAATGACTGGCTTTCTAACCAGTGATCCCCTTCAGGATGTGGAAACTGCTTTCCTCCCAAGGAAGTGGTGTGAACATGGGCGCTCTGACTCCTCCACTAGATTCTTGGGAGCTTTTCTTGTTGCCTTGATTTACCTTGTGGCCTCTAGCTAATCTTGCCTCTCATAACACTTTTGTCCCCATTCCATATTGCTTTGAATTGATACTGATATGGTACCTGAGTGCTTTGTGTATTTACATTTACTTCTCACCTTGTCCTCCCTTTGAAGAATGGGATGAATCTGATCCTTTTCTCAGAAGGTGAAACTAAGGCCTCAGAGCTACATGAGAGAGGCAGCGTATTGTGGTAGCATGAGGAGCCAAGAGCCAAGGGCTAGAGCCTCTCCTGGCCCTTGTTACCGGGGTGAACCTGGACGAGTCATGCAATCTGCTAAATGGACTGCTTCACGTCTTCATCTGATATGCCATTTCAAAAGGATCTTTTACTGAGGAACTAAGGAAAAAGAATCAATTCCTACCCCCAACAATGACTTAGATATCTGCAAATGTACAGAATATTGGCATTTTGTCCTTATGTAACTTAGCCATAGATTGACGTGGCTGGCAGAAGTCCATGTGGCACCTCCCCCGCATCCCTTTCTCTGACCTTAGTCCTTTCTGGGGTTAGGTTGGGACTTTGGCTGGGTTAGGTGGGACCCTCAAACTTTCTCAGAACCATCCTTGAAGTACCATTTTTGGGCATGGGCCCACTTGTGGACCTGCGTTTTGTCTTCTCTACTGCTCTTACACTGTGATATGGCATATTCTAGTTACTTATGTATCTTACTTCTGACTGGACTATAAGTTCCATAAGGGCAGGGATGAATTCTTATTTCAACTTTGCATCACCATCAGCATCTAACAATAGACTTTGTATATAGTGGGTGCGTAATAAATATTTGTGAAATATATGCATGAACAGAAGGTAACACTATATGCCCATAATTTCCAACTAAAGTAAGGGGAAGCCTGTTCCATGACAGATATTTTAAAGGGAAAATGCTCTTTGCTCTAAGTCTAACTTCAAAGACTTTCTAGGCCTGCCTAGAGCATCTGCCCGAGGCCTTCCAATCACTTTGATCTCTTCCTCTCAGCCCCAGGAGGTATTTTCTTCTGTCATCGCAGATGGCTCTTCATCCTGAATACCGCTCAGACCTGGAGGCCCTCCAAGCCAAGCATGGGGAGTCGGTGCTAGTCCTGGAGAAGTGTACCAATCTCTCCGAGGGCGTCCTTTCCACACGCAAACGATGCCACAAGGACCAGGTCTTTGATTACCCGCAAATCCTGCAGGTCAGTACTGTTCCCTACCTATTTCTTACCACATGAAACTAGGTGAAGTCTAATGTAGGAGCATGGTGTTGCATAGCACCTTGTTCCTCGATATGCTTCAGGCTGTATTTAGAGATCTGACATTGTGTGTTTGTAAGGGAGTTGCCATGGACAGTGTATTGAGTTTAGAGGTCTGAAGACCTTGAGGCCAGTCTTAGCTCTGTTCCTTATTACCCAGGTCACCTTGGGCAAGTCACTTAATCTTTCTTTGTCTTTTTTCATCTTCAAGATGAATAGGGAAGCGTTACATGATTTATAACTGGCTTTCCAAATCTGAGGCTTATGGTCCTGTGACTCAGCTCTAAATAAGGCCATCCCAGCACCACAGACCAGATAGCCAGCCTTGCAAATAAGCCATTTCAGTATGGGAGGGAAACACGTTTAGCTTCTTCCTCTTGCCTTGAGACCAGTCCAGGGTTCGACTGTTCTTAGACTTGCCAACTTGAAGAACGTGAGCAGTGACCTTTGCTGCTTCACTCCCAGGGAAAGGTGGGCAGTACTTGCATGACCCTTCTGTACTAGGTATGGATTCCTTGTCTCAAGTGAATGAGCGACACTTCCAACCTCCTGAGGCAGAGCAGCATCATCTGCTCCTCTGGGGATGTTTTTATAGGCAAGATGTTTAGCATTCCTTGGGTGTGGGGGCAGGGAAAGGAGAATTCTGAAACCCTCATCCAAAGAGAACAATTGAGTTTTGTTCACTTAGCTACTTGAAATTCAGACAGGCTTGCCCAAGGAGAGCTCTCGAGGAGATGGGGTACTCTTTTGAACTCCAAAGAGAGTTGGCTCATGCTGAGATTGTTAAAATACTTTCCCTCACAAAGCAGGGCATCTCCCTCTGGAATGTCTAGCTGATAACAGCGATGATGTGAGCAGATGTATTTATAGTAACCTTTGTCTAGACAGGAAAAACGGTTATCAGCATGTGTGTCCACATCTGGATGGTTGTCTCTCCAGGCCAAATTGGGGCTTTCCACCTGCCACTGGAAGATGCAGTGACTCGTTTTCTTCTTAGAATTGTGTGTCTTTCTCATTTATCTTTAGAAGAGTCTAGAATATTGGGTTTTCCCTATAGCTTTCTTTTGTCTCTGTTTATCTCAGAACACTTCAAAATAGTTTCTTATCTTTTGGGGGAGTAGGAGAGGGCATAGGGAGAACTTGGGTGTTTGGAGTTTTGGGGTCTCTTCCTGGTCTGCTTCTCCTCTTGCAGCCATTTGGATCCTCTACATTTCTTGTTCCATAAATACCAGGTGGGAGGGTTAGACCTAGTACTTAAGAAAGTGACCTTTTACAAAATTTTTGGAGTGTGTGTGTGTGTGTGTGTGTGTGTGTTTAAAATTGGACATATTTACCTTGTTTCCAGGTAAATGCAGAATGACCCTTAATGAGTTTACCAGTATTTTTTCCCTCCAAAGGCCCTAGGTAAGTAGATTTCGTAGAAGGCTTAGGTGAATCACTTTTCCTCTCTTCTCTTGGTGAATTGGAGCCCATCCTGGCTGCTTCAGTGCTCCTTCCCTAGAGGTGCTGAATAAAGAGTCTTAGTCTTGTCACCATCTTTTCTCTCCTTCCCCACCCTTCCCAGGGTGTTTTCTGTTTATTACTTTTGAAATCTGCTATGGAGATTTTCATAACGGCTCTTTACACATCTAAAAAAAGATAGGACCTGCCAACATTGTTCCCCTTCTTTCATTGCAATTTCCCAGACAACATCATCTTCTTCTGGCAACTGCAGATGTTGCTTAGGAGACTGTTAGGTGTGCAGGAGCCTTGGGTTTCTCTGAGTGCTTGTGTGGAGTGGAGGTAGCCAAAGACTCAAGACGTGTCAGAAGATGCACTGATTATGAACTGACCGTCATATCGTAGCCTTTGAAGGGGCCTCAGAAAGCAGTTCCTCTTTACCTCGCATTCTACTCCTCCATCTCCTCTGCAGCATCCCCTTACTTGAAAGCATCTGGCGACATGGCTCTTGCTATTTCACAAGACAGTTCATCTTTGAACAACTCTAGTTACCAGAAAATTCTTTCACATATTAAACTGAATTTTGACTCTTTGCAAATTCTAGTCCTAGTTCCAGTTCCCTGGAAACTGAAGAAGTTTCATCTCTTTTCCAAATGACAGTCCTGTAAAAATCTGAAGGTGGCTGGCATGCTTCCCTCTTGTCCCACCCCCACCCTTGTCTTCTCTTTCCCGTTCGTTAGCTCTTCCTCTATCCTTCTTCATTTTGGTGTCTCTACGTTTTGTTCATCTGCCTCTTCAGTTGTGGCATTCAGAACTTAATCTCCAAGAATGATCAGGGGAGTATTAAGTACTAGACTCTCCAAGTCGGAAATGACTGTAGAGGTCATTTGGGCCAGTCTGTGCTTGGACAGAAATCTCTAGAGTATCACCAACAAGGGTCATCCAGACTCTGCTGAAAGCCCTCCTGGGATAGGGAATTCTTCCCTTCCTCAGTAGTCCATTCTACTTTTAGAAAATGAAGCTGAGATCTTCTTAATGCAACTGCAACCCATTGGTCCTAGTTTTGCTCTTTGGTGTCATGCAAAGTAAGTTTAATCCTTCTTCTGTTGACAGCTATTCAGATATTTTTAGTCAGTTGTCATACTTCCCCTCTGCTCTCTATCCCTTAGCTCCCCACCTAATTCTTGTTTTCCAGGTTAAAATCCCTGGTTGCTACTTTAGCTGATCCTCATGTGGCATGGTTTCCAGCCTCCTTGTTATTCTGGGTCCCCCAAAGCTGAATGTCCTCCAGCTTATCAGTATCCTTCCAAAAATGTGGTACCTGGAATGGAACAGCACTCCATGTGTGGTTAGACCAGGGAAGAGGACTTCCTTTGTTTTGAGCTTTGGACTTTTATTAATGGAGCTTACAATTGCATTAGGTTTTTGGACAGCAGCTGTCTCACCTTGGTGTTGACTTAACCAGAACTTTGGGATTTTTCCCACAAAAATGATTATTATATTGGCTCTTCTCATCTTCCTTTTGTTGAGGTGATTCTTCTGAACTTAAGGTGGGACTTTGCATTTATCTTTATTTAATTTCATTTTTTGTTCTCACCTGTCATTTCCTGCTATTGTTTTTTGGCTCTTGTATCTGTCATCCAGTGTAGAATTGACCCCTGCCAGCACTATTCCATCTACAGATTTGTTTAGCACATCTTCTACCTTGTTGGCGGAGTCCATCACTATGATTTGGAACAAGGAAGAACTGACCATAGAGCCTTGAAGTATATGACTAGAGTATTTCCCCCAATTGACCTTGGTGCCTTAATCAGTACTCTTTGGACATAATTATTCAGGTCCTTTGAAAGTTTTATCTTCTAGCTTCTCCTCCGTCTTGTCTGTGAGGATATGGTAAGAAACTTCAGTCAAAGGTTTCTCATGCCTACTGCATCCTTTTGAGAACTTATAGCTCTGCTTGGCAGACCAGTCTTACAACATGAAAACTCTGACTTTTTCAAGCAACATGTAGTCAACTTGGAGTTTGGGACATTGGCATGGAAGCTTAAATGACCTAGCTAGGCCTGAAATAAGTTATCTGTGACAGATCAGATTGTTGGGTATCAAAAACTGATTCCTGTCACTACTGTCTGTGGTAGTGATATGAAGCAGCATGGGGATAAGGGAGCAGGGGTTTGGAATCCAAGGACCTAGCTTTGAATTTCAGCTCTGTTCCTGCCTCATACTTGTATGATCTTGGGCAAATCACAGCCTCTATGATGAGAAAAACGAGTCTTTTCCAGTTTTAAATTGTTTGAGCTTCATGATCATTGCCTCCTTATTCTTTGGTAATTCTGGTTCTCTTTACTGCCAGTATTATCACTGATGGGATGCTGGAAGACATCCTTAGCATGTAGCACAGTGCCTGGCACATAGTAGGCACTTATATACTTGTTGCCTGACTGGCTGTTGTGAACTGATAGGACATTTCCAGTTGTATTGGTGAGCACTGATAACTGTTAAAAAAGCTGGAAGAACTGATGGAGTTCAAGTGCAGATCAAAGCATTCTATTTTTCATTTTTTTTCTTTTGGTCTCTGTCTTCTTCTAATAACGCGACTAATATGGAAATATGTTTAGCACGATTGCAAATGTATAACCTATGTATCAAATTGCTTACTGTCTTGGGGAGGTGAGGGAGAGAGGGAGAAAATTTGGAACTCAAAATTAAAAAAAATCTGAATATTAAAAATCATCTTTACTTGTAATTGGGAAAAAATTAAAATATTATTTTTTTAAAAAGCTGAACTTGCGGTATCTGGGTGTGTTGGCCTTGCTTGGTTTCCAACCATAGAAAATTTGATCTTCAGAATCTTCTGTAGATAGGTCCCTTGGGCTGGCCTGTCTCTCAGTCTCCCATCGTTGATTCTCTCACCTGTAGGAGGCTTCTTTCTGCGCGGTCCTTCGTGGAGCCCGGCTGGGCCAGGCGGCTCTGAGTGATGTTCTTCAGGCTGGCTGTGTCCCAGTCATCGTCGCCGATTCCTACATCCTGCCCTTTTCGGAGGTTCTGGACTGGAAGAGGTACGTTGATTTCTGCCCTCTGCCTTGTCTCTTTTGGCTTATTTCCCTTTCAGGGTGTTGGCCTGTTGCTTCTGCTGATAGGACTCAGATGTGCCTGACGTGTAGTATTGGATGAAAGGCCCAGAAAATGCCCTAGAATTTCTCTGGGTCAAATTAAAGTGTGTTTTTGGTCACTAGAGAGTTGGGCGTGTGGGTAACCTTGAGAGTAGTTCATCAAATAGCTTCCTGTCTGGTCACTTACCCTCTATAAGCCTCAGTTTCCTCATCTGTAAAGTAGATAGATTAAACTTGCACCAAATCACAGGGTTGTTTTGAGGGAAGTGCTTTGTAAAAAGAAAAAAAAGGCACTTGTAGAGTACTATGAAAATGTCTTGCAATAATGTTATAGTACCATGTGAGTTTTTTTTAACCTTACTCAAATTATTTTTTTATTTAATATTTTAGTTTTCAACATTGATTTCCACAAGATTTTGAATTACAAATTTTCTCCCCATTTCTACCGTCCCCCCCATTCCAAGATAGCATATATTCTGATTGCTTCGTTCCCCAGTCAACCCTCCCCTCTTTCACCTCACTCCCACCCCCCATCCCCTTTCCCCTTACTTTCTTGTAGGGCAGGATAGATTTCTATGCCCCATTCCCTATATATCCTGTTTCCCAGCTGCATGTAAAAAACAACTTTTTATTTATTTTTTTAAGCATCTGTTTTTAAAACTTTGAGTTCCAAATTCCCTCCCCTCATCCCTTCCCACCCACCCTCCCTAGGAAGGCAAGCAATTCAACATAGATCACACATGTATCATTATGTAAAACACTTCCACAATGCTCATGTTGTGCAAGGCTAACTATATTTCCTTCCATCCTATCCTGTCCCCCTTTATTCAATTTTCTCCCTTGACACTGTCCCTTTTCAAAGGTGTTTGCTTTTGATTACCTCCTCCCCCATCTGCCCTCCCTTCTGTCATCCCTTCTTTTTTTTTTATCCCCTTCCCCTTACTTTCCTGTGGAGTAAGATACCCATTTGAGTGTGTATGTTATTCCCTCCTTAAGTTGGATCTGATGAGAGTATGATTCACTCATTCCCCCTCATCTGTGCCCTCTTCCCTTCCAACAGAACTGCCTTTTCTTGCCACTTTTATGTGAGATGATTTACCCCATTCTCTCTCTCCCTTTCTCCTTGTCTCAATATATTCCTCCCTCACCCCTTAATTTTATTTCATTTTTTGAGATATCCTCCCTTCATATTCAACTCATCCTGTGCCCTCTGTCTATATTCCCTTCAATTCGCCTAATACTGAGAAAGGCCTCATGAATTACACACACATCTTTCCATGTAGGAATGTAAACATAACAGTTCAACTTTAGTAAGTCCCTTATGAATTCTCTTTCTTGTTTACCTTTTCATGCTTCTCTTGATTCTTGTGTTTGAAAGTCAGATTTTCTATTCAGCTCTGGTCTTGTCATTGGGAAAGCTTGAAAGTCCTCTTTTTTATTGAAAATCCATATTTTGCCTTGGAGCATTATACTCAGTTTTGCTCAGTAGGTGATTCTTGGTTTTAATCCTAGCTGCTTTGACCTCCGGAATAACATATTCCAAGCTCATCAGTCCCTTAATGTAGAAGCTGCTAGATCTTGTGTTATCCTGACTGTGTTTCCACAATATTCAAATTGTTTCTTTCTGGCTGCTTGTAGTATTTTCTTCTTGACCTGGAAACTTTGGAATTTCGCAACAATATTCCTAGGAGTTTTCTTTTTGGGATCTTTTTCAAGAGGTGATCAATGGCTTCTTTCAATTTCTATTTTACCCTCTGGCTCTAGAATATCAGGACAGTTTTCCTTGATAATTTCTTGAAAGATGATGTGTAGGCACTTTTTTTGATCATAGCTTTCAGGTATTGGATTTTTTAAATTATCTCTCCTGAATCTATTCTCCGGGTCAGTGGTTTTTCCAATGAGATATCTCACATTGTCTTCCTTTTTTTCATTCCTTTGGTTCTGTTTTATAATATCTTGGTTTCTTATAAAGTCACTAGCTTCCACTTGCTCCAATCTAATTTTTAAGGTGGTATTTTCTTCAGTGGTCTTTTGGACCTCCTTTTCCATTTGGCTAATTCTGCCTTTCAAGGCATTCTTCTCCTCATTGGCTTTTTGCAGCTCTTTTGCCATTTGAGTTAGTCTTTTTTTTAAGGTGTTATTTTCTACAGTATTTTTTTGGGTCTCCTTTAGCAAGTCATTGACTTGTTTTTCATGGTTTTCTTGCATCATTCTCATTTCTCTTCCCAATTCTTCCTCCACTTCTCTTACTTGCTTTTCCAAATCCTTTTTGAGCTCTTCCATGGCCTGAGCCCAATTTATATTTTTCTTGGAGGCTTTTGATGTAGGCTCTTTGACTTTGTTGACTTCTTCTGGCTGTATGTTTTGATCTTCTTTGTTACCAAAGAAAGATTCCAAAGTCTGAGTCTGAATCTGAGACCTTTTTTGCTGCCTGTTCATGTTCCCAGCCAACTACTTGACCCTTGAGCTTTTTGTCAGTGTATGACTGCTTGTAGAAAGTACTTTGTTCGAAGCTTTAGGGTCCAAGCACTGCTGTTTTCAGAGCTATCTCTACTCCACTGTCATCCCAGGCTCTGTCCCAGCAGTGCTCCTCCTCCCCCAAGAACCACCAACCAGGACCACAATACAGATCCAAGCAGGGCACAGCAAGAGAATCTGCCTTTGTGCCCACAAAGCGCTCCTTGCACTCCTGCTCTGATCCGTTGCTAGATTCCTCCCACTGTGTGAGCCAGGGACTTGGGAAGCAGGTGACTCTGGAGCTCTGGAAGCAGCCTTAGGAGCTTCCTGCTGCTGCCACTGCCACCGATGTACCACCTCCTCCACCCCCAGAGCTGGTGGCCGGACTGCTCTGAACTCGATCCCGCGATTTCCCCCTAACTTGCTCTTTGGGGTTTGTGGGTTGGGAAGTCTGATAACTGCCACAGCTCACTGTTTCATGGCCCCAAGGCCTGTTCCGGCTGGCTGATTATGGGTCTGGTCTGTGCTGGCGTGGCCCACACTGGGCTGCCCTCTGCTCTCAGCAGCGTGGGATAGACCCTTCCTGGTGACCATCTAGGCTCTCCTGGGCTGGAGACCTGTTTCCCTCTGCTATTCTGTGGGTTCTGCAGCTCTAGAATTTGTTCAGAGCCATTTTTTACAGGTGTTTGGAGGGATTTGGGGGACAGCTTAAGCAAGCTGCCATCTTGGCTCTGGCCCCCCATCACCACGCAAGTTTTCATCATGTGATAATTCTGTGGAAGACTTGGGAAGGGTAAAGAGTAATGGTTGATGAAGCTTAGTTGGCACTCTGTATTCTCTGCCTAGTCCTGCCTTGAATGCCTAGTTAATTTCTTCTTCACCACCTTTCTGAATGACTGTTTCTAGACCTGGGTCATTTTAGGAGTCAATATAAGAGAGTTTCTTGGGGTGGCATAAATGGTCTATTTTAACCATGGCTGTTGGTCATGGGCTCGACTTTTTATATCATCATCTCTGTGATAGAGAGGGTGATAATCACTCTGGACTCTGCCTTGCCCAGAGAACATCTGGAAAAATATATTTTGGCTCTAGGGTCTTCCTTTAGGAAAGACATTAGTGAACTAGACTGTTCAGGGGAGGGTGATCTGGATGGTGAGGAAACTGTAAGACGTGCTGTACAAGGATAAGGCCTAGGAACTGGGGATGTTTGGCCTAGAGAAGAGGTGATTTATGGGCAGATGTGATCAGTGTCTTCATGTGTATAAGGAGCTGTTATGAAAGAGGGATTAGACTTATTTAACTTGACTCCTGAGGCAGAACCAATAGTGGTAGAAGTTGGAGGGGCAGATTTTAGCTTGAGAAAATAAAAAAGCTTTAAAGAATGAGATCTGTCCCCAAATGGAATAAGTTGCCCTGGGAGGCAATCTGTTCCCAGTTCCTGAAGGTCATCAGACAGCCTGGCTGACCATTTGTCAGGATCATTACAGAAGGATGGACCAGACTAGATACTCTCTGAAGGCCCTTTTGTTCTTTGTGATGTCCTTAGCATCATGGCCCAAGGCAGGTCAGTGAAGTTTGTCACCTTGGTCCTTGTGCTGTCTGCCCTTTCTCCCTCCTCTTCCTAGGTACTGCCTTCCAAAAGAACGTGTCCTCGTAATCCTTTGAGTAAGTTAGATGTACCTCCAGGCCTCAGCTTGTTCCCTGAGGCAGCTAGCAGTGCTAGTTAGAATGGTGGAATTGACTTATTCCAGTCTTGGTTTTCCCCTCTCACCCCTTCCATGATCTCTTTTACCTTCAGGGCATCTGTGGTTATACCTGAGGAGAAAATGCGAGAGATGTACAGTGTGCTGCGGAGCATCCCCCAGAGGCAGATTGAGGAAATGCAAAGACAGGTAAGGACTGGGTCCAGTAGAGAGTGTGGGCTCCCTCCTGGAGCCTCCTCCTGTGGGGTACAATGGGAGGTTTCAACTGCTCTCCACCTCTTCTTTAGAAGAGCATCCTCCTTGTCAGCGAGATAGATTTCCTCTTCTACACTCTGAAACTGGAGAAGCAGGTATGGGTGAGGTGCAGGTGCGTCTCAAAGGTCTCTCCATGTATGTAGCAGGGACATGGGGTCATCAGATCATAGAGTAGGGAGAGGTCTTAGAGGTCCTCTGCTCCAGCCCTCTCACTTCACAGAGAAAGGAACTGAAGGTCAGTAAGAGCTTTAGATGAGAGCATTTAGTATGCTCCTGACAAGTACAGCCCAGCCTGCCGTATGGGGCTGGAGCTGCCTCTGCATGTGGTCACAGCCCATGGCAGTGCCAGGGAGGAGGAGGAGCCAGGGGAAAGGACAGGGGAATGTCAGATAGCTGAGAATATTGAGCTGTACAGCACATAGTGTCTGTGAAAGCTGGCATGGGCTGATCCAGGAGGCAAAGGTAGTGTTGATGACAATGCCGTCCCTCTGTGGAATGGGCCTGCTGCCCCAGCAAGGGAGGATCCCCTCATGGGAGTCCTTCAAGCAGAGGCATGCCATAGTTGGGGATTTTCTTCTAGGATGTGTTGGAGGGTTCATCCAACCCCAGAATTCTGTAATATTAGTCTAGAAACAGTTTAAAAAATAAACTTAAAAATAGCATCTACAGATAAGTAGTTAACTGCTATTGTCTCAAATGATTAGTAACAAGGAAAAAACTCTTATCTGTCTACAAAGCCCTTTACAACAGTTATAAAATGGGTCATGTAACTTTTCTAATTTGGGCCTCAAAACATGAAGAATATCCCTGTTCAGTGGAGGAGAAGAATGAAGCTCAGAGTCAGGTAACTTGACCAAGGTCACAGACTTCTTTCTAAGTGGCAGAGCCACGAGTTTAACCCAAATCAGGGGTGTCAAACCAAACCTGGTTAAAATGGAATGGGGAAACGCGTAATAAAATACAACATACAACATCATAGATAATGTCCATTTGTGGTTTTCTAAGTTAAGATGCCCCCACAGGGATGCGTTTCTGTTTGAGGCCTGGATTGTCTCCAGGCTGAGTGGTGGCTGAGCAGAGTTTAGGTGCCGGCTAGACGTTGTTCTCTTCAGCTCCCAATTCAGTTGTTGTTTTTCGGTCATTTCTGTCATGCTCGACTCTTTGTGACCCCATTTAGGGCTGTCTTGGCAAAGATACTGGAACGGATTGCCGTTTCCTTCTCCAGCTCATTAGACGGATGGGGGGACTGAGGCGAACAGGATTTAGCAACTTGCCCAGTCACATGGCTAGTGTCTGAGGCCAGATTTGAGTTTAGGAAGATGAGCCTTCTTGACTCCAGGCCCAGCACGCTACCCACTGTGCCACCAGGCTGCAGAGTTGAATATAAATAATCTTCTATCCTTTTTGGTTGTGAAACATGAGGGTATTTCTTCTTTGTCCCTTTGTACCGAAGAAGAATCATTCCTAATTTTCCCGTCCGTGGTTTTGGAGACCAGGAACAATCTATCAGTTGTAGGGTTTTCCACGTCTAGTTATTCTCTTCCTTATTCTAAGATTGGGAGAAACATGACTGAAGACTGAGTAGAGAGCGCCATTCCCTGAATTTCCTTGTCATTTTTCCTTCCTATAAGGATGATCGTGCCGATAATAGAGCGCACTTCGATCATTCTTTAAGGTTACCACATGCCTTGCAAATACCATCTCATTCATTCCTCCCACTGTCCTTTTGTTATCCCCATTTTATAGATGAAGAATTGGAGGCCAAGAGGTTATGTGACTTGCCCAGGGACACACAGCTAATAACATTGGAGGGAGGATTTGAACTCAGGTCGAACTTCTTTTCTAAGACTGGTCTGATTTGATCTTGATGTGTTCTAAGCCAGTGCCTTCTTTCTGTTAATAATTTCTTATTCGTTCTGTATATAGGTTGCTTTGTATATATTTATTTGCTTGTTTTCTCCCCCAGTATATTGTAAATTCTTTGAGGGCAGGGACTCTTTTTTCATTTATTTCTACAGTGCTTAGCACAGTAGAAATACATAGTAGGCACTTAACAAATGTCTATTGGTTGATTTACTGGTGGCTTTCATAATAACAGTTCAGACTTATAGAGAGGACTTTAAGGTTTGCAAGATACTTTACATACCTTTGGTCCTCACTGTACCCTGTGAGGTAATTTCTATTATAATTGCCATTCCAGATAGGGAAACTGAGGCAGAGTCTAAGTGACTTGCCCAGAGTTATACGACTATAAGTGATTGGGGCAGGATTAGGGCTCAAGTCTCCCCAGTTTCAAGCCCCTCCTCTTCCCATATTGACGTGCTACTTGAAGCTGGCTCCTAGAGAATCTGAGGGTAAGCATAAGCCAGTGTCACGTAGCTTAATGAACTCTGTCTAGGGAATTCAAAGTGAGATCTCTTTAAACCTGCACAATGATCTCTGGGGCTCCATCCTCAGTCCCACATTGGAGAGCCTAATGGATATTTCATTGGGAAATAGAGGCTGGGTAAAGAAAGGGGAGTCTCTAGAAAAACTTTCCTCCTAGGGACTCCACTGTTAGCACAGGGTGAGTAGGTGGCCACCAGGGGTCTCCATTTCCTCAGTCTCTAGACTCTATTTGGTCTGGGTCTGTGTAGAGATTCCCCAGCCAGCTTCTCAGGGCCACTTTAGTACCTCTCCCATCTTTGGAGCAATTCCCCAGAGTCCCATTCTGGTACCTGTGGGGGGAAGAAGCAGTGTTCACTGAAGGATGGCAATCTTAGCCTTGATTGTAGAGGCCTAGTGATCATAGCACCTAACTGGAACAGACCTTCACAGTGTTCTAGAGACAGCTTTTCATTTTACATCTGAGGAAACGATTCCAGAGAAGTGAGTGAAGTGAGCAACCTGAGGATGGTGGGTAGAAACAGAACCAGGCCTTGGGTCAGGTCTGTAACAGGCAGAGGCTGCCCCCTGACGTGCCTGTAAACTGGGGCAAACAGATCACAACCGCAGATCTTGCCTTGGGGACTTGGATGACAGTCAGAAGAGTATGCATGTCACTTGTAGCTGAGACAAGGAATGACACTTATTTAGCCAGAGTAGCAGAAAAAGGGCCTACAAGAAATATAACTGTGGTTGCAGAAGACCTGGAGTTCACATGGAGAATTCCATTTCTAGGGCTGATAACTACTTTTCTAGGCAACTGCTACTCCTCATCATCTTGGCTGTCACCAAGCTGGACTGTGTGGGGTCTAGCAGAAGGGTTAAAAATAAGATGATTTTAATAATAGAATAAAACATAAGGTACTTCAAATAATCTTAGCATACCAACCTTAGTTATCCCCCCAATGTGTCATCAACCTGCATCACTCAAATACTGAAATGGACCTGTGATCTCAATGATTTGAATGTTCTCTTCAGTGATACAGAGCGCATGGGCCCCTATCCCTGCCTATTCTTTGTGACTCTTGTCCATGCCTGCTATAAATTCACTGCATCAGTAGATGTTTATCTGGCATCATGAGGATGCCAGTCATCTCTTGCACTTGCCATTTTGCCAGCCTGTCTTCTCTTCCTAGCAGACATTTCCCTGATACATCACTTATTCCCCTTCAGAATTCCTGTTCTTTGCAGCCTGCTCACATCCACCCTATGCCTTTCTGTTGCCCACTTTGTGGTGATCGTTTTTAATTCTTTGAGATTATTTCATCCCATCTCGTTGCCATACAGCAACATGTTGGTCCTAAAAAGATCTGGCCTTTGTTTCTGGGAGAATCTTGGGGTCCTTAAAAGAGCAAATTATACCAGTTATCAACATGTAATTTTTGAGACTCTACTATACACTTGACACTGGGCATTATGGGGGAGTACACAGGAAGTATAAGGCAGAGTGCTTGCCCATAAGGAACCAACATGGAATCTCAGATGCCATTTAGTCCAGTCCATCCCTGACCCAGAATACCATCCACGGCGCTGTTGACAGGTTGTCCTCCAGCCTGTACTTGGACATCTCTGGTGACGGAGGAGCCTTCTGCTTTCAGAGGTCTATGTCTTGCTTATAGATAGCTCTAATTGTTAGGAAGTCTTTCCTCATGTCAAGCCCAAATCTGCTGCTCTTCAACTTTCACCTCAGAATTAGAGTTCGATCAGTTCCTTGTTCTTTCTTTTGGAGCCAGGCAAACAAACCTAGTCCCTTTTCCTCTGACAGCTCCTCAGATACCTGAAGATAGCAATTAGGCCCTTCCTAATGCTTGTCTTTGGGCTAAACTGCCCCAGTTCCTTGAGTTGACCTTTGTATAGCATATTTTCCAGTCCCTTCATCATCTTGTCCTTCCTTTTCTGAACATGCCTTAACTTGTCAGTGCCCTTCCTAGAATGTAGTGTTCAGAACTGGACATTACATGACAGATTACATCTGACCAGGGCAGGGGATGGCAGAACTATCACATCTCTATGCCTTTCTTAATGCATCCTAAAATCATTACGGTTTTTGACTGCCAGGTCACACTGTTGACCTATATTGCATTTGCAATCCACTAAGTCCTATGTGTTTTGTCCCCACAGGATCTAGCCAATATTTGCTCATCTTCTATTTTTTGAAATTGATTATTTGAAACCCTATGTAGAACTTTACGTTTATTCAATTTTATCTTAATATAATTAGCCCATTGTTCTAAACTAGGGATCGGCAGACCACAGCCTGAGGGCTAAATCCAATCCAACAGCCTATTTTTGCTTGGCTAAAGAGCTAATAATGGTTTTTACATTTTTAAAGAAAGTTTTATTTTGGCAAGGCATCGCAAAAATGGGTGACTTGCCAGTAGTAGTTTGCTAGACCCCTGTTCTATTTTGTCAAGATCTTTTTGGATCCTGACTGTTATCCATCCATTAACTTTTCCTCCTAGCTTTGAGAAATGTGTCATCTGTGCCTTTAAACCAGAATCACAGAATTTCTAAGTTGGAAGGGACTTCACTGGCCATCTAGTTTAAGCCATACTCAAAAAAAGAAATCCTACAACACATCCATTAAGGGGCCTTTGTTTGAAGACCTCCAGTGAGAGCGGAGCTCTGTACTTCTGGAGGCATCCATTGCATTTTTGAGTGGTTAAGTTAGTTAAGTGGTTTTCAGAAAGGTGCCACCAGTCTCAGCTAGAAGTCCTATAGAATTATACAAATTATGTAGAATTTTTGCTTGTCTACATGAGTCTCCCAACCCTCTTGCAGCATGCTAAGAATTCCCTCAGAAAAGAATAATATTATTTGGGGAGCAAAGAAAGTTTGAGACCCATTGTTCTAGTTGTTAGGAAGTTTTTCCTTTAATCAAGGCCAAGTTCACAACATTTTGCAACTTTACCATTGCTTCTAGGTCTGTCTTTTGGGTCAACCAGAAAAAAAATTTAATCCTTCTTCCATGGGATGGCCACCCAATTACTTGGGCGCAGCTAGTTTTTCCCCCTTGAGTCTATTTCAGGATGAACATCTCCAGTCCCTTCCACCGATTCTCATAGAGTGGCCTCAAGGCTTTTAACCGTCTAAGTTCCTCTCCTTTGGAAACTCTTCAGTTTATTGGTGTCATTCCTCCACTGTGGCATATAGAACTAAACTCAAGCTCCAGGTGAGTTATGACCAGGGCACAGGAGAGGAAGACTCTGACGTGCCTCCTTCTTCCTGAAAACTGTATCTTTTCACAGAGTGTGCCGTTACCTTGGTGGTACATCCTGCTGTGGCATGCTGTTGGCTCATCAGGCTTGTAATCCACTAGGCCTTTTGTGAGTGGCTCTTTTTTTTCACACAAACTGCTGTCTAATTATGCTTCCCCATCTTGGACTTGTGAAGTTGCTTTTTTGGATCTCAAATGTAAGACCTTACATTTACCCTTTTAAATTTCAACTTAATAGATTTAGCTCAGTGTTCTAGCCTAGAAGGACCTTTGTAGAGTATGGCTGTATTTTCCAGTACATTAGCTATCCTTCTGAGTTTTGTTTCATCTGCATATTTGATGAAGATGTTTTTATGCTTGTTTCCTTCTCCCTTTCCCTTTATATCAAGTCATTATCGATACAGTGCCAAGCACTAATCCCTGCAGTATTCCACTGAACACCTCCTTCCAAATTGATGAAGAACCATTAATATCTCCATAAGCCCAGCCATTCAGTCAGCTCTGAATCTGTCTAAGGGTTTTGTCACATAGCTCTCATCTCTCTATCTTTTCTACAAGAGGAACAGGGGACATTTTATCAAATGCTTTGGTAAAATGTGGGAATACTACATAGCATTTCCCTGATATAGTTTAATAACTTTAACTTTCACATACCAGTGATTATGAACCCCTCTAGGTCATCGTTCAAGCCCCATTCTCCACCTGCCAGCTCCCAGTTCCTTATTCCCATCCACCTCAACCCTCCCACCCCAAAGTTTCAACCAAATACTACTCTGCCCTTCCACTGTGCCCTGCACAATGCCTGTTCCGTAGATAACAAATTTCCCTTCATCCTGAATGTATTCCATTCCCACTCCTTCCATCTTACTAAAACCTGGCTCCCGCTGAGGACGCAGCCTCCCTGGTCACCCCTTCCAGTATTGGCTGTGCCTTTATTCATTCTTCTTGGCTCACCAGTCAGGTGGGGGAGTTGGGATACTCTTTGCTTCCCATCGCCACTTCCAGGTTCTCTCCCTACCTTTATCATTCAGTAAACTCTCCTCCTTTTGAGGTCCATGCCATTCATATCTACCACCCAACCAAAATTCTAGTAGCTGTTGTCTGCAGACCTCCAGGTCATTCCCCTTCCTTCCTCAATGAATTTGGTACATGGCTCATGATTTTTCTCTCCTCCCTTATTCCTGTCCTTATACTAGGGGCTTCAATATACACATTGACTGTACTGCAAAAACCCTGACAACTTGGTTCCTCAACTTATTCATTTCCCATGAGCTATTCCTCCACCCCTCCCTCAGCCACACACAAAGATGATTATACCTTTGATCTTGCCATCACCCACAAATGAACAATCTCCATGTTCAAGAATTCCAAAATCCCCACATTTTCCCATAATCTGTTGGTTTTCCACTTCTCTGTCTGTCTTCCCTTACAAAACTGTACTCTTCATCCTCACCATGATCTCCAATCTCTTGACCCATCAGTTCTGTCCCAGAGCAGCTCCCTTACACTAGCCACTCTCTCCTTTTCTCTCCATGGCCCCTTGCTGAACCAATCCAAGTTTACACTGTCCTCTTTTGACTCTTTAGTCCCCTCCTCATATTGTCCATTACACCCAACCAAGCTTCAGCTTTTCATTCCACCCACCGTTCATTGCCTTCCCTCCTTTACACATGCTGTTGAACAAAGGTGGAGGAAATCATTCAACCGTTTTGACTGGGTCCACTACAGATTTCTGTTACATAACCTCAACTGGGCCCTTACTGCTTCCCAGTAATCCTGTTTCACCTCCCTCATCAGCTCACTCTCCCACTCTCCACAGCTGTTCTCCAAAACTTTTTATCCTTCCTTGAACCTCCTATGGCTCTCCTTTCCTACTGTCTCAGCAGAGAGCCTTGCCTCATATCTTACAGGAAAAATTGAAGCCATTCACCACGAATTTCTTTGTCTTCCCTCTCCTCATCTTACTTCACTCAGTTGTCTTCTGCCACTTTCTAACCCCTGTCTCATATGATCCATCCTGTCTTCTCCAACAGATTTCCTTCTTTGCCATTCCTGTTCTTTCACTTATTTTTAGTCTCTCCTTTTCCCCGGCTCATTTCCTACTGCCTACAAACATGCCCATGTCTCGCCCATCCTGACAAAAACTCACTTGATCCTTCCATCCCTGCTAACTATGTCCTAGCCCTTTGTGGCTAAACTCCTTCAAAGGGAAATCTATAATAGGTACCTCCTCTTTCTTTCCTTTTACTTTCTTCTTAATCCCCTACAATCCAACTTCCAACCTCATCATTCCACTGAAACTGTTCTATCCAAAATTACCAATGATCTCTTAGTTGCCAGATCCAAAGACCTTTTCTTAATCCTCATTCTCCTCGCCCTCTCTGCAGCCTGTGACACTGGTGATCCTGCTCTTCTCCTGATACTCTCTTCTCTCTAGATTTTCAGTATACCACTCTCTCCTTGTTCTTCTCTTATCTGACTGCTCTTTCTTTATTTCCTTTGCATGATCCTCTTCTAGATCATGCCCTCTAACCATAGATATCCCACAGGATTCTGTCCTGGGCTCTTCTTTTCTTCTCTCTCTATACTACTTGACTTGGTGATCTCATCATCTCCCATGGATTTAATTAATTTTAATTTCTATGCTGACAGTTCTTACAGCTACCTATCCTGCTGTAACAATAATATTGCTAGTGGCTACTGTGGCTGTGTAAGACCAACAACAACAACAACAACACACAGGAAGGCTGCCAACACAGGTTCTTCGATCTACTTTTCTAAGGAAAGCAACTTTAAGGGGTTAACAATCTCAGTTTAATCAAACACATATATCATTCACTTAGTTCTGGGGGAAAAGATCAGCCAACTGAACTTCAGGGCACATACAAACAGAAATTACAAACATCAACAGACAGACCTTGTCTGATTCCAATCACAATTCATAGTTACCAGAGAGCACCGACGTCTGGGTTACAAAGCCGGGGGGCGGGGCAGGTTCAATGGCTTGCCAAGAATCTCGTCACCCACATTCTTTCAATGAGTGTACCCCCCAAAGTGAAATGCTAACCTTCCAGTACATATATGGTGTTTAGGGCCCTGAGGGCTTGAAGCTTACCATTTAGGGTATGAGAAATCACTAACACCAGAATATAGGAAAGCACCACATCATATACAAATCAATGACTCTTGATGGTCTTGGTGCTGAGAAACACTCCAAGACAAAAAAGATACCACTTTACCTACCACATTCAAAGGCCAGACTCATTAAAGGCACTTAAGAGAAGAACAGCAAAAAATCATTCCCTGATTAACATTACTCCTGCTCACTCCTAACTT
The DNA here is from genome assembly GCF_011100635.1 of Trichosurus vulpecula. Classification (NCBI taxonomy): domain Eukaryota; kingdom Metazoa; phylum Chordata; class Mammalia; order Diprotodontia; family Phalangeridae; genus Trichosurus; species Trichosurus vulpecula. The sequence continues at coordinate 255,452,833 of NC_050578.1, forward strand.
TTTTGCTGACCTCCACACCTCCACTGGATGTACATTAGACATCTTAAAGTCAGCATGTCCAACACTGAACTCTTTATCGTTCCCCTTAAACCCTTTCCACCTCCTAACTTTCCTGTTCCTGTAGAGGACATTACTATCTATCTCCTCTGTCCCTCAGACTCACAACCTAGGAGTCATCCTCAAAGTTGTTTGGTGAGTTTTCTGAATATCTACATTGGCCTTTCCCATGTCATCAAAATTGTTTCCATTTGTCTTCAGAATTTCATTCTAGAGAGATTCCCATCTCTTGTTGGCTCATTCCCCTGTAGAATTTTGATTTATGGAATCCTACTGAGCTATCCTATGAACTCTTTATAGTGTATTCTCCTCAAAAGCCAGGCTGCATGTCAAACTATGCCTGGCTTTCCTCTGTACTATCATCAACTCTAGGAGGAAGTAGTTACTTCCCCCCAAGATTTCAACAGCTCTTCTTCCAATTATATAGATTCTCTCTATGTTTAGTTTAGATATACCCAGAAAGTTTTTTTCCTCCCTCAGCTTTTTTAGTTTAAAGCTTTTTTAAAATTAAATTTCCAAGACACTAGACAAATATCTTCTTACCAACCTGTCCTCGTTGCATTCCATCCTTGACTAGGCACCTGGCATTTTTCTGTTTTAAGATGAGGTCCAGAAATCCAAATCCTTTTGTCAGATCCCATCTTCTTAACCATTTGTTTGTTCTTTAATTCACCATATTCCAATTATGGAATAAAAAGTTGAATACCACAGACCCCAGGACAGATTTGCTTACACACACACACCAAACAATCAGAGACCAAGAGAGCAAAGAGTCAAGAACTAATTGTACAGTGAAGTACATATTTTACCTGTGTGAAAGCCACATTACCCCTCAGTGCCTCTGGCAGTTTTCAAAGATGTAACATACAAAGCAGTTGCCTCTCAGTGTGGTAGAATGGGTTCCCACATAGGATATGCCTTGCATTGGTGAGTCAGTGGGGATGCACAGAGACAGCTGTGATATACACACACCTGAAAACTTGCATAGCAAAGATAGTAAGTACAGAAGGAATTAGAAAATGAAAGGATTGCAAGGAAAACTTGTGGCGTCTTGGCATGGTGAATGCAGCATTAGGGACTTTGATGCTGATTAGCCTTGGACTTTGGTTTCTTCAGCCATAAAGTGAGAGAGTTGGCCTAGATGACCTCTGACCTTCCATCTAGCTCCAAAATTTATGATTTTTTTTCATTATAAAGATAGGTCAGCAAAGCAGAGGGAGAAACTATCATTTGCCTCCCTTACACTGATGGGCAGATGGAGAAACAGATTCGGTTGGATATAATCCTTCAATCAAATGGATTCTTGTGTTCCCCAGACTTACCTCTAGTCTTAGTCACAAAGAAAGTCAAACTAGACCCAGGAAGACACTGCCTCTCTAGACCACATAGTAAGAAGTGTTTGTGTGGATAGGGAGGAAGGTGTAAATGGATCCCTAATTTATCTGCCTAGTAAAGTTTCCAAACATACTTTTATTGGTCAGTGGCTCCAACAGCAGAGACCTCTGACCTCAGCCACAATAGGAGGTGGAAGTCAGCAGCCTGCCTTGCCTTTGAACTCTTCTTTGTGCTCCCATGACTAGGAGCCTTGGAGATGGCAGAAGTATCCACCTTTCTCTTTAGCTTCCACAGTCTGGTCCCAGTTGAAATATGTTTCTCTTCGGTCAGTTGTGTATGTCTTGGGCTTCTGTCCCTGATCTCTGATGCCCTTCTCCCTATCTCTTGTGTCATATGATTATTTTTGCTCTTATGACTTTTCCCATGTTTTCACTAGAATTTCTTCTCTTCTTCCTATATTCCTTATAGGAAGCTAGGCCCAGTATTAGTTGTATTTTGGGGCAGGGAGTAGGGAATGTCCCTGTAGGATTCTTCTGAGGCCAAAACTGAATGGAGAGTCATAGGTTTGGGGGGCTTAAAAAACCCAAAAGATGCTCAAGAATCAGAGAAAGGGAGTATAGAAAAGAACTGCCTAACCCCAGGGGGAAGTGAAGAGACATGACTGAAAGGAAGCCACCAGCGGCTCATTCAGATAGTCCAGAGAAAGGCCTAAGACACCCCACGCGTCTGGGAGGGAGAGCATTTGGCCATGGGAGGAATGGCTGCTGTAGTGTTGTTCATGGCCATGGTGAGCTGGGGAAGAGAAGAAGCCATCTCATTGGGAGTTTTGTTGTTTTCTTTTTATTTAGGAAACAGAGGGCTTTATGAATTAGGGGGCGGGTGCTTGCTAAGAGAATATAATGATTAGGAAGAAAGAAAGACTATCCCGTTTGAGCTGTCCAGGCCCGTCACCTGCCTGCAAGCCTGGGCTGTGGGGAGGAGCAGTAATCCTTGCAGCTCCACATCAGTGTCGTGGGGTGGCACTGCTGCCAATGTTCTCTGTCATGTCTCATTTGGTCCTCATAGAAGTCCAGCCAGGGAGGTTGGTACCATGGGTATTCTCACCATCTTAGAGATGGCCAAGCTGAGGCCCGGAGAGTGACAAGACTTGCTCGTCGTCCTGTGTGTAGAAGGTGTCGGAACTGGGCCTCTTACCCTGGTCTTCCCTGGTCAGCGTTAATGCTCTTTCCACTCTGCCTGCTTGCTCTCAGCGATTGTTTGATCATTCTTAAAGTACTGTGTGAGCCTAGAAGGAAGCAAGCCATGTGTCACAAGAAAGCCACATACATTTTCCTAAAGGAGTGGGAGATTGTAGAAACCTAATGATGTCAATTTACACATAATCGTTCTCTTCTTCCTATATTCCTTATAGGAAGTTAGGCCCAGTATTAGTTGTATTTTGGGGCAGGGAGTAGGGAATGTCCCTGTAGGATTCTTCTGAGGCCAAAACTGAATGGGGAGTCATAGGTTTGGGGGACTTAAAAAACCCAAAAGATGCTCAAGAATCAGAGAAAGGGAGTATAGAAAAGAACTGCCTAACCCCAGGGGGAAGTGAAGAGACATGACTGAAAGGAAGCCACCAGCAGCTCATTCAGATAGTCCAGAGAAAGGCCTAAGATGCCCCACGAGTCTGGGAGGGAGAGTCATTTGGGTCATTTGGTTTCTAGCACACAGCTAATGAGATGGGGGAAGGAAGGACTGGTACAGGGAGGACCTGAGGCAGCGATGCTGACAGTAAGGGGAGAGGTGGAACAACTGTAAAAAAGATGACACAAGGCTTTACAAACTAGATCAGTCTCTGGGATGTTAGTATAGAGGCAAACATCTCCATACCCCTCAAGAGGCTCTGAGGACATACATATTATGCCATAGAACAATGATCAATGTGAAAAGAAATGACCCCATGTCATCAAGAAGAGGTGAAATTATATTGGGTATCCTCCCCATAAGAAATTAAGGAACATTTATAGAAAAGCTTCCATCCAAAGGGATCAAAATTTTGAAAAAATATTCATTTGTTTGTCTCTTTCCTCACTTATCCAGAAAATCTGCTTCTCTAGAATGATTCATTCCTTGGCAGTTCTGGATAGTTGAGGTTTCATTGATACTTACAGAGCATTCTCCCCATGGGCTCCCCCATGCTTGAGAAAATGTATCTCAGCTCAGCCCTGAGATGGGCAATTAGAAGAGGGGTCCAGATCTTGTATGGGAGGAACGTGGAGATCAGAAGCCTAAGTGAGCCATCCAGGACCGCACAGTAGGTGAGGGGCAGCCTGGGAGCATTCCCTACTTTGCCGCCCACAGCTCTGCTCCAACCGTGAAGCTTGTGTGGCCTAGCTGGAGGCTGAAAATCAGGACAGACTTCCTGACAGTTAAAGCTATTAGGTTGTGGAACAGTCTTCTAGGAGAAGTGGTTGCTTAAGACATTTAAGACTGGACACAACTCTGGAAATCGAGGCTGAGCAAAGCAATGTGGAAAAGGTTTTACTTGTAATTCTAGGGCTGGTGTTGCAATGTCTCTCGTTCCCACGCCCCCACTGGGAAATTTGATTTTCAATAAATTGAGTTCTTGTGGCTTTAAAAAGCACTAAATATTTTCCTCTTGTCAAATGCCATTGAAAGTTATTTCCCAGTCTCCTCTCATGCTTGTCTGCCCCCCTATACATGATACTAGATGTTGTACCTTTAAGCCTAACACTCAGTTTTTATGTTGGTGTTCATGTGGCCAGTGAAACAGAAACTCCATTCTGAGAATCACGGCTTCTTCCCTGCATTCTCCTCCCCATCAAATGATAGCGTGTTGGAAGTAGATGTGATCACGTTGCAGAGGACTTAGAATTTCACAATTTGACCATTTCCCATGTTGTCAGTAGCACTGTATCCTCTGTGTGTGAGCATTCTTGGGCTCACAAATCTAAATTATGAAGTATCCTGGTCACATGTGTTGTTTAAATCAAGACAGACTAAGAAGAGCTCATTTAATGTAAGATTCTTAAATGAGAGTATTTTTTTCAAGCTTGGTATTAAGAACCTTGCTGGAAAAAGACTGTTTGCCAAATATCTGATGGAAAGCCAAGAAAAGCATTTTAATAGAACTGTCTCAAATTTATAGCACACTAGGGTATGCAAATAAATTTCCTTGTCTTTCAGGTTTGGGTTTATTTGCAGGTATTTGATCCAGCCTTGGAGATTTAAATCCTCACAGTCCAGATGGGAAGAGCATAAAACCCCTTTCTTTGGGAGCTTTAGAAGGCTCTTGGTATTGACAAAAACACACAGGGTGATTCATGGACTGATCTTGTACTTTGCTAGTTTTGTTCTGGAAGTAGGGCTGACTTGTCTAATGCCCTCATTTTACAGACCAGAGAAGCGAAGGGACCTGCTCACTTTTGCTATATAGTAAATAATAGAGCTAGCCTTGAAACTCAGGTCTTCTGACCACATCTATTGCTTTTCCCTTTATATCACAACTACCTTCAAAAGTCTGAGGTCGTGTAGTTTAAAAATTGTGGAATGCATTTCAATTGAAAAATATGTATTAAGTGCCCATTATGTATATAAGAATGTGTAGGGCACAATGGGAGAGACCAAAAGAGCATCTCATAAAAACTCTGCCCTTAAGGAGCCCACAGTCTGGTTGTGGGGGCTGATGGGACTTAGAGATGTAAAATAATTAGAGAATGTTGGAAGGCAAAGGCCCTCTGTTGTCATGCTCCTTCTCTTTGACCTAGAGCTGACCACAACTTCTCAAAAGCTCTGCTAAGCACCATTGGATCCTGCCAAGCTGCAGAGGCATCATGGACACGGCTTGGTGTTGGGCTACCTGCTTGTTTTCTAGGAGCAAGCCTGGCTGGGTTTGGATAGGCTCATCCCTGGGACATTGGCCACGATGTGGCCTAGGCTGACGCCACATGGTGGCTTGTTTTGACTGTGCTAACTTTGGAAGACCATCAGCTGCGACTTGGAGGGATTTTCTGTTATCAGTGGAGGGAGTATCTATATTGATGAAGTCATGGCCCCTTTGAAGTATCGAAGAAGAAGGGATAGATGAAATGACAGAAATAAGTGTTGAATAGAGCCAGTGCCCTGCAAGGTGAAGACAGGGAGTGGTCATTGTGGGTTCAAATTATTGGAAGAGTCCTTGATAGGGTGGTTTGCTTCTGAGGGCTGGTTAAGATTTGAATAGCTAAACAGGAGTTGGAAATTAGGGTAGAAGATGATCTTTGTAAGAGAAAGAATGAAGTAGAGAAGAGATTGGTCTCCTTGGAACCAAGGGTCTTGTGCCGAGGACTTTTGGATTCCATATTGTGGGAAGTGAGGTTGAGTAGGAAAGAAGGGATTGGGTCACGGAGGGCTTTTTCACACCAACAGGGCAGAGAACATTGTTTCTAGGGAACCCATTACAATTAGCAAAAGCAAATGTTACATTAGTAAAAAAAAAAAAAAACAAAACCAAAAATGCTCTTATTTCATGAAAGGAGAAAGCACCATCAGTAAAGAAGTTCATAAAGAATTATAGAGCTGGAAGAGAACTTAGACATAATTTCATCTACACCTCTCAGTTTACAGATGGAGAAATGGAGGCCAGAGCTGTGGCGTGGCTCACGTGTCTAGTTAAGGAATCATCTGGGACTGGAATCCCTGGACTCTGAATTCTCAGTCCATTGTACTTTCTACAGCCTGGCACTGGAAAGCCCGCTAGGGAGTATTGACTTCCAATCTGCATTTGGCTGACTCTAATAGGATTCTTCTTGTATCAAGATATTAATTGTGGGCATGGTTTTCAAGAATTATAAGGAGCTTCCTACTCTGGGCATGTTTAAACATGTTTGTGGTTCTGGAAGCTGGTAACAATAAGAATAATATGCATTTATATAGCAATTTATAGGGTAGCTGGGTAGTACAGTGGATAGAGCACCAGGACTGGAGTCAGGAAGACCTGAGTTCAAATCTGGCCTCAGACTCTTTACTATCTGTGTGATCCCGGGCAAGTCACTTAACCCTGTTTGCCTCAGTTTACTCATCTGTAAAATGATCTGGAGAAAGAAATAGCAAACCAATCCAATATCTTTGCCAGGAAAATCCCAAATGGGGTCATGAAGAGTCAGACATGACCGAACTGAACAACCACAAAATACAGTTTAGCATTATAAATCATTTCATGCATATTGTATCTTTATTCTTCACAATTCTTTGAGACAGTGTCCCATTGTCATTCCCGTTTAATAGGTGAGGAAATTGAGGCACAGAGTGCTTAGATGAGGCTGCTAGTAAGCAAAACTGGGACTTGAACCCACCTCCCTGTTTTTAAACTCTCAGGCCGTTGCTTTTTCCATTATCCCATGCTGTGATTCAGGGTGTGGTGCCTCTGGGCCTGCTGACTGTTATCAGGAGTTGGATCACCACTTAGAGTTACCTGGAGCTTGTCTTTTCTCTGTTTTAATTACAGGTCACTGGGAAGAAAGAGAGAAAAATTAGGTGATTCCATATTTTAGGGGCATGTTGTGGGGGGAGGCTTATTTGGTCATTTTACGTTCTCCCAGTGAGAACTATTGCGTATTCTTGGCCTTTTTCTCTCCTCCTAATACTAGCTTATTCATTTGGGGGAAAACACATAAACTAAAAACTTAACTTTTTGTAAATGACTAGTCAAGGTCAGAACTGAAAATAGAATGATTGCTTAGGCGTAATTTTGCTTGGTCTAATGTCAGGCCAAATGCAAATTCATAAGTGAATTTGATGGGGCTTGTGAAAAATCTTTTCCAAATGCTTTAATGAGGAAGGACAATGTCATTTGATGCAGTAAAACTTTCCCTAGTGCCATCTTAAGTCTCTCTCCCATCCTTCTCTAGTCCTGGTCCCTCATTCCCCCCACTTCCCATCCAGCCAACTTCATCTTGTGCTTTAAGGAATTCTGTTGGAGAGCGGTAGAGAGGTGAGCTTAATGTCCCCGATGAATTGGACTGAAGGCTAAAAGACTCCCATAAATCTGCAGCTCGTTTTAGTACCACGTTAAAACGGTGTGAGGGACTGGTTTCCGTGGCCCCTGCCCCCTTCCTTTATGGGTTCCTTTGGCTCTCTTTTTTAAAGAGGGCCCTGTGGAGTCATTTTAAAGCTCTTATCAGTTTGCTGACAGCTATATGGGCCTTTCTGCTGGCTCCAGGGAGCTCAGGCTGGCGTGTGAAACTTCTCATTCTTAAATTGAAAAAATGCCAGGCAGATCTGAAGGGATCAGGTGGGCACAGCAGCCATTGGGGGTGGGTGGGAAGATAATTAGCTGGCATGGTATTCAATGAACCCTTTCCAGGGTGAAGGCCAAATTGATTTCTGTATTTGGATGGTGGGGGCAGGGCAGTAGGAGTTAAGACAACAAAGGTTTTCACAGGGCTTTTAAAAAATCCTGTAACTAAAAATGCCATTCCATTAGTAATTTTTCCTTTACAACATTAGGCAGTTAAATAGGGAATCCGTGATGGATAGGTGGTTAGATTCCCTGAGCATTTTTCTGAAGGCAGTTTGAGTGACCAGACCTGCCTATGCACCTTTGCCAGCCCAATTCTTGGCTGTCAAGGATTATCATGATCAAATATAAAGATCCTTTCGTTAGTTTGCTGCTGTGTGATTAGATCAGCTAACACTTCAATAATCCTGCTGCGCTGCACCCCTCCCCAGTGCTTTTTGAAAATACTGAGTTGTCCATTAATGCCATCTTGGGAAGATTGGCCCTTTCTTCCACTCATACTTACAGGGAAGTAGGCACACATGACTCTTCCCTTTCTCCCGTAGTGTCTCCCTTCTCTCTTTGGTGGAAAATCACATGCAGTAATCTTTTAACAGACAGCTGAGGGGAAGGAAAAACCATTACCTGGACTGTGGCCAACAGCCTGAGGGGAGTTTCAGAATCTTTGGCATCTCTGACCAGAATTTTTTTTTCCATGCATTTTATAAAGAGCATGTCTACCCTACCTTCTCTGTTCTCCTCCCAACCCCTTCAGAGGGAGGAAAAAATTTGTCCTATGAGTATCCGCTGCATAAGCCTGTCTTCTGTCCTCTAATTTGAGTCTCTGCGAAATGGATTTTATTAAGAAGGCTGACTATTCCAAGTCCTTTTCGTAATGACCCAGAATTCCTTGTGTGCAGAAACTGGTTCTATTTTGGATGGGAGGGAGGTGGACTAGACCAACTTGGACAAGCCTGTTTATTCATTAATGGAAAACGTGATCTGATGATTTTGTTTGAGCTATAGGAAGTGCTTTACAAACCCAAAGTACTATATAAATACAAATTGTGATTATTGTCACAGGCTATTCTTGAAGGGGCAGGGCAGACAGTACAGTAGAGACAGAATTTCCATGTTATGGCAGTAGTGTGTGTAGCTGTTCATCTAGTGTGGTAATTTACATCGTACAAGGAATACACAATTCTAGATTGTTTTATTTTTCTTATTTGTATACTTCCTTTGGGTGTGGGATTTGCCTCTTTTTATAAAACAAAAACCCCACAAAACTGTTCTTTATACTTTTGTGGGAAAAAAGGAACATCTATGGAGAAAAGTATAAATTATTAGAGTATTGCCAAGAGCGTTGATGAAACAAATAGGGAGCCGAGTGATGCAAAGAACATTGGATCTGATGTCTCAGGGCCCAGATTCCAGCCTTGGCTCCAGCACTTGTAAGCCCCATGCTTCTAGGCAATTCCCTTCTTGCTGAACTCCGTTTGCTCATCTGTAAAATGGTTGCAATAATTATACTAGCTTCTTCATGATGCTGTTGTAAGAAAATCACTTTTGAAACCTTGAAGTGTTTGTGAATGTGAATTGTTAATAACAATAACTTTATTAGCAAGGATTTAACCTTGATAGGGCGGTGTGTTACAGGGGAAAACATGATGGATTTGTAGACAGAGACCTGGTTTTTTTTTTAATGTTTTATTGATACTCTTTTAAAAAATTCTTGCTACCACTTTCTAGCCAGTCCAGAGAAGTCTTCCATGAAACTAAGAAATACAACTAAACAAAACCAGTAATCATCCTAGCCATGTATTACAGTGTAGGCCTTGTCCCACTCCTTTCGTCTGCCATTTTTCAGGCCTCTGAAATCATAATGGTCATTGTGCAGAGCTCAAGCTTTTCATACTTTCAGCACTTTTCCTTTGCATTATTGTGGTCACTGTAAAATTGTTTTCTAGCCTCTGCTCACTGCACTCTCAATGAGCACATATGAAAGGATGTTCTCGATCATTAAGAAGAGAAATGCAAATTAAAACAACTTTGTGGGTCACCGTCTAGCCATCAGATAGACAAAGATTACAAAAGACTAAAATGTTTACTGTTGGAAAGACAGCCTATATCTCTATACATATCTCAAGTTTCTCTGGATTTTCAGCTGTCGCCGAGTCAAAGGATGTGTTTAATTTAATTTATATAATTTTAGTTTAATTCCTAGTTGCTTTACAAGATTTGGGCCACTTCGCGCTCCATGTACATTGGTCATCTTGGCTTCTGACTGTCCCTCCAAAATTAATCATTTTAGTCTTTTGTAGTCTTTGTCTGATGGCTAGAAGGTGACTCACAAAGTTGTTTTAATTTGCAATTTTCTTCTTGTTAATGACTGAAAGCATCCTTTCATATATCGTTGTTGAGAGTTTGCATTTCTTCATTTGACAATGACCTGTTCATATCCTTTAAACATTAATATCTTAGAGAATGACCATTCAGTTCTTTCTGCATCTTAGCTAGGAGATCTTTTTTGTTGTTTGGTTGTTTCAGTTGTGTCTACCTCATTGTGATCCCTTTTGGGGGGGTTTTCTTGACAGAAATTCTGGAGTGGTTTCCCGTTTCCTTCTCCAGCTCATTTTACAAATTAGGAAACTGAAGCAACAGAGTTAAATAACAGGATTAAGTGACAGGGTCACAATTAGTAAGTGCCTGAGGCCAAGTTTGAACTCAGATCTTCCTGACTTCAGGCCTAGTGCTCTATCCACTGATTTTGTGGGAAAGATTTTTTCCCCAAATTAATAATTTAGTCTATCCATATTGATTTTCTTTGTGCAAAAACTTTTAAATTTTATGTAGTCAAAATTATCTAGTTATTCTGTGATTATTGCTCTCCTTTGGTTAAAAATTCTCTCCCTCTCCTCACCCCCACAGATGATTGTGCAAAGCTCCTATTCTCCTTATTTTTTTTGTGAAGTGACCTTCTACATTTAGATTGTGTATGCTTTGGGGATTTCTGGTACATAGTGTATATTTGACTCTGAACTTAATTTCTGCCAAACTACTTTTCAGTTTCCAAGCAATTCTGCTTGAATAAGGAGTAATTTGTACCCCAGTAATTTATGTTGTTGGGTGTATTGAACACTAGGGGCTTGCATCCCTAATCGGTTCCACCGATCTACTTTTTGACTTTTGAAAACAGCGCCATGTAGTTTGATTGCTGTTGCTTTGGACCCTGGGTCTCCCTGTCTCATTCAGGCGAGAAGTGGAACAGCCATCCACGGGCCTGACCCCACTCCCACTTGGCGTGGAAGCTCTATCCTGTCAGGGCCAGCGTGCAGTAAACCCAGCAACATAAATTACTCCTTGTTCACGAAGAAGTGCTGGAAGCTAGCCTTTGACTCCTGAGGCCTCACCAGGTTGGCGATGGGCGGAGAGGAGGTACCCGATGGGCTTTAAGAACGCCCAGGCTCACCATCCTCAGCCTCCCCAGCTCACCTGGGTGGTCTGGGTGTGATGTGGTAACGCCAGACCTTCTTCCTTTTTTTTTTTAAATTGCTTTCCTGGAGATTGCTGTCGTTTCTTCAGTTGAATTTTTATTGTTTTGTCTAGTTGTACAAAGTAACCCTTTGGTTATGGTACGATAGTAAATGTCTAACTTAGATGGCACTGTCGTTGGGTTGCTCAATGGATAGAGCACCAGGCCTGAAGTCAGGAGATACTAGCTAGCTGTGTGACCCTGGGCGAGTCTCCTAACCTCTGTTTGCCACAGTTTCCTCATGTGTAAAATGGGAATAGTATCGCCTCCTTCCCTCCAAAGGTTGTTGGGAGGATTTAGGGCCTTTGTGAGGATCCACATCCACAGCCACACACCTGTGTCGATACACGTATATGTGTGGATACACACACACACACATTAAATTTATAAATCCTACGGATTCACTGATTTCTTTTGTTGATGTAAGCGCTTAGAGAGAGAACTTTTCCCTTAAACCTGCTTTGGCCACAATCCCATAAGTTTTGGTGTTAAAAAAAAGTCAACTAGCACATATTTATTAAGTACTTATTATATGCCAGGCACTGTGCTGGCACTGAGGATACAAAGAGGAAAAGAAAAAGAAAAACTCTTTGCTCTTAAGGAGCTTTGTTCTATTAGGTATATCACTCATTATTTTGTTTGATAGAATTATATATTATTTCTATGTTTGCTCTTGGATTCCCCACTCATTCTTTAGAATAGCATTTAGTTTTCATTTGAGTCCTTCAGATTTCTCTTATTGCTTATAATTTTTATCATTTTGTGGTCTGTAAAGTATATGTTTAATCTTTTTGCTCGTTTATGAGCTTTTTTATGCCTTAGCAAATAGCCAGTCATTGGAGAGTGCTATGCATAGATAGAAAAATAATGTAATATTCCTAAATCTGGCCATGTTACTGCTCTGCCCCATCATCTCCTGTTTCTCTCTTATTTCTAGGATTAAATTCCAACTCCTCTATTTGACATTTGTAGCTTGTCACAACTTCATACCAACAGATCATTCCAGGCTTATTATACATTAGAATATATATAAGCTCCTTGAGGGTCTTTATAGCCCCAGAGCCCAGTGCAGTATCTAGCACATAATAGGCATTTACTAAATGCATGCTGATGGACTGTCAACAAACATTTAGCAGGTGCCTACTGTGTGCCAGGGACTCTACTTATTGGTTGGTTCAGTTCTTAAGGAACACTAGCTTCTTCCTTCCCACCCCTCGTCCCTTTCAGGATGATCGTCTTTATCCCTGAAAGAGACTTGATAGCGCTCATCTAGTTCCCATGTTGCTCTGACATGTTTACCTTTATAGGTTTCTTTCTCCTGCATTTGCATTTCACAAATTTTACCAGTTTCAACAGGAATGTTGAAAGCCATTGATTCTATTAGTTCTGTTTTAGGATAAATTATTCTTGGGCAAAGGTCTTTTCTTTTTGTTAGACTGCATTCCATTCTTTTCATTATCATATTCCATTATCATATTTGTTGTACATTTCTTTGTGACTTTTAAAGGAGTTCTTTGCTATGTCTTCTGACATTTCCTGTTGATTTGAAATAGTCTCTCTTTAATATGAAAACTCTCGAGAGTCTAGTAATCATGTTTCGGGGGATGCTAAATTTGAGCTTTCTTTCAGGAGCATTCATGAACATTTATATTCAGTTTGCCCCCTGGTTCTGGTAGTTCTGGAAAATTTTCTTCTATGATTTGTTGGAAAATGATGTCCAGGTTTTTGATGGGGTGGGTAGACAATTAGCAATAGTGATGTCCCCCTGCCCCTACAGAAGAGAGCTGTCAAAATATTTTAAAAATGTACAGAGAAAAGAAAGAAATTCAGAAAAAAAGCACAGACAGAGCAATTTCGAAAGTAATGTGTGAAATTTTTATTGTACTTTAAAAAATCTAGTATAAAATAGAGACTCATGGTTTCATATACGATCCTCTATTTTTTCTTTTTTGATATTTACAGACACAAAATTAATTTTAATAAAAGGGGGCAAGTATTGAAAAGTAGCCCAATATACTATGTAAAAGAAGTTAGCATCATTCACTAATCCCTAGAATTTATTTTTAAACACACGCACACATAAAAAAGAAGTTAGCATCATTCAGTAACAACTAGAATTATTTCTACACACATACACATCCACACACCCACACATATACGCATACACACACGAACTTGAAGCAGTCTTTCCTCTGAACGAACCTGGAGCCTTTCTTTTTGATTTTGACACCATGAGGTATATACTCTAGCAGTGAGAACTCTAGGTCAAAAGCAGAGACATTTTTGTTCCTTTTTTTTTTTAAAGCATAATTCCAGATTGCTTTTAGTGGGTCCGTTTGTAAAAGGCTAAATTGTGACAAAGATAAAGTGCCAGAATGGAATTCATCGTTTTCATATAAACGTATTCATTAATAAGGGATAAGCTGGTTTGTGTACTTTGAAATATCTGTGGGATGGTCTTTTTCATACACACAAAGAAGAAACAATTCACCCTGCATCTGACTCCATCCTGCTGTGGGCTGAAGTTGGTTGAATTTTCCGACTTGCGTATTTTTTTTTACTTAACTGTCATGTTGCATGGATTTTATATGTTTAATTTCTTCTTATTTGAGGTAAATTTGCTTTCTTTTTTTAAAGGGAAAAAAAGAAATTTGAGGAGAAAATGGAGAAATAAAGACCAAATGTCAGTAGAGACATAGACAAGGTACTTTTCTCCAAACAGCCTTTAAAATTCAATTCTCCTACACTAAGAAAGATGTCATTTGAGGCCTTTGTAACTAAATACATAAAATGGTCTGTTTTCAAATGTGGCTTGATTTATTTTTTCCTTCTTTGATGAGAACTACAATTGGGCCAAGTTTGAGGCTAAGAGCTTCAGCTGTTTTTATGTTGTCTGAGCAGAAATAGGTTGAACATTTCCAACTCCTAGGTCCCTCTTTTTTTTTCCTCCCCAGAGGAAAAATCTGTTGTCACTGACCCATAATTCAGCAATAGCCTCAATTTTCTAAGGGGGGAAGTTATCCAAAGAACATTGGGCTTCATTTGGTTTTGAAGGATTTTGAGTTTTCTAAAAGAAGTACTTTCAGTGTTTTTCATTTATCCCGTTTCAGATAAGGGGATAGCTGCTTAGAAGTAATTGGCTAGATAGGGGTCACTTCTGTAGAAACTATGACCAATTTGGAAGTGATGAGGTTCAACACCTCAGAGTAATTCTGATGCTTTCCTCTGAGATCATCATTTTCTTTTGTGTGACCTGTTGACACCTAAAGAGATGGAATAGTTTCTGAATTGTCCCTCCCTGACCTAGGAGACCCTCAAAAACAAAGATTCTGTCTTCTAATTGTTTGTATCTTTCCCCTTCCTATCCCATCCCTGTCATTCTTACTACAGTACATAGTAGTGGTTCGTTTCTTTTGAACTAATTTGAAGTCTGATACCAGGGCTTAGAAATTAGGCTCACTAAATGTTTTGTCCTGTGGTGGAGGCATAATGGATACAGGTTTACCTTGTTGACAGTCTCATTGTACTGTTCTGTTCTGAATTAAGAATTCCAGACAACTTTGTTAGGCTCACAGGATTTTAGAACAGTAGGGAACTCCAATCCAGCATCCCATTTTACAAAGTAGCAAACTGATGACTTACGGAGAAGGGAGGTGACTTGTCTCGGGTCCCACAGTGGCAGAGCTACCTGGGTTTTAAATGCAGGATTCCTGATTCCAAAGCTCCCTAGTATATCACATTAGTATATTAATTTCATCGCTATACCAAAGGGAATTACAAGTCTGGTCAAAAACATTTCTTAATGCTAAATTTAACAAGAATTGAGCCCTAAGCAGCCCTGTGTAGAAGAGCACTTTGTGACATGGAGACAGATTTCTCCCTCCTGGGAGGTTTCAGGCTGACATTTTTTCTTGTCTTTCTGTGCCCTTATGCTCTTGTTGATGAGAAGTGCTGGCGGCTGTCCAGCAGTAGGTCATTGACTTGATCATCACATCTTCAGTACTTTTGATATGAACAAGTCATTTTGTTTCAGATATCAGAGTTTATTTTAAAATAAGATCCAATTTTCATTCAGCTTGTCTTTATTTAGGACTGTTAAAGTTTTGAGAAACTATATACTCCGAAGTCATCGTCTATGACTCTCGAGGTACCCTTCCTAATTTTGTTTAGATTTCACAAATGTTTATTGAGCACCCACTGTATCCAAAACAATGTACTGGGTATGGTGGGAGGCAGAAATGAAATGGATACCGTACTTGTCCACAAGGCTACAGTGACTGTGGGAAATAAAGACATACGTATAGATGAACATATCACAAAGCAGAGCGTCCAAGTGGAGGAGAGGACTAGAGCTGGCCAGCGTCATAAAGGAGATGGACTATTGAATTTCAGTTGGTAAGATGTGGGAGGGAGAATGTTTGAGGCATGAGGAAGGAGAAAGGTGGAACCCTTCAGGAGAATTTGGAAACTTTGGATTTCAGCTTGTGCAGTAACTGGTCGACACCATCAGGTGGCAGGTTACATGTGATCGGGACCTGCTCACAGCATCCTCATGGTGCACACAGGTCTTGGTATGTGCAGACTGGGAGAATCCGCAAGACCACTTAGCTAAAGAGATGGAATAGTTTCTGAATTGTCCCTCCCTGACCTAGGAGACCCTCAAAAACAAAGATTCTGTCTTCTAATTGTTTGTATCTTTCCCCTTCCTATCCCATCCCTGTCATTCTTACTACAGTACCATAGTAGTGGTTCGTTTCTTTTGAACTAATTTGAAGTCTGATACCAGGGCTTAGAAATTAGGCTCACTAAATGTTTTGTCCTGTGGTGGAGGCATAATGGATACAGGTTTACCTTGTTGACAGTCTCATTGTACTGTTCTGTGAAGTGCTCGGTGGATCTGGGCATGAACCCAGAATAGCACCCTGGGATCCATTTCTTTGGCAGCCTGTAGTTGACTTCTGAATGAAATTTTGTCCAGTGACACTTTGCAAGTATCTTTAATACTGCTTATGGATTGGAGGCTCCCTTAGTGTGGTCAGCTTCCAAAAAGGAGGAGCTAGAAATCCAGGCATATGGAACAGGACCCATCTCTGATGAGACCTCTTCCAGCATGGATAGATCCCTCCTGCGTACAGCCAGAGGAGCCAACCTTCATGAAAGCAGCCACCAACAAGGAATGAAAGAATTTCAATAGTAGCCAGTAGTACTTCATAGAGGATCCAGTGTTGATAGGTGATATTCTGCTATCCCTGGTGGTGGTTAACTATTGAAAGTGTCCTTGACCTCATGCTTTGAATGTGCAAGGAAGGTAAGAATAAAGAGGGGGAAACCCTGTTCTAGAATGGAGCCACATTCTCAGCTAGGACCTTTGATTATTATCATCTCCCTATATGCCACATCTTCAGTGACACTTTGCCAGATCCACAGTTGGGATGGAAGCTTTCATCACACACAGCATAGCCTCTCGGGGAGGGATGGAAAATCCCTTTTCAGGCAGAGGAAGACTGTGTTGCACAGTGGGTAGAACACTGAACTTGTAGAGTCAGGAAGACCTCTAAGACTCACGCCTAACATTATGAGTGTGAATGTGGGCAAGTCAGTTAATTGAAGTATTCCTCAGGTATTTCTCTAAGACTCATGAGTTAGATGGTTATGATCTCCTTAGGTGGAACTGTCTTGATTGGGTAGGGGAGGTTTCAACATAATAAGGAAATCACACATCCTCACATTTATGTGTATGGGGGAAAAAATCTGAGATCTTTCCCCCAAGGAAGGAGGAGGGTTGTTTCCTCAGAGCAAAGTCTGACAAGTTGTTCTCTTAGTCATAGATTCTGAGAGCGTCTCCTTGGCCTTTCATTGGGTTGTGGCCACACGAAAGACAGCTGGGAGAGACAGGGAGTGGCCTTGCAAATGGAAAGAACCAGAGAGACTTTTGCTTCTTCATATGTTGATTTATAGTTGTTCTATACAAGCTGCCGTCTTAGCTGTTTCTTGAACTCAGCTTGTCATTTCCCACTTCCCTGCCTTTGTAGAGGCTTCCCCCTAGCCTTTGTGCCTAGTAGCTTCTTTCAGGGCTTAGCTTAGGTGCTGCATCCTCCATAAAGGTTTCCACCTCCTGATTCTGCCTTCGCCTGTTTATTAGTGTGCTGTTGCCAGTGTGAGCATTTTGTAGGCCTCCAGGAGAATGGAAGGTCATTGAGTCGTCTCTCTAGAGCTGAGCCCAGGACCTGGCATAGAGTAGGAGGTACGGTCAGTCTTCAGTGTTCAAGCATTTAACATTTGTGACTTTAAGCTTTTGGGTGATTTTATTAGTAACATCATTTTCACTTTTGTGTTGGCAACTGTGCACATTTGTGGCTATTCTCACTAGTGGAAAAAAATCCTCACTAGAGGCTCGATGTGCAGGAGTTTGTGGAGAGGCTAGTATCCTACTCAGCATAATTGACCAGTCGACTAGAGACATTGAGGCTGCTGATCCCATCACTGATCACAGCCTCAAGGCTAAATGTCAATTTGCCTGTGCTTTGCTCCCATAGTCTGAGACCTGTAAGCTTCTTAAATGGCATTATTTCAATGGATTATTTCAAGGTAGCAGCCCTTCTTGAGTTCTCTTACTCTCTTTTTTGTTATTAATATTTTATCCCCCCCCCCATTATACATTAAAGCAATTTTAAACTTTTTAAAAAAGTTTTGGGTTCCAAACTCTATCTCCCCGCTTCCTGAGATGGTAAACAATCTGATATAGCTTATACATGTGCAATCATGTAAAACATTTCCATATTAGCCATTTTGTACAAGAAAACTCTAACAGAAAGAAGGAAGGAAAGAAGAAAGGAGAAAAGGAAGAGAGAGAGAAAGGAAAAAGAAAGTGAAAAATAGTATGCTTCAGTCCGTATTCAGACAATATCAGTTCTTTCTCTGAAAGTGGATAGCATGCTTCATCATAAGTCCTGTGGCATTACCTTGGATCATTGTATTGCTGAGAATAGCTAAGTCATTCACAATTCTTCATCATACAATATTGCTGTTACTATGTACAATAGTCTCTGGGTTCTGCTCACTTTACTCTGCATCAATTCATGTAAGTCTTTCCAGGTTTTTCTGAAATCATCCTGCTTGTCATTTCTTATAGCACAATAATATTCCATCATAATCATATACCACAGTTTGTCCAGCTATTCCCCAATTGATGGGCATCCCCTCCTTCTTGATTTCTTAACACAGTCCACCAGCCTTCAAGGACATTGTCAGAGGTGATGTCAAGACCTTGTCAGTCTTGGCATCTTCCAACAGCAGTGACTAAAGTCCTAGCAAACATCTCTCTTGTTTTTCAGAGGGCATCCAAGGTAGAGGTTTACTGCGGTATAGTATACAGTAGTACAGTGCCCTCGTACCACCATCTGATACAATGGAAGGTAAGAATCAGGTTAAAAAATGTTTTAGTTTTTTATTTTTAGTTTTCAGCATTCACTTTTATATGATTTTGAGTTCTAAATTTCCCCCCCTCCTTTCCATTCCCCTCCCCAAGACAGCATGAAATCTGATATAGGCTATACATGTACAATCATATTAAACATATTTCCACATTAGTCGTATTGTGAAAGAAGAAATCAGAACAAAAGGGAAAAAATAAAAAACAACAAAAGAAAGAAAATAGTATGCTTTAATCTGTATTCAGACTCCAAAACTCTTTCTCTGGATTTGGATAGCGTTTTCCATCATGAGTCTTTTGCAATTGTCTTAGGTCATTGAATTGCTGAGAAGAGCTAAGTCTATTAAAGTAGGTCATCTCACAGTGGTTGCTGTTGCTGTGTCCAATGTTCTCCTGGTTCTGCTTACTTCACTCAGCATCAGTTCATGCAAGTCTTTCCAGGTTTTCCTGAAAGCTGCCTGTTCTCATATCATTTCTTAGGGAACAATAGTATTCCATTACATTCATATACCACAACTTGTTCAACCGTTCCCTAATTGATGGGCATGCCTTCAATTTCTCTTTTCTTGGCCACCAAAAAAGAGTTGCTATACTTATTTTTGTACGTGTGGGTCATTTTCCCATTTTTATGATCTCTTTGGGATACAGACCTTGAAGTGGTATTGCTGGGTCAAAGGGTGTGCACAGTAAAAAAAAGTTTTAGTTTTAAGAATTTTATTTGCTGTACAGCATTTATGGTACTGTAGATTTCATGTATTTTGAAAAGTGAATATTGTCATAAAACAATGGTTGTGTGTTTGGGTTTATTTTTTTTTTGAGATGTTAGCATAGTAAGTCACAGAATTCTAGGGAATTACTAGCAAGAAAATATGTTTTGCACATTAACATTTTTATTTTGTGTACTGCATTTTATGAATTATTTCATGATTATTATGTTAGGATAAATGCATATTATCAGAATTAGTGTTTTGTTATAAAGAATTGTATGCAGAAAAGTCTATTTTCAGCAATCTCTAGAGAAAGGTTACAGTTTTTGGTGGTTGGGGGTACCTAACTCCTTGTTCAGTGTACCAACATTAGGAACATTACCCCTGAGAAAGTTGAGGATTGACTGTGCTTAGTTAAGGTGTGCTCAGATGAAGGGAAGCTTCCATGGATTTTCTGTCAATATTGGGCATTCACTCCCTCATGCTGATTAGCGGCTACTTTTCTGCTTTGAGTCTTTGAGAATGTTCTGAGACACAGAAGGAACATGCCCAGCCATATAGCCCATATGGATCATATGAGGACTTGAGCCTATGTTTTCCGGGGTCAGAGGCTGGCCATCCCTCCAGTACTTCTTCAGTCCCTCTCCTCCACACTTCCGTCACCCCCACCCCCGTATAGATAAGTTGTTGTTCAGTTGATTCAGTCATTTCTGACTCCTTGTGACCCCATTTGGGATTTTCTTGGCAAAGATACTGGAGCAGTTTGCCATTTCCTTCTCCAGTTCATTTTACAGATGAGGAAACTGAGGCAAACAGGGTTAAATGATTTGGCCAGGGTTCTGAGGTTGGATTGGACTCAGGTCTTCCTGGCTCCAGGCCCAGTTCGCTCTTTACTGTACCACCTCTAGGCATTTCCCCCATCAATAGATAGGCCATTGGTGCCCTTTCCAAGGTCTGAAAGGAGATAAGCTCTCATATACCTGTCCAGTGAAGCTGGAGAGCCTTCAAGGATAAACTCCAGAAAGAAGTGGGCCTTTCATCTGGGAGGAGATCATAGATCTGCTCTGCTCTGGTGGGAGCAGAGACACTGATGAAATCACAACCTTTGTGAAAGTCTGTGTACACATACTGAAGCCTTTCAAGTGTGTGGGATTGGCCTGGGGCTTGTTCTGCACAAGCCTCCTCTAATCCAGACCTTTTAGTTTCCCTCTTTCTGGTGCTAGTCGGGGTAGGCTCAACCCTGGCAGATCTTCTTGTGGCAGTTGACATAAGTTGCGCTCTCATTTATTTATTTTTGATGCTGGATCCTGATTACAGGTTTTCAAGCCCCCTCCAGCTGCTCCACAGAGCCAGGCAGGAGAGAGAGAGCTGCCCAGAGAGCTGGCCCTGGGTGCAGTGAGAATGAGGCGAGGCTTCCTAGGAAAGCTGGGAAAGGGGTAAATGGAGCTCCAGTTTATCTGCCTAGAGGGCCCAGCCGAACCCTCCTTTATTGGTCAGTGGCTCCTGCTTTAGTAACCTTTCACCCTTGGAGCGCCTGGAGGTGTAAGCCACTAGCCGGCCTTGCCTTTGAACTCCTCATGGCTCCTACCACCTCAAAGGCTCCCAGTCAGAATCTTGTGTTTGCCTTGGGATCTCACCTCTCAGCGGGGTGGATGCAGCAGGGAAAGCTGATCCACCTTTAGAACACTGACGTATTTGAAGGTAATACCCCTGAGACTTGAAACGTATGGCTTTCAGTTTCAGAAGCTGTCTGTCATTTGTCAAGAAACATGGCTCAGCCGTCCCCTCTTTCCTCCCCTCCCCCACATCATCTCCCTTTGGACAGGAGGTCATATAACATTTGAACATTCCCTCAGAGTATATACATACTGCTCCCATCCCCCCTTAGTTTCTCCATCCTCTTTTTTTCTCTGATCTTCCCTTTGAGTAGAAATCCAGATTGCTCAATGTTTCTTTTGGAGATTTTAAAGAATGGGGGTGAGACTTGAAAATCAGAAGCTGTATTTGTTAGAAGCAAAATAGACAGTAAAACTGACATGGAAGGATTCTGTATTCCTTGTGAATGTTTCTAGATTGAACTGGTTCCATTTATAAGGCCAAAGATCCTTTTTTAGCTCCCCCAACAGAAAGCTACCTGGGATGGGGCAGCCTGGCTGTATTTCTCTTGGACTTCACACTGTATTGCCTATGGTGGGGACATAGCCTGGCGGCAGGCCCAGGAAGACAGGAAAGTAGTAGAGGAAGCTTCTCTCTTGCCTGCTGAACAGGAGTAAAAGCTTTTGTGTTTATGTGGGAAGGGGGCATTTCGAGGCCCTTGAACGCAAAGGTATCTCTGGGTAGAAACTTCTTTTTCCTGGGGTGCTTGTTTCTGCAAGGATCTGTGGAAGAAAGGGACTGAGGATCTTTGCCTTGAACCCCTTGAGCAGTCTTGTGGAGCCTATGAGTACCTGTCTCAGAATCCTGGTTTTAAATGCACAAAACAAAATACATAGGATCACAAAGGAAACTAAATATGTCGAAATATAGTTCTCAAAATATTAAGAAAACAAGTTCACTGACTCTAGGTCAAGAAGTTCTGCTCAGGGGGTACTTTATAGTAGTCTACCAGGATTTGAAGGGCTGTCAGGTTGAAAAGGGCTGAGTTGTTTTCCTTGGCCCCCAGGAGAAGAACTGGGAGCAATAGATGAAAGCTGCTTAGCATCCAGAAAAGCTTCCTACCCATTAGACCTCTCCAACAGTTAGAGCAGCCACAACCTGAGGGCTTAGGCCCGAAGGCTTTAGATGGATGCAGACCTTTCCAAGGTATTATAGAGGGAATTCCTGTCTAGGTGTAGGCCTGACCATGTGATTCCTGGGCTTCTTCCCAATTCAGAGATTCCATGATTCTCCCTTTTCAGCGATAGTGACCAGGTCAGTTAAAAAATAGGGCTGTGCTCCAGTGGGTGGGGGACTTGAAGGTGGGGGAGAGATTAAACAGTCTTGTGCCTCAAACTAGGGGGACCATGGGTATTACAGGAGGTTTTACTGTTGGGCTTTGTTTCCCTATCTTGAAAAGTGCAGTTTTCAAAGGAAAGGAGGAAAACTGTTTTTATGAAAGGAGAAAACAAATAACTGTTGGCCATTGGAAGGGAAAGCTATTTTCTATGCTGTACTGTTAAAATATGATTATCTCCTTGCCACCAAGAAATTATTAAGGACTTTTGGTTTGTAGAATGCTACCAGGGGGTTGGGGAATACTAAATTTAGATAAGACATGCTTTCCACCCACAAGAATCTTGCCACCTAACTGCAGTGAGGTAAGATACTAGAAGCTGTTATTATAATTCGCAATATTGCATAATAAGCAAATTAGAGGTCAGGTAATGTGAAGTTGAGTGGGACGTTGTAAGCAACAAGGGGAATCAGAGAACGCCCCATGGAGAAGGTGGTAAACACATTGGGTTTAAGGAAAGGGGAGGTATTCAACAGACAACGGGAAGGAAGGGCATTTCAGACAGTGGGAACAATAGGTGGTCAAAGACCAGGCTGCCCAACTAGAGCACCTATTATTATAATTATTATATTACAGTTTGTAATATTACATAAGAATATTATGTCATCAAAGGCCAGGAAGTATAAAAAGACAGAGTGAAGAAATTTAATTTCTAACCGTGATGGCAAGTGCTATAATAACCTGATTTCTTAAACATGAAAGTATAGCATTGCTCCTGCGATTTAAACCAGTGACTTGGCAGTGAAAGGTGAACTTGTTTTGCTTCCTCCTGGACTTAGGTGTGAGTCCTTTGTGTTATACGCTTATGGCTCTATTTTAGATGGGAGTTGGAGAATCTTTTCCCTTTTGGCGGATACGTAGATGCGAATCAAATATTGATGTTAACAAAATGACCCAAATGCGTTCTGATGAAGAAAAGGCAGTGATGGAAAGATCTCCGCCTACCATCAAGCAGAGATTGAGTGTTTAGCTTGATAAGAAGACCCAATATCAGGAACTGAAGCTTGCTTCTGCCGTTGACTTACTGCGAGATTGTGTCTAGAGGTTTCCTCTCTGGGGCTTTTATTTCGAAGGATTCGTAAGGAATAATGATGTGCTCAATAAGAGGTTTGTGATAATAGGATCATAAATTTAGATTTGGAAGGAACTTTAGAGGCTACAACTCTCACTGTAAAGATGAGGAAACCAGTGCCCAAACAGGTTAAGCCCAAGGTCACCCAGGTATTAAGTGGCAACAGCTGGGATTTGAACCCAAGTTCTCTGTCCTGAAATCCAGCCTTCTTTTCATTGTTCCGTGCTATATGGTCAAGATTAACTCATTGATTGAAAATTTTTATTACTTGTTTTGTTTAAAAACAAACAAACCCAACATTGAATGTCATTAAAGCCAACTAAAATTACTCAATAACTATTTATGTTTAATTTTGATATATAAAGTGTCATAACAGTATTTTAGGAAAAAAGAATGAAAGAGAGTGAATGATCTTAGCTGGGGCTAGTATGTGACACTTTTGCATTTTCTTTTATGTGAAATAAAGCTCTCCTTTAGCAGATATATTTTTAACATGATTACTTACTGGGAGCTGAGCTATCCTTCCCCTGATTTATCTTACTACTTTACTGAACTATTAATTGTCTCAGTTTCTTTCCTGATTCTCTGAGGTTTTCTAAGTTAAAAATCATGTTCTCTGCGAATGGGGACAGTTTTGTCTCCTTTTGTTGATGTTTCCATCTTGAATTCTTCTCACTTATTTTATTGCTGGCTTTTCTAGCATTGTGTCAAACGTGGTGTTCTTAGGCTTCTTAAGTATCTACTTCTGTGCAACAATAGTGGAAAGATTCCTCTGTGCCTTGGGGGGACTGGAATACACTGGATTCCAGAAAGGGAAGGTTGAGGTACAGAGTTATAATAAAATAAATGGGGAAGGAGTTTTGTAAAAGGCTTGGAGATTTTCTTAAGTGATTAACTCAGGGGGAAGCTATTCGTTTTTGTGAGGAAAAAAAACAACAACAAACCTGAGCATTTGGGCATAGGTGATCTTTTTTTTTTTTTTTAAGAGGTGGAATGGGGCAGCTGGGTGGCTCAGTGAGCAGAGTACCAGCCCTGCAGTCAGGCCGACCTGAGTTCAAATTTGGCCTCAGACACTTGACACATGTACTAGCTGTGTGACCTTGGGCAAGTCACTTAACCCCAATTGCCCTGCCTTCCCCCCTCCAAAAAAAAAAGAAGTGGAATGCATATAAGATGCATATAAGAGTAATGTAAAGATATTCCTGCTCTTAAACAGGAAAGGGGCAAGAGAAGTATCTCCCCAAACCTACACCTTTGTTTCTCTATTACTCTCCCGTCATCTTTAGATCACCATAAACTTTGCATTCCCATCTATAAAATGGAGGTAATACAGCACCTAATTCAAAGGGTTATAAAGATAAGATGAAATAATGTATTAAAAGCTCTTTGCAAACCTTAAAACATTACATATATATGAGCTATACACACTCCCTTGAGTGCAAATGGTAATTATTGGCAGCCCTACTGCATTAAAAAGAGCCTGCTCCTCTTCCCACCAGAAGATCCCTGGGTGTTAGCCCTGGCTCTGCTTAGTCACCCACTGTTAGCAGCAGAATTACCTTGGGGAAGCTATTAAACTCTCTGCTGCTCAGTTTTTCTCCTGTATGTTAGGGGTACAGCAATCATTCCCAGATCTCATCATATCACTGGGCACCCTGGCCTTGCCTGGTAGCATGCTTAGCCTTTGGCAGCCAGTGACTCTCTGCTCTAAGCTGAAAAAGGCGGCACAAGGTTTTGTCGGCAGTTCTCTAGGACTGGAATTGGTCTTTGTAATTGCTCAGAGTTTGGCTTCCCATCTGAGAATTTGTTATTTCTATCCTTATATTCATTCTGATCTCCTCAATTTCTCTAAGCCTTCCTGTGTATCTTTGATACCGTGTCCAGTGTCCTCTGTGTCAGAGGCAGGACCCAATCTTCCCTATTCCACTTTTGACCCTTTAGTAGCCATCTTCATCCCTTGTTATTTAACCTGAGTGGGGTGGGGACACTGAGGCTCAGGTGAGTGACTGACCCAAGCCAACCAAAGGCTTTTCAAATAAAAGCTGTAAGTAGCAGAAGAGGCCTTTGAATTCAAGTGGTCTGACTCCATGTCATTGTTGCCACTAACTGAGCTAGATTCTTTAAATCACATTTAGAGAGGGAGAGCATTGGACTTAGGAGACCACTAGTTAAATGCTAGCTCTGCTGCCACCCAACGATGAACATCGTTTAATAGAATAGATGTAAAGTCTTACTCTTCTGTTCAAGAAATCAACATCACAGCTCTAAGTTGGGGGTAGATGGGTAGAGAAATGGTAAGAGAGCAGATTGTCTCAAGAAGGTCTGGAGATGTTAGTACACACAAATGAACTGTTCTATGGGAACCAAACAAAAGCAAATGTGATCTTGGAGTACCTTGCTTTTAGGAATAAGGAGGCAATTGTGTTGCTATGTTCTGTCCTACTCAGCCCCTAGCTGGACTCTTGGGATCACTTCTGGGGACCACATTTTAGAAAGGACAGTGTCATGCTGGAGAGTGGTTATAGGAGAAAAACTAGCAATGGTGAAGGAACTCAAGTCCATGTTATACAACAATCACTTGAAGGAACTTGGGGATATTTACCCTGGAGACAAGATGACTCAGGGAAGATAGGAATGTTTTTTTCCATGTAATTGAAGGGCTATGTGTGAGAGAGGAAACATTCTGCTTGGCCCCCGAAGGCAGAACTGGGAACAATGGGGAAAGATGCCAAGGGGCACATTTGGCCTTGTCAGGAAACATTAGAGCTGTCTAGAGAGGGACGGTGCTCTTCCTCCTTGGGGGTCTTTCAGCAGGGCAGAGGTGAATCATTGACTGTTGGTGTTCTTTTTTGGCCTTGGGTTGGACTAGATGCCCACTGAGTTCCTTTCTGAATCAGAAATTTGGGGATCCTCTGTGTATCCTTGGACAAGTCATTTATCTCTTTCAGCATGAGTTTTCCCACTTGTAAAAAGAGGATAATAACACTTGCTCTACTCACATCACGGCATTGGCATAAAGCAAACCCCTTGCACAGATGCTTCAGAAATGGGAGTCAGAATTGTTCATGTCCATCAGTTTGATGAAAGTGAAATGGTCAAGTCTCTTCCATCCCAGATCATCCCTCATTGGCTGCCTCTGCTGAAATGGAATCCCTACCTTACCTGATTCATAAGGACCTTTCCTGAACAATAGATTCTCCTTGGCAAAGAGCCAGGCCGCAAGCTTTTCAGAAAAACCTTCATAGACAGAGGCTTTGAAGTTGATCTTCTGTAAAACGGGAAAATAATCTCTTAGAAAGTTGTTTTCCCTTTGTTAGTCCATTTAACCCAAGTTTACTAATGCCACACTCCTTTAACAGCTGGCCATAATATTTACATTACTTGCTAATGAGCTGGGCCTGGGAAAAAACTGTGGCTTTTAGAGACTTTTTAAAAAACCTAGCATTGTTTTCATATACCAAATCTGATGTCAGCTTTGGGGGCTGGGGGTTTCTGTATGTTGGAGCGGGGTCAGACATACAATTTTATATTTTTGGGCCTTTTGGGATAGGGTTTAACTTTAATTTTGTAATCACTTTTATTGGGAGGCCAGGCAACTACACCATTGATTTTCACATGATGTGGAACACTATGCAGAACAATACTATTAAGGGAACTGTGAGCTGAGCACCGGACTAGGAGAGGAAGAACTTGGCAATTGTTTATCCTCATTAGAGGCATTAGAATAGGCTTGTCTTTTCCATTCCTGTCTCTGCCACTGAGTCCTAGTGTGTGAACTTTGACTTGTCACATGATCTTGGAGGGCCTTTATTTCTTTACCTTGAAACAATAGTAACCTTCTTCACAGGTAAGGAGGGTAAGGAGGGACACACTGCCTTCCAGTAACCAGGGGCAAAAACAGTGTGAGCTTGTAGGAATTACAGATTTGGTGATTTTCTGGCATCTCACTTTAAAATAATAATAATAATAATAAATTTATTTATTTTTAGTTTTCAACATTCACTTTTATAAGATTTTGAGTTCTAAATATCTCCCACACTCCTCCCTCTCCAAGACAGCATGAAATCTGACATAGACTATACATGTACAATCATATTAAGCATATTTCCACATTAGTCATGTTGTGAAAGAAGAATCAGAACAGAAGGGAAAAACCACGAGAAAGAAAAAATAAAAACAAAACAAAGAAAATAGTCTGCTTTAATCTCTATTCAGACTCCACGGTTCTTTCTCTGGATGTGGATGGCATTTTCCATCATGAGTCTTTTGGAATTGTCTTGGATCATTGCATTGCTGACAGGAGCCAAGTCTATCAAAGTTGGTCATTGCGCAATGTTGCTGTTACTATGTACAGTGTTCTCCTGGTTCTGCTCACTTCACTCAGCATCAGTTCATGCAGGTTTTTCCAGGTTTTTCTGAAGTCTGCCTGCTCATCATTTCTTATGGAACAATAATATCCATTACATTCATGTACCACAATTTGTTCAGCCATTCCCCGATTGATTGGCATCCCCTCAATTTCCAATTCCAATTCCAAAATATTTATAGCAGCCACCACAAAAAGAGCTGCAATAAATATTTTTGTACATATGGGTCCTTTTCCCATTTTTATGATCTCTTTGGGATATAGACCTAGTAGTGGTATTGCTGGATCAAAGGATATGAACAATTTTATAGCCTTTGGGCATAGTTCCAAATTGCTCTCCAGAATGGTTGGATCAGTCTAAAACTCCAACAGCAATGGCATCTCACTTTTGAGAAGGGTAGAGTGAGCAGATTCTCTGCAATCTCCTTGAGGTGGTCTTATCCAAATAGTCACGTTGCTGCTGTGATGGCATGCCTTTGAATCCTGATCCTCTGACTTCAAATTCAGTGCCCTTTTCAATGATTACTAATGTGTGTACATGGTGTATATGCCATGGTGTAAAGGGGGCTGGCCCAAGACAAAGAAGAAGGCATCCTTGAGGGTATCCATTGATCCTATCAACATACTCACTTGGAAGGGGAAGGCTCCTGTGTTAGCTGCCTGATTCAGGATGTGTAGAGAAGGCCCTGCACCCAGAAGCCTCCAGGACAGCAGCTGAAGAGTAGAAGCAGGTATTAGGCTTGTCATCTGTGTTCCTAGGGGCACTTGGCTTTTCCCTTGAGGCAAAGCTGTTTTGTGAAGACTTTGTGGCCTGAAAGTGTCCTAGGGGGTGACTTCTCCCACTGGATTCCTCTTTCTTGGTATTCTCCCTGGCAATCACTTCTTGTTTAGCTACCAATTTGCTGAATTTCCATTTTCTGTTCTGTAATAGATGGAGAAACTGAGGCCTATCCTGGTGGCCATGAAGTGGCTTTCCATTTTTGTACTCTTCTTTTCCTGTGCTTGTGTTCTCATTCCAGCTCTAGGCATGGAAGATTTCTATCAATCTCATCTCTATTCTCCAACATTAACACTAGGCTTTAAAAGTCTTTCTATGAATGAACCATGTAACATGATGCTGTGTGAGCTCGTAAAGAGCTTGTAAAGAGCTATTGGCCCCTGGTGTTTTTATTTCGAAGGAAAACACCACCTCCAAATGGGAACTTTCAGGAATTGTCCTGCTTTTGGAGAAGTAAAGTGCTGTAAAGGAATGAATGCTGTGCATGGAATCCAGAGACCTAGGTTTAGAGCCTAGTTTGGGTGCTTATCAGCTTCATGGCTTTGGGTAGGTTACTCTCTGAACCTAAGTCTTCTCGTGTGAAAAATGGGCATAATAATCCTTGTACCACAAACCTCACAGGGAAAGTAAGCCTGTGGTGCTTGGTAAAGCACTATAGAAATAGGAGGTTTTATTACCATCATCAATTGACTTCTTTTCCCTGGTCTTTGCTATTCAAACTTCTTTCCTGAGTTTTGTGCTTATTTAGGAGTTTATGCTATGCGTGTCTTTTTATTTTTTTATTTTTTTTTGGTGGGGAGGAAGGAATTCTTTCCAATGAAATCCCATAGAACTCTTTTTTCTTTTCTTCCCCCAAACTCCTTGAATGAAGTATGACACTGGATTTGAATAGAAGGAGATTTTTTCGCTAAAGGGTGGGCTTTTTCTTGCACATGAGCCTCTGAATTCCCTAGTTATCCATGTTTAGAAGCAGTGTTTGAGAAATGGTCTGTGTGTTTGCTATTTCTTAACCTTATAGTGACTCTGGTGAGACAAGTCTAAAACCACCAGTTGTGACCATAGAAAGGAGAAATTGTCCCGTGCAGGCCCCTTTGTAGAACAGGGCCCCTCCCCCTTTTCTGATGGAGGCCAAGACCTCTCTGGTTGTGGGAAAAGGAAGGTGGGTGCTGACAGTGCCATCATCCTGAGATGCCCCAAGATCTGGAGATTTTGGAGAGCGAAGCGGAGAGGGATCAGAGCTCTTTGGAAGCTCGCCCTGCCTACTTGGCTTCTTTTCTTTCACTTTACTCCCCTCCACACATTCTCTGATCCAGTGACCCCTCAAACATGATGCTCCACCCCCTGTCAATTTTTCAACTGAAAAGATCACAGATTAGGAGACAGTGGACCCAGATTCAAATTCTGCTTCTCTCAGCACCAATTTATTACCTGTATGACCCTGAGCCAAGTCATCAGCCTCACTGAATGTTTTCTCATCTGTAAATAATAGGTTTTGATTAGCTGGTCTCTAAAGTCCTTTGTAGCTATTACTGATTAATTCTGTTTAAGAAGAACATTGGGATCAAAAGAGCAGGCCAGAGGTCAGAAGCAGAGCAGATTTACAAGCATATTTAAATGAATAATTTAAGTCCATCCAAATTGCAGACTGCCTGGCGTTAACTGTCCAGATTTTCCAGCATGAGTCTGGTGGGCCTATCGTCTCCAGTACATAAAGGTCCAATATCCTGCCAACTCTGCAGTCTGACGCTGTTTTGCCTCTGCTATCCATGGAACCTTCCCTCTTTTTGAAGGAGATATTTTAAGGCATAGGATCCCTCACTCTTAGTCTCTCTTCCCATTGAGAATTTCCGATCTCATCTGTCCCAGTGCTGAGTTCTATCACTTCCACTCTGTAGGCCTCAGAAGACTGTTGAATGAGAATACATGACTAAATTGGCAATTCTCAAACTTTGGTCTGAGGACCATTTTATACTTTTAAAACTTATTAAGACACCACCCCCTCCCCCACCTCCCGCCAAGAGCTATTTTAATGGAGGTTATATGTATTGATATTTACCATCTTAGAGATGAAAATGTCAACATTATTATAAAAACATTTTTGGCCTCATAGACCTCCTGAAAAGGTCTCTCTATTTTGAGAATCACTGAATTAAATTAATTTCTAAGATCCCTTCAGTTCTAGGGCTCTATCATTCTGTATTATATATGGAATTCTAATTTTATCCATTTTACCACCTTTGCAACTGCAAGGAAGGGGTTGGTAAGTGTCGATTTAAAAAAAATGATAAGGTGGGAAAAGTGGACTAAAGTCATGGACTCCTTGGAGACTCTATCCTAATAGAGATTAACTATTTGAAGAGCTCATTAGACTGAGTATGAGTTCTCTAGGGAAGGAATGAAAACCCCATTAAAGTATGATATATTTGATACTGCTCTGGGCATTGACTGCATTTTAAAATGGTCTTCAGCTGTTCTCCTGGGGCTGGGAGGCTTAAAATAGAGCCTTTGCTGACCGGAGCAGGCCCCTAAGATCCAGGCTTGATGCTGCCCAGAAGAGCTGAGCCATAAGAGGAGGCTTGAAAGTTTATTGATTCATTGCAGCATTCTCTGACTAGATGGCTACCAGAAATCCGCTGGCCAGGCTTGGGGCATCTATGGAGGAGTTCTTAGATTCTCTTCGAGGCCTGTGGGGAGCAGTATGATCATGTCTACAATGTGGTGAAGCTGCACCATTCAAGACCGCTCTTCCTGCCTTCTGGGTTCTTACTCAGGAATGTAACAAGCATTTATTAAGTACTTACTCTGTGCCCAGCACTGTGCTGAAACAGTCCCTGCCTTCAGGGAACTGGTATTGTAACGGGGAAGACGACGTGTAAAGAACATGTAAATAGGTACATTTTGTTGTTGTTTGTTGTTTAGTCATTTTTCAGCTATTTCCCACTTTTTGTGACCCCATTTTGGGTCTTCTTGGCAAAGACACCGGAGGGGTTTGCCATTTCCTTCTCCAGCTCATTTACAGATGAGGAAACTGAGGCAAACAATTAGGTGACTTGCCCAGGGTCGCAGCTAGTAAGTGTCTGAGGCCAGATTTGAACTCAGGAAGAGGAGTCTTCCAGACTCTGGGCCTGGCACTCTATCCACTGTTCTGCCTAACTGCCCTAAAATAGGTACCTACAAGCTATGATGATGATGACAATACGATGATGATAGCTAGCATTTCTATAGCACTGACTATGTGCCAGACACTGTGCTAAACACTTGAGAGATATAATCTCATCTGATCTTTACAAAACCCTAGGAGATAGATGCCATTATTATCCCCACTTTGCAGTGGAAGAAACTGAGGGAGACAAAAATTAAGTGACTTGTCCAAGGTCACATAGCTAATAAATATCCAAGGCTGGATTTGAACTCAGGTTTTCCTGACTCTAGGCCCCCTACTCTGTCCACTCTGCTACCTAGGTGCCTCTAACATCTGAGTAGCTAGAGAGGAGTCTGAGAGAGGAAGGCGCTGGTGGCTGGGGGAACTAGGAAAAGGCTCCCCCTACAGAAGCTGGGATTTGAACTGAGTCTTGAAGGAAACTGGAGGGGACTAAGAGGCCAGACTGAGGGAGCGTGGCATTCCCTGCATGGGGGACCGCCAGGGCAAAGGGATAGAATCAGGGGTGGAGCATCGTTTACGAAGGGTCATTGGATCAGAGAATGTGTGGAGGGAAGTAAAGTGTAAGAAACAGGGCAAGTAGGAGAGGACCAGCTTCCAAAGAGCTTTAAAAGCCAAACAGAGGATTTTATGGGGAGTACTGGAGCTCCTGAGGTCAGACCTAAGCTTTAGAAGAAGCACCCTGGTGGCTGAGCGAGGGAGAGGTAGGAGTGGGGCAAGACTTGTGGCCTCGAGTCCAGCCAGAAGCCCACTGCCGTAGTTTAGGACAGACCAACAAACTCCTCACACCATATACTAAGCTAAACTCCAAATGGACATATGACTTAAATAACAATGATAATAGCTTAGCATTTGTGGGGCCCTTTAAGGTTTGCAAAGTGCAATTTTCTCATTTTATCTTCACAATCGTAGGAAGTATGTTCTATTGTTATCCCCATGTTACAAATGAGGTTAAGATTGATTTAACTTTTTTCTTTTTTTAAATGTTTTTATTTATTTCATTGAATACTTCTAAATTACATATAAAATTTCTAACATTCATTTTTTAAAAATTTAAGTTCCAAATTCCTCCCTCTCGCCCCTCCTGCACCCATTGAGAAGGCAAACAATATGATTTGATTATATGTGTGATGACTTAACTGACTTAACCAAACTTGCATTTACCTAGATAGTATGTACTTGTTTAGAGTCACACAACTAGCTAGTTTAAGTGTCTGAGGTAGGATTTGAACTTGGGTCTTCCTGACTCCCCTTCCAGCACTCTATTCGCTATAGCATCTAGCTGCCTCTAGGTCTAAAAGGTTACGTCCTTAACAAATTACAGAAATTAGATAAAAACTATCTTTCAGATCCACAGATAAGAGAAGTCATGATCAAATAAGGGATAGAGAAGATCACAGAAGATATATGGAGAGTTTTGATTATGTAAAGTTAAAAAGATTTTCCACAAAGATATTCAAATGAGGCCAAGATTTGAAGGGAAACAGCTAACTGGAAAAAAAAAGATCTCCATTGCAAGTTTCTCACCTAAAGGTCTCATTTCCAGGATATATATTGAACTGATTCAAATTTGTAGGAATCCAGAGCCGTCCTCTGGTTGATAAATGGTTAAAGGATATAAATAAGCAGTTCTCAATGGAAGAAATCAAAACCATTTATAGCCATATGAAAAAAAAATCCACTCCCTAATAATTAGAAGAATGCAAATGAAAGTGACTGTTTGGTTGTGTATTTAAATATGCAAAGGTTTCACATTACACCCATCACATTGACAAAGTTGACAAAAAAGGGAAAATGGCTATGGTGGGGGGTGGGGAGGGCTGGCCCTATTAGGTTTAGTTAGAAAAGGCATTTCATCTAATTAGGAAAGTTACAGTTGAACTCTACTCTTGCATCCATTGAAGTCTTTTAGCACTCTGGGTACAGACACAGTGAAGGAGGTAGCATTCAGCATCAAGAGACCAGCAAACAGGGATCAGAACCAAGCAGGATATGACCACCCTTAAGCATAAGAGGGAAAGACTATCCCTAGCACAAAAACCCATTATGAGTAAGCAGAAGGCACCAAATACTATGGAGAAATATTTTGGGTCAAGATACAATGAAGAGTTCAACTCAGAAGAAGAGACCATTTCAGAGAAAAAAAATTTTTTGGTCACAAGGACCTCAAGAGTACCTGGAAAGAATGAACCAAGAGCTTAAAAAAATAGAATTATATATGGAATACGGGTTTTAGAGGAAAAGATTAAAAGGGGAATGAATAACTTAGATAAGAATGTGAAAGCCTTACCCAAGTAATAAGTTAGAATATTAAAATTAAAATTAGAATAAAAATTAGAATAGATCAGACAGAAATCTTTGGTTTCATGAGACCTCAAGAAATACTAGAACAAAATCAAAAGATTTTTAAAATAGAAGAGAATTTGAGATACCTACTATGAAAAACAACTGCTCTGGTTTTCTCTGTATACCCAGTGCCTGACATGTATTAGGTGCATAATAAATGCTTATTGATTAAATCATTGATAGATTTGGAGCTAGAAGACCTAGGTTTAAACCCCAAGTCTTCCACTTAATACCACTGCATTAGATGACCGATAGGGAACATTGTATCTCTATGATCCTCAGATCCTTGTTTGAGCTTTTTTTCTTTTAGGTTACCTTGTATTTACTTATCTCTGAATATATTGTTTTCACCAATAGAATGTAAACTTCTTGAGGGCAAGGACTGTTTGATTTTTGTCTTTGTATCTCCAGCATCTAGCTATAAGGTCAAAGGGGAATAAGATCTTCCCCGCCCATCAAGAGGCCTCATGTGGAGCTCATTACGGGAAGCTTGCTTGCTTGTAGGAAGGCTTACACACCTTTTGTAAATTTCTAATTAGGCACTGTGCCTAAAGAGTATATATCCTGAGAGGTGAGCTCTTGCTTTGGGGGCTCACTTATGAGAATGATATGATTCCCTGGTCAAGACTCTGAGTGGCTGTATGTTCAGAACCCCCTGACTCCTCAGAGGCAAAGGCTCTCTCATTTCAGTAGTGGATGTAAAGTTTTGATTGAGGCAGTAGAGCCCTGTCTGTTGCTCTTTTATTTCTCTTCCCAGTATTTCCTGTGTTTGTATTTTATGTGATTAAAAAAGAAAGATTGTTGACCCCTGAAATAGCTCTTTCCTTAGTAAAGTCGATAAAAGAACCTGCACTAGCAGCCATCCTGGGTATGCCAATGTGGTTGCTGCTACACTAGCACAGTGTCTTTTTCAAAATTATTTTTTTAATTAACAAATCAATTGACATTTATTAAGTACCTGTTAAGTGCCAGGCACTTAGAGCTTACAGTCTAATGGGGGGGGCAACATGAAAATAAATATATACAAATCAAACAATATACAGGATAAATGGGAAATAATTAACAGAGGGAAGGCACTGGAACTCAGGAAGGCTTTCTTAGAAAGTAGGATTTTAGTTGGGACTTAAAGAAAGTCAGGGAGGTCAGTTGTCAGAGTGGAGGAGGGAGATGGTTCCAGGCATGGGGGCAGCCAGAATGAATGCCCAGAACTGAGTGATGGAGTATCTGGTTTGTGGAACAGCCAGGAAGCCAGTGTCACTGTACCAAAGAGTATGTATTGGGAATATGGTCTAAGAAAACTGAAAAGGTAGGAGGCGGCTATGTTATAAAGGGTTTTGAATGTCAAACAGAGCATTATGTATCTGACCTGATCCTGGAGGAACTTAGAGAGAGTGTGTGTGTGTGTGTGTGTGTGTGTGTGTGTGTGTGTGTGTTTGTGTGTGTGTGTGTGTGTGTGTTGGGGAACGGGTGGTGTGACATGATTGGACCTGCACTTTACAAAACCACTTGAATTCACTCCAAGGTTCTATTCTTGGATTCTGTCACCCACAATGCTAGCGATTCTTTTCAGCTTTGTTTCATTTCAAAAACTGATCATCATATCACCTTTGCCTTCATTCAAGTCATTGGTTCCCTATTGAACAAACAGGAGCCGGGACAGAGCCTTTGTCCACTTTGCTCCTAGACTGATGTTCCAAAAAAGTGTAGATGTCCGTGGTGTTCTTTGAACTGTTGGACACTTTATTATTTGAATGGCACTGGGAATTCTGTACAACTGAAAGTTGGCTGTCTTGAGAATTTGTTGAATGAAAAGGACTAGTTTTAGATGGCATAGGCTGCTACTTTATTTGTCTTTCCTCTGGAAGTCCCAAAATTTTAATGGTGTCCTTGTTGGAAATTTAGAAGCACACTTGGATTTTGCCACCAATGACTTTCTGATTCATGTGTTTTCTCTATTTAGGTTATTCCACTTTTCCCATTTTGATGTGTTTATTTTTTTCTTCTCTCATTCCTATTACAATTACAAAGCATTTTATATATATTGTCATTTATACCTTACAACAATCCTGAAGTAAGTGGTATAAGTATTGTTTCATTTTACAGGTGAGGAAACAGAATCCTAGAGAGGTTATGGCTTGTTTAGGTTCATGCATCTGGGCCTGGAATACTGGTCTCCTACGCACTCCCCACCGGTCCTTTCCCAATGTCAGTTTTGAGGTTGAAATAGGTGCAGTCTCCTGTGGGGATAGTGCCAACACAATGGAACTAAAAGTTAATTACTACATTTTGCATATACCTAAATTCTGTAATAGTTGACCTGTGGCAATTTGTTAGCTATTATTTAGTTTTCTGAAGATCACTGGAAAACTGGAAAAATAATATTCCCTTTTAACTTAATAAATCGAGATATTTAATTTTTAAACTATTGTATGCTAGTCTGTATACTGCTCTAGTCACAGCACTGTTATGAGAAAAGTGCTTTGAAAGTTCTAAAATGTGGGGCAGCTAGGTGGCGCAGTGAGTAGAGCACCGGCCCTGGAGTCAGGAGGACCTGAGTTCAAATCTGGCCTCACACGCTTGACACACTTACTAGCAGTGTGACCTTGGGCAAGTCACTTAACCCCAATTGCCCTGCATTCCCCCCTCCAAAAAAAAAAGTTCTAAAAATTCTGTTGGTCACAGCTGGGGAGGGCCTTTCCTCCTGGGGCTTCTTTGAGACACAATTGAAGAATTCACTATCTGGATGTAAATGTGGCAGGTATTTTAGAAAAAACAATCATGCTGACCATTTGATTCTGCCCTCTAGATAAAAGTCACAAAGTTTTATGTGGGGTCCCTTTGCCCTGAGGCAAATTGCTGCCCTGGAGTCCTTGAGAACTATAAATTAAAATGCCTTCTGGACATACCGAGTTGTTACTGAGGAGCTGCAGAAGCAATTTAATCTGGGAAGTTCACTTAACCCCAGGCTAAAACACTTGAGCTGTGATTCTTGGCAAAGCAGGCTTCCTTTCCTATGGGGCTGAGGATGGGTGGACAGGCTTGGATGATTTGAGGCATCTCAACTTTGAAACCATATTCTCTAGCTACACTTTTGGCTAATGTTCTGGGCAGATTGGTTACCACACACTCTTTCCTACCAGCTCTAAGAGTTTCTGTCTCCTCCATGGATTAGCTATGGGCACAGAACCTTGGCATATTTATCCAAAGCTTCTTAACTTAGATTAAAAAAAATAAGCTCTCAATGCTTGGGTTCATTTGGTTTTTTGGAGCATGAGACTGGAGTGTAGGTTGTACGATCACTTGAAAAGGGAGGAACTGACTCGAGTATTGCTTCAGATCCATTGTTAGGAAAGCACTTTGTAAATCTTAAGACACCGTGGAAGTGTGAGCTAAATAATACAATGGCACAAAATATTTTATTATATTCATTAATAATAATAAATGCAGCAGTTCTTAATTGAGCATATTCTGTGACTCACTTTTAATAATGTCTCATGTTTGAATGGGTTGCTGTGGACATATTAAATAGTGTATGCTTATTGTCTACACTAGACTTGCAATGGATAGATGGCCCATAGAGTTGGTCCATCGCTATAGTGATCTTGGATAAACATTGTAAATGGACACTGAACTGGATCCAGAATTAATTAAGAGGAAGACAGTGGGTTGGATTGCCTTTGGAAAATCAAGTACTTTTGATGACCTCAAGCTTCTCCTTAAAACAAGGGTTCATCATTTAAACATGAATCCCATCTTTTAAACACAAATGTTCTTTGAAAAATGTTTTTAAATAAATGTTTTGTTGATGTTCCTTAAACATCACTGTCATTTCCTATAACCTCCTTAAACCATATTCCCCTTTGACTCTCTGGGCCATCATTTGAATCTTCCTTCACAACAAAAAAGTACAGCTAAGCAAAACAGGGAAGCATACTGGCCAAGTGGGGTAGCCTGTGTCCATTAACACACCTAGAGATGACCACCTTTCTCTTAGAGTAAGGAGGCATGCTTCATTGTTATTCTGCTAAGGTAGTGATTGGTCACTCCCTGCTTGATGGTACTGTCATTCTGATGGTATTCTGGGTTTATTTCTTTTATATTACTGTAGTTATCATGTAGATTGTTCTGACACTCTTCACTTCATTCTGCATTAGTTCCTAACAAATCCTCCTGTCTTCCAGAATTTTTTATAGTCATTGTTTTTATTGGGCTTTAGTGTTGTTCTACCACATTCATATTAGAATGTAATTAGTCATTCTGCAGTCAAGGTGCTATTTTGGTGTATGTGGGACTTTCCTGCATCTTTGACCTCCTTGGGAAATTAGCTGAGTAGCAAAGTTTAAGGAGCTATTTTCCTTTGCAGATTTGAAATTCACAGGCAAAGAAAAGAGAAAAGCAATATAAAATTGAACAGATTTAGATGGGTTGTTTCGGTAGTCAGAGATAGAGAAAATTGGCTCCCAGTGATTGCTTTATGGCTGGCAAACAACCTGCAGTATGTTCATAGTCTGAGACCAAGTAAAGTTGTAGGCGACCTGAAGGGACAATGGAGAGACTCAGAGTGATTGTGAGCGGGCTGCAGTGTCTCACCACTATTAAGTGATGAGGTTGTAAACCTGATTGTGAAAGTTTCAGGAGTGAGTGAGAGAAAAGACAGAAAGTGAATGTAACAAAATAGGGTAGAAAGCTTCTGGGGGGTTTGCTCAGAAAGGAAGGAGAGAGATCTAGGACAGTAGGTTGAGGAGATCATAGGGAATAGTGAAGGTGTTTTTTTTTTTTTAAGACTGGGGGAAATTTGGACATTTTTGAAAGTAGTAGGGAAGGAATCAGTAGATAGGAAGAGTTTGAAGATGAGAATGAGGATGAGGGGATGGATGAAGGGGCAGTCTGCTGGAGAAGATGGTAGGAGATGGGATCGAGGGAATATAAAGAGTGGTTGGCCTTGGCAAGAAGGGCCATCTCGTTATTAGAGACTTTGGGGGAAGGGAGAAAATACTGGGAAGATGTTGGAGAGTTTTTGGTTGAAGAGAAGGGTAGAAGAGGAAGCTTATGGCAAGTGGCCTTATTTTTCATAGTAAAGCAAGAGGTGCAGTTCTCAGCTAGAAGAGTAGGAGGAAAGGGAAGTATGGAAAACTTGAGAAGAGGTTTGAAAAAGTATCTATGGGGAGTGAAATAGGGAATCAATTAGGGACGAATAAAAGGATTGGCTTCCTCCGAAGATGGCCCAGTTGAAGTTGGATAACATGAATTTATAGTATACCCATTCAACATGGTTGTGTGACTTCCTCCAGCTCCATTAATCAGCATGTGAGTTGGAGAGGAGGAGGCAGATGGTGGGAGTAATCCAGGACTGGGGTTTGGCAAAAGAGGAGCAATGATCAGACAAGGGAATAAAGGATTTGACATTTGATGACTGTGGAATTAAATTGGCTAACTATAGAGTCAAGATTTGGAGGAGAGCAAAGTGAAGTCAAAAGACTCAGAAAGAGCTGAGGTGTGGAGGGATTCGAGATCCTAATGAAGGCAAAGAATAAGCTTAGGAGGGATAACACCTGAGGAGAGATGGCATGATGGGAGGCTAGAGTCAGAGAGAACAATGTTAATGTTTTTGATTAAAGAAGGGGAATACTTGTGGATAATGGTAAGCTGCAGGGTGTGACCCTGAGAGAGAGGGAAGGAACATGTCATGGGATTTAGGGAGGTTAGAGAATTTGACTGGACAGTGAGTTGGAGAAGGAAATGGCAACCCTCCCGTATATCTGCCAAGAAACTCCCCCCCCCCCCAAAAGGGGGTCAATGGAGAGTTGGATGCAAGTGAAACAAGAAAACAACAAAGAGAATTTGACAGAGTCTCAATGTAGATGTTCAAGTGCCCTAATATAAGAGCAAGAGCTGAGAAAGAGAGGAAGCTAGTGATTCAGGTACTAAACAAGAGAAACACCCACACAGATAACAAGAGCAAGTGCTCCAGTGGGAAGTGAGTAAGCCTAGGAGTGGTCAAACAGAAGGGTGGGAGAGCCACAAGGAAGGAGAGAGACCTTGCTCACTCTTTGCTGAGTGAAGCATCTTCTGTACTTCTTCACTATTGGTTACTTTCTCTTGCAGGCAAGATGGTTCTGGGAAGCCTACTTCCAGTCAATGAAATCTATTGCCATGGCCACCCTTCAGATCATCAATGACCGCATCTACCCCTATGCTGCCATCTCTTATGAAGAGTGGAATGATCCTCCCGCTGTTGTAAGTGAATGCAGGTACCCCTCTAAAATAGTCCTCCTGTCAGGACTAGGCAGTACTGAAAGTGCTTTTGGTATATTGGTTACTTAAATTGTAGTTTTTCAAAGAAAACCATTTGATGGGCAAACATTATAAGCTTTGTGCCTGATGACTGACCAGAACTGTTCTGAGAAGAGTTCAAAAAAGAGAAACATTCAAGTACTAGTTTGTGAGGTCTGATACATGTGGCAGAGACCCAGAATACCACTCTATTATTTGGAGGATGGCTAGGGGAACAGGACGAGATTGGACTGGATGCCAAAGCACTAGCATTGTGTTGGCAATTCAGAACACTAACAACCCTGATAATAGCTCTTTAAATGTTTGAGAAGCATTCCATGCAGGGATGCCGTGCCTCCTTGTCTGAAGTCATTTCCAGTAGGGAAGTGTGGTACCTGGAGGCTAGGGTTGGTTTTGTCCTGTTGGTCAATTACTGTTCTTTGGAATGGCAGAAATTAGTATGTTCTTAGCATCTCAGAGGTCATCCAGTCCAGCTCCTGTCCAAAGCATGAATCCAA
Source organism: Trichosurus vulpecula (assembly GCF_011100635.1). NCBI lineage: Eukaryota > Metazoa > Chordata > Mammalia > Diprotodontia > Phalangeridae > Trichosurus > Trichosurus vulpecula. The sequence continues at coordinate 255,493,660 of NC_050578.1, forward strand.
CATCCACTTTTATAAAAGGCCATATTCTTAATGTTTTATAAACTTTGAAGTTCTTTATAAATGTGAGCTGCTTTTACTATTAACATGACCGCTGAAGTTCACTCTCACGACTCCCTGTAGTATGGAAGAAACCCTGGGTTCTTGGAGGCTATATAGTAGAACAAAAAATCTGTCTAGTCCTACTGAACGAATAAGACTTGATTTGAGTGTGGGCCCTGTGACAGCCTGAGTGTCTGTTGACCAAAGAATGACACTAGCTTAGTTCAGGGAGGCGCGATACCAACTTAGCCACAAGGTGATGCATTTTCAATGGAAGTAGCTCTTAAAAAGTAGGAGAGATAGCGAGCTTCGTTGGTAAAGAGAGTGTCCATGCAGACGAAGTGAAGTCCTTGGAGTATTCAAATATTGATGGCATCTTCTTATTCCAGCTGTGTTGAGAAGAATTTCACGGTTGAAAGATGGTGAGTTCCCTGAAACCAAAGGCCATCCCTCACAGACTGGCTGACTCCTTGTCAGGGCTATTGGAAAGGGGATTCATGCACCAGGTGCCATCCATTAAGCGGTTCAGAGAAACTGAAAAGGAACACAGAGGGATTCTGAGAGAGCAAAGCAGGGGAACTTGGTTTGGTTCTGAATTGTTGAGCCAGCATCCACTGATAGCCCAACTTAGTTGGGGCAAGAAAGAAAGGTGCTTGTGGTGAAGGGGACAGCTGAAAGAAGCTGACAGGGATCTAAGGCACCTTTGAGGGGCCGAGCGAGGCCCGTGTCTCATAGCAGCCCAAGGGGGTGCTGCTAGTCTGGGGTCAGACAGTGAAGACTGCCCTGTTTGTCCCATAGTCGGGTAGGATTGGCATGGCCCAAATACAGACAGGGTCAAGATGGGCCCACTTTCTCTGGGCTTCTGCACAAAGCACCCTGAGCTGTTTAAAGAGGACAAGGGGCAAGGACCTCATCCCTGCCCGTCAGAAGAATCTTGGCTCCAAGAAGAGGGAGGGAAAGAGTGAAGGAGGCAAAATCTTATTCTTGGACCAAAAGGTCCAATTTCTGGCCTGTGGCAGCTCTCAGGGCAGCTTTAGGATTGCTGGAAGCAAATACAGAACAGCAATGGGAAGCATTCTGTTTCTTTTTTAATTCCTTCCTAAATAGCTCTTGCAGCTAAGGATGAGCTGGTCTTTATCTTTTCTCTCAGGCTCAGATGAAGAGGGCCCTGATTTAAAGCTCCATCTTGTGTATTTCAGCCATCATTCAGTTAAAGCAACGGACAAGAGGCCTAAGTAGCATAATTTATTTACAGCTGTTTTTTTTTCTTACCTTGAGAAATATTTCACCTACAGTAAGCAAGATCACTGTGAGGCCAGTCTGTATGGGAGTTTTCCCTCTAGACTACAACTCATTTACAATATCAGACTCTTAGGGGTAGGAGTGAATATAGATCTTAGTAAATTATGGTCTGCTCCGCTTTTCAGAGAAGTGCTGTCATGAATTCTTCACCTTCTCCAAATTTATTCATAGTAGGGGGAGGAGTGGGCCATATGCTTCTTTTTCAGTTTGAAGTGATTGATTAAGACTCAAGTGTGTATTCCATGATAAAGTAAGTCACTAGTTTTACATAAGTATGGTCTAGAAATGTGATCCTTTTTCCTCATCCGAAGCAGGTCAATTTCATATTTACCTGTATCACATACCACTGGATGCCTTCTCATCCTTTCCCTTAATCAAGATCAATCCAGCATTCCATGTACCATCAAGATTACTACTTCTCTTATTTGAAGGGACTTGAAAGATTCAATTAAACAAATATTTATTGAACAATTCAATTAAACAAATATTAAGCATGTACTAAAGGAATTGTGTATTAGATTCAAGGGATGGAAGGAGGAAAAATGACATCATTTCTAGTATCAAGAAGTTCTAATCCAAGGGACTGGATAATTACTTTTCGAGCACTTTGTATGTAGTGTGGTTTCATTCTTGAACTTCTAAAGCAGTAGTGTCAAACTCAAGTAGAAATGGGTCCCTGAAGACTACATATTGACTTAGAGAACCACAGATTAACATTATATATGTTATGTTGTTATTTTCATTTTTGTTAAACATTTCCCAATTACATTTTTTTTTATTTTTAAAATTTATTTATTTAACATATTTAGTTTTCAGCATTGATTTTTACAAGAGTTTGAATTACAAATTTTCTCCCCATTTCTACCCTCCCCCCCACTCCAAGATGACGTATATTCTGGTTGCCCTGTTCCCCATTCAGCCCTCCTTCTGTCACCCCACTCCCCTCCCATCCCCTTTTCCCTTCCTTTCTTGTAGGGCAAGATAAATTTCTATGCCCCATTGCCTGTGTATCTTATTTTCTAGTTGCATGGAAAAACTTTTTTTTTTTGTTTTTGAACATCTGTTTTTAAAACTTTGAGTTCCAAATTCTCTCCCCTCTTCCCTTCCCACCTACCCTCCCACAGAAGTCAAGCAATTCAACATAGGCCACATGTGTATCATTATGTATAACCCTTCCATAATACTCATGTTTTGCTCCTTCCCAACCCATCCCCCTTTATTGAATTTTCTCCCTTGACCCTGTCCGTTTTTGAAAGTGTTTGTTTTTGATTACCTCCTCCCCCATCTGCCCTCCCTTCTATCATCCCCCCTTTTTTATCTTCTTCCGTCTTCTTTCCTGTGGGGTAAGATACCCAATTGAGTATGTATGGTATTCCCTCCTCAGGCCAAATTTGATGAGAGCAAGATTCACTCATTCCCCCCTCACCTGCCCTCTCCCCTCCTCCCACAGAACTGCTTCCTTTTGCCACCTTTATGCAAGATAATCCACCCCATTCTATCTCTCCCTATCTCCCTCTCTCAATATATTCCTCTCTCATCCCTTAATTTGATTTTATTTCTTTTAGATATCTTCCCTTTATCTTCCACTCACACTGTATCCGCTCTCTCTCTCTCTCTCTCTCTCTCTCTCTCTCTCTCTCTCCCTATATATATATATATATATATATATATATATATATACACACACATACATATATACATACATGCACATTCATTTATTTTTATATATATATGTGTATATATATATACACATAACATATATATATATATATATGCATATTCCTTTCAGCTACTATGATATTGAGGTCTCATGAATCATACACATCATCTTTCTATGTAGGAATGTAGACAAAACAGTTCTTTAGTAAGTCCCTTATGATTTCTCTTTCTTGTTTTACCTTTTTCATGCTTCTCTTGATTCTTGTGTTTGAAAGTCAAATTTTCTATTCAGCTCTGGTCTTTTCACTGAGAAAGCTTAAAAGTCCTCTATTTTATTGAAAGTCCATATTTTGCCTTGGAGCATGATACTCAGTTTTGCTGGGTAGGTGATTCTAGGTTTTAATCCTAGCTCCATTGACCTCCGGAATATCGTATTCCAAGCCCTTTGATCTCTTAATGTAGAAGCTGCCAGATCTTGGGTTATTCTGATTGTGTTTCCACAATACTCAAATTGTTTCTTTCTGGCTGCTTGCAGTATTTTCTCCTTGATCTGGCAGCCTGGAATTTGGTGACAATATTCCTAGGAGATTTCTTTTTGGGATCTATTTGAGGAGGTGATCAATGGATTCTTTCAATTTCTATTTTTCCCTGTGGCTCTAGAATATCAGGGCAGTTCTCCTTGATAATTTCTTGAAAGATGATATCTAGGCTCTTTTTTTGATCATGGCTTTCAGGTAGTCCAATAATTTTTAAATTATCTCTCCTGGATCTATTTTCCAGGTCAGTGGTTTTTCCAATGAGATATTTCACATTGCCTTCCATTTTTTCATTCCTTTGGTTCTGTTTTATAATATCTTGATTTCTCATAAAGTCACTAGCTTCCACTTGCTCCAATCTAATTTTTAAGGTAGTATTTTCTTCAGTGGTCTTCTGGACCTCCTTTTCCATTTGGCTAATTCTGCCTTTCAAGGCATTCTTCTCCTCATTGGCTTTTTGGAGCTCTTTTGCCATTTGAGGTAGTCTATTTTTTAAGGTGTTGTTTTCTTCAGTATATTTTTCAGTATTTTTTTGGGTCTCCTTTAGCAAGTCATTGACTTGTTTTTCATGGTTTTCTCACATCCTTCTCATTTCTCTTCCCAATTTTTCCTCTACTTCTCTAACTTGCTTTTCCAAATCCTTTTTGAGCTCTTCCATGGCCTGAGACCAGTTCATGTTTTTCTTGGAGGCTTTTGGTGTAGGCTCTTGCACTTTGTTGACTTCTTTAGGCTGTATGTTTTGGTCTTCTTTGTCACCAAAGAAAGAATCCAAAGTCTGAGACTGAGTCTGGGTGTGTTTTCGCTGCCTGGCCATATTCCCAACCAACTAACTTGACCCTTGAGTTTTTCAGCGGTGTATGACTGCTTGTAGACTAAAGAGTTCTATGTTCCACGTTTGGGGGGGTGGTGCCAGCTCTGCCGCACCAACACTCCTCCTTCCCCAAGAACCCCCAACCTGGACTGGGCTTAGATCTTCAGCAGGCTCTTCACTCCTGCTCTGATCTGCCACTTAATTCCTCCCACCAGGTGGGCCTGGGTCCGGAAGCAACAGCAGCTGTAGCTGCCCCACCTCCGCTGCCCCGGGGCGGTGGCCTAACCGTGAACTCCTTCCACTCCTGCAGCTTTTCCCACTAACCTTCTCCGCTGTCTTTGGTGTTTGTGGGTTGAGAAGTCTGGTAACTGCCACAGGGCACTAGGGCCTGCTCCCCGGGCTCCTGGTCTGGTTGTTTGAGCAGCTCACGCTGGGCTCTGCTCTGCTCTGCTCCGCTCCCAGCTCCCAGCTCCGTGTGGGATAGACCTCACCCAGAGACCATCCAGGCTGTCCTGGGCTGGAGCCCTGCTTCCCTCTGCTGTTTTGTGGGTTCTGCAGTTCTAGAATTGGTTCAGAGCCTTTTTTTAATAGGTTTTTGGAGGGACTCGGTGGGGAATTCACTGCTTTCCAGCTGCCATCTTGGCTCCGCCCCCTCCCAATTACATTTTAATTACATACATTTACATATATACATTTAATTACATTTAATACATTTGGCCGTTGGAAGTTTTGTGGGCCATTTGACACTTTTGCAAATAGAGTGCCTTCCAGCTCTAATATTCTAAGCAGGAGGGAGGGACATGAGTTGCCACATAGGGACACAGGATATAAAGCCAGGATCAATCTGACAGTAGGCTATCCCCAAGAAGAGTGGAAGGGAGAGCTGTGAGTATGCTTGCCATGGCTTAGCAGGTAACTCATAGTGATTCCTTATTGTGTCCTGACTCCCTCATTGAGAAGTCAGCTTTAAGCAGCTTTTTCTCTACCCCTTAGAAGGCTACTTATTTACTCTAGACCTCTGAATTATGATATAATCGGCTTAGAAGTATGTTAGGTATAAAATGAATGGTTAGGTGGTGCAGTGGATAGAGTACTGGGCTTGGATTCAGGAAGACTTCATCTTCATGAGTTCAAATCTGGCCTCGTACACTTAGTAGTTGTGTGACCCTGGGCAAGTCATTTAGACCATTTTACCACATTTCCTCATCTGTGAAGTGATCTGGAGAAGGAAATGGCAAACTACTCTGATATCTCTTGCCAAGAAAACCCCAAAATGGGGTCACAAAGGGTTGGACACAACCTAAATGGCATGACAGCAACAACAACAGGTATAGAATAGGCTACTTAAACTTCAGCTGCTTCTGCTACATACACATGGAACCCAGAGTTTTCTCTGTTGAGATGTCGAGATAGCAATCCTTATTTCTTAAGATGGTAATTGTGTCCTGCAGCTTAAAATGTTATTCATCTACAGGTCCTTACCAGTTATACATAACTATGAGGCCCAAGAACTCTGCTTCAGATCCATAGAATATTATGTTGAAAAGCTAAACATTTCAAAGTCTTTTACAACTTAGCTTATTTCCTTTCATTTCTCAGCTTTGTAGGATGCTTTTCTGGTACTTGAAAACTTGCTCAGTTATCTTGGAACCTTGCTTAGCTTGTTAGCATCATCTTCATCTCACTACTTAGGGTTAGGAAATATATTCATGGAATTTAGACAGATTAGTGTTAATTCTACATGGGTCTGAATGTTTATAACAACCGCCGTATGTACGGAACAGAGTTTGATTAGAAATGTGGCCAACTCAACAAGTTTACCAACCCTTCCCTGGGTACAGGCATGCCCTGTCTCCTTGCCTAAGTCGTTTATGAGTTATTGCTATGACTATGTAATAATGATGGGGATGATTTCTTAAAATTTTTTGATCGAGAGAAGACCAGTGGTTTCACTGGCATAGAAAATTCCTGGGGAGGAAATTCCATCTACTATTGCATATAAGAAACTTCTGAAGCACTTATACTTGTAGAGAGTTGCTTGGGGGTGTTAAGATGTTAAATGACTTGGCCGGGGCCACACAGGTTGTGGCTTGAGCTTGTCTTCTTGATTCCAAAGCTAGGTTTCTATTATTATACCATACTATCTCTAAATAATAACAACAAAAATAATAATACCAATACCCCCTTGCTGTAAATATTTTAGTGCCAATGGTGCCAGCCACTAAAGCAGGGAAACCATAAGAGGACTGACATGGACTGAAGACATGAATACTTTCATTGTGAAGTAATACTATGTCTTTTAAAAAATTGAAAACAGATATCACCAGTTATAATGGCTTCATATTGCTTTTTTTTTCAATGTTATCCTTAGCTTCAAGTCATATGACAATGTATTGCTCACTAATGTAGGGCAACCATAAAAAAGTAAGTTCATTCTTAGGTCTAGATTAGATGAAATAAAAGATAAAGTTGAGGAGTTGCTAAAATCCGGAGAAAAAAAAGTTGAAGTCTCCAGTTCACTGAAAATATTCACTTAATGCAGATTCCAGAAATTACACCTAGTAATGAAAGAGATGACAAAAATGGGAATGGTTTCAAGTAATTTTGAAAAGAAGATGGGTATACTTAGACTGGAATTTCAAAGGCCCTTTTTGAGTTTGATAGTATGAATATTAGCGACAGAACAAATATATCAAAACAGAGTCATTCAGAAAAAAATGGTATGTGCTGTAACTATCATGAACAATAGTATTTGACAGGAAGTATAAAACCATTTAAGGACCTGCATGGCAGTACAGGTGGCAGCTGTTGCCTGGTAAAGATCGTAGGAGGAAAGGTGGAAGCATCAAGGAGTAAGCACAGGGACAGACATCATACACTACCTGGCAGAAGCGACTTGAAGGAACTCTTGAACATCTGTGGAAAGGCATTGGAAGATTGTAAAATAAAGCATATTGGAAATTTGAGATCCCTGTAATCAGTAATTGGAAACAAAAGTTAAAAGGTTAAGATAATTCAAGGATCCCAAACTTTGCAAAGAACAAAGGAAACAATTAAACATCAGTCACAAAACTTGACCACAGAGGCTTGAGAAGTAAAGGAATCTGGGGCAGGAGAGAAAGAAGGAGGATGTAAGAGATGTTGTTCATCAGTATGGACCCAAGATGTCCAACCCAATGAAAAGGCAGGTTGGATCAAACAAGCTTGCATGCCATTAATACAGTGAACAACAGAATAGTACATCGAAAGAACTTATTGATATTCTAGCGTCCTCAGAATTGCAGCAGGGCCAGCTAAGGCCAAGCCAAAATTATTGGCTTGAAAGCTTCACAGTGACTCATGAATTACTAGCAAGGCACTTTCCAAGCTTGCCATCAGACATAAGCCTCATGACACCTTCTCTTAACTTATGGCATCGCTTACCTGTTTATACCAATTGATAAGAATATTAATGATCCCTTCATATATAGGACAAGTACTTTTTTTGTATGAAGTATTCGCAGTATCAACATAAAAAAAATGCACTTAAGAAAATAATCTGTTGTCTGTGAAGCAAAAAGGGTGTGCCCCAAAGTCCTGGGGGGTAGTAGGAAGAAATTTACTATTGTATCAATGTTTATTGAGCAGTCTGTTTGAAAGTGCCATAGCAGAGAAGTTGATTTTTGTTTCACTGCTTTTCATGAAGTCGTTGACTCCTTTCCACAGTCATGGTTTATTTACACACTGCAGATATAGAAAACACCACCACATGTAGTGGGACTTCTAGAGTATTTGATGTCCACAAGGAAAACTGTTCTCTATTTAAAACATGCCACTAACAAAATGTCGTAAACAATTCATAAAAAATTTATATTTCAGGAAGAGAGTTTAATCCCATTATGGTCCTGCCAAGTCTGAAATCCCTTATCATATCTCCTAATTAGAATGAAATATAGCTTCCAGATTAAGGAAGGAGCTGAACCAAAGCTTCTAATTAACCACTCAGTATGTGTGGATGACATCAAGCTTTATGACTCCACTGAAAAGCAAATTAAACAACTTCATTTTGTTGAGTCTTTCTCCAGTGACAACAAAGTATCCTTTGGACTTGATAAATGTAAAATTCTTATTCAGTCATAAATATTTGTTAAGTACTCACCTAGTGCCAGGCACTGTGCTAAATGCTGAGGAAACAAAAAAAAAAAAAAAGGCTGAAGACAGTCCCTGACCTGGGGCTGGCTAGATCAGGTAAAGATTTTTAAAGGAATGGCAACGGAATAGCATTTTGTCTGAGGAGGGTTTTTATCTGAGCCCCTTTAAAAAAGATCAGAAAAATGAGAAGATAACAAGAAGAAGAAGAATCCTTTCAAAGCCTCATTTATTGGAAGGGATAATGGTAAAGTAAGGGTATTCCAGCTAGGGTTATTACAGAGGGCACTCTCTGTGCCCAAAGACTGTTATGGCAGCTCAGAACAAAACAGAAAAGTGAATACCCCACCTGCTTGAAATGAAACTGACTACTTTAAGGGGGCAAACCATGAGTATACATGAAATAGGGTACAGATCAGAGTACCTTTATCATCTGCTAATACTATGGCATTACATCCTAAAATCAGTAACAGATCCACCAGCAATAGGCCACAACTTCATATTGCTTCTTGTCAATTATATATGGAGTTTCAAGTTATACAACAGTGTACCATAGATTATTTTCGGCAGCTAGGTTGCATAGTGGTTAGAGAATTGTTCATTCTCACCTCGATACACTTACTAGCTGTGTGACCCTAGACAAAGTCACTTAACCTTTCTTAGCATCAGTTTACTTATCTGTAAGATGGGAATAATTATAGCACCTTCCTCACTGAATTTTTGTGAGAATCAAATGATATTACACATTTAAAGTGCTTTGCAAACTATGAAGCATTATATAATTGCTGTTATTATCAGTACAAGGCAATCATAAGAAATTATGTCATTCCTAAGCCCAGATTAAATGAAATAAATGGAACTGAGGAATTATTTAAATCTGGAGGAAAAGACAAAGAACCTGAAGACATTGAAAATCCTTACTTAAAAGAACTTTGGAAGTGCTACTCAATGAAAGCAATGGTAAAAATAACGTCAGTGTCTCAATTGATTTGAAAAGGAGATGGGCATACTTCAAATTTGTCGAAGTCTTTTTTTTGAGTTTGACATCACAAATCCAAAGGCTAGACCACCTCTAACAGGATAGAATAATTTAAGAAGCTTTTATCTGCTATAACTGTCATAAGCAATTGCATTCTCCCATGTTCTTTAACAGAAATAGTATAGAAACATTTTAGGACCTGGACATAATGCCTGCTACAGTTGTGCCAAGGCTAGCACCACAGGAAAAATGAATATATTAATACTAGCGGTACCCTGAAGAACAGGTGTCAGATACCACCATGACAGAATCAGCTTGAGAAAACTATTGAGGACCTACAGGAAGAAACTGGAAGATTGTACCAATGTCTATCCAATATGCATAATCGAAAGCTCCAATACTTGATTAAAGGGCATACTAAAAAGAATTATTTGGCTTGGAATCTGGAAAATAAGTACATGTCAGAAATTCTTGATGCCATTAACAGTTGAAAGTGAAAACTGAAAGGGTAATAAGGTGACCCAGGGTATCAAAGCAGCACAGAGAGCAAACTCAACTATTTGTCATCAGTCAAACACAACACAATGGAGGCTTGAAAAGCGAGAACCTCCAGGGAAGGAGAACGTGGGAGATTTCTGGTCATCAAGATAGTCGAAAGAGACCCAACACAATGTAAGTTCAAGTTGGATCAAATGTGAAATAGAGCTTGCATGTTGTTATGAAGATGAATAATAAAACAATTTCTGTCTTCTCTGCAAGACTGGATATGTGATGAATGAATATTTGAGCCATACTTATTGGCTTAGACACTTGACAGCAAAACATGAATTTCGAGATGTAAGCCTCTTCCCCTCTTTCTTAAGAGAAAGCATCACATGTTTATTACCAAAAGAGGAAAATACCAATGACCACTCCAAATGTAGGCCAATTATGTATTTATATACTTAATACAAAGTATTCATAGCTTATATGATGAAAAAGACTTATTAATTCTTATAAGAAAACAATAAATTGGCTGGGGATCTAAAAGGTTGCCCCCAAAGTCCCAAAGGTGTAAAAAGCATTGCGAACTCAGTGGTTTTTGAACAAGACACCTCAAAGTGCTATTATGCTTACATTCTGTTATTGATTATCAAAGAGCTTTTAACTAAGTTCTGCACTCATGCTTTGTTTAAGTGTTGGAAATATATAAAATAGGCCCAAGCATTGTGAGAATGCTGAAATATTTGATGCCTTGTTGGAAAACTATTTTCTATTTAGAACATGACACCAACGCAACAATGTCAAGAAACATTGGAATTGAACATGGCACCTTCTAGGGAAACATTTTAAACCTGCTGTGGTTCTGCTTGGTCTTAAGCAAGCTATCATCATCCTGAATATATCGGAGCTTGACTTTCAGAACAGAGAAAGTCATATCAAAGCATCAAATTAATCATTTAATATTCATGGATGACATCAAGTTCTAAAGCTCCACTGGTGGGGAGGGGGGAATTAAATAGCAACTTTATCTTACGGAAATTTTCTACACCAATATCAATGTCATTTGGATTTGATAGGTATAAAGCTTTTACTATATGACAAGAAAAGATAGGTGCTGTAAGATTTTGGTTTGAATCCAGAGGTCAAATTGAACTAGTGAATGAAGGTAATACCTTGGTTTTCTCTAGACAAGGCCTTATCCAGCATAAGGGTATTAAGAAGGTAACTGAGGCTACGTATATTAAGAGAGGGCCGCCAGGTGGTGCACTACATAGTAGTCCAGACTCATCTTCCTAAGTTTGAATTTGATCTCAGATACTTCCTAGCTCTGTGACCCTGGGCAAGTCACTTCACCCTTTTTGCCTCAGTTTCCTCCTCTGTAAAATGAGCTGAAGAAGAAAAGGGCAAACCACTCCAGTATCTTTGCCAAAAAAACCCCAAATGGGGTCACAGAGAGTTGGACACAAATGCAAAATGACCAAACAATAACAAATATTAAGAGACTGAGTGGCATCTGAAATCAAAACTTAATAGGATGCATACATTCAGAGCAATGAAGATCTATGCATCATGAGTCTCAATATACTTTTGGCAAAGTCAAATGGATGACAATAGGTCTTGACATATTATAAAGCAAACGCTCCAGTGAATTAGTCAATGTAACTGTAGATTTGAGGGTTTGTCACATTATTTACCTGGATGTTGATTATTGTTAATAAGCTTATAGTTTTTGAGATGGAAAGGAATTTATTTGTCATTTTACCCAACCTCTTCATTTTATAGATGAAGAAACCAAGACCGAAGAGTTTTAAGTGACTTGTCCAAGGTCACATGGGGACTTGCACCCAAGTTCTCTTACTCTATATCTAGCCCTCTTTCCACTGCACCATGCTGCCTCTGCCTTTTCTTCTTTGGATTGACTAGAGAGCATACTGTAGTTGAAAGATCCAAGGACATGGCCTGTTTTTGAATCCTGGTTCTGACATTAAATAGCTGTATGATCTTGGGCCCGTTTTTTTAACCTTTCAGCCTTAGTTTTTTTATTTATAAAAGGGATCAAGTAATACTTGTGCTATCTATACCACAAGGATCTGTGAGAAAAGCACTTCATAAATTGTGAAGAGTAATTATTATTTTTTCAAGTAGACTCATGAAATTAGTGGCAAGAAGACTAATGGACTGTGAATCTGGAGGCCTAGGTTCTAGGCTTTCTTCTACTACTGCCATGTTGTGTTTCTTTGAGCCAAGATTGGACAGGATGCTATGGAAAGGTCCCCTCTAGCTCTAAAGTCCAAAAGATTCAGTTTGAATTGATGACGGTGAAGTCTTTTAGGTCCAAACCTACAAAATATTTTGACTTAATTGGTCATGACTGCCGTGGTGTTTCAAGCGCGTGTGCTTGAAACTGGTTTAATCATTGCCAAGAGAGGTCATTTTCACTGAGCTGTAAACTGTTCATCTACACTTCAGCAGATTGCTACCCTCTAGTTGGACTGACAACAAGCATTCCCCTACCCAGACCAGGGAAGAGAAAGGGCTTCCTTTGTCAAACTGAAAGAGCATTTCATACATGGTATATAGTCAAATGAACTTATAAATTTATTTTATCTCTCCTATGAGATATAGTATCACGAGCCTATGCTCATATTCCTGAAAATCTTGCTTTTGGTTAGATTAGAGAATATCCTTGTCTGTTTTGGTCATATTGGACTTTTATTTATCTAATAAAACTTTTTTGTTTTGAGATTTTCTTTAACACTTAAAGGTTAAGCTGAATTGTGTGTGTGTGTGTGTGTGTGTGTGTGTGTGTGTGTGTGTGTGAATTGTTCTCAGAAAGTAGTCTACATCTTTCTTTTTATTATAAATCAGTTGTTCTCTTAGGAGATATCAAGTGATGACACATCAGTCCAATGCTGTGATATTTTCCCCTCTAATTTGTTATATTCACTCATATTATTGGTTAGATAATATTTTAAAAAAAACCCTCTTGAAGTCTGGCTGGCAGAGATTGGGTTAGTTTCATTTATTACTTGTAGTCTGAGATAACTTGAATTATTAAAAGCATCGGCATTTGGAGTCGTCATTTTCCTCGTTCCAAGAACTTTTTGGTTTTTCTTTTGCACGGAGCCGTCTAATTGGCTTCTCTCCATCCCTCGGGTGGAAGCTGCAGCCAGCCACAGGCTCCTGCAAACTGCTGGCTAAGCTTCATCCTGGAGTGAGGGATAAAATGTCAACTTTCCCCACTACTACCTGAAAATAAATCAGTTTCAGCTCTTTCTGGCAGCAGCAGCTTTATAGAGGTGAGGAGGGGCGGGCATTTAACCAGACCTGAACCTCACTGCTATGTAAAGAAATGAAAGACAAAAGAATATATTGCACCCAAATTATAGCAGCAGCATTCAGCCAAATATATTCTGCTTTCAGGTGGGGAGATCAGTAGACTAAATTAAATGATAGCCAGCAACTCTGGTTCTGTGAGTTTGATTCTAAATGTGTAACTGGGAATGTTACCAGGTCTCTACGCATCCACTTCCTCATCTATGATTCTGGGGCAGGTGAAAAATGCAGTAGCTCACATTTATCACATTGGTCTGAATGTAGATTTCTTCCCCCCTCAAATATATTCCATCCAACACTTAAGACTCATTTAACACATGAAGAAACTGAGGCACATAAGGAAGTGAAGTACTTTATTCCAAGTTTCATGGGTGGCAAGTAGCAGATTTGAACCCAGGATTCAAAGCTGACTCTCTTACTATTTTGTCATGCTGTCTGTAAGAGCTAGTGGATTCTCAAGTTCACGTAAATGTATCTGGTTCTGAAATGTTAAATGAATCTGCCTTTGGTTTCTTCCACTCTTGGCGTCTTTTCTGGTCAAGTCAGTGAGGTTTGGCCTTCTCTGCTAGGGAAGTCTGCTTTGGGGCATTGAGCAGTGAACTTGGCATAAGAATCAGGGTTTCTTCCCAGATCATCCGTCGTCTAGCTTTTGAATCCCAGCTGAATTCCACCAACAAGTGAGATGAACTAAAAATACAGAGAACAATGAATAGACTTCAGAGACTTCAGCTCCCATAGTTTCTGTTCCCTTGTTGCTCCCAAGAGAGCACCTTTGAAAACAACTTTAAGACTCTATAATTCTAGCTTTCCAAGTCAGCACATACTAAGCAGCTTGCTGTGTTATGGTGAGCTGGGGCCATTGAAGTTTAATGGTTAAGGAAACGTGGGTTGCATTACGGATTGTCCTGCTCCCAGACTCCCAGTGACCATTAGTCGTAAATATCATCTCACCATTTTGGAGAAGGGACATCCACCTCATTCTCTTCAATAATATTATGCTAATGCTTAACCCTTCCTTGGCCCAGTTCACTTCAAAGTTCTTGATCTGCGTTCATTGAGGTTGAGTGTGGCAGAACCTAGAGAAGAGATGGGAGGGTTAACTCCTTTGGTTTTGCCCTTTGACCATTCCAGGATGGGAAGCATGATGAAATACTTTCTCAAAGTCTTTGGTGGAAACACATCATGCATAATTGGAGCAAAATAGAATAAATCAAAGCTTTTTTTGAGTCTGGTAATTCATAATTGAAACCACATTGAGGTTGGAATTGATATTTTAAAATGACCGAGAAAATTCTCTTCTCTACCAAGGTAAAAGTAGGTAGAGCTCTGCCATCCCAGTAGCTGTTCAGCTTCTGGGCAGCAGGGAGTCGCTTCTGTCTGCTCCTCCATCCCTCTCTTCTATGACTTTTCTCTTAGTTTTTCTTGAATGTCCCTACTTACATCGAATGTGTTCTTACTCAAATATCTAGTGACTTGGTATTGCCTATTTTAAGACAAACTTACACATTGGGACATAAAAATTCCCTGTGTAGGTGTGAGTTATGAGGGTTAAGACTATGAATCACCCTGGATTTCAGCTTTGTTTCCTCAAAGCCTGTCTGGTGGTATTTGGTTTGGTTTATTTTTGGAATAAAAGGGACTTTTAAAAGTTTGTTAGATCTGTGCGCCTAGCCCTCACACTAAGCCATTCCTAAAAGATCCTAGATAAATGACAAAGCCACAGGTTTGAGTATCTTCAGTACAAGCTATTCTTTTATCATATTGACCAGCTTTCCTTTTTCATTCTATAGCCCCCCTTGGCTAGAATGTTTGATTAGGCCCACCCTAGAACTAATTCTACTATCTCCAACCTCTAGCATTTGCTAGCATGTAGATAGAATTATGATGAGAGTCCGGACAATTTCACTTGCCAGTGGTATAGGAGTGCCACAAACCAACCTGCTTCTTCTTAGAGAAGATTGCAGCTTTGGAAGGGTTCTGGTCTGGCTCGGTGTCCAGCAGGTTTCCCCTGAGCCCCTTGGCTTCGGCTCCCAGGATCGTCCCTAGCTGGACACCAGGACCTGGCACAGCTGGCAAGCTGAGACAGCTGTTCAGAAGCCAGCTTTGGGTTCTTACAACTGGCTGTTATGGATCAGGGTCATGTGATAGTAATCTATCAGTCTTGGCTTCTGAAATGAATACTTGCTGTAAGAGTAGGGAGTGATACGTAGGGAGATGGGGAGCACGTGGTGGGGTGGCACACCTGCTTTTTCCCTAGCTAAATGTCAGCATTTTGTCATTGTGATAGATATCTCTTCTCCATCTTTGAATGAGCAGGTTTAGCAGGCCTTTCTCTTCCACACTTCCTGATGCAAGATTGCAACAAATGACCTTCCTCTTGTTTGGATTTCTTCCATTGCTGGGAGCTGGCTTCCTGATTTCATGCCCTGCTTGCCATAATGGGGATTTAATCAGGCTGAGTTAATTGCCAGCATTGTTTGCCTTTTCTCTGGCAAGAGTCAGAGTCTTGAGTAAATTATGGAGGTTTAAATTTGCCCGATTTCCTGTAGAAAGTGGGGTCAGGAGGTCTCTGACTATAGACACTCTCTTCAATCAGTCAGCAGGGGGTTAGTTCTTAATGGCACTTCAGGGGTGACTAACTGCCCTTTTCCAAATGTCCCTGTCCAGTGAAATTCTTTTTGTTGCTTTGGGGGGTGGGGAGGTGAGGTTGAGTTGGTTGAATAGGCCAGCCCCTGTACAAGGAAGTGTAGACTTTTGCTCAGGCATCTGTATGGAAGGCTTACATGTACCAGTGTTAAGAGCTGCCTTTCTCCAGGTTGTCGCCATGTACTCCCAGGACAGAAAGGTTTATATTTGCAGAGTAAGTAGGAATTCCAGTTGTGGATCAGCAGCTCCTATAGCTGAACTTTAAGAGCGGATGAAAAGGTAGCCACATTAATGTTTCTGGTCTTACAGTAAAATTATACTAGTGAGAAAGCAGTAATACAAGGATCCATGATTTCATTGGTAGTAGGTATTTACTCCATAAATAGATTACAATCTCTCTACACCTTGGTTCTCATAAGTTGTTGTGGCTAGAAACGTTTGTCACCCATTGACCAGCCTTCTGATGAAGCATCTCTGAATTTAGCTAGGTTGATCCTCGGGCAGTTGACATCTAGAAATGTTCCAGAAGAGTAGAATGAACCCCATTTGGGCTAGCTGCCAAGTTTTTGTTGTTCACTCGTTACAGTTTGAATGACTCTTCGTGACCCCATGTGGGGTTTTCCTGGCAAAGATGCTGGAGTGGTTTGCCATTTCCTTCTCCAAGCTGCCAGATAGTGACCATCAACATTTTAGAAGGCAAGAGGAGCACATATTGAGCAACGAGCCTCAGTGGATAAGAGTGCCAGCCCTGGAATCAGAAGAACCTGAGTTCAAATGCAGCCTCAGATACTTACTAGCTCTGTGATCCTAGGCAAGTCACTTAGCCCTGTTTGCCTCAATTTCCTCATCTGTAAAATGATCTGGAGAAGGAAATAGTAAACCCCAGATGGGAGTCACAAAGATTCAGACAAGACTACTCAACTAAACAATAAGGAGCACATATTGTAGAACCATAGAGGAGAATGTAGCATGCCTACTTGTCAGAAAACTGGGCATGAGTAAATTAATAGATGAATACAATTCAACAGATATTTACCAGGTACGTACTGTGGGTGCTGTCAGGTGCTGGAGAGAGAAAGATGAAATGTGGACCTGTATTGAACAGGAGACAGACATATACATCCATGTTGGTGATAGGAGAGAGTGTGACAAGTGCAGAGGGGAGGTCCAGGCAAAGAGAATGAGAATGAAAAGTACAACAAGAAGTTTGAGGAGGGACAGATCATTTTAAACTGTGGAGTGGTCAAGGAAGACTTCATTCCAGAAAGAGAGGAGCTAAAGGCAAGATGAAGAAATTCATTATAGACATGAGAGATGGGGTAAGAAAAAACAGAGAGGAGAGAGGGCAGGATAAGAATGTGAGGGAAGGAAAATATTGTTAGGAGCAGGCCTAAGGAGGGAGGAGGGGGAGGTAGAAAGAGGCTCTAGCCACAGTCAATTCTGATGCTCCATCTTAGAGTGGGTACCATCTACTCCAGATCGCTTGCCTTCTTTCCCAATTAATTCGTTTCCTAACTCTTCTCTTGAACATGGGGGGAAGGTATGGGGCTAAGGAATTCATGCCTTGCTCGTCTGGGACCTCAGAACTTTTTCCTGGTTGCTCCTGACTCTCCTCAAATGTCTGGAATGTTTCCCCAGCCCCAGGAGATGAACAGAATCCCAGGATGGAAAAGGACTTCAGTTGGCATCTGGTCCAACCTAATCCATACATGAATGGGCTTCATCAGAGAACAAACACTGATTACATGCCTGCTCACTGCAGAGCCCTGTGCTTGCTACTAGGGGAATATGTAAAGTTAGAGGCCACATGGTTCAGTGGGAAGAACATAGGGGGCTTGGATTCAGATCCTGCGTATCTCACGTAATATCTGTTTGACCTTGGGTGACTCAGCCTCATTTCCATCCAGTGCTTAGCATTATTCTAGCACATAATAGGTGCTTAATAAATATTGATTGATTGCTATTAGTTTCCTAATCTCTAAAATGAGAAGACTAGATGAGACAGGCTGCAATGTCTCTTATAGCTCTCAGTTTGTCAGTCTGTGATTTCCTTTGCCACAGAGTACAACATGGAAGAGAGATAGGAACTTCATGGCTGGGTCAGGCAGTGTCAGTCGGTGTGGGACAGGGCATTAAGAGAAACCAACCATTCTGATTTCTTCTGTCCCCTACATAAAATCCTGGATTGAGACTGGTGGTAGAACTGATGTTCAGGTTAGATCCAGGTGTGTTGAGGTTGCCTAGGTTTAGGATTTAGAGCCATTTTATTGAGAAAACTAAGGTCCAGCTCATGGTGGTAAGTAGTAGTAGAGCCAGGGCTCAGACCCATTTTTCCATGTGAATGGGAGAGACCTGCTTGTGTTTTCAGGCAGCAGAGAATGAGCTAGTAGCTAGAGAGAAAGAGTACAGATAAGGGATGTTTGTGTTTTCAGTCTTTTGAAGGAGATGAGAAAATATGGAATCAAAAGTATAAGTAGAGGGATTAGAGAGAAGAAAGGTCACTTTTGCCAGACACTAAAGTAAAAGAAGAGAGAATCAAGGAAGATGCCATGGGATTTAGAGATCTAGAAAAGGAATGATTAGGGCTCTCAAGGCAAAGGATGAGACAAGACCATCTACTGAGAGGAAGGGACAAAGGTGCAGTGGGAGGCTTCAGGAAAGAAGAGGTGGCTTGAAACATCTACTCTTAGGAGTTAGAGAATCAATTAGGGAGGAGTAAAAGGATTGCCTTGTAGCAGTGAGGGCCCATGTGAATTTGCATTACAGAGTTGTAGTGTATCAGAATAGCAAGGTTACCTGACCTCTTCACAGCATGAGAATGGGAAGCAGGGAGGGAGCTGGCTAAAGTTTGTCAAGAAATGATAAGGGAGCAATGGATTCAAGAGAAGAAGACAATGTAACTTTGAATTGATGAATTGTATGGTCAAGATTGGGAAGATAGGAAAATGCAGCCTGAGCAGGATTCATACATTGGGACCTGCACACTGAGTTCACAATGAGGACAAAGCACCAAGTTTGGGAAGAATGATTCATAGTAAGGGATATTCTTTGTTGTGTGCCTTAACCCTCTGGGAGGGGAAAGGAGAGAGCAGGATACAGGAGACAATTTAGAAGATAAAAAAAAACACACACAAAAGGCACTAATAAAATTTTATTTTGAAAACAAAAATATATATAAAACTGAACTCATTCTCTTTTCCCTGAAACCTTTCCATTCATCCAAATGTCCCTGTTTCTATTAAAATCGCCATTTTCCTTCCAGTGGCTTAGCTTCATCATTTTGGTGTTCTCGTTGACTCTTCGTACTCCCCTATACTGTGTGCACCCAAACAATGGCCAGTTTTGTCTTTTCTACCTTCACAACTTCTCTCACGTTTGGCACCTTGTCCCGCCTCAGCCACCTTAGTCCAGGCCTTACCTCTGGCCTGGCTCAGTGGAGCAGCCTCTTCATTGGTCTTCCTGTATCTCCTCACTCCAGGCCGTCCTCCATGCTACTGCCACAGTCATTTTCCTTAAACTTAGATCTGACCGTGGGACTACCCTACTTAACCCTCTCCAGTGGTTTCCTAGGGCCTTTAGGTTACAATGTAAACTCTTCTGTTTAGCTTCTAAAGCCTGATCCACACTGGTCCCAGCCTGCCTGCCCAGCCCAGCCACACTGGCCGTCTCCCTGTCTCCTTTACAGTCCTCCATATCCCATCTCTGCCTTTGTACTGGCCATTTCCCATGCCTAGCTCTGCCTCATAGAGTCCCTCCCATGTAGCTTTTAACTTTATATTTAAGTATATATATTTTAATATGTTCTTGTTGTCTTCCCCATTAGAAGATAAACTAGAACAGAAGTTGAGATTATGGATAGCTAGATAGAGATGAGAAGGAAAGTGGCGGGGGGTGGGGGGAAAGAGAGAGACAGAGAGAGATGGAGAGAGAAGGAGAGAGATGAAGAAAGATGCAGACGGAGATGGGAAGAGAGAGAGAGAGAGAGAGAGAGAGAGAGAGAGAGAGAGAGAGAGAGAAGGAGAGAGAAGAGAGAGGGAAAGAGAGAAAGAGAGGAGAAGAAGAGATGGAGAGAGAGAGAGAAAGAGTAAAGATTATTTTATTCCCCATATTTGTATTTCTAGTACCTAGCACAGTTGATGACTCATAGTATTGCTTAATAAATATTTGTTGATTGAAGATTATTTGGAGATAGAGGAATTTCAGAATTTTCTGTCATGGAAGTAGAATGTAGGTGATGGTGAGGTCAAGGGTGTGATGATCTCTGTATATGCCTGAGGTGGAGCCATGGAGATTGAGGAACTGGGGGGCTGCAGTATTCCATGCAGTGTGAACATGTATTTTCTGTCCCACTGGTAGAAGAATAGGGGCTGGGATGGAAAGGAAGCCTAAACAGAAAGAAGGGAGAACGGCCTGCACCCAGGACTCATTCAACATATCATAGATAGCATTTATGTCATGCCCTGAGGTAGTAGCTCTCAGATTTTTGGGGCTCAGGACTCCTTTTACTATCCTAAAAATTATTGAAGACTTCCTAAGGAACTTTTGTTTATGTAGGTCATTTGTATCAATATTTACCATATTAGAAATTAAAGTATTTTAATACTTTTATGAAAATAGTTTTGACCTCACAATCCCCCAGAAGGATCTTGAGGACTCCTAGGGATCCCTGGGCCACACTTTGAGGATGACTGCTTTAAGGATTGCAGAGTGCTTCCTCTATATGATCTCATTTGGTCCTTTCCATCAGTCCTGGGAGGGAGGTGCTGTTGTCCCCAATTTACAAGTAAGGAGACTGCAGCACAGAGAAGGCAAATGAGTTGCTCAGGATCACATAGCTATCAAGTGTCTGAGGTGGGATTTGAACTCAGGTCTTCCTGACTCCAGGTCCAGCACTGGAACTACTGTACCATTTAGAAATTTAATCATTCATTTCTAGGCCTTGGATATATCTTATTTTACCTGGAATCACTTTTTAAACTACACTCTGAAAATGCCCAAAGAAGTCTCACCAGATTAAATCATATGGTTGGCTTTAACTTCACCAAGATCTGAAGACTAGGAAGGGAGAGCCAACAGAAAGGGCAGGGAAGGAATGGCAGCAGTCTATCTGGAGGGAGCCTGGGCTTGCTGACTGCTCGCTGGGGCGGTATGAAAAATTTCCTATATGAGGATAGGCTACATTACTGGCTACTGACATCCTCCCAACTGAGATTTTGTGATCTGCAGCCCCAAAGAGATAGTCATCCAACTTCTGCTAACAGACCTCTTCTGGGGGCAGCTGTATTCCCTACCCTTCTTTTTGTCTTTTCTTTCTTCTTCCCCACCAGTTGGGAAGGGGATTTCCTTTAAGATTCAGGTTGGACTAGATGGCCTCTGAGGCCCTATCCAACTTTGAAATTCCGAGACCTAGGCAAACCAATTACCACAAGGTGAGGTCAAGAGGAGGGAGCTTGGATCTGGAGTCAGAGAACCTTGTTTCAAATCTCTGCTCTGCTTACTTCTTGTGTGATGTAGGTGAGTAACTTCTTTCCCCTTTCTTACCTACAAACTGAAAAGGTTGCATTTGATTGCTAAGGCTCCTTTCAACTCAAGATTTTATGATTTAGCTTTTCATCCAAGTCATTTAGATTAATTCAATCAGTTGGTTAATGAACATCTATTAAGGTCCTACTTATGCCAGAAGCTGTGCTAAGACAGAGTGAGGATGACTAAAGGGGGATCTGTTGGAAGAGACAGGATGGAATGGGATCACGTGTGTAGGTCGCAGAGTTAGCTTTGCTGAGCTCACTTCTTTGTGTGAGACGGGGGGAAGGAGGATATTGTGGCAGAGGCATCCAAATGATAGGAGGTGAGGAAGAGGAGAGAAGAGGTGACTTTGACTCTGTCGTTCCTAGAAAAGGGTGCCTCGTGCCTTAGACTCAGCTCAGCAGTGCTCTTGGCTTGTCTAATTCTGCTTCTCATTCTTAGGTTTTGATGTGAGTTTGTCTGGTTCATGGTGGAACAGTGGCAGAATTTCCATCCTTTTCGCAATCAGTCAAGTATCTGATGCCACTGAAAAGTTGTGTCCATGTCCCCAGTGTGCCACTTAGACTGCCTGCCTGTCCTCATGTCCTCTGACCTCATGCTAGGCGATGTTGGGGTGTGGAAGAGCTGAATATCTACAGAGACTGCTGTCTCTTACTCACCCAGAGGATTCCCCATTTGTCCTCCTTCCCTTCATTTCCCCAAGCAAGAATCGGCACACAGGCTGAGATCCAAGCTATGCATTGTGTGCTTCACCAGCCAATCTGGCTGTACACCACGAGGGGTGCTCCAGTTTGAATTCCCATGGAACTATTCCCTGAAATCGATATCTTTCAGGGAACTTTCCTCCTTTTGAAAGATCAGTGGCATTTGAGTCTGTTGTTTTCCTACCCCTACCCCCCCATCCAAAGAACAAACTGGGTTTTGTTAGAGTTTTGATATATTCTCCTTCTGTGTAAATAGCAGTATTTACATTTTTTATTTGTGTACCCGTTTTGTTTTAGGATTAAATATTTGGTGCATTTCATTCCATTTCCTTTCTGAAATCACTGCATTTGGAGATGGGCTTTGCTCAGTGACTAGATTTAACCACAAAGGGTAAAGGGCTTTTAGTGGCCTCTCTTGGAGAAAAACTGAGAGGAATAAACTGTAAATCAAACGTCAGTTTCTTCATTCAGTTAAATTCAGTTCAACAAGCCTCTGCTTTGTTTAAGGTCCGGTGCCTTAAAGTCCCCAATATCAAGAAGCTTCCATTCTACTGGGAGTGCAAACACATACTCAGCTAAATACAGAGTACTGAGGGGAGAGAGAGCACGCATTAATGAGGGGAGTGGAGGTGGGAGAGAAGCAGGGAAGCTTTTCCAGAACAAGAGATGGTACCTGAGCTGAACTCTGAGAGATCTGAAGGATTCTGAAAGGCAGGGTCGAGAAGAACATGCCTTCTCGGAGCATGGGGCGGACCGTGCAGAGAGGTGGAATGGGCTCTGCCATGTTAAGTTCAGGGAACAGCTAGTGTTCCATGTTGGTTATACCACCAAGGATGCGAAGGGGGATAACTTGAAATAAGGCCAGGAAGGTAAGGCAGAACCAGATTTGAGAGGTCTCTAAACAACAATCTGAGGGGTTCAGAGTTCGTCTTAAAAGCAGTAGGCAGCCACTGAATATTTTCAGGGAGAAGGACACAGTCAGAAGTGCCCTTTACCAGATTCTTGAGTCCCTTCTCCTTTAGAATGCTGCTAACGCCCTCCCTCACACAGCCCCTTCTCTCAGTCTCTGTGATCTTTCTGTTCCTTTCTCCTTCAACAGTTTCCAACTTGGGGGTTTCTATGACCCCTGGTGGTTAATTATGATGAATCTTGTGTCATTTCTGCCCTTAAGCCTCCATATAAAATTGTGGAATATGAAGAATGAGAAGACTTTGGGGATGGAAACTCCAGAGAATTTTAAGACATGTAGTTAGATGCTAATAAAAAAAATAGTTGGAATCACCCACCTTCTTAAGGGCGTATATAGCTGAAGAGGAGAGAATGAGAGTCCTGGGGAGGAAGTCAGCCTTTGGAGGATGACCTTTCCCAGTGTCTCTTTCTGTTGTGAAATTCAGATCTGGTGCAGTGTGGGCTTTGTTGGCCCCACTCTTCTCATTACGTTGCAGTTCCAGTCATCCCATCCTGTCTCCATGAATTCTCATTTCATGTGTAATTCATGGGGTTTATGCATTTCTTGTCCTAAACTGTTCCATCTGGGAAGCAGCTGCTGTCATGTACAATGGCAATGGCTGCCCACCAGTGGTCTGGGTGTGGTTGTAGGATACCTTGGGGTTCTGACTACGTGACATATACCAGGAAACTGTCATACAGTTATGGAGAGTCTCTCAGATCTCTTCAGGGATGGGAATACCAGGGCAGAGTTGCCCATACACCATATCGGGGAGATCACGGCACAAGCAATTGTTTGTGTGCCTTAGCCCCATGGGCATCTTGGCACCATTCGTCTTCCATCACCCAGTCTCCTAGGCTGTGCCAAACAACAATAATAGAACCTCCAGTTTTTGTACTGATTTATTGCTTGCAAACTGCTTTCTTCAGAATCTCTCTGTGAAGTAGGTAATATAAGGATCATTTCACAGAAGGTTCTGAAGCTTAGAGAACTGAGTCATGTGCCTTGTGTACATGGCAGAGTCAGGATTGAAGCCCCCTGGAGCCTTGAGCCCACCATGATTAATTCCCTTGTCCTTCTAGTGTGCTTCCAGCAAGGTTACATTGAGTTAGAGGGAAGGAGAGACAGTCAGTAGGATCTCTGAACCTCTGTCTTGGTGGTAGTTAGCAGATTTATGAAGATGCTGGGGCATTTGAAGGGAAAGGGGCAGTCCCATTGTTTTGATCTTTGTTTATTTGGCATCTTACAGAAATGGAGCAGTGTGAGCAATCCTTTGTTCCTTCCACTGATCCCGCCACAGTCCCAGGGTTTCACTGCCATTGTCCTCACCTATGATCGTGTGGAGAGCCTCTTCAGAGTCATCACGGAGGTATCTAAGGTGCCCAGCCTCTCAAAGCTGTTAGTTGTCTGGAACAATCAGAATAAAAACCCTCCAGAAGGTAAGAAAAGGAGGAAAATTGATGGTGATGGGGCCTAGTTTGGGTTTCTGCTTGGGTTGGTTCCTGTCTCTATGATGCACGCTAGAGATGTCTCTATTTTAGAGATGAGGAATCTGCGGCTCTGAGGCACAGTGCCTCAGCCAAGGTCCCATGCCGAGTGTACCTGCAGAGGCGGGCGTGGAGATGACATCCTCCACCTTCCTGGCATTTGGGAAATCAATTGGTGCTGGGCCACTGTTTTACAAATGAGGAAGCCAAGATCCAGAGAGTGAGAAGTTCACACAGGGTAATAATAGGCGAAACTGGAATGTAAATTGAGAGCACCCGTGTGTCTGATTAAGCCCAAAGTTGCTTCCCCAGTACTGTGATAGCGGTGAAAAAAAGCAGAATGATGCCTGCCCAAAAGAGACCCTGAGTCCACTGCTCACAGACTGCCCATTTAGGTTCTAGAGTGGCCCACTTTAGTCAGAGCCGTGCATGGTGTATGCTGTGGCCTAGCTTTGGGAATACTAGGAATCACAGGGGATCAAAGCCTCACAAACTGAGGAAAACAGACCCCAGCTTCCCTCAGCAATCCCAGATGATTTGTTTACACAAAAACTCAACTTAAAAGGCATTAGTTTTCTCCTTCCTTATCTCTGCTCTGATACTGTGCTGGCTTTCCAAAAGAACATGCCCTTGCCTCTTACTGGGAAGGTCAGCAGTGCATGCCCCTCATAGCCTTTGGCTTAGCACCCCAAAGTGAGCACTGGCCAGAGCCTCCCATTGGCCGCCCTTAAGCACTTTGTCACTCCTGCCCACCGGGCCTGCCCCTATTTGTTTATTTTTAATGCACTGGCCACTCCTATAATCTCCTCACTGGCAGCCAGGGATGAGGACTTTCTGATTAATTGGATTTGTTTTTAATTCAGACTCATAGAGTACTTTCCACCTGCATTGAGTTTCTCATTCAGTCTGTCTATCCCAGATCCTAATCCCAGGGACTTCAAAGCCCTTGCCATTTATAGCCTATTAAAGCCAGGAAGTTTCTGATGGATTAGAGCAAGGAATGAGTTTGAAGTTGGTGTAATGTGCCTCCCTGTCACTGATAAGGCCTGGTTTATGGCCTGGCTGTAGTATCTGCACTTTATAGCTATTCTCTTCTAATTGGGCTTCGTAAAGCTGGGATCTCAACTCCTGGCCACTGCCTAGAGGACATTCCTGGTCTAGACTGGTTGCTGATTGATGTGAGACTGGCTCTAGTTTGCTTGATGAAATTCTTTCATTTATCATAATACTTGTGCCCCTTGATGGACCAGTGACATTACGGACAGGAGTACTTTATCCATTGGGGCAGTTGCAGGACTTCCAGGCCATTCATATTGGTTTTGACTTGTGCCTCTCATTTAATATCCTCTTGGCATTAATACTCAGGTTCTCTACCAGTAATCTGTTATTTCTGCTACATTCACAGAATCCCAGAAGGTGTGGAATAGAAGGGACCTCTGTGGCTCTTTAGTCCAACCCATAACAATGTACCCCAGAAGAAGTTAGCCAGTTTCTCCTTGAAACCTCTGAAGAGGACACATTCACTCCCCACTTCTTCTGCTTGTCACGATGTTCTTCTTTGCTTCATGGCTAAATTTAGCTTTTGGCAACTGGCACCCATTAAAAAAGCCCAAGTCCAAGGACCCCAGTTTAAGAACTCCTGTTCTAGAGTAGGAGAAAGATGATGATGCCTCATCCACAGACAATCTAATTCCCCTTCATATGCCAGCCCTCCACACCTCTTAAAGGCAGCTATCATCATGTCCCCTTAGATGTTTTCTTCTCCAGAAGAACTTCACCTGTTCTTCATATGACAAGGACCGTTCTGGTGGCCATCCTCTGGATACTCTCCAGTTAGGGGAGAATCATTGTCCTACCTAATGGCGTCACCCAGAACTGCGTACAGTATACTCCAGACAGGGACTGAGCCCGGAACAGAAAACAGCAGCACTGGCATTTCTTTCCCAGCAGTTGTATCTCTCTTCCTGCCTTCCAAAATCCAATTACTCTTTATGGCTAATACATCCCGCTACTGACTCAGATTGAGCTTGTAACTGACTAAACCCCCCAGCTTTTTTTCATATAAACTGCTATCTAATCTTATACTTGTGAAGGTTATTTTTTTGCCCTGAAGTGTAGGACTTGACAATTTTCCCCATGAAGTTCTATTCTCCTAGATTCTGCTTAGTGTTCTAACCAGTCAAGACCATTTTGGATACCGACTGTCATCTAGCATGCTAGCTGTCCCACTTTACTTTGTGTCATTTGTAGAGTTGCCAAGAATGCTCAGTATTCCTATCCAAGTCATTGATAGATGCAATAAATAGTGGAGGCCCAGCACAGATTGCCAAGGCAGTCATCTCCTGGAGAATTCCTGTGAAGTGAGCATTTGATCATTAATAACTGCTCTCTGAGTCCTACCACTCAGTTCTGAATTTATCTAGTGGTGCCATTTTCTAGCCCACATCTTCCATGTTTCCAGTCAATCTAATAATCCTTCATTGAGCACTTTCTGAGTGCCAGGTATTGTGCTATGTGCTGGAAGTTCAAAGATAGAAAAACATCCTCTGCTCTGTAGGTGCTTCCATTCTATTTGGGGAATATAACATGTACCCAAAATAAGTGGCATGTAAAGGGGCAGCCGGATGGTTCAGTGCATAGAGAACTGGGCTTAGAATCTGGCAGACTCATCTTCATGAGTTCAGATCTGGCCTCAGACACTTACCAGCTGTGTGACCCTGGGCAAGTCACTTCACCTTGTTTGCCTCAGTTTCTCATCTGGAAAATGAGCTGGAGTAGGAAATGACAAACCACTCTAGGATCTTTGCCAAGAAAATCACAGATAGGGTCACGAAGCGTTAGACATGACTGAACAATAAACAGCAACAAAAAGTAAATTGAGCAGGTCAATGTAGTAAATATTGAGGTGATCAGAGAAGGATTCATGGAGAAGAGAGAATCTGAGCTGAACCTCAAAGGGGAAAGAAAAGTGTCGTGAGAGGAAGAGGAAAGGAGGAAGTACATTCTGGCCACGAGTAATGGCTTATGTTAATGCCTACAAGTAGGAGATTTAATGTCAATATTGCGGAATTAGCTGGAACTTATGAAGACATTTTAACTTTGGAATGAGACATCTAGGAGAAGAATGTTAATGATGTGGGACTGTAATTTCATAGAGGAATTAAGGATAGACTTGGATAGATTTTGCATAGCAATAATTAAGCAGATGGAAACAAATGAGACCCTGAAAGGAAAGAGTATTGAATGGGAAACTAAGTGAATTCAAGGCAGCTCCTGGCAGGAGTACAGTGGTTAGAGGACAGGAGGACAGTTAGGATGAAGTAAGACTGAGAAGGAAGAGTCAGATGGGTGGGAAGATAACCAGGCAAGAGCTGTAATGTCATAGCAGTCAAGGAAAGAGAAGGGGTATGAGGACCAGAGTAATTAGCGGGGTCAAAGCCACAAAAAGAGTTCATGGAAGATGAGAACAGAGATCTTGGATCTGGAAGTTCAGAGATCATTGTTGACCTTGGGAAAAACAGTTTCATTTGAGATCAGATTACATGAATGTCTGATCAACCTAACCGATACTTTGTTAGGACTCCCCCCAGCGTTCTTCAGCAGCATAGGAATAGGAGCAGAAAAGGCAGGTAGTGGGGTGATCCAGGATGAAGGATTGCTCTAGAATAGCCACCAAAAGAACAAGGGTACAAGGAATTCTGGAGGGATGCATATACTTAAATTGATTAACAAAGGGAGTAAACGTGGAGCCAGAATAAGGATGATGGATTGGGATGAGAGGAAGGGTAGAAAGACTAGAGGTCACTGTTAGGACATAGAATGAGTTTGGGAGGATTGAGGTAGAAAGTTAGGAATGTACAATCAGAGGAGAATTTCAGAGTTCAAGATTATGGAGGTGGGATGGAGGTGATAGTGGGAACTAAAGTCTGACTGTACTGTTAGTACCTGAACATTGACGTGGAGGAAATTGATGAAGTTGGAGGCCAGCTCTCTGATTATCAATTTGCATATCAAAGTTTCAAAGGATGATAGCAGAGAAGACTACTATGAGCCACGTACTTCTTGACAAAGGAAAGAGAGTGACCTGGAGGCTGGTGGATCATGGCAATGAAGGTCTGGACCGGGTGATATGGATGGATAAAGAGAACCTCAGAGAAGAAGAGAGCACAGAGGGAGGGTAGCAGAAGAAGGCCAGGGAGGATGCAAGTCCACTTCATGCCCTGGTTTTTCAGGGAGAATTAAGAAGCATTACTGGTCAGGGATGTAGCATTTTCTGGGGAGAATAAGGCTTCCATGAGCACAATAAGATCAGAACATTGTGAAATGAAGAGAAAAAGGATGAAAGGAAGTTTAACAGTAGAGTGAGGGTACCGGGGGATGCAATGGAATGGGAAGGCAGAGGAGAGAAAGAGCTGTTGGCAGCGGAGAGACAGAGGGGTGAAGGCATGGTGAGAACAGAAGAGAAATGAGATTCTCACTTCAGAAGATGTTACCTGTGAATTAGAGTGATTTGGGGAGCAGGAAATAAGACTGGGAAAATACCAGTTAGTTTGTGATTCCATTCTCTAAGGATCTATGAAGATGGAGGGCAAAACTGAAGTAACGTTCACTCTCCAAGCACCATTTATCCTTTTGCTGGGAGGCATGGCTTTTTGGTGTAAGGGGTGGTATCTGAGGCCCTGACCAGGGTACCATTCTGCTTTTGTCTTAAGTCCTTGTCTTTCTTGTGTCAAACACAGTATTGGAGGCCCTTCTTCAAACACCCCTAGGCCTTCGACTGGCCCACCACCTTTTGTTGTCCTTTGTAATTTTGATGATGTCTGTCTTGCATTTGGTCATCATTAGCAATATGCTGATATGTTGTTAGTCTGTTCATATCCAACATGTCTTTTGAATTACCCAGAACTTTGATTCTTCAAGGATCCTTATGTTCCTTGATTCATTACAACACCCAGATCATGTTGATGTTAAAAAGATGAGTTTTTATGTCCAAGATCTATTTGGGAACCCTCAAAGCTCTATTATTTCTGGTTCTCTAAGTGCGATAACAATGTTCACTCTCGTTTCCATAGCATTTTGTGGAAAGAAGGGTGCTAGGGGAGGTGGTTTGGGAGATGCCACCAATATAACTTTCCAAGGCTTCACATAGGAATAGCAAAATAACTGAACATTATGCAGACATTTTAGATTTACTCTGAGGAGCAGGGAGTTCAACATATGTGCCCTCTGTCCACACTGATCATAGCATAGCCCCTCTACAACTTAGGATATGGTCTTTAAGAATTGCTCTGGCTGAAAAGTTCATCACTCTGCAGGTTACCTGGTGATGAGCATCAGCAAACTTAAGTAAGCTGGTCTGTGGACAATGCTCTCCCAGAGTCCGTGCTCTTCTAGCATAGCATTCAGAAGCACAGGCCTGCTGTCATGTCCTAGTGACGTGTCAGGAGGTTGTCAAAGGAGGGAGGATTCTTTTTTTGTTTTTGTGACTTTGAAAACCTTAAAAACCTGCACAAACAGAAGACATTTCACTCTTACTACAGCCTCGTGGGATATGCAATAAAATTTACAAAGCTTTTCCCTCCCACAATCCCAGAATCCCCAGGTAGTGCAGATATTAATGTCCTCGTTTGACAGAGGAAGAAGCTGAATCTCCAAAACGTGAAATGACTTGACCATTGTGGAACAGAGAGTGTTAGCTACCTTGATGCAGTGAGCCTTGAGTTCCCTTTAAATGCCATCTGCTTTCTTTGTGAATCTGGGAAGCAATAGTTTGAATCAGTGAAATGACTGCTTTTTTCAAATGAAAGGGCTATCTCATGCTATTTGCTTGATTCTGAAGCACCGTGGATCTTTTTCCCTCTCTAAAAACTGCCTTTTATATCAGACTTTTCTAGAACTGTGCTAGAAGGTTTGTAATAATAGGAGAAAAGGAAAAGAAAAGGAGCAGGGGAGAATGTGAAGAATCAAGTCAAACCATTAAGTGCTAAGGATCTGCTCGGCACTGTGCTAAGTGCTAACGATACAAGCAAAGGGAAAAATAGAGTTCCTGCCCCCCGGGAGCTTACACTCTAGTGGGAGAAACAACTAGAAACAACCAGGCCGCTAAAGATCTCTACAGAGTAGGTGGAAGGCACTTGGGGCAGGGAAAGCCTCTGTAGCTGGGGGAGCAGAAAAGGCCTCTTGGAGCAGGTGAGATTTGAGCTGAGAGAAAGAAGCCAGGAAATCTAAGGGGCTGAAGTGAGGGTGCAGAGGATTCCAAGCAGAGGGGATGGGACACGTAATGTTTAAGGAAGTGCCTGTAGAGGGTGTGTGTGTGTGTGTATGTGTGTGTATGTGTAGGAGAGGAAAGTATAGGAAGGTTAGATGGGCCAGACTGTGAAGTTTTAGATGCTAAGCACCCCATAGAACAGGCAGGCACTGGAGCTCAGTGAGCAGGGTTTGTCATGGTCAAGCCTGCACTTTGGAAAAACCATGTTGGCATTGGGCAGAGAATGAATTGAAGTGTGGGGGGGGGGGGGCAGGGGAGGTTTGAGGCAGGGAGACTACTTGGGCTATTGCAGTGGCCCAAGGAAGAGGTGATGAGGGCCTTTACAAAGGTGGCCGCTGTGTGAGGGAGAGGAGACAGATACTGGACATGTGAAGGTGGAAATGGCAAGACTTATCAGTGGGCTAGATAGGTGGGGGAGCAAGAGGATGCAAAGGCGACCCCTAGATTTGAGTCAGTGTTAACAGGGAGGGTGCCAGGAAGAGGACCTTTGGAAAGAGGGGAGGGTGTAGGAGGAAAAATTCTGAGTTCTGTTTCAGATAAGTTGAGTTTGAAATGTCTTTGAAAGATTGAGTTTCACATGCCTGAAAGGCAGTTAGTTGTTGATGTGGGTTGGGAGCACAGGAGAGAGACTAGGGAAAGATATAGAGATCTGGGAGTCATCTGAAAAGAGGTGATAATTGAACCCATGGGAGCTGAGTGAGATAGTTTAGAGGGAGAAGAGAAGAGGGCCCTAGCAAGCCCTGGGGTAAAGCTGCTGTTTGTGGGGATGCCATGGATGGAGAGGAAGGGAAGGCAGCACGTTGTACTGAAGAGAGCACTGGTTTTGGAGTCAGGCAGCCAAACTTCTAACCTCGCCCTGCTACCTATGACCAATCCTGTGTAACCTTTGGCCAGTGATCTCACTTCTCTGAACCTCATTTTCTTTATGTCCAAAAGGATCCTAGGGACAATTCATTGTCTTATGCTAAATTACCTCTCCCTTTGCTCCAAATATTCCCCCAGCTCTCACAGTTCTTCCTTTGACCACACCTTGTTACCTGAGGTGATTTGATGGTGTCACATAACCCTGAGTACTGCTGACTGCAGTGCTGGGTTCAGAAAACCAATGCCTTTGAGCCAGAAATCCTGGGTCTTTGAGAGTTCTGACTGTTTTTTGAATCTTACAGGGTGAGGGAACATTATGAAGAGACTTTATCTGATAAGGGCCAAATTTTGACACTTTAAAAAATGGACCCACTTTTTTTTTGTATGGTGGTTTTAATTGAGGTGTTGGCCCTGGAGATATGGTTGTTTTGAAAGAATATGAACCACGTTTAATCTTCAGTAGAGTGTTTGTTCAGTTGGTAAGTGTAGCTGTCAGCTCTGACTAGTCCCCATGCCTGCAAATACATGTGACTTTTAATGTAAAGCATTAGTAATTTTTTAAAGCATTCAGGGCTTTGAAATATTAGAGGCAAAAGTGATGTTTTTCACTTTCTCTGCATTTACTAAAATAAATATTGCGGTTAGCATGTCTGCTGCTTAGAGTATTGGTGTAGGCAGCAATGTTTTTCTCTGTGTCTCTGACTCTGTCTCTTTATTCCCTACCCTTTCCCCTCCTCCTTGCTCTAACTCAACTAAACACAAATTAAAATTGCTAGTTTAAAGTTTAAGTGAATACTTAGGATTAGCAATAGAAATTTCTGGCTTGCTTTCATCACATTGGTTTTCAATTCTGTCAGAAGAAAAAGATGATCACTGATTTTTCCTCTGCCCCTTCTTGCTTTTCAAGCTTAATGGAGAAAGAGATTGTTTGACTAGAGCCCTTACCTCAGTAAGGTTAATAATCTCTTGTACATTTTGGACAAGTTTGCATTAGGTCTTCTGTTTTAATTGATTTTAATTCTGTGGTTGAGATAGCCTTGCAACATCTATCCCTCCTCAGCAGTGACCGTATCCAGCTGTGGTTGTTTGAATACTTTGACAGGCAAGGTGGGTTTGGCTTTGGAAAGGCAGGATGGGAAATCCAGAGGAGGTGGCAAGGGATCATAGGACTTAGATCTGGGAGGGAAGAACTGGAGAAATCATTTAGGCTAACCACCACATTTTACCAATGAGAAACCTGAGAGGAAATGGCTTGCCTGAGCCAGAGACAGGACCTGAACCCAGGTCTTCCGACTCCACAGTCAGGGTTCTTTCCCATTCTCAAATTGCCATTGGCTTGGGTGAGAAAATGGAGCCATCTCCTGATACTGGCCCTTGTGTTCTACAGTCCTGTCTCAAGATCCCAGCTGCCAAGGGTAACTTAGCATCTCCTAAAGTGGTTCGACATTTGGCAAGGAAGTGAATGTTGATTCTTGGGACCTGTGGTTGTGCTTGTGGTGGTGGTGGGCCAGATGGGCTCAGGGTCACATCAGTCATCTCATACTTTTTAGCACCTTTGCCAAGTTGGAAAAACATTTCCTTTGCTCACACATCTTTTTTGGCATCCTGCATGGGGACAAGAGCTAGTCAATACCTTTAGTCTTTTTTAGATTGACACAAAAAGTCCTTTTTTCTCTTCAGGTTGGGCTAAAAGCTGAGCCTGTGAGAGAGAATGAGGTTACTGATTCATCCTGCGCAACTGTTTGTTTTTCATAAAGTTTGCCAAGTGTTTAAGAAATATTTTTCCTGGATACTCTATGAATGGAAGATGACATTTCTATTTTGTCCCCTTCACCCCCACCTTACCCTACCCCACCCCACCCCCAAACAGGATGAGGCACAAGATATGAGGGGCCAGTCTTGTTCCATTCAAGCTACAGAGGGGAAAGAGAAAGAAAAACCTAGTTTAACCTAGGCTGGCCAACCAGATTGGAGACCCTTTCTCTGGAGCAATTCCTAAGCTTCTCTGCCTACACTTTTTCTTTTGCCAGTGAGGCAATGAACTCCTTGGGGGCATTGCCGGGATCTATCTGTGGAGGCCAGTAAATGTTTAGATGAAGGGAAGTGTCTTCTCTCCATTGGTTGTTGTTTGCTTGTAAAAGCTGAGGCCTGGCCTAGGTTTAGTGAAGGGCAGGAAACTAAATTGCCTTTGGAAAACACCTTTTGGAAGTAGCTCTGCCCAAGTTGCCATCCCTGTTATGGGGGTCTCTTCTTCTCAGGTCCTAGTTGTTCTACTTGACTTCTCCCTCCCATATAGTAGGATTCCTTTGAGGGAAGGAGAAATTAGTGACAATACTTTTCCTTTCAGGCCTGCTAACACTATCATGTGTTCCCCATCATGAAGGCCTCCCCCTCACTGGAAGGAAAAGAAGGCAAGGATAGGAGCCAGAGTCAGTGCTGGCCCTTGGCTTCTCATCCCCAGCAGGAGCATCTCATGTAGCAGAGCTCTTCTCTGGCTCTGTGTGGTCAGTCTTGGGGCAGGAAATCATGCTGGTTACACTTTCAGTAAATATCAGGATTCAGTCCTCTTTCTTGAACCCAAGTTCCAAGTTCAGCTTCCCTGGCTAACGTTGTCCCCATCAAAATCTCAAAGCCTTTTGGCATCTGAAAACATTACAGGGTAAGTGGAAAGATTAGTTCTATTTCAACAATGCACCTCTTTGGATGTCCACATCTGGAAAACAAATAGGCCAAATTATCTATAGTTTTAATGTCAACACATCAAAATACAAACTTCAGCTGGCTCGGAGGAATATATGTGTTTTGCCCAAGTGGCAAACATACGCAGTGCTGCTTCTCCACTCTTGTGTGTTTGGATGCGAGTATGCACATGTGTTCTGTGTGTGTGTGTGATTGAATGGAACCCTTCGGTTGTCTGTGAGGGCCTAGGGACTCCTCAGAATTATGTTTTTAAATAGCTGAAAGGAAGCTAAACTTTGGTGGAGGTCAGTGAACATCAAGGTCTAATTATTTTTTCTCCTCTTGGTTTATGCGCTCCCTAAATTGTCTCTGCACACCTGGGGTCTCCAACCAGACCTCTGTCATCTCTAATCCAGAATCCCATCTCCTGAGTGTAGACATTAAGGAACTAAGACCCAAACTGTTTAGGTGACTTGCTCAAGTCTCCTGTCACCTCCCCATGTGGAAAAATAGTTCACATAGTAGAATTACAGAATTATAGGGCTTGGGAGTTAGAAGGACTTTTGGGGCTCATCTGGCCCCATCACTTTACAAATGGAGAAACTGAAACTAGAGAGGACAAGTGATTTGCCTTTGGTCACACAGTAAATTCATGGTACAGGGAAGGATTGTTGAAGGCCCTTTTCCTTATTGTGATAATTCAGGTGCAAAGACTCTTAGGTACTTAATCTGCTTTTTTTTTTTTCAGTCTTTGATCCATATCTTCTTTGTAGGCCCACTCCCACGCTCTTAGTTCTTAGTGAAAAGAGTTTGACCTAACTGTGCATCCAGGAAAAAGGAAATGTATACTGTAACCATTTAAACAGAAACCATGGAGCAGGCTGAAGTTCTTTGAGTGATCCTAAGCTTCTCCCTGAAGATCAGTGACTTCTAGGGGTGCTGTCTGGGGATGCCACAGACTCCCAGGAATTGAGGTTGGGCATCACCCAGAGGGCAGTGGTGAGGCTTCAGGTGTGTATAAGCAGAGAGTAGCCCATTACCATCGAGACTTGTGTACAACAAGTGGTATGAAGGTATCAGTGGTATCCAATAAACGATCCAAAGAGAAGATGGCCTCATTATATAGCAATGACCAATGGATAGCCTGCCGGCTTCTTGAAACATCCAGAGACTGTGAGGGAGGCATCTGGGACAGTGGTGGCCCTCCTCTTATGGATTGAGGGGAGGACACCAATTGTACTAGAGCAGGAGGGGTGTGATTTTCATTTTTAGATCAAGTACATTGAGATGTGTTGGCATATCAGTGCTTTTTTTCTGGCTTTCCCAAAAGGCTTTCTCTAGACTTGGCTTATGTAACTTAAACAACTTTGTGCCCAAGTTGTCCTGCCTAAAACCAACTGCCTTTGCTCCTCCCTTCTCATCTTCCCAGATATGTTGTGAGAAAAAAAAAATTCTGGAGATATGCATTTTACCAAAAAATCTTAATTTCATACTCTTTTAAATAGAACATTTTTTATTTTTAAGGAAATTGAACTGGAATTGGTTCAAGTCATTGTTAGCATGGAAGGGAATAAAAGACTTGTTCTACTGTCATCCACCTGTATAACTTAAGTCAAGATGAATATGGTGTTGTCTAGCAAATCCTGAATAATTTTTAAAAATTTAATATTTTATTTTTTCCCACTTATATTCCCAGTTTTTAACATTGTTTTTTTAAAATTTGAGTTCCAAATTCTTTTCTTCCCTTCTTCCATCTCTTCCCTCCCCCATCCTTGAGAACACAAGTAATTTGATAATAAGTAATACACATACAATCATGCAAAACATATTTCCATATTAACCATGTGAAAGAAAACACAGCCCCTCCCCCCAAAAAAAAAAACCCAAGAAAAATAAAGAAAGTTTAAAAAAAAAGGGTTCTGCAATCTGCATTCAGACTCT
The DNA here is from genome assembly GCF_011100635.1 of Trichosurus vulpecula. Taxonomy (NCBI): domain Eukaryota; kingdom Metazoa; phylum Chordata; class Mammalia; order Diprotodontia; family Phalangeridae; genus Trichosurus; species Trichosurus vulpecula. The sequence goes on from NC_050578.1 coordinate 255,529,997, forward strand.
ATCAGTTCTTTCTCTGGAGGTGTATAGCATTTTTAAAATCCTTTGGAATTCTCTTGGGTTATTGTACTGCTGAGAATAGCTAAGTCATTCATAGTTGATCATCATCAGTATAGCTGTTACTGTGTACAATGTTCTTTTGGTTCTGTTAGTTTTATTTTGTATCAGTTTATGTAAGTCTTTTGAGGCTTTTATGAGAGCATCCTGCTCATCATTTCTTATAGCACAGTAGTATTCCGTCACAATCATATACCACAACTTGTTCAGCCATTCCCCAATTGATGGGCAACCCCTTAATTTCCAATTCTTTGCCACCACTAAAAGAGCTGTCATAAATATTTTTGTACATATAGGTTTTTTTTCTTTTCATTCTTTTTTAAGAATCTCTTTGGGATATAGATCTAATAGTGGAATTGTTATGTGAAAGGGTATGCATGCTTTTATAGCCCTTTGGGCATAGATCCAAATTGCTCTCCACAGTGTTTGAATAAGTTCATAACTCCTCCAGCACTGCATTGGTGTCTCAATCTTCATACATCCTCTCCAATATTTGTCATTTTCCTTTTCTGTCATATTAGCCAATCTGATAGGTATCTCAGAGTTGCTTTAATTTGCATTTCTCTTAACAGTAGTGATTTGGAGCATTTTTTTTCATGACTAGATGGCGTTGATTACTTTGTCTGATACCTTCCTATTCATATCGTTTGACCATTTATCAATTGGTGATTTGCTTGTAGTCTTATAAATTTGACTTCTCTATATATTTGAGAAATGAGATCTTTGTGAGAGAAACTTGCTGTACATTTTTTCACAGTTATTACTGTTTATTTCCCCCTCTTTATCCTCTTCTCTTTCTCCTTTCAACCCTGTCCATCCTCAGAACCGTTTTGCTTGAGATTCTTGCCTCTCCAAATCCACCTTCTCTCCCATCAGCACCTCCCCCCTACCTTATCCCCTTCTCCTCCTATTTTCCTGTAGGGCAAGATAGATTTCTATACCCAACTGAGTGTGTATGTTATTTCCTGTTTGAGCCAATTCCTATGAGAGTTAAGTTCAAGCACTCCTCCCACATCCTCCATCTTCCCCTCCAATGTAAAAGCTCTTTCATGCCTCTTTTATATGAGATAACTGACCTCATTCTACCTCTTCCCTTCTCCCTTCTCCCAGTGCATCCTTTTTTCTCACCTCTTAATTGTTTTTTATATATCATCTCATAATATTCTGTTCACAACCTATATATCCCCTCTAACTGCCCTAATAATGAGGAAGTTCTTAGGAGTTAGAAGTATTGTCTGCCCGTATTTTATTTTCCCCTGTTGAAGTATAAGCTCTTTGAAGGCAGGAGCTATATAACTTTGTTTTGTATGCTCAATGCTGTACCCGGTGTTTTTTCCACAGTAGGTACACAATAGAGGTTTGGGGTTTTTTTGGGGGGGGCAGGGTAGTTGGGGTTAAGTGACTTGCCCAAGGTCACACAGCTAGTACATGTGTCAAGTGTCTGAGGCCAGATTTAAACTCAGGTCCTCCTGCTTCTAGGGCCAGTGCTCTACTCACTGTGCCACCTAGCTGCCCCCAAGGTTTGGTTTTTAATGTACAAACAAGATACCCATAAACCTCCTAATACTTGCCTTATAATCATAATAGCTTTCATTTCTACATCACTTTAATATTTCTCAAATTCTTCACATCAGTACCTTCAGGTTTGTAGTGTAAGTATTAGCACTTTTGTTTTCCTACTGAAGGACCCATGATTCAGACAAGTAAAACAACTTGTCCAGGATCCCACAAATCAGTGAGTGTGGGAGACAGAACTCAGCCATGGTTGTCTGCCCCCAGGCCAGTACTTTCTCCTAGACCTCATTGCCATAAGGAAAAGCTCATTTTTCAGGGACTGTCCCTCCCCACCATTCCCTTCCCCCATTTGGAAACAATCAGAAGTTAGCAAAATAAATATAACAATTACATACAAATATGCAATATATTTATGGTGAAATAAAATGAGTACCTACTTTCTCCTGTTTGGTGTTTCTCCTCTCAGATTCTCTTTGGCCCAAGATCCGCGTTCCTTTGAAAGTCGTGAGAACAGCTGAAAACAAACTGAGTAATCGTTTTTACCCGTATGATGAAATCGAAACAGAAGCAGTGCTTGCTATTGATGATGACATCATCATGCTGACTGCTGATGAGCTGCAGTTTGGTTATGAGGTAAGTCAGACGTGTTCATTGATCCATATGCACATATGTGTAGATGTATGGTTTTGTCTTGTTTTTTAAGGACTGGTTGCTGTTCAGCCATGTGTTAGATTTAGGAAAGATCAGTTCTCTCCTCTGGAGTCAGGGTTTCTCATCCCTTTATTAGGATTCAGAAGATGTCTATCCATAAGAATATGGGAAAGTTTTTGCTTGAAGACTTTGAGGGAAAACCTTATTCCAGAATTATAGTTTCTTCTTCTGAGTACACTCAAGGAAAGAGAGTTCTCTCAGGTATTCCCAAAGGAACCTCCTAAGGATTTAACAAAAACATAGAAGATGCTGCATTAAATGCACTCCTCCCCCACCCCAACTAATGCAGCCAAGTACCCTAACAGTAAAGCTGTCATTATGGGGAGCACCAGGCAGTGGGGACAAAAAGAAAGCAGACGGATGCCGTGGATGGCTCTGTCCCTGCTTTCCAAGTGGAAAGGCGAGTAGCCCTGCCTTCAGGGAGAGACCTCGTCTGTGTCACTGTTCAGCTGGAGGTGATGGATTAGGCCAGGTTCAGGGGTTAAGTATCGAGTGTAGCAGAGGTCTCCCCAGGGGAAAGTGCTGGGCTCTGGCTGGGTAAAAAGCAATAGGGATTGATGAGTGCTGTCAGGGAGGAAGTATATGAAATTCATGATGGAGACAGGCTTAGCCTAGTGACTGCTGTGGTAATGATGGTATCGAATCTAAGGAAAACAGAGAGTCCAAATCAATTAGCCACAGCTAGACACAGGGGAAAGTGACAAAATGTATTCCCCCAATTCACCTCCTTGAATAGAGGCAACTTCCTTCAGTTGGGTTCAGAAATGGCTTGGATTTGAAATTCTTAAGAAATAAGGAACTTTGATGAAGCTAATCCAGGCTTGGCGTGTGAATCCCACCAGATTTTATTAAAAAATCTTTGTATGAAGGATTTTGTTTATATGGATTTGTTTTTTAGGAAAATACATTTGAGACAGCATAGTGGAAAGAATACTGGCCTGGAGATCATTGAGCCTGGATTTGCTTTTCCATTAACTTGTCTGGCCGAATCAGTTTTCTATCTCCAGACATCACTTTCTTCATTTATTAAACAAGGATATTGAACTTTGAAGTTTCCTTCTAGCTCTACAGTTGTAGGAAATCAAAGAGCCTGTCCTCTCTGATGTTAACAACTAGATTTTATAACATTGGGTGAACTTAAGAGAAACTGCTATGGAACTGACAAATAGTGTTCCGACCGCCATATTAATGCCTCCATTATGAAAGGGCATGAGAGAGGGAACTCCCATGTGATGAAACTCCTTCTGCCAGTTGAGGCCGATATCTTCTTTGCCACTTGTTGTTTTAGGAAATTACCTAGAGCACTGAGATTTTTAATGATTTGCCCAGGGTCACACAGCCAATAATTTGTCATAGGCAGGACAGGAACCCAAGACTTCTTGGCTTTTAACTCCGTCCTACCCCAATGTTATATCTCACCTAACAGTGGTTTTAGAGAAAGAGTTGAGAGGCCAAATGAAAAAGTTTATACTCAATTTTCTCAGATTTCTTTCTTAAGCATTTGAAATAATTTTGATGCTGTATCCAAGGAAGGCTTCTCATAATCAGACCAGCATTCCCATAACTCTTAAGGTGTTTGCTTCTCCAGCCAAGTCACAGCCAGGAGAACAATGTCTTCTGATGGTATGTTATGTCATCACTGCTTCTAATTCCAAACTTTATATGTGAGTTTCCTTTACAACTGAGAGAAAAGAGAATGTTAGAGAAGGGTCTTTAAGGTACTTCCTTGTATTGTGGCTCAGATTTCTTTCTTTGAGAGGACAAACTACTTTTCCAGGATCAGAGTTGCCTAGAGGTAAAGGAATGAATTAAATGTTGAACTGTTGAATGTTTAGGCTGTAGAAGGCACAGGATAGGGGAGGGGGAGGAAGGGATTGCTGTCTCCAGATATTTAAAGGCCTGTCATTCATGTAGAAGACAGATTTGAATTGTTCAGCTTGGCTTCAGAGAGAGGAACCTGGAGCAATGGGCAGAAGGTGCAGGGAAATTTTGACTCTCTGAAAAAGGAGTAAAGCTTGTTAACAGTTAGAATCATCCAGAAGTGGGCGTGCTGCCTCTAGAGAGAACAGAGTTTCCATCTGTAAAGATCTTTCAGTGAAAGCTCATTGATGAATTTGTCAAGGATGCTCTCCGGGGAATTTCTGCTCAGACTTACGTTGATGAGATGAACTCTGATCTTTCTAAGGAACTGAGGTCCTGTGATCTATGGCCTCATTTAAGTCCTGTTTAATTCTTGGATTCTAAAGGCTTTGATGGGCATTGATAATTTCTGATTTCCCTAATGTGATAAATGACTGAGAATAAAAAATAATTTATTATACAGCTGCTGTATGCTGGGCAAAATTCTAAAAATGGAGTTGCAAATTTTAAAAATGAGAACATCCCTTACCCTCAAGGAACTTGCATTCTAATTAGGGAAGATGACACATTTAGGAGAGTGGTGACCAGAGAAGAGAGTATCTGCGGAGTCACAGGGATGGAGATTTGATGTATAGAGCAGTCAGTTGGAAGGTACTTTTTAGAAGTTCAAGAGGTGGAAAGCAGGGGAAACAGGAAAATGCCCTGGGTGGATGACTGAATGGGATGTGAAAGTGAAACATGGTCTGGTATGGAGTTGGGCACCAGCTAGATATAGTGAGTTAGGTAAGGTTGGATTCACTCAGACAATAGTTAAGGCTGCTAGACTCCAGACTGACAGTTCCAAAGATGATTAGATTAATTTCCCCAGGGACACTGGGGATATGAATCCTAGAGGTCCAGAGGAATATGACAATGTCAGCAAATACATGACAAGATAGCCTGGGTGGATGGCTGGATAAGATGCAGTGATGATGTCAGTTACAGCCTATGCTTGTCTTTTCATCTTGATTCTAAAAGAGATTAAAATATTATCAATAAAAAGGAATCAATGAGGAGAACGGACAAAACTTGGCAGAATTGAATTTGTTTCTTCCACTTCTTTCTACTGTTATTTACCTTTAAAAATCATTAGAGTACTTGACTCATGAAAACATCTCTCTAGAAGGAAGACAAAATACAGGCTGACACAGCTATAAGTATGTGACAAAATGGAGAGGGAGAAGATACTAAGATCTCTGTCAGTATTTTCTTAGCTGGAATTTTAAACTGATTTTACCAGTAGTCACTAGATTATGATTTGGTCATCATTTCAGTATTTTGTTGAAAATAATTCAGGAAAAAGGTGAAAAGTTTCTAAGAGCCCATACTTTCAGTGTTTTTTCTGATGTCTCTTTTGTGCTATGATGGACAGAGAGTAAGTTGTTTGCATTGCCTGTCTTCACATTCCATCTTGAGTCACTGTTTAAAACAAGAAGCTATGTTTGGTATGTACAGAAGGCACAGATGGTGACTAATTTAGCATTCAGGAAAACTTGTGTAGAATGTGAAGAGAAAATGAGCTGGTTGTGTTCCCAACATTACACTTTTTTGGTGCCAACCTGTTAAAGAAAGCACCATGTTTACTACTGAAAGAAAAGGAAGTGAGGACTTTTGGGTCATGTAACCAATAAGATGAAGTTTAGGTATTTGCTCCAGTCCCCAGTAACACTCAAAGTGCTCACAAAAAGGAATTCTGCACCAAGGATAGAGCTATCATAGTTGTTTCTAAGGACAAACAACCCAACAAAGCAACAGCTTTCTGGCAGGATGTACAAACTGACTTGTAGATTTCACATTGGGATCCATGAAGGAATTTCCCCCCTGCCATAGACTCTGATGGCAAACTTCAACACTTCTTTTCCCCCAGCATTCTGTGGCCACAAACTGTGAACATCAGCTCTGCCCAGGCATTTAAGGTGGAGATAGTGGTAAGGGGAAGAGGGAGAGATTATCAGAGGGAAAGATTATTCTACTTCCTGGGTCAGCCTTAATTTAGGGAATCCCAAAGCAATAGGAACTCTGCTCCAGTGCCCACCTTGTCTTCCTCCAATCCTACGGAAAGTGACTGATGCCGACTCATCCCTGTCAGAGCTAAAGATTAGAGGGAACTGGGGCAGGGAACCAATGTGTGTAGCTTCATAGCAACTGAAGGAGAGGGCCCTGGAATCCATTTGGAACTAATCTTGTCCCCCCAGAAGCTACATAAGTGAAATGTTGGTGAAAAGTAAATTCTTCAGCATGAGAGGAAGCTGAGACAACTTTGGCATCTAGCTTTTATGATAAAGCCACCATCAAGTTAGGGGGAGTCAGAAAGCAAGCAACAGGGGGACATAAAGGAAAAAGACTAAAACTGCCAGTGTTCTCTAGGGGAGGAAAAGTCAGTTAAAAACCTAGAGCACAGACAGATAAATCAACAGATACTAAAATCAGAAGGCAAGATGACTACCAAACATCCAAGAGATTGCACACCTCTCTAAATAAATACTACAAGACAGAAGAAATAGAACCAACACACTTGATGAAACACAAAACTCTATGGATTCCCAAGAGAGTATGAAACCATAGCAGAATGTTCCAGAATGCGCCAAGAAGGAGGTAACGATCTTTCAAGAAGACTGAACAAATACATGGCAGAATTTATGGCCTTCACAGAAGAAATAATTAGCAGAATAGAAAAACTCGAATCCACAGTGGCAAGTCTCCTGAAAGAAGCAAAAAAGGGGATAAGAGATTGGGAATATAAGTACACAAGTGAAGGACAATCTGGAAGAAAAGCAAAGAGCAATATTGTTAAAAGCACATGTGACGTCTATGCCAGCAGGTACATTAATCTTAAACAGAAGATACACAGAGACAAACACTATAATGTGAGAAATAATACCAGAAAAATACCCAGAACTTAGGAATATAGAAAACAAAATACTAAAGTACCTGTCACATGATAGGCACATGATAAATGCTTATTTCCTTCCTTCCTTCCTTCCTTCCTTTCTTCCTTCCTTCCTTCCCATAGAAAGAATATGCATATCTCCTAAGAAAAAATGAAAGCAAATTGAGCTGCTGACCCTGAGGCACAGTGGATACATTTAATAGTTCCAATGACAGACAATAATTCTGCAAGAAACCAGGAAAAAGACCTTCAAATATGAAGGAAAGGAAATTAAAATAACATAAGACTTTCTGTGTAATTACCAAGGAAGGAGTAAGTAATGAAATAAATTACCCCATCTCAAGAGACTATTTAAAAAAACCCCAACTATTATGAGAAAGCCACCTATTGGGTCACATAACCAGAGGGTTCATTAAGAGATTTCTTTCTAAAAGTACACAGAGTAATAAAGAAGGCAGAATTTAAAGAAACAAAGTTATAATGGAGAAGTAGGTCTGAGATATCATGGGCTAAACCTCCTAACCTTCCTTCTCCCTTTCCACGTGAATCACTGTATTTTGGTAGGTCTAAATTGCAGAATTGAAAGCTAAATAAAAGAATAGAGAGGAAGTGGAAGACTGAGAGAAATTTATGATATATTATAATCAAGTTTGTGAGTACCAGGGAGGAAAGATAACTCACTCCTAAAGTCTCTTAGCAAGAAGAAGGACTTTAAGATATTGCATGCAGTATCAGAAGGAAGAATTCAAACAGAGGGAAAAAAAAAGGGGAAATCTTGACCTAATTGAGGGGAGGAGTCCCACTGAAGAGCACTCCCATGGGGACAAGAGATATTCTGTAATGAGAAATGTGCCCTTACTATGGGCTCAGTTTGGGGTGGGGTGGGGGCGGGGGGGGGTAGAGTTCATGCCTGGGAAAACTACCTCCTCTGAGATAGTATTGTCCTTTCAAGGGCAGTGTCCTGCCTCAAGAGAAGGGAAGTCAGAGTCCTGGGGCCAACTGGCATGTGGCATTGAATTGCAAATAAGTCAGTCAGTCAACAAATATTTATGTACTTCCTATGTGTCAGGAGGCAGAAGTATATGAAAGCAGAAGTGACATGCTTCACTGCAGTGGTGCTCAGCCAGGGCACTAAGGAATAGAGGGAAGCAGGGCAAAGCACCCATTTGTCACTGCTGCCAGACCAGACCTGCATGAAGCAAAGGATCCTGCAACCACCTGGGGCCAGTTTTGTCCTTGAGGGAGTCACTTGAGACAGGGACTGAAGCCAGTGAAATTCCTCCAGCATGGAAAGAGTCTGTGACAGCTTTGAGGTCCAGCCTTCAGGGGAACTGCCATTAAAGGACAAGTTAGAAAGTGAGCAAAGGGAACATGAGGAAAAAAAACAAAAAAGAAATTACCAGAAATCTTAGGAGGAAGAAAATGCAGTTAAAAGCCTTGAGCAAAATCAGATAAATCAACAGGGAAGAAAATAATAACAGAAGGGAAGATGGCCCCCCAAATGAATCCAAACTTGCTTATTCAGATACATTGTAAGACAAAGGGAGATAAGGCAAAGACCCTGGCTGGGGTGGCAAACCTGTGGCCTTGAGGCCACATGTGACCCTCTAGGTCCTCAAGTTTGGCCCTTTGACTGAGCCCAACTTTTTTTTTTTTACTATAATATTTAAATTTATTATTATTTAACTCAAAAGTTTCTAAAACATGCCCATTTTCTAGAATTTTCTATGATCTGCTCATAAGAATCACAGCTGATTGTGGATATAAATTCAAGTTTATGACTTTTTTCCCTCATATTTTTTTTTTCGCATTGAATTAATTTATGCACTAGTCAAGTCGTGGAGAAGAATTTTGACCAATGGAATGAATCATGAGAAAGAAGAGACAGAACCAAAAAAAAACCCCAAAAACAAAAACAAAAAAAGAAGCAAAAAAGGCGAGCATGTAGTACGCCTCGATCTGTATTCAAACTTCGCAGTTCTTTCTCTGGATGAAGATAGCATTCTCCATCGTGAGTCCCCTGGAGTTGTCCTTGCCCCTTAGGTTGCTGAGAAAAGCGCAGTATGTCAGGGTTGGTCCTCACGGGATCCATATATCTGTGTCTGTGCACAACGTTCTCCTGGCTCTGCTCCACTCACTCAGCATTATGTCGTGTAGGTTTTTCCAGGTTGTTATGAAGTCTGCATCATCCCCATTTCTTATGGCACAATAGTATTCCATCACCTTCATATACCACAGCTTGTTCAGCCATTCCCCAATTGATGGGCATCCCTTTGATTTCCAATTCTTAGCTACCACAAAAAGAGCTGCTATAAATATTTTTGTACATATGGGTCCTTTTCCCGCTTGTGTGATTTCTTTGGGATACAACCCTAGAAGTGGTATTGCTGGGTCAAAGGGTATGAACATTTTGAGCCCAACTTTTGAATACAAATACACAGAAGTGAAGATCAACCTGAAAGAAAAGAAAAACAAAATGATAATGTTATAAGAACATATGATCCTTATACAAATAAAACCGGTCTTGAAGACAGACCATGCATAGACAACCAAAGGATCATAGGTCTCCCAAAAGAATGTAACAATGAAAAAAACAGCTATAAATACCAGAATGCAAGAAAAAATGCAAGAAAATTGTCCATTACTTATGAGCACTGAAAACAAAATACCAATTGAAATAATACACAAATTGCCTCTAGAAAACAAAAACCAATGGAAAGAAAGACAGGAACAGGCATTTATTAAGTGATTATGTACCAGGCACTGTGCTAAGCACTTTACAAATATTATCTCATTTGCTGCAAACCACAAGAAACATAGCAATTAAATTGAACAGTTCCAAAAACAAACAACAAATTCTTCAAGAGACTAGGAAAAGACCTTTAAATATGAAGGAAAGATTTTTGAATAACAGGACTATCAGGTACTCACCAGAAACTAAAGATGGGAATGGAATTATGTGTTCCAAAAATTATGGGCCTCAAGATGAACCCCTAAGCAAAATCCCCTGCAGACTTCAGCTAAGTCATCCATGTTAGATGATGGAGGTTCAATAAAAGAAAGGCATTTGAAGCATGTCTACAAAAAACAAACAAACAAAACCCAAACAGATTATTTGCTTTGCAGACTCCCCAGACAAGAGAAACATAAGAAAGATAAACAAATACAGCAACCAAGTAAAGCACAAGTAATGAAATTGCCCCCTCGAAGAAAGACAAAAACAAACAAACAAAAAACTAGAAAGAGAAAGACTTCTATGAGGTAAGAAACAACATAACAGAGGGACAAATAAGAGACTTCTCTCTAAAAGGATTCGATGAGCCTATGGGTGAGAGAAGAACTTAACTAAGAGAGTGGAAGAGGAACAGGCCTAAAACATCATGGACTAAGCCTCCAGTAAATCACTGTTTTTGTGAGACTAAACTGCAGAATGGGAAGGCTTATAACAGGGGAGGGGGAAGAAGATTGAGAGAAATATGTGATGTACCCTAAGCAAGTCAGTGGCAAATGATTCCTATGGGCTGTGAGGAAGAAAAGGGGCTATAGGAGAATGGGCAAGGTTACAAAGGAAAGGTAGGAGTAGGTCACTGAGAAAAGAAGTTGAACAGAAAGAGAAGGGGGTTTTACTGAACTAAGAAAAAAAAAGCGAGAAAGAATTCTATAACTAGATAGAGGGGCAAAAGAAAAAGGAATTAACAAGTTAAGTACAAGTGCAAAATGAGGTGAAAGGGGAGCAAATAGAAGGGTGAAGGGGCTACAGGGAGGTAGGAAGAGAGCCACAAAATCAGCTCGTGCCTTGAAGTAGATTAAGCAGAAATAACGAGAGACAGTGTACTGTCTTTACAGAGAAAGAGTAGGACAATCCTAATTCAGGAAAAAAGAAAGCAGTATTAGAGACAAATGGAGGATAATATAAAACCTAATTCTCATAACTTTAAATGTAAATAAATCAAACCGAGCAATCAAACAAAAGAGAGTGGCAGATTGGATAAGAAAAAAAAAAACCTCGCAATCAGTTGCTTACAAGAATCATACTTAAAAAAGCAAATACCTAAACAGAATAACAATGAGTGGCTAGAACAGAATTTACTTTTTCAATATACGAGTCCTGAAGAAGCAGGTCTGCAGTTATGCTATCAGACAAACCAAAAGTAGAAATTCATAGCATACAGCTAAACAAAGAAACCACATTATGCTGAAAGCAGCCATATATAACAAATCAATATCAATATCAAATGTATGTACCCCAAATGCTATAGCATCTAAATCCATAAAGAAAAAATGAACTGAATTATAAGAAGACAATTATAATACAATAAGAGCAGGAGACTTTTATTGTCCCTTTCTCAATTTTGGACAAATTTAACAAATAGCTAACAAGGGTGAAAATATAGAGCAAATTGTTGGAGAAAGTCACAAAAGACTTAAAAGGGACTGCTAAAGAATATACATATATCTCAGCACCACATGGAGCTTTTACAAAAAGTGACTTTGTGTTCGGGCAGGGAGATATTGCAAATAAATGAGAAAAGGCAGAAATAGTAAATACATTGTTTACAACCCGTAATTCAACAAAAAACAGTTAAGAGGGTACAAGCAAAAAACCTAGACTCCTATGGAGACTTAACAAGGGAATCCTAAATAATGAATTGATCAGAAAACAAATCATAGAAACAATTGATAATTATGTAAAAGAAAATTATACTGAAATAAACATGACACAATTTCCAGAATGCAAGTAAAGTGGTCCTCAGGGGAAAAAGTCATATCGCTGAAAACATACACTAACAAAGTAGAACTGAATGTTACTTTAAAAAACTTAGCCAACAAATAAATAAACCCCGAAAAGGCATGAAAGAGGAGACATTCAAAATTAGAGGAAAAAGCTGAAACTGGAAACCAAAAATAGCATAGAAGTGATAAAACTAAAAGTTGGTTCACTGAAAATATGAAAAGAATTAAACCTTTAGCCAAGCTTATTAAAAAGAGCAAGTCAGAAAATCAAAATAGCAAAAGATCAAGGTGAAATCACAGTAAAACCAGGAGAAATAAAAAGAATTAATAGAACCTACTTTGCAGAGTTATATATTAACAAAACTGAGAATACAAAAGCAATAGAAAAATATAACTGAAACTAGTTGAGTATTAAGTAGAGATTTTAAATGATCCAATCTGATAAAAGGAAATGGAAGTAGCTATAAAGGAACTATTACAAGGGAAAAAATGAAAAATAAAAGTTGGTTCTAATGGATTCACAGGATAATTATGTCTAACTTAAAAACAATTATTACCAATACTACACATTATTCTCAAAAGTTGAGAAAGAAAGCACTCCAAGAATTATAGATCAATGTCATTAATTAGTACTAATTACAAAATTTTAAATAAAATCTTATCAGACTACATCACTTCACTGAAGAAATTATTCGTTATGTTCAAGTTGGATTTACACCAGGAATGTAAGGATGGTTTAACATTTGGAGAACAATCAACATAATTAATTATGTTAAAAACAAAAACATCTAAAATTACATGATTTTTTCATTAGATGCAAAAAAAAGCCTTTGATAAAATGTAACACTTATTTAATCTAAAAATCCTATAAAGCATAGGCATAAAGGGACTTTTTAATATCATAAAAAGTATCTAAAACCAAAAGCAAGCATCAAGTGTAATGAAAATACCTTAGAAGCTTTCCCAGTAAATACAGCAGTAAAGCAAGGATGCTAATTCTCCTTGCTACTCTGTGATAGTGTTCTAGAAATACTTGCAATAGCAAGAAGACAAGAGGAAGAAATTAAAGGCATAAATATAGGCAAAGAGTAGATAAAAAGGCCCATATTTGCTGATGACATGATGGTTTACTTAGAAATTCCTGGGGAGTCAGCAAAACTATTGATAATTAATAGCTAAACAGAGTTGTAGGCTATAAAATAAACCTATAAAAATTAACAGCATTTTATATGATAATGAAATCCAAGAGGCAATGATAAAAAAGGAAATCACATTCAAAATAACTACAAATGCATAAAATATTTGGGTATCAGTTCTTCCAAAGCACTCAAAATACTTGTATAGATTCAACTACAAAAATGTTCCAAAGAAACAAAGAATAACTTTATAGCTGGAAGAATGTTAAGTTCTCATGACTGAAACTATGCCAGTATAATAAAAATTACAATATCAGTTAATTTATAGTTTTAATGCTAACAATCAAACTATCAAAGGGATACTTTATAGCACTCAATAAAATAATAACTAATTTCATTTGGAGAAACAAAAGATCTAGAATATCAAGAGAAATAATATAAAAATGTAGGGATTAAGGTGGAATAGTACTTTCAGACTTCAAAGTATATAAATCAGCAGTCATTAGAAGCATTTGGAATTGGTTAAAAAATAAAGAAGCAAATCAGTGGAACATACCAAACAAGGGAGAATCAGAAACAATGCAACTCAATGTGGAACTGGATTCAGTGTTTGATAAACTGAAAAACATAAATTACTTAAGAAAGAACTCCCTATTTGATATAAACTACTGGGAAAACTGGAAAGCAATCTGGCAGAAATTGAGGTTAGACCTTATTACTTATTCCATAATAAAATCGATATGAGATCTTAATATTAAAGATCATACCTTAAAAAAACATTAGAAAAGAAGCATCTTTCACATCTATGGGTGGGGGAGACATTCTTAACCAAACAAGGAATACAGGCAGTTACAAAATTTAAGATAAATAACTTTGACTCTATGAAACTTAAGTCCCTCTGTACAAGCAAAATTAATGCATCTCAAATAAGAAGGGCAGTGGTTCAATTGGAAATACATATGTGTATGCATTATATTTGCATGTTAAAAAACAAATGCCATTCCCCAAATGTTAAATGGTCAAAGGATATGAGTAAAGTCCTTGGTTGCTGTGTTTGTTTACCCTTCTTGTATTTCTGTTGTCTGGGGTGTTTGAGAAGCAAATCATCTCTTCAGGTTTGGTTTTTCTTTCTAGGAATGTTTCAAATGCCTTTTTAAATGTTCAGCATTTTTCGTTTACAGATGGGCTCAGATTTGCAAGGTAAGTCAATTCGGACTGCATCTTCAGCACCTTTGCTCTTTGGAATATCTTATTCCATTCCATTCTGCAATTACCCATGGATGCAGAATAGTCTTGCATTATTTGAATTTCTTGTCCCTTACATCTGAAGGTTTTTCCCCCCTAATTGCTTGCAGAATTTGTTGTGTCGGTAGAATTGTCCAGTTCAACCACTATATCTTGAAATTTTCATCCTAGAACTTTTTTTTCCTGGAGGCAATCTATGGATTCTTTAGATTGCTACTTTGTTTTCTGTGTTCAGAAGTTTTGGTTAGTTTTCTTGTATTATTCCTTGCTTTATGCTGTTCAGGGTTTTTTTTACTTGTATTCTTCTGGGAACACTATAATCTTTAAGTTGTCTCTATACATCCATCGTGTCTTCTAGAGCAATGTGTTTTGTTGTATGGAGATCTTGCTTTCTTTTATTGTTACTGCTTTTTGTTTCTCTTCTTTCTGATTGTCCTTCATTTCTGTGTATTTGTATTCCAAATCAGTTATCCTCTCTTGTTTCTTTGGTGAGACTTGCCACCACTGATGCAAATTTTTTTTAATTCTGCTAATTATTTCTTCTGTGCAGGCCATAAATTCTGCTCTCACAATTCTTATTTCTCTTAAACCATTCAGGAACAGTGTGCTATGGTTCCTTTTTCACTTTAGAATCCTCAGGGTCCTCTGCCTCATTAAGTGTTGATTTGTTTTGTTTGTTTGTTTGTTTTTGTTTTATGGTGCTTATTTATAGATGCCTGAACTCTGTTGCTTGATCTGGAGGCCATATTCCTTGTGCTATTAATATTTCCCCTGTTTATTTATTTGCTTCAAGGTCTTTGAATTCTCTTTCTCCTAATAGATTTGGTAATTTCAGTCTTTTTTCTCTTATTTTCTTTCCTATTATTCGCTGGCTACCTCCCCAAAGCCTGGACCTCAAAGCTGTCTTGACCTCCACTCACATTGAGCAGATTACAGTTCACCAGGCTCAGTCTCTGCCCCAAGTTATTTCTGAGGGAACACAACTGGCCCCAGCTACACTCTGGGCTCTTTCCCTTAAGCTTACTGTAGTGCCACACTGCCCCTCTTCCCCCACATGTGGGTCCTGCCCTGTTCCCTCTGTTCTCCAGCTCTGACCCAGCAGCACAGAGTGCTATTGCCATGTGATCAAATTTCTGCCATTTGGAGTTTGACTTTCCAGCCCTGGGGAGGTGGCATGAGGGAAAGAAGGAGGGCTATAGAGTTGAATTCTGTTACACGCATGGTCCCATGCACACCGTTCCCTCTCTTCCTCCATATTGGTGCACAGAGCACCTATTGCATCCTGAGCAAATTTTTGCCACTGGGATCTCCTCCACATTCAGAGGGGGAGTGGACTGAGGTGTGGAATTGAGTTTGGTTGCGAGCACATATGGGTTGACTTGTACAACCCTATGGCTGGGAGCATGATAAGTAGTTGAGGAGGGGGCTAAGTGAGTGCATGGTAGGGTTTAAGGAATATGGCCCTTCTCTGCTGTTAGTTTAGGTTTTTACCTTGTTTGTGTTCTTGGTGTCTGTCCTAGTTTATGGAGACACAATTGAAGTTGCTTTATCTCCAATGCCTAATACCTATTTTGGAGAGGTTTTAGAGATTATTAGGATGAGAGAAGATATCTAGTCCTTCATCTTATTGGTCATGTGACCTAGAAACACTCTTCCATGATCTTTCAAATGTTACTGACAGTAGCTCAATAACATCTGCCAGTTTCTTTTTCAGAACTGAAGGATTCAGTTCATCTTGGGGATTATAAGGTCATAGAGTTAGATCTTCAAGGGACCTTAGAGGATACTCAGTCTAGTCTCCTCACTTTACATGTACAGAGAAAAATCAATGACTTGCACTTGCCCAGCTCATAAGTGTCTGAGCCAAGATTTGAACTCAGGTTTTCCTGACTTCTGTTAGAGTCGAGCATCCTATTCATTATGTCATCTACATAAGCCATATTCCATATTAGTCATTTCTATCATTTCCAGTTTTCATTCTCTTTGGCAGAGAAAACAGAAGCAAAGTAAGGATTGAGATGCTGTGCTTGCTATCTGATTTTTGTCATCATTACCCTTCTCACCCCCTCCAGGTGCTTTAACTCCTGATGTAATTTCACAAGATGTTCTGGGTTCTTAACTCTCCCCGCTCAGTTCATTTTGAGCATTGGTGCCCTGACATGTTTTACAGGACTCTGCCCTGCTCCTGTCCACTGCTGTCTGAACTTTCTTTCACCTTCTGCACATATCTGTTTAAAATCTCAGTTGGCTAGTTGGTATGTTACCTGTGTATCCACATTGATCTTCAGACAAATCCCATGTGTCCTCCTTGTTAGAAGTGTTTCTCTTTGTGTCTTCAGAATTTCATCTTTTCACATCTCCTTTCCTTCCTGAGTCAACTTCCCTTTGTAGTAGTTTATAATCCTTGGGAACTTATCTGCTGTATACGTAGGCATGGGAATTAGACCTGTGATTACATTAGTATAGGAACTCCCAGATGAAGAGACTTCCCTCCCTATCTCTTATACTCTTAGGGGGTTGCTTAGAGTCCTGGGGACACATAGCTAGAATGGGTCAGAGGCAGGACTTGAACCCAGATCTTGCTTTCTGTCCATACTGCCATGCCGCCTCTTAGCTTTCCTGAGATAGAATTTTCTGTTATTGGTTCTGCTACTTTTTAAAGGGTCAGCTTATTTCTAAGGCAAGTAAAGAAGTGATTAGCTGTCCTGCCTTTGGCAGAGAGCTACAGCAGATGTCTGGATAATTGAAGTCCCCCATCACTCCCCTATTATGCCTCTTTGCCAGGCATATGATCTGTTTCCCAAACTCTTACCTCTTTCCTCTTTCTGTTCTGGTGGTCCATAGTATACTCTCTATCATCCTTGCCTGCTCTAGTTCCTCGATTTCAAATCTATTACCTTTACTTCTGTCTGTCTTTGGGAAATATGGAAAACACCAAAGACCTCCTTGCATAAGTCAGATCTTTACAAACTGAAGAGCATCTTTTTAAGAAAATCCTTTCAGTTTAATTCTTAAATAAAAATTTAATTTTTATCCTTATTCTCCCATATGTGTTAGGATCTAGAGGTGGGAAGGACCCTGAACATCAGTCACTGGACCAGGGCTCAGGGGAGGCGTCATGAAGCAAGTAGCCTTTGAGGAATTTGCTGGCTGTCACTAGGTAGAAACTGGGAAAGAGGGCATCATAGATGGAACAGCTGGAACATAGAAAGACAAGTAAAGGATGGAACATGCTTCAGGGTGGCAAGTAGTTCAAACTGTATATCAAGAGACTTGATCCAGCAGGTACTAGGAGCCCATCAAAGTTTGGGAGCAACGGACATGGCAACAAGTGTTTGGGGGTTATACAGGGGGTTCCTATGCCCCAACCTAGAGAAGGAGGAGCCAGTCATCACTTTGCGATGACACTTTATCTGAGGCACAGAACACAGATGGAGACATCACACACTGAGCCAAGACTTCAACTGGAGCTCATTCAAAGGGCAGAACAGCACTTTTGCTTAAGGGAATGAAAGAACTGATTTATGGAGGATTTTTAAAAGCCAAACGCTGTATAGCCTGGCTAAGGAACAATAGAGCAGACAGCATGCTAATATACCCACCACTAGTTTACCAAAGCATTAGGAAGATCATTTAAACCTGGTACAAAAAGTAGGTGGGAACATAGAATTATCAATGGAATAAAAATCAGAAAATCCAGGCCAAAAAGATCTGGCAGCCAGTTCTAGGGAGCTCTATCCACTCTGTTAAATGGGGGAATTGGGCGGCGTCTCTATGGTTCTGGTGTTCTGTGGTCTCATCTAACCCTGACATTTTATATATGAGATCCCTCCCAGTTCTGATATTATGTTTTCATGTCCCTTCCAGTGCCAATGTTCTCATGGGCTTTCCAGCTCTCCCTTTCCATTCTAATATTCAGTAATTCTATGAGCAGATAACCCGGGGGCGTCCAGGCATGATGGTTGAATCCTATACCATGGCAAATGTGGCAATAATAGTTAGAATTCTGCTTCATAACATAGCTAGCTTTTCTATATAGCACATTAAGGTCTGTAAGGGCTTTAAAATATTACGCCATGTTATTCTCCCAGCAGCCCTGGGAGGTAGGGGCTATTGGGACACCCGTTTTACAGATGAGGAACCTGAGGCAGACAGAGATTAAGGGAATTGCTCAGGATCACACAGTTAAATGTCTGTAGCAGGATTTGAACCTAGGAAAGCTAGCTTGTATCTGACTTTAAAGTTACACCGTTGAGAAGCTCCTGGGAATCAATGCAGAGCTGCCTGTGACTCCAGCAGGCTTGAGCTCCAGTTAAATTCCTATTTCATTGGAAGAAAACATCATGGTCACTCACTGATTTAAGTGGGTCGTGTTCTCACTGGGAAGGGGAGGGGAGGGGAAGCAGGGATAGAACTTCTCCTTTCCAGTTCTCAAATCAGGAGCTGTAGATTGATCTTCTCTGGCCCTGTGTGTCTCTTGACTTGTTTGACAGGCGTTAGTGAGCTACCAGATGTTGAAATGCTCCTCAGCCAGTGATAATTTATTTATCTATTTATGTATTTTACCAGGAAAGTATCTATTGAGTTCTTGGTACTTATTTGCAAGGGACTCCTGGGGAAACAGTAGCAGCATATAGTGCTACCAGAATGTTTGATTCTTTTTTTTAAGTTCATCTGCTTTTACTTCAGGACGAAGGAGTTGGGAAACACAGAGCGATTCACCACTTCGCCCCTCCCCCGTCCAGGAGTTTAAAACATGTGGCAGAAGCTTCGAGCCACACAAACTTGGCTGGATAAAGCAGGGTATCTCTCTTTTTTTCCTTCTAAACTTTGATCTTCATTTTCATCATAAAAAAATATTAGTAGCACTCAAGTGTTAAACATTTTTCACTTGAGAGAAGTTAAATTCTTTGGGTTAATGTTGGTTATAAAGTCAAAACTTAATGTGTGTTCTAGTCACACTTTTCCCCAAAAAGCCCTTTGCCCTGTTTTTTGTTGTTGAATTGTTTTTCAGTCGTGTCTGAATCTTTGTGACCTCATTTGGGGTTTTCTTGGCAGAGATAGTGCAGTGGTTTGCCATTTCTTTCCCCAGATCATTTTACAGATGAGGAAACTGAGGTAAACAGGGTGAAATGACTTGTCCAGGGTCACACAGCTAGTAAATGTCTGAGGTCACATTTGCCTGAGGTCAGGAAGTTGAGTCTTCTTTACTCCAGGCCTGGCACTATATCTCCCATGCTGCCTAGCTGCCCTGTTTACTGGGGGAGAAGAGACATTATACTTGACCAGGTGTACAGAATGCATAGTGATGATGATAGCTTTGATACTAGTTGTGTGACCTATAAGCATACCACTTAGCCTTTCCTAGACTCAGTTTTCCCCTCTGTAAAATAAAGATCCTAAATACCTGCATTGCGTGCCTTTCAGATACGCAGCCAGGTGGTTTAGTGGAGAGAACATTGGACCCAGAGTTGGGAAAACCTAAGTTCTAGTCCTGCCCTACATACTTAGTGACTGTGTGATCCTGGGCAGATAACATGGCCTTTCTGCCTCAGTTTCTTCTTCTGTAAAATGGGGATAATAATAGCAAACCTTACAGTGCTCTATAAATGCTAGCTGCTGTCATTATTATAATTACTGTTACTATTATTAGGCACCCTCGGTGGCTCAGTGGATGGAGTGCTGGGCCTGGAGTCAGGAAGACCTGAGTTCAACCTGGCCTCAGACGTCTACTAGCTGTGTGACCTTGGGCAAGTCACTTAACTTCTGTTTGCCTTAATCCACTGTAGGAGGAAATATAAAACTACTCAGTTTCATGGCCAAGAAAACAGTATTGGCGTGCTGTGGGCCATCGGGTCATGAAGAGCTGGAGAAGACTGAACAACAACAATAAAAATACCGTTATTAGTGAAACTTTACTTACGGTGACCCACGTTTTATAATATCTCACAGCAATTATGTGGTCAGACAGCTGAGGCACTTGGGTGGTCATTTGATTACTGCTGTTGTCATCAGCCTGTTGGCACAAGCCCCTAGATCGCGTATGTGCCAGGCAATTAAAACTACTGAGTTTTTGATTGGTGTCAGAGCATGTGTCTGACTACTTGACTTAGTGTCCAAGGCAGCCTTTTGGTTATGAAAATGAATTTCTGTCTTCCCTAGATCTGGTCATATTTGCTTGGGCCTCATTACAGGATTCCAGGGAGGGTCTCAGCAAGAAGTCCTTTCCTTCTGGCCATAGCTCCACTGTGCTATCTAGGGATAGTTTAGGCCTCCAGGTCAGTGTAAACATTTACAACAGATTAGGCTCTCGTGCAGCCTCATGCATCATCACGGCCAAAGAATTCATCACCTAGTAGCTTAACCTTGATGACGGAACCTCCTGTCCTTTGGCAACAGCCTGTCCCTGGAACCCTACAGGAAGCCTTTCCAAATTGGCAGAGCCTATCTGAGCTTGCACTCTGCTGGCATAGACTTTGAGAACCCAAGATCTCCTCTTTGTCATATGGTAAAGCAACAGGATGAGATATTTACACAGTTAAGGTAAAATAAACGTTTCTGTCTCTAAAGAAAGGCACATCAATATATAATCTTGTGGAAATATAACTAAGGCAGACCCTGCCAAATCTCTGAGTGTTTGAGCTTTTCAGCAAGAGCCAGCAGTTTGGAGGTCCCTTCTGGCTGGCCCTGTTACTCTGCGTGTAAGGCCACAACTCATACAACATCTAGCACGGTGTGGTAGCTAAGAAGGCTGAAGATTTTTGTGTTTCTGTCTCACGTGGTTAATTGATTATAGAATGAGAGCATCCTGGTTAAGATCCAGGAGTCAGGCCAAGTGACCATTCTGCGCTAATGGGTTCAGACTCTGCTTCTAAAAGCCCAGCTAGACCTAAGCCATCTTTGGGCCTGCACAAATATAGGTTTTCCTTGCATCTTGTCTTGCTCAGAACTATGCCAAGGCCGAGCTTCATGGAAGCAAGAGTCTTCCTGGATGATACTACGATATTCTCCCACAGGAGGCATGCTAAGATTGCAGCTTGTTAGTTATGTCTGGATGGCTATTGTTCTCTAAAATTACCTAGTCTAGGCATGATCACAAGGTGGCTATTAAAATTCACCTTTTCTAAGCATTTTTTATTGCCCTCACTCTTTTCAAGTACATGATGAAGAATTGCTGAAGAAGCTGTTATCCTCAAAGAGGAGATAGTCGGACATTCAGCTCAGTACTAGGAGTGTTCCGGTCTTCAAGGCATAGTGGGAACATCTCTGAAGTGAAGAGCCATCAAGGGTCATTTATACTAGAAGACCGGTAGTTAGAAGTGAATATTTTTTTTTTAAAAATGCCTTCTGCAAGATAGGGTAAGCTCCTCCCCTTTGGATTCTCTTGAGGAATTTTAAGTAATCTGTGAAGACTGCTTTACCTACAGCTTGAATTGATTTACACACTGAAGGCTCATGGGAGCTGGAGGGAAAGTAGCTGATGCAAGTTGCTGTGGCAGAGAGCATTGCTGCAAGAAGATAGGAAATCCAAGCAAGCTGAGCAGAAGCTCAGGGAGGTGCTGAGAGAAGAGGCAGTGAAGGCTGACCTCTCCCAACTGTTTGCAAACCACCCGATCCCCATCGGAGAAAAAAGTCAAACAAATATTGAGGGAAGGAAGTCAGATGTGTGCCCGAAGCATCACAGTAACATCTGATCTTTTTTAAAAGCGCCCAGTTGAAAATCACAGTGAAGTGGCACTTTTTTCTTCCCAACTGAGCAAATTCAAACGGTGAGTTTAGGATTTGTTTACGCGGCTATTGATGCAACATCCAATGTAGGACGGGAGGCTTCCTGCCCCATAGGGGTGGGACTGTGCTTTGTGCTAGCACCAAGAGCCTTCTGCATCACCTTTCCTTCACATTCAGTAACAAACACACCAGTGCTATTTGTCTAGCTACAGGGGTGGGGAACCCGTGGCCTTCTAGATCCTTAGATGCGGCCTTTTGACTGAATCCAAATTTTGCAGAATTCTGTAAAATTTGGATTCAGTCAGAAGACCACACTTAAGAATCTAAAAGGCCACCCATGGCGTTGAGGTCACAGGTTCCTCACCCCTGGTAGCATTTTCTCTGAAGAAGCTAAACTTGAGTCTATTTTGATCCTCACTTGATAAAAATAGTCATCCTGCCTTCTCTGGTTCCATCATACCAGCCTCAGTCACACCTTTGGAGGCAGCAACTTACCTGTTAGCCTTGAGGAGGCTTGCCATCCTGAAGAGCTAATTACCATTAGAAACAATGTCATCCAGTAGAAAGAGCATTCAACAATAAGCATTTACTAAAGGCCTACTAGGAGCCAGGCACCTTGCTACGTGCTGGCGTTGGGGGTGGTGGTGGTGGTATAAAAACAAAATATGAAAGCCCCTACCCTTGTGGACCTTTTATTCTATTGGGAGCAGTCAGAAGGGGAGGTGTGGAAATTCAGAACACAGAATATGATAAGTAAATACAAAAAATATGCAAAATCATTTCACTAGCAACTGATTAGGATCTGCCTCTGGTAGGAGGTCAATCAGGCAATAAACATTTACTAAGCACCTGTACGTGTCAGGCTCTGTGTTAAGTTCTGGGGATACAAAAAGAGGCAAAAAACAGTCCCTGACCTCAAGGAGCTCACAATCTAATGAGGGAGACAACATGCAAACAAATATATACGAATGAGCTATGTGCAGGATAAATAGGAAGTAATTAAGAGGGAAGGCACTAGAATTAAGAGGCGTTGGAAAGGCTTCTTGTAAAAGATGGAATTTTGGTTGGACTTAAAGGATGCCAAGGACACTATGGCTTGTTGCCTTCCTAGCTGAATATTAGAATGTCAGCTTGTTCTGAGGCTGTTCGTGTACTCAGTTTACTTAAGGGTTCATTTTAAGTAAAGCGCTCACTATGTATAGAAATTTGTATTTTGGATGTGCTTGATCTATCTACAGAGAAAAATTAGGGCTTACTTTATTATAAAATGCTTCTAGAAGTCTTAAGTATGTGTAATATTAGACTTGTGTACATGGACGTAATTAAGGCACATCATTATGGTAGGTTAAAAGTTGCATATGGTAAGACATGCTTTGTTTTACTGAATGATCTGTTCCCCATCCCAAAGCAAGCATGAATAAAATTACGTTAAATGTTAAAAAAAAAAAAGGAAGCCAAGGAAGCTAGTAGGTGGAGATGAGGAGAGAGAGCATTCCAGGCATGGGGGGACAGCTAGAGAAAATGCCCAGAGCCAAGAGATGAAGGAGAAGCCAGGAGGCTGGGGTCACTGGATCAAAGAGTTCATGGCGGGGAATAAGATGTAAGAAGATTGGCTAGGGCTAGGTTATGAAGAGCTCTGAGTGCCAAACAACATTTTGTATTTGCTCCCAGAGACAACAGGAAGCCACTGGAGTTTACTGAGGAAGAAGAGGCCATGCTCAGACCTTGCTTCAACAATCCTGCTAGCAGCTGTTGTGGGAGTGAAAGACCAACACAAGCCCAACAACAAGCATGCTACCAGCATACTGCAAAAGCCCAGGTTCTTTTGATCTGCTTCACTAAGGAAAGCAACGTTAAGGGGTTAACAATCTTACTTTAATCTGGCATACAAATACCATTCACTTAGTTCAGGGGGAAAGCCAGCAGCCTGAACTTCAGAGCAAATACAAACAAATTACAAACATTGACAGACAGACCAAATACAATTCATAGTTACCAACATCTAAGTTCAGCCTGGGAGCTCATAACAAGGGCTGGCCCAGAGTCCCGCACCACCACTGCTTGTGGGTCAGAGCTCTGAAAAAGAGAAAGCCAACCCCTGGTTTTATATCTTTTTCAGAGTCAAGGGTGAGTCACACATGCGACTCACCCATGTGGTCTAAAAGCCTCTGATGTCCCAAACATGCCACTCAAACCCATGTAAACTAGGCCCTCTGCTGAGGCAAGGAGGTCACCAAGGACTCCCAATCTAATCAAGGAAACAAAGGCCAAAATCTTCAAGGGCACTTGGTTGAACTGAGTGCTAAGAGCCCATTTTGATTGCCAACACAGACCTGCACTTTAGGAAAACCACTTTGGTGGTTCAGTGGAGCATAACTTGGAATGAGGAGAGAGGTGAGGCAGTCAGACTCCCCCAGCAGCTAGTACAGTGATCAAGGAGTGAGGTGGTAAAAGCCTGCACTAGAGTAGTGACAGCGTCAGAGGAGAGAGGGGCTATGTTTGAGACATGTGGGAATGATGAAATCAACAGCCCTTGGCAATAGCTTAGATGGGGGAGGGGAGAGACAGTGAGCAATCTAGGATGACCTCTAGGTGGCAAGCCTGAAGGACTCTGAAGATGGTGTCTCCCTCTGCTGTAATAGGGAAGATTGGAAGTTGGGGGAAAGATAATGAGCTCATTTTGGACCTGTTGAGTTTCAGATGTCTACTGGACATCCCCTTTGAGATGTCTGAAAGGCAGTTGGAGATGCAAGATTGGAGGTCAGCATAGAGGTTAGAGCAGGTTAGATAGATTTGAAGATCATCAGCGTAGATATGGTCATTCAATCTATGGGTACTGATGAGATCTCCAAATGAAGCAGTATTGAAGGAGAAGAGAAAAGGGCCCAGGACAAAACTCTGAGAGACACCTGTGGTTAGAGGGCATGACCTGGTTGAGGATCCAGCAAGAGTCCGAGAAGGAGTGGTCAGATAGGTAGGAGGAGAGCCAGGAGAGAGTGGTGTCCCAAAAATCTAGAGAACATGGAGTATGGAGGAGAGGAGAATCAGCAGGGTCAAAGACTGCAGAGAGGTTGAGGGGGAATGAAGATTGAGGTGGCACTTAAGCTGACCTAAAATTAGAAGAAATGGCCACTTATTCACTATGTGTCCATTGGCAGATCACTCTGACACTTCTGTTACATTATCTGGAAAGTGGGGGTACTAATACTTGCATTTACCCACCTCACAGCATCAGGGTAAGAAGAATGCTTTGTGAGACACAAAGTGCTAGATAAATGAGATCTATCCATGTGAACCATTGTTCTGGGTCAATTACTTTTAAGAGGTACTGTAATTTCACTGTTTAAGGTTAGTGCATCACTTTCCTCCCCTGCCCCCTGCCTCTTTCAAATGGAGCCAAATGTAATAATATTGTCATCCATGAAAAGATACATGTCAATTGGGGTATGGTCCCAATTTGGAGCATGCTGTCTTCTTGGGATGGATTACAGGATAACATCAGCTGCTACAGGAATTACTAGGCTTCAAACATTAGTTTGAGATTTGGGGGCTTTGGAAAATTTGTCTTGGATGGGCAGTTCATTTGCATTGATTTTGGACAGGCTGTCTAAACAGGGATTTGCTCAGGGCCAAAGGGATAGTCACAGCCAGAGGCCTTATTTATTTTGTTCCCCCAATTCCCCAAGGAAGGCCCTTTGCTTGTTCTTTTCAGAGGAAAATATTGTAATATGTTTCTCTGAACTTTAAGCCACTCCCTTTGTTTCTAGTTGTAAAACTGGATGGAAAATCCAGGATTTGAGACAGTGGTTTATGATTGCTCTTGCATAAGAAGTGGTGATTAACTCCACATTTTGAAAGGAAGGGAACATATGGGATCACACTAGGTGCCCTGACCTTAGAAAGAGGTTTTGGGATAGTGGTTTTTGACATGGAAGACATATAGGTTAGGAAAATCAAAATAAAGGAAACTAGCATCAATATGTAGAAATTACCAGTTAGATGAAATCTACCTCCTGAGTCTTGAAAACTGGTGCCCAAGGGTGGCTTGGTATGTTAAGTTTTAGAGGTATTAATTCCTGCATATCTCTTGGTTTAGACTCAGATTCCTAGAATGTCTGAGCAAGAAGCGACCTTAGAGGTCATCTACTCTACTCATTTTCCAGGTGGAGAAACTGAGGCAGAAGTCAGTAGCCTTTTAAAAGTGCTTGTGTTTTTAAGTTTGCATGTCCCGAGGCCAGGAACAGAGCTTTTGCACACCACCACAACAGCAACACTCCCTCTCCCACTTCTGCGGCTCACTCTCAAATCTCACCTGTGGAAATCTGCCTTTCTTTCTAGATTCACACAGGTGCCCTGGTTCACTCCCCACCAACACCTTAGCAAGAATGAGCTTCCTCATTGAATGTTGCCTACTTTGTGCTTCTGTGAGGAACCACATTCTACTTCCTATTTTAACTCTGTGGCATACATCACACCTCCCTCCTAGATAACAAGGGCCAAGATGATGGCTTGTTTCGGCTTTTTATCCTTGGCCTACCATACTACCTGGCACACAGATGGTGCTTAGTTAATGCTCACTGAGTGAGTAAATGAAGGAGAAGTGGTATGCCGCATCCTCATCCTTTTCTTGCTTTGAGTCTAGCAGCATTTCCTGGGAGAAGGAGGTGCTCAAGACCTGAGTCTGGAAGGGAGAGAGGGTGCTGACCCCAGGCTGACTGCTAATGGTGGCATGAGGTCACTTAAAGTTACTCTGTGTATATGTATGTGCACACATGTGCGTGCATGTACTCACTCACTCCAGGGGTGTTGGTGCCTCTTTAAATTGTGTTTGAATGGTGCTTTCCTTACTTGGAGCTTCTCTCTGCCAGTAAGAGGATAAGGAATAATTAAAACTCAGAAAACCATCCAGTTGCCTTAGTGTCCTTCCTGAGATTAATGCTGCAGTGTTCGCCTGATCACTGACCCAGGTGTTGGCAACAAAGAGGATGCCAGGCTGACTCTTACTCTATTTCTTCTCCTTCTACAACGCCCCCCCCCATAAGAATGGATGGGATCATAAGATCATAGATTTAGGGGTAGAAGGGATTGTAGTGGCCAAGCAAGTCCAAGTGCTCCATTTTATAGGTAAAGAAGCTGAGTCTGAGAGTGGCTAAGTGACTTGCCCAGGGTCACACAGTAGGGCAGCATTAGAATTTAAGCCTTCATGATTCCAAGTCCAGTTCTCTGTTCCATATGCTCCCGTGATGTCATGAAGTCAAAAGCTAACGTTCATAAACTACAGAGAAGTCATTGTGTTATTGGGACGTTATTTTGTCACTTTCTTGATTTCAGCCAAGACCTAGTTTGGAATGAATAAATGAATGAAAAAGCACTTATGAAACACTTGTGTACAGAGCCTTGAGCTAAACACCAAGGGTACAAATGGAAAAGACAATCTTTGCTCTTAAGGAGCTCACATTAGAATAGGAGACAATAACATATAAAGCATCTTTAAAACATTTCCATCAATAAAGCCAGTGTTAAGTTCTGAACCATTCGATGGGGCTAAGGACTTTGACATCAAGAACTTTTTTCTTAAAAAAAAAATTAAACTTAATTTTCATAAAATTAAAAAGTGTTTATTTTCTCTTCTTCCCACACCCCTGGTCCCCCAAAAGAAAGAAAAAGAAAGGCCTAGTAGCCGATGCATAGGCAAGCAGTAGCTATGGCCCAAGGAGTTAGGGCGGGCACGAAGGCGCTTGCCTGGCTCACCTTCCTCAGACTATGGCTGGAGTTGGGATGGGGTGGGGTGGGGTGGAAGGCAGGTTGGACACACAGCCCATGGTCAGAGGAGTGCTGCTGTTTTGGGACTTCTCAAATTGATCAGTTTAACTATAGCAGAATTATTGGCTGAAGTGACGAGCTAAAGTAAGAGGAGGCTGATTGTGGCCCTGCACCCAATGCAAAATGCAAATCTTCTGGGGCCCAGGGAGAGGTAATTTCTTTAGCTGGAGAAACCAGCTAGAGTGCTTTCATATAATAGGCACACAATCAGGATTTGTTGGTTCAGTAAGTGAATGATTGAAGATCCGAAGCGGGATCTCCATTTCTATTCATTACAGTCAACTTGAAAAAGAAGCTATTTGACTAGATCTCGCTGTGCCACCTTTCTTTGTAGTTTCATAAACTGTTCTCTAAGGCCTGAACTCAAAATAGTGAGTACCACGTTGGCATGGGGGTTAGAGAGGTGACGGTTATTTTATATTTGGATGCTTTCAGGAGCCCCAGATTAGAAGAACAGATCCTACTTCATCTCTTCCCACTCCCACCCTTCTCTCATCTCATTCCACCTCAAGGGAACACATTGTCTTATGAGAAATAGGAGTGGAGTTTTATTTTTCCTTCAGCTGCTTTTCTCCAGTGTCAGTCACTGCATGAGAGCGTTGCAGAAGCCAAGGCTTCACTCAGTGTGTACAAGTTTCTTGGGGAACCTCACCAATTAATTACTGCAGTGCCGGATGACAGCTGGTGGAGTCACTGATCTTAATAGTGTGAGTGAGCTGCTTTGTGCTCTAAATGCAAACCACATTCACAAAAAAGCCCTAGGCTTTTAGCAGAGAGCTCAGGATGGAGGCAAGGAAACTCAACGTCTGCCTGGGTTATTCTGCACAGGAACCTGGGCCCTTACTTTACAAATCCACCTTGCATCTTGGTAAGAAACTGCTTCTATCCGTTCCCAGGTCCATCAGCAATACCTGGAGGGGCATCTTCCTCTGGTGACTGTGGCTCTTTCATTGCTCATCAGATTAACCAACTTGTATGCCCACTGTACAAAAGACACTTTGCTAAACTTTGGAGTGGCAGTGGAGGAGAGAAATTCAGGATTCTGCTTCTGGTCCCGTTCTCAGATTTATTTGGAGATAAAAGGCAAATAGAAAAATGGTCAACAGCATTATGACATTGAAATACTAAATTGGTACAAAAGAACTATAGAATATACACTTTGGCAGGGGCGGGCCTAGACATTAAGGAATCATAACCTAGTTCAGCTCCCTTCCCTCAGATGTTTTGTAGATGAGGAAACTGAGGCTGCCACAGCCCATTAAAAGTGCTAGTGTTTTGGACCTGCTTGACACTAAACGTGCCTTAAACCAGTAACTCCAGAAGCCAGAACTGCGGCTTTCACACAGCAGTGTTCACTGACTCTTCATGCTTCTTTGGAGAGGAGGATCATGAGAGACCTACAGAGATATTGGGCAAATGCCATTGGAAAAAAACAGCCTTTGAATTTTTATTTATTTATAGTAGAATCATGGGCTTAAAATGGACAAAGAAATTTTGGGTGGCATTTCAGTCTCTTAAAGCATCAGGAGGAAAGAATGCTGGCTTTGGAGTCGGGGAGCCTGGGGATGGAGCCTCATTCTGCTACTTACTAATGTTCTCCCCGTGTTCGTGCTCTCTAGTTTTTGGAATTACTTGGTTTGCACTTTGTACATTTACTTACCTTTATATATCTGACCCCTGCCACCTGTAATCTGCCCTTCCTCTTATCACACCCCTCCCCTCTTTCTTTTCTTCCCCTCCTACTTCCCTGTTGGGTCAGATGGATTTCTTAACCAGCTGAGTGTGTATATATATTCTTTCCTCTTTGAAGCAGTTCAGATGAGAGTGAGGTTCAAGTGTTGCTCACTCCCCACCTCCACTACCCCCCCATTGTAAAACTCTTTCTTGTACGCTACTTTTATATGAGACGATTTTTCCCATTCTCCCTCTTTCTTCTCCCTTCTTCCGGTACATGCCTCTTTCTCATCCTTCTGTTTTGAGATCATCTGAACATAATAGGCTCATACCCATGCCCTCTAAGTAGATGCCTCTAATGGCCTTAATGATGAAAAAGTTCTTGGGATCCCATTTGGAATAATGAATTGTTTAACCTTATTAAGTTCCTTGTGATTTCTCCCTCTTGTTTATCTTATTATGCCTCTCTTGAGTCTTGTGTTTGAATATCAAATTTTTTATTCACTTCTGGTCTTTTTGTCAGCAATGCAGAAGTCCTCTATTTAATTAATTGTCCATTTTTTATCCCCTGATATCCCTCAGTTTTGCTGGGTAGGTTATTCTGGGTTGTAATCTGGTTATTTTGCCTTACTGAATGTCATATCCCAAACCTTCTACTCTTATACTGTGGTACTCCTGAATCTTATGTGATCCTCACTGTGGCTCTTTGGTATTTGAAAAGTTTTTTTCTGGCTGCTTTCAGTATTTTCTTCTTGACCTGGGAGCTCTGGAATTTGGCCACAATATTCTTTGAATTTTTCATTTTGGGATCTCTTTCAAGAGGTGATTGGATTCTTTCAATTTGTATCTCACCCTCTGGTTCTAAGATGTGGGGGCAGTTTTCCTTTTTAATTTCTTGAAATACGTCTAGACTCTTTTATTTATCATGGCTTTCAGGTAGTCCAATAATTCTTTAACTATTTCTCCTTAATCTAGTTTCCAGGCTGGTTATTTTTCCATTAAGATGTTTCACATTTTTTTCATTCTTTTGACTTTGACTGTTTCTTGATATCTTATGGAATCATTAGCTTCTGCTTGACCAATCATAATTTTTAAAGAATGATTTTATTCAGTGAACTTTTGTGCCTGTTTTATATTTCTTACCATTTGACCAATTATGCTTTTTAAGGAGTTCTTTCTTTACCATTTGGCCACTTCTATTTTTTAAGGAGATATTTTCTTCAGCATTTTTTGTGTGTGCCTACTTAGCTAAGCTGTTGATTCTCTTTTCATAATTTTATTGTATTGCTCTTATTTCTTTTCCCAATTTTTCCCTTAACCCTCTTGTTTGATTTTTAAAATAATTTGTTTGCCCTTTTTATTATCTCTTTCCTTAGCTTTTCTGGGAATTCCTATTGGGTTTGTGTCTAATCTACATTTTTCTTGGAGCTTTGTTTGTAGATGTTTTCATATGATTGTCTTCCTCTGAGTTTGTGTCTTGAGCTTCCCTGTCACCAGCTTTTTTATGATCAGGTTCTTTTTGTTGTTTGTTTATTTTTCTAGTCTGTTTCGTGACTTAGAACTTTATATTAGACATGGGCCTTGCTCATCGGGAGCGAGGTGGGGGAGGGGCTGTCTCGACCTTCAGGCTTTTTCGCCCTGCCTTTTTCACAGTTCTGGGTTCTGTAAGCTTTTGGCTCTTCCAGGGTGGTGTGACATGAGAGAAGTGTGGTCGCCGCCTTCTTGCTCCTTTTTCAGAAAGGGTCTTTGCTTCTTTGGGAATGCAGGCGCTAGCGTCCTCTCTGCCCTGGAATCACAACCAGGAACTGAGGCCTCTGCTCTCTTGTGACTACAGGTGCTCCTTTCTACCCTATAAATGCAACCTGCCCCTGGGTAATAGCCAGTGGAGTACCTGGTACCTGGTCCTACACCCAGTGCCTGCACAGGGGTTACCCGCAATCCCTCTCTGACCATTGTCCATCCCTTACCTTTTCTGGGTGGTAAGAGATCCCAGTACTGCTGCTGCTGTTACCGCTGCTGCCTCTAACACCAACAGATGGTGTTGCTGCCGTCCTGCCCCACAGGCCAACCCGGGTTCCGGCGTCACAGGTGTCTTCTTCTGACCTCCTAAGTTGTCTGGGGCTGGAAAAATGGCTCACCCCAACCTTTTGTTGGCTGTGCTGCTCCACCATTTGATGTGATGTGATTTAAAGTTGTTTGGAGGAAAATATTGGGAGAATTTGGCAGGAATCCTTTCTTTCCTCTGCCATCTTGGCTTCACCCCCACCCCCACCCCCTTTACCTATATACCTACTGTCTCTCTTCAGCACCCAGAAAAGTGTTCTCTCCTTCTGTGCAGTTGCTGTTTTCTTTTTCTCACCAGCGTTGTGCAGTTTCTCGTGCCCAGTAAGGCCTTAACAAATGTTAGCAAAATTGAAGATATTGAGTGGAGACAGCTGGTGATTGGGCTCTAAGCCTGCCTTCCCCTGTTTAATCCCTCAGTATTTGCTGCACAGTTACACTGTAGGAGACCTTGTTTTAGGTGCTTTGGAGGAGATGTAAATAAGTAAGATATTCTCTCTGCCTTCAGGGAACTAAGGAATAATATGACTTAAATAAGACAACTACCACCGTCAGGCAGTGGGTCATATGAAAAGAGTGGTATGAACTACAAGGACTTTAAAGAATTGAGTTGAAGAGGAGACTACTTTTAAGTGTGGCAGTCAGTTGAGATTGCTGCAGTGTTAGTCCCATCTCAAACATTGAGAAAACAGTGGTATTCTTTGGAATGATGATTCTGGTGAGAGGCAGAGTGATTTAAAGAGCCCCAAACTAGGAACCGGAAGACCAGGGTTCAAGTGCTGGGTTTGTCATTTACAAGCTTTGTGACCCAGGGCAATGAAGGATCTAAGATCTCTTCCTACTCTAAAATCCTATCATTCCCCACTCCCCCCCCCCAAAAGGCCTTTCTTTCCAGTGCTACCTTCTTGAGTTTACTGGCTAGATTTCTTTCTCAAAAACCAAGTCTTAAACCCAGCTCAGTCTGGAGCTCATAGATTGGACAATAGGTCCCTGCCCTCCTAGCACAGAGTGAATGTAAATACTAAATGATAATTGTTTCTCTTTTGAGCAGGAACCCTGAGGGTCTCCCCTATCAGTTTGATTTTTTTTTTTGAGTTTTCGATTAAAGGGGTCATTCCTTGATTAACTTCTTAAAGAGGCCTATTCACTGAATAGGTATTACCTCAATCAAAGTGAGAACCTAAAAAGACCTTAGCCCGAAAGGGTCAGGGTCTTGCAGTGCATCCTGGGCCATCTCCAGTGATCCTGATGAATATCTGGCCACTGGACCCAGATGACTCTGGAGGAGAAGGTGAAGCTGGTGACCTTTTAGCACAGCCCTCCCTCGCTCAAAACAAAGTCAACTGCAAGTCACGTCATCATTTCCCCGATGGCACGGTCCTCTTCGAGAATGAAGGACAAAGACAACAACAAGTATCTGGGGATTTTAGCAAAATAGATTTAGAATTGAAAGGGACTTTAGGGACCACCTACTCCAACCTCCTTATTTTATAGATGGAGAAACTGAGACCCAGAACAGGGAAGTGATATTCCCAATATCGCAGGTGTAGTAAAGGACAGAGCTCAAATCCAAGCGCAGGCCCTCGGACTCCAAATTTAATGCCCTTTCCAATTCTAATTAGATTCATTCCCAAATCAATTCTAGTCAACTTCAGATAGTTCTCATGTGCTCCTTCTGTGCCCCAGCCCTAGATTTGTAAAGCATGAATGCCACATCCCGTTATTCAGACACTTCCCTGTAGTCAGATTGTGGTGAGTGGGCTGCCTGCCAAAACCCCAGTAGCGTGACCTCTGGGTTTCCTTCCAACTCTGAGATGCTGTGATTCTGTGATTGGTTGGCATATTTTAATCAATGCCCTTAACCACACAGCCTGAAAATGATCTAACGGGGAATGTTAACACATAACATAACACATGCATGTGTTTGTCAGAACCAATCAGTATTATGAAATTCCAGGTGACAACTCCCTCACTCCCTTTTCTGGGAAATCTAGTGTCCGTTTAGGATTGTGTCCCAGACATGGCCAAAGGTTTATTTGAGCTTTCTGAAGGTTGTCCAGTGCCAAATGTGCTGTCAGGCATGAATTTCATTAAAGTCATGAGCTGAAAATGAAGCAAGTCAGACCCACCATTCCAACAAGTTACACCACCAAGGTTTACTCCTCTTCCTGTATGGAAAGCTAAATATAAGAGATGAGCTTTGGTGCATGTTGTAGAGTTAATCCAGGAGCTTGGTGTGGTCTATGAGAGAATCTGTAACTGTGATACTTGGTAGAAACCAGTCATGAAACAATCCACTTCTACTTATTGTGTCAAGGACAGCCTAGGAGAAAGAGGCAGAGTGGAGCAGTGGAAAAAGGTTAGACTTGTCTGTTAACCCACAAACTTTTAAGTGCTTAACTCTGTGCTGACACCAGGGATACATAGCACTAGGGATACCCAGGAAAACTAAAATACAGGCCCTGCTCTCGGGAGCTTACTTTTAATGGAGGAGACAACATGTGAAAAATATGTGCACATGAGCTACGTACGGATTGTGTGGAAGGCAGTTTTAGAGGAGAAAGTCCTTATAGCTAGGGCATAGGGGAAGAGCTGTAAACGAGCCGAGTCTTTAAGGAAGCCTGGGATTCTAAGAGGCTGAGGCAAGGAGAGAAAACATTCCAGGGGGACAGCCACTGCAAAGGCACCAGATGGAAAATGGCACTGGATACAGAACAGTGAGCCAGTCAGTGCACCTGGACTGTAGCCTAGGTGCAGGGGAGTAGAGTCTGAAAAGATTGGAAAGGTAGGAATTGTCCAGCTTGTAAAGACCTTTAGATGCCAAACAGGAAAGTTTGTAGTTCATCCTAGAGGTAACAAAGCACCACTGCTACTTACTGCGAATAGGGGTAATATGGTTAGAACTGGGCTTTAGGAAAATCGAGGCAGCTAGGTGTCACCGTGGATAGAGCACTAGGTCTAGAGTCAGGAGGACCTGAGTTCAAATCTAGCCTCAGGCACTTACTGGCTGTGTGATCCTGGGCAAGTCACTTAACTGTTTGCCTCAGTTTCCTAACCTGTAAAATGAGCTGGAGAAGGAAATGACAAACTGCTCCAGTATCTTTGCCAAGAAAACCCCAAATGGGATCATGAAGAATCAGACATGACTGGAAATGATTGAACAACAACTTAGGAAAATCACTTTGGTGTCTTTCCAGAGCAGAAGTGTCAGACACACTGCTTGTAACACTCTTGAGTTAGACCTGGACCAAATTAAAGTGTAATTGGGAAGTATTTGACAAAATAAATAAAAATAAAATAGAACATAGATAACTTTACATTTTAGAACTAATATGCAGCCCACAGGGATACTTATGTACAGTTTAGTGATCCCATTTCTCTTTGAGTTTGACACCACTGGTGTAGAACAGTGGTGTGAAATGGATACTTGCACATGCCACAGAATTAGAAAACCACAAAGGAGAACTTCTGGCTTATATGAGCAATAAAATGGAGGACTAGACATTTTGTGTGATCCCCACAACCTTTCAAACCTCTCAAAAATAGAAATTATGTGCTGGAATTTCAGCTGTTTACATGGTCTAAGATACCACCCCCCCAAATGGTTAAAAATAAAAACCAAAAACTCATGGACTGATGTTAACTGACCCTGAGCTCACTCAACACTCTTCCCTCCCATACTATGGGCATCAAGGCTGCACTAGCAGATTCAAGGACCCAACACAGACTTAAAGCCCATCCCCACATCTCAGTTTTTCCTTCCTCCTTTTAGTGCCATGGAAACCCTGGCTCCAGGCTGTGGAAGCAGCCATAGCCCGATAGCACCAGTGCTGCCAAACTCTGAACTTCTAGTGCTGGGGTGGACAACCCCACGTGGCACCAGCCAGCAAAGTTCTGAACTGCTAGTCATTCCTTTGCCAGGTCAGAGAATGAAGGAACAGAGGAAATGGAACAAGAAACTGAGAGTAGACACCATAGGACATCATGTAAGTTTGTGGAGTTGAAGGGGGCGGAGGGCCATGAGCCTTCCACTAAGCCTGAGAGAAAGAGCGGAGCATCCAGACAGGAGCACATCTGGTTTTCTTTCTAAAAATGTCCAGAATTGCAGAGTAGGCCACTCAGCTACATCTTGAGCTCCACTGTCCTTTGGAACACATCGTTCCATTCCCTCCTCCATTTTTCAGTGAGTGTGGAATAGTCCTGCATTATTTGAATTTCTTTTCCATTGTGTTTGGAGGTCTTTCTCCTGATCTCTTTTTTTTATTTGTCTCCCTGTTGTCACTCTGTTGCTGTTGTTGTCCTTAGCTGCTATATCACCTCTCAAACACCCCAAACAACAGAAGTACAAGAGGAAATCTCTTTCAGAATTTGTTTCTGAATTGCATTATTTATTTTAGCGACTATGTGTGTTGAAGTTTGCAGCCTTGTATTGTGTTCTGAAGGTAATCTGTAGAGTGTTTCAATTGGTATTT
Source organism: Trichosurus vulpecula (assembly GCF_011100635.1). Lineage (NCBI taxonomy): Eukaryota > Metazoa > Chordata > Mammalia > Diprotodontia > Phalangeridae > Trichosurus > Trichosurus vulpecula. The sequence continues at coordinate 255,565,939 of NC_050578.1, forward strand.
CATTTTCTTTGTTCAGAAGTTCCAGGAGGTTCTTTTCTATCATTTCCTTCATTATGATTTTATTGTTTGTGCTTCGTTCTGGAAGAGGACCATGGCATCAGGAGGGTGATGCTATGACTTTCAAGTGAATTGGATTAAAGTGAAGGAGGGCTGCACAAAGTCACCACCTCACTTTCTCCTCTGGAGCCATTTGGGTACAGTGGCCAGATGCATATCAGGACGACTGGAGATAGGCCCCTCATTATGATGTGGGAAGGAATGGAATAATGTGTTCCAAAGGTCAGTGGAGCTCAGGATTCAGCCCAAGGTGACTTACTTTGCAAATCTGAGCTTAACAATACATGAAAAAAGATTGACATTCAGTATTAGCCATTTGAAACATTTTTAGAAAGAAAACCAACTGAAGAGGTAACAGTGAAGAAGTGGATATGGGACATTGTGGATACAACCTAGGGACACTGTTTATAGGTAAATCAGTTTTGTTTTTGTTTTTGTTGGGGGTTTTTTGTGTGGGACTATATTACAGCATGGGAGGAGAGAAGAACATGAAAGGGGGGGAGGAGGAGAATAGTAGAACGATAGAAAGGAATGTGTGCCAGTGTCAATTCAAAGGCTAGCAGTGAGGGGAAGGAGACCCCTGTGGTCTTAGATAGAGGATTGCCTACAGAGGAGTGGGTGAGGAGAAGGGAGGAAAGTTAGAAAAGAGGTGGGGAGAAGGAAAGAGGCCCTTCTTTGGTGGTGGGAGTGGGTTCCTCTGATGAATGCTCCTGTGGGTGAAATAAAATGGTCTCTAAGGGAATACTTGTACTGGGTATGAGTGGGGGGATTTGGTACTAGAAAATTCTACCCATCCTACTGTGGGGTAGGAGGTATTTAGAACTTCTTGGGGATACTGACACTTGAAAGCATGGACCCTGGGAAGGAATTTTGAGGCAAATGAGGGGAAAAAAGTAATCAGGGGAGGGTATAGATAAGTGGTTGCCTGTATAATCAGGAATGTGGTGGTGGAGGGCATATCATGGGACAGTGTCATCTCCAACACCTGTAATAATTAGTATTGTTCTGGGAGTTGGGCACAGTGGAAGAGGAGAATCCACAGGACAAGCTCTACAAGGCAGTGGTAGAAACTGCCTGAAGAAAAGCCTAGTACGGACCCCTTGGAAGCTGCTGTTGCCTTAGGACTACAGAGAAAGGAGAGAGCCCAGATTATTATAGGGATCATGAATAATTGAATGAAAGTCTGGAGTAGGCAGGAAAAGAGAATAGATAATGAAGAGAATGAGAGAAATCTGTTTTGGAAAGGGAAGCCAAAAAAATGAATTTTTAAAAACGAATGAACAGAGCTAGTTGAAGGGGAGGAGTAGAAGGGAGAATCTACCTGACTGAGAAGAAAAAAGAGAGGAAGAACTATGTAACCATATAAAAACAGGGGAGAGAGAAAAGGGAACTAGTAAGCAAAAATACAAAGGGAAAGGGGTAACAATGAGAAGGAGGGATCAGGAGTGAGGGGAAGAGAGCCAAGGGGAACAAGGCCACCTTGAAGAAGATTAAGATAAAGTAACTGAAGACACATAGTACTGTGTTTACAGCACAAGGGTGGGGGATCATAAGTTGGGGGGACTAATATTAGTGACAGATGGAGGAAAATCTAAATCTGACTCTCACAACTTTAAATCTGAATGAATTAAACAAGCCAATAAAATGAAAAAAAGTGGCAGATTGAATAAGGAAAAAAAAAGCCTGCTACTACAAAAGCCTACAATCTGTTGATTACAAGAAACATCTTGAAGAAACAAAGACATACACAAAATAAAACTGAGGAAGTGGGTAGGGAAGTTTAATTATCCATCAAGTGACTCCAAAAAAGCAGGAATTGCCATCTTGCTGACAAAGCAAAAAAAAAATTCAAATAAGGAGATAAACAAGGCAACAGTATTATGCTGAAAAGAACCATTGACAACAAACTAATACCTGTCATAAACTTATATGCTCCAAATGCTGTAGCAGCCAAATTCATAAAAGAAGCATCTGAGGTACAAGAAGACGTAGACTAATACAATATGACAGGAGACTTCAGTACTCTTCTCTCAGCTTTGGAGAAGTCTAACAGAAAGATAAACAACAGGATATGGAAATGAAGAAATTTCTGGAGAAACCAGAATTAAAAGGTGTATAGAGTCTTCTAAATGGGAGAGTAAAAAGATATACATAAATCTCAGCACCACATGAAACTTTTATAAAAATTGACCATGTACTAGGTCACAGAGATATTGCAAACATATAAAAAGGCAAAAATAGTTAATATATTGTTTATAGACAATAATGCAATAAAAATCACAGTTAAGTTCAGGCACCACAAACAAAATGCACAAACCCAAATGGAGACTTAACGATGAAAAACCTAAATAATGAATGGGTGAAAGAAGAAATCATTGAAATAATAACTGTGTAAAAAATTATAATGATGAAAAAATACCAAAATTTATGGGATGCAGCTAAAGCAGTCCTTAGGGGAAAGTCATAAACTTCTATAAACATACATTACAAAAACAGGAAAAGAGGATTAAAGGCCTGAATTTTAATCTAGTTCCATGCACAAGAGTTTTCCTGGGGCCACAAGTTTGACACTTCTGGTGTAGAGGATGGATTCAAGTAGGACAAAACTGGAGGTAGGGAAACCAACCAAAGGCTACTGGTTCAAAAAAAGTAATGAGCAATTAGTTAGGCCCTGAGCAAGTAACTTTACCTCTGAGAGGCTGTTTTCTTATCTATAAAATGGGGATAATACTGTTTGTGTATTTATCCATCCTGACTTGTGGTAGTTGCTGTAAAGTGTTAACTTGGTAACCTTAAAAATATTCCATGGATAGGAGTTGTTTTTAAAATTCCTGCACAAAAACCTTTTGCATCCTGTTTCCAGAACTCTATCTTCAATCAGATCCACCCACACTCATTTCAGAGAGGTTTGAGCTGGGTGCCATAAATAGGGTTTGATGACCAGAGGATTGCCCAACTCAAACAGCCCATGAATGAAACAAATCTCGCCTTGGTTATTGCCAGAGCATTTCTCTTGGCCTCCCTGCCTCAGGTCTCTCCCCACTCCCATCCAGCCTCTTCACGGCTGAGCTGCCAAAATGAACTTCCAAAAGCCCAGGTCTGATTGTATCCCTCCAGCCTCTTGACATACTGGCTCCAGCTGATTTCTCCAGGGTTATTTCATAATTTCTCTCCTTCCTGCACTCCATAGTCCAGCTAAACTGACTGTCTTGTTGTTGCTCACATACAGGGTGGGTGTCCCTAAAGTCTTAGGGCACTTTTAGGCTCTAATAGCTTCGTCCTCACACTTTGGGAACACCCACCTTGTACCATTCCCTCCTCACCTCCACCTCACAGAACCCTATGCCGTCACCCACATGAGGGCATTTCTGGCCTTCCCAACTGCCAGTGTCCCTTCCCCTACCCGATGAAGATTTCCTTGGATCTGCCTTGTATTCTGTACGTACTTATATGTATACAGGTTTTCTCCCCTGATTGGTTGTAAGCTCCCTGAAGGTAAGGACTGTTTTCATATGTGTCCTTGTATTCTTGGTGCCTAGGACTGTGCTTGCTAGTAGTTGCTTTATAAATGCTTGCTCATTAATGGATACAAATAGCTCTACTTCTCTTTCTAGGTAAAGTTTGCAAAGCACTTTATATTCGTTCTCTTTTGACCCTGAACCCAAGAGCCTGGGTAATTGCATTGTCTCACAAAGCACCAAACCAGCTTCTTATTCCAGCTATCCATAGCCATCACTGAGGAGAGAAATAATCCTGAAGAAGGGCCCCACCCCCTCCCCACCATGAGCGACAGCTGCTGACTAACTTTGAACAATGGGCAGAGAAGCACAAAAGCCCTGGGAGCAGCAGCACCTCCCCTCCAACCCCCCACCCCAAACACCGATCCTGCTTCCAGTCCAGTCCTCCTGGCTATCAGGGAAGCAGCTCTGGTGGGGAGGAGGCCAGCCAGCCTAACAGAAGCAGCCAGAAACCCTAAGGGAGAGACAGGAGGCAGCAAGGTGAACCACCACTACGTTGATCCCACCTCCCCTCAAAGCCCAAAAGGGACCTCCTGAGACCCTGAACCCCAGAGCCCGGTGCCTGCAGACGTCATCCTGGGAAGCAATGCCTGTGAACAGAGCTGGCGACTACTCCTTAGGAGAGTCCTTGGTACTGGCAAGTGGCTCAGCCCCAGTAACTGATAAGATTTTCTCAGTGAAATGTCATTAAAGAAGAGGCATGACCATCCTGTACCTCAAAGACTGTGGGACCTTTCCATCTGCCTTGTCACTGAACCCCCAGATGGGGGCAGGGACTCGCTTTTCTATCAGTCACACATCCTCTCAACAACACCAGAAGGATAGGTGCTATTCCTCTCCTCACTTTTAAAGATGAGGACACTTAGGCTCAGAGAGAGGTTGAGGGATTTTTCCAGGGTCACCAGGGCCATGCCCTGTGCCACATCCTTACTCAGTGTGACCCTTCATATGTAAGATGGAGGTAAGCATCAATTTGCATCCCTATCTCATGGGGTCGGACCAAGAAAAGTGCTTCGAGAACTTAAAATGTGTGTGAATGTAAATCCAGTATAAGTTGTTATTATCTAAAGCCTTGTCACTGTGGCCCATGGGCCCTGTAAGTATAACCAGCCCAGGTGCCCAGTAGCAGCACCCCTGGGCACCTTTTGCCTTTGAAGATATGGTGATTACAGCAGCTACTTGGAGGGTCATTTTTCTCCCTAGAGCAGACACGTAATTTCATACTTTTACATCCCAGATGGGCACCACCTGTGTTACACCTTCTTTCTCTTTTGCTGCTCAACCAGATTCCAGAATCTGACTATAGTTAACATGCACTCTGCATTGAAAATGTGCCTGGCAAGCTGGTTTAGGTTGTAACGTATTGTCCTTCTCACTCAGAGCATTTGTTAGGTACCATTAAGGGTTAAACCACTCCCTTCATACTCTTTATTAACTTACCCTTTGAGGTTGAGCACAATGTTGAGGACAGATAGCATTTTGTCCAAGACTGACAGAGGTGGCCAGTGCCAGAGTATTAGCAGGAGGAAGTTTATGAGACTTTAGAGATGACCCGGTCTACCCCCTTCATGTGGATGATGATGATGATGGCTAACATATAGCACCATAAGGTTGGCAGAGTGCTTTATTCATATTATCTGTCAGCATCCTAACAACAGCCCTATGAGACAGGCACTATAGTTATCATCTCCATTTTACAGATGGGAAAACTGAGGCTATAAGAGGTAAAGTGGCTTCCTCAAAGTCACACAACTAGTAAAGTTCAGAAGCAGGATTTGAACTCAGATCTTCCTGATTCCAAGTCTAGTGCCCTAGTGCCATTTAACTTAGGAGTCTGAGGCCCAGAGAGGTTAACCAACCTTCCCAGAGTCAAGAAGTAGGAAGGAAACAAACATTTATTAAGTGCCTGCTGTTCCAGTCACTGTGCTAAGCACTTTGCAAATGCTATCTTAGTTCATTGTCACAAAAACCCTGGGAGGCAAGTGCTGCTATCCCCATGTTGGCAGTTGAAACAGAGGCAGACAGATTAAGTGACATTCCCAGGTTTACACAGTAGTTTGTCCGAGGCTGGGTTGGTGTTCAGGTCTCAGACCCAATGCTCTATTCACTGCATCATCTTGCTGCCTCTGTGCTGAGGGGTTTTGAAAAGATTTCTAGATTTAGAGTCATGAGATCCAGGTTCAAGTCCTTGTACTGATATCCATATGGACTATGTGATTAGGGATACATCTGGGCCTCATTTTCTTCATCTGTAATATTTCTACTACCTACCTATCTGGGGTATTGTCATAGTACTTTGTAAACCATAAAGCATTATGGAAGTATGAACTGGTAGTCAAAGTGGTGATGTTAGCTGTTTGACTGGAGCTGGAGTCTCTTTCCACCTCTTCTCAGTTTTTCTCTTATAAGAGGCAAGCTGGTCAACTCAGGGCTGCCTGTTAAGGACCTTGGGAACAGCAGGTGAGCGTCTTAATCCTGATCATAAGGCACTAGGTTATCAGATCCAAATGAGAAGTAGAAACCTCCTGTGGTACTCGGACCTGTGGTCACCGTAACTTTGAGATCCCCTTGGGCACGTCGAGGTGTTCCTCTCCATCCCTGCTTCCCACTGGATGCCGCTCCATGCCTGTAAGCCTAACCCTGAATGCCCACTTTTCTGTGGTCACTGAAGCAGTGATGAGAATCATGATGATCAGCAGAGTTGTGGAAGGAGGGTGCTTTGTGAAGTTCTACATAGATGTGTTCCTCTAGCATGCTGCAGGTAGAAGAAGCAGCACCGGACCAGGAGCCTGACTCAGACATGAATGGTCCCTCCAGTCCTTAGTTTCCTCATTTGTAACATGAGAAGAATAATATTTGCACAGTCGACCTCTCCAGGTCAATAATGCACTGGAAAAACGGGAGCTCTCGTTATTCCATCAAGCCATGTGCATGGAGGAGCCATGCCTTATTTCATCTCCTCCTACACCCTAGCAGACTGCAAGACCATAGTAAGAGCCTAGGAGATGTTTGTTCAATTAAATTACAACCCTTGAAAGACACCTATGGGTAATGTAGAAGAAATATACAAAAGAAGGAGTCCCCAAATAACCCACTTTCTCCACTGCCACTGTCTTTGCCTGGCAGCCTAGTTGTATTCTGGGAGACTGTCCACTCCCGAGATGTATTACGAATGAAAATAAGATGATAAGGCTGCTTATGGCTATATCGAGAGTCTAGCCTATTTAAATAATTCTTCTGAGACTGTAAAACGCTTTGCAAGTATAAAGGGCTATACAAATATTTATGACTGTTGCTGAATGAATAATGCGTAGTTGAAAATGTCAGTGCCATTAACATGAAAAGACATCTGTCAGTAATGGCTCCAAAGCAACCCCAGAACATTCCCCCCTGAGCAAAAAGAATCCCTTGAATTTACTGTGGGAAGGAGGAGGAGGAGGGTGGAGCTGGGGTTCTTGCTTGTCTAGCTAGGGAAGTCCATTATATAACATGATCACCATCTTGCTCCACTCCAGCTTTATTAGGGATGGCCCATCCTCATTCTTCTCTCCTCCATTTTGATCCCATAGTCAGCTGCACAGTAATAGATGAAGTGACAAGGATGGTATCTTGATTGCATCCAGCTGCCAGGACTGAGTCAGGAGCAGGGAGCTCTGCGTGTAGCAGCAGCACTCATTCAGGGCTATGGCACAGTGCAGGGCCTTGCTGTTCCTATTCAATCAGCCTGACTTTCTCAGGACTCCTGCATGAACATAGAGGCAAGTCATCTCAGTTTCCTCATCTGTAAGATGGAGATAATAATCCTCATGCCACTTTTGTCACAGGGTTTTCTTGAGAAAAAGTTCAGTTCCCCTTAGGAATGTTGGCTATTTGGCAAAGCTAGGGCTGGAACCGAGGTCTCTGTCTCCACACTGAGCACCCTTCTCACGCTGTCCTGTTGTTTCTTTGCACCTCATCACTTCCATCAACAGTCTTGCCACTTCCCTGGAAAAACCTTCTGTTCCAGAAAGCCTAGGAGTTGGCTGGGCAAAAGGACTCTGGCCATAACCTGGGAGCTGTTTTGGATTGGTAGGTCTGGGGAAAATAAAGAAGAAACCCTCACCCCACACTACACCCCCAATGGCACTTGGGGATTTGTGGGTAATGGGCCATGAAATAAACCAGCAGAAACCCAGGGCTCACTGGCATGGAGGAGAATGGTCTCCGAGTTGCAAAGTAGAGTGAAAGCATCCCTAGAGTTCAATCTGAAGAAATGTCTGACCTGCTGTTAATCGTCTGCCACTTGTCTTCTTCTGACTGTGGCTGAAGTGCATGGTGCTCATGAGGCTGAGGTTGCAGACTGAAGCCCTGTTAGATGGTGAATTATCCTCACACAGAGGCAAACTCTGTTTCACATCCATAGCCAGATGTCTCACAAATAGCCTGTTGGTCACAACGTGGGATGGGGCAAGAGAAGAAGAAGGACTATGGAGAAACCCATTTCCATTTCTGGAAGAGCAATTCAAGACATAGGTCTGTAACGTCATCATCGTATTTGGAAGCAATAGCATCATCACTATTAACAACGTCCTGCCTTTGTGACCTTGGCCAAGTAACTTATCTTTGTCCCCTTTTTTCTTCATCTTTAAAATGAGAGGATTGGACTCAATGGCAGCCGGAAGAGCTCGTCTCTGTGCTGCTGACTCTGGGAGCTGTGCCGAAGGGCTTAATTCTCTATTTAGAAAGTCAGCCAGGTTTAACAGCATGGGATTGTGATCTTACACTAGAAAGCTTCATGTCTTTACTGTGGTTTTCCGATAGCTTGTCCCATATTATCTGTGTTGGTAAGCAAAACGGGCTCCTTAGCACTTCGTTCAAACAAGTGCCCTTCAAGAGTTTGGTTTGTTTCCTTTGAGTAATAATTCAGTGTATTTCATTGAGCCTTAATAGGTGCTAAGCCCCAGGCCCAAACCCCTATTAGCTGTAAAGCCTATGTGGGTGTGGATTGGTAACTAAGGTGGGGCCCAAGGTAGGGCTAACTCAGGGGAGGGCCTAGTTTACAAATGAGTTTGAGTGATAGGTTTGGGACATCAGAGGCTCTTAGACCATGTGGGTTTAAGTCACCTCTTTGTGACGATTTTAGGTCACGTGGGTGAGTTGCATGTGTGACTCACCCCTGATGCTGAAAAAGATATAAAACCAGGGGTTGGCCTTCTCTTCTTTGGAGCTCTTACCCACAGCAGTGGTGGCGTGCATAACTCTGGGCCAGCCCTTGTTCTGAGCTCCCGGGCTGAACCTAGATATTGGTAATTATGAATTGTATTGGGTCTGTCTGTTTGTAATTTGTTTAAGGGCTCCCACTCGTGATGGTGCTGATGCAGAGACTCCAGGCAGCTGTAGCTAAGAAGCCCTCCAGCTCGTAAACCCAGATGCTGAGACTTTGATAAACTCTGGTAACTGTGTATTGGGATTCGAATCAGGCAAGGTCTGTCTGTTGATGTTTGTACTTTGTTTGTATTTTGCTCTGAAGTTCAGTGTGCTGGTCTTTTTCCCTGGAACTAAGTACATGATATTTGTATGCTGAATTAAAAGTAAACTTGTCAACCCCTTCACATAGCTTTCCTTAGTTAAGCAGATCAAAAAGAACCTGTGCTTTTGCAGCGTGCTGGCAGCTTTCTGGGTGCTGGCTGTTGGTGGATCTTACACCCCCACAAAAGTTGCTAGCCGGATTGTTGAAACATATCCTACAGAGCTGAACTTATTCTTCAAAAAAGAGGAGAGTAAAAATCATTAATGAAGACAGAGACTTTATACCTTCTGTTTAAAGCCAGGACCAGTGAGAAGCATGAGAAGGGAAAACGCAACAGGAAGAGGATGAAGGAGGCACCTCGTTTTCCATGCTCTGAGAATATGCATTTTAATGGAAGAATTACCTAGAAGGCTTGAGCAATTGTTCATAGACTTATACAGTTTAAGAGGCAGAAAGAACTTTAGCATCTAGCCAAACCCTCTGATTCAGAAATTAAATCCTACACTGACTGGAATGAAAAAAAAAATTGTTATGCCCCCAAAATCCAGCCTAGAAGGAGGAAGTGATCCTGTAATTACTTCAAGCAGACAAAAGGAGAAAGTGGATTTTTCACAGGTGCTATATTAATTCCTAGAATGAATGAAATAGGAGCTTAAATGATATAAAAACTCTGGAAGAAAGAATTGGATGGAGAATAAATAGCTTACAAGAGAAAGTGGTAAATCAAAACCAAATAATGGATTCCCTGAAAACTGGAATTAAAGAAAGAGAAATCAGTGTCTCTGTGAAATAGGAAGAAATATTAGAATAAACTCAAAAAGTTTTTAGGAATTGAAGAAAACATCAGCTATCTGACATAAACAACAGCAACAACAAAACAACTGACCTTGAAAATAGGTCACAGAAGATAATGTAAGAATCATTTGGCTCCTTGAAAACCATGATTTTTGACCCTTGGTGGAAAATGCTCTCCACATCCAGAGGAATAACTATGGAATCTGAATGCAGATCGAAGCATGCTATTCTCTCTCTCCCTCTCTCTCTCTCCCCCCCGCCCCTTCCTCTTTTGTTTCTTCTTTCTGGTGGTTTTTCCCTTTGGTTCTAATTCTTCTTTACAGCATGACTAATGTAGAAATGTTTTGTTTTTTTTTTTAAAGAAAGACATGATTTTTTTAAAAAGTCCTGACACTATATTTCAGGAAATCACAGATAAAACTGCCTACTGCCCAGATCTACCAGAACAAGTAGGAAAAGTGAAGATTGAAATACTTTGCCAATGACATCCTTAAATTCAAAAGTAAAAGTCCCAGGAATGTCCTAGTGAAAATCCAGATCTTCCACCTCAAATTTGTAAATGTACTGCACGCATCCAGGAAGGAGGAATCGCAGTCAGGATCATACAAGATCTGTCACTTCCTCTACAAACTAGAGGAGATCTTGGAATACAATATTCCAAATGTCAAGAAATACAGGCTTACAACCAACAATAACTTATCCTGCAAAGTTGAGTATAACCATATTGGGAGAAAGGGAGGGGAATGGGGAGTAGACTTAATTTTTTTTAATTTTTATTTTCAGTTTCAAATCCCCTCGCCCCCCATGCCCATTAAGAAAATAAGAAAAACAATACCCATTATAATATGAAGTCATTCAAAATGTATTTCCACCTTAGCCATTTTGAAAAAAAAAACAAGAAAAATAAAGTGAAAAAAATATGCTTCAGTCTGCACTCAGAGTTCATCAGTTCTTTCTCTGGTGGTAGATAGCATTTTTCAACATGAATCCTTTGGAATTGTTGTGGATCATTGTGTTGATCAGAGTAACTAAGTCTTTCACAATTGATAGTTGTTAAAATTTTGCTATTATCGTATACTCCTATTTTCCTAGTTTTGCTCACTTCACTTCTGAAACCATCTTCTTCTTCATTTCTTATAGCACAATAATATTCCATTTCAGTCATATACTGCAACTTATTCACCCATTCCTCAATTGATGGGCATCCCCTCAATTTCTGACTCTTTGCCACCATGAAAAGAGCTGCTAGAAATATTCCTGTGCATATAGGTCTTTTTCCTTTTTCTTTGATCTCTTTGGGATACTGACCTAGTAGTGGTACTGCTGGGTCACAGGATATGTACAGTTTTATAGCTCTTTGCACATAGTTCCAAATTGTTCTCCAGAATGGTTGGACCAGTTGGAAATAAATCTTTAATGCAAAGAAAACTTTCAGAAAGTTGTGTTGAAAAGACCAGAGCTGTGTAGGAACTTTGAAATATAAACACAAGAATAAAGAGAAACCTAGAAAGGTAAATTTATTCTAGCAATTGGAAGGAGTGATATGATATAGATTATTATGTAGTACAAGTGTCCTTTCAAAACCTTAGTGAGGAGATTGAATAATAAGAAACAAAGGACTTGGGGGTGGATTGAGTCTTTTCTGAAAGTTGTTAGAAAATAAAGAGAAGAAAATAAAAGGAACACACTCATGAATAAAGAAAGAAGAAGCAGGTGGAACTTAATTAAAGAAAATAAGAATTTAAATATAGAGGAAGGGTAGAACAAGCATCAGATGAACCTCATCTGCATTTGAAGTGGACAATAGGGTTAAACACATGCACATGAACACTTTGATGCACAAATACATCAAACTCAACTAGGGAATGGGCAGGGATGGAGGAGGGCTTAAGAGGGAGAAAATAGCCACAAGCAAAATAAACTTCCTGATCCTGAAGTGTGGGGATTAAAAAGGGAGAAAAAGGGAAAGAACTAGAATCTTAGAGGGTTGCCTGTAAATGGGGGAATGGCTGAACAAATTGTGTTATGTGAATGCAATGGAATATTATTTATTGTGCCAAAAGGAGACAAGAAATATTTTCCGAGAATCCTGGGCAGTATAAACTGAGGCAGTGGCATGAGCAGAAGCTGGAGAACAATTTATCCAAGGATGACAACTTTGTGAAGAAAAATATCTCTGAAAGACCGATCAATATAATGACCAGCCATGTCTCCAGAGGACCCCATCATAAAGCCTCTTGTTATCTACCTCCTGACAGAGGTGATGCTTGCAAGGTGTAGAAAGAGACCTACATTTTTGGACATATCTACTGTGTTGATTAATTTTGCTTGACTGTGTTTATTCATTACAAGGTTTTTTGTTTTTTTTTTACTTCCTTTATTTTAATGGGGATGGGAAAAAGGGGTGAGTGAGGAGATATCTATAGTGACACAAAAAGAAAGAGGGCCATTGAAACATTTTTTAAATGAATCGGAGAGAGTAGAAAGAACTTCAGAAGCACAAACAAGGAGAACAATTTTGAAAGTAACTTGTAGAATATATTAACAAAATTTGAACTCTGATTAAACACAAAAATGGAAATTCTGAAAAATCAAAGGAGAGATTAATTAAATTGAAAGTAAAAAAAAACTAATAAATCAAAGTAGGAGCTAGTTTTATGGAAAAAACCGTTAAAATATATAAATCATTGGTTAATTTGAATAAAAAAGGAAAACCAAATTACCAGTATCAAAAATAAAAAAGAATTAATGTACCACCAGAGAAGATGAAATTAAAGGAATTATTAGGAATTATTTTGCCCAATTATATGCCAGTAAAACTGACATGACACTGAAATTGGTAAACATTTACAAAAATATAAACTGCCCAGATTAACAAAAGAAGAATACCTAAATAACCTTATCTTAGAAAAGGAAATTGAACAAACCATTAATGAGCTCCCTAAGAAAAAAGTCCCCAGGACCAGATAGATTTACAAGTGAATTCTACCAGACATTTAAGGAACAATCCCAACACTATTTAAACTATTTTAAAAAATAGGTAAAGAAAGAGTCCTACCAAATTCCTTTTATGACACAAATGTAGTTTTGATACCTAAACCAGGGAGACCAAAAACTGAGAAAACCATAGACTGAATATTGATGCAAAAAATTTAAATAACATACAAGCAAGGAGATGACGGCAGTATATCACAGAGATCATGTACTGTGACAGGTGAGATTTATAGCAGGAATGCAGGACTGGCTCAATATTGGGAAAACCATTGACATAATTGATCATATAAATTATAAAAACAACAAAAGTCATATGATTATATCAATAGATGTAGAAAAAGCCTTTGACAAAATACAACACCCATTCCTATAAAAAAAACACTAGAAAGCATAGGAATAAATGGAACCTTTCTTTAAATGATAAGTAGTATCAACAACTCTGAGGTACCACTTCATACCTATCAGACTAGCTAACATGACAGAAAAAGAAAATGATACATGTTGGAGAGGATATGGAAAAATTGGGACACTAATGCATTGTTGGTGTTGTGAACTAGTCTAACCATTCTGGGGAACAATTTGGATCTATGCCCAAGGGGCTATAAAACTGTGCATACCCTTTGACCTAGCAATACTGGATCTGTATCCCAAAGAGATGAAAATAAAAGGGAAAAGGACCTATTTGTACAAAAATGTTTATAGCAGCTCTTTTTGTGGTGACAAAGAATTGGAAACTGAGGGGATGCTCATCAATTGGGGAATGGCTGAACAAATTGTGGTATATGATTGTGATGGAATACAATTGTTATAAGAAATGATGAGCAGGATGGTTTCAGAAAAACCTTGGAAGACTTATATGAGCTGGTGCAAAGTAAAGTGAGCAGAACCAGGAGAACATTGTACACAGTCACAGCAATATTGTAAGGATGATTAATTGTGAAAGACTTAACTACTCTAGTCTAGGTGATCTAAGACAGTTCCAAAAGATGCATGATGTAAAATGCTATCTGCCTCCAGAGAGAAAATTGCTGAATTCTGAATGCGGATTAATGCATACTTTAAAAAAAATTCTTTTTCTTTTTTTGTCTGTGTTTTCTTCGGCAACATGGCTAATATGGGAATATGTTTTGCATGATGTCACATGTGTAACCAATATCAAATTGCTTGCCTTCTGAAAGCGTGGAGAGATGGGTGGAAGGGAGAGAATTTGGAACTCAAAATGTTAAAAAAGAATGAATGTCAAAAAATTTTACATGTAATTTGGAAATGTTTAATGAAATAAAATAAATATTTTTAAAAGCAAATGTTATGAAATGGATATTCAAGTTTGCATACACAATTTTTGTATATATGGAAATGCTATTTTTTGTGTTTAAGTTCATGATAATAAAATTCAAAAGTTAGTGATGGAGTTGGGATTGAAATCCAAGTCTTTTGGTGATAAGGCCAATACTTAGCAGACATGTTCCTCAAACATTACACTCCTAATAGGCCATGGGTACTAGGAAAGACTGGGCATGTACTCAGAAAAATGAAGGTCTTCTTTTAGAACCAGTGATTTCTCATGTTGACAGATGTCTAGATTCAGTCAATATAGTTTCTTCTTAGTTGCTCCAGTTATCCAATAGTGTCATTTCATTATAGCTCCAATAATTTGTGAAGTGTTGTAGTGTTAGATTGGTAGATTTGACCCAGAAGAGATACTAGAAGTTTTTGCCAAAGAAATCAGGACCCAATTTCTGCCTTCTGATCTTAGATGAGCAGGAGCATCCTTTACAAAGATCTTCCAGCAGTTTCACCACCTGCTGTCCTGCTTACTTAGAGAGAATAGGCTCTGTACCAGAATATGAAGATTTCTGCCCATCTATCAGTATCTGTTCTGGGACCTTTTCATTAGCCTTTGCCTGCAGTTTGTCCAGGAAAATAATCAGCCATATGTCTTCATTCTCAGGTTTGGCGTGAGTTTCCTGACAGACTGGTGGGATACCCAGGCCGCCTGCACCTCTGGGACCATGAGATGAGCAAGTGGAAGTATGAGTCGGAGTGGACCAATGAAGTATCCATGGTACTCACGGGAGTAGCTTTTTACCACAAGGTAATTAAGGAGTCCTCGGGGAAAGTGATAGTTAACCACCCAGAGCTGGTCTTCTGGTGAACATGAAGAATGATTTTTATTAGGTCACCTTGGTTTTCCATACATTCTGTGAAGCTCAAAAAATAGAAGTGAAAATGATTTGGAAATGTCATAGCATTGGGAAGGGGCTTTTAGAACAAAACCAGTCAGATGAGAGACAGTGAAAACTACAGCATTTGGCTTTCTAAAGTAAAATGTGATGACTCCTCTACTTGTGCCATCGATTCTGTCACTTTCTGCATTCCCATGAGCTTGTTCTTTCAATCATATTCATTCTTTCTGCTTTTTCTCTCTGTTTATCCCTCTCAATCTCCGCCTCTTTTCCTCTCTCCTTCCTTCTCCTTCCCCACCCCCCATACTCTTTCCTGTTACTTGGAAACATGCGTATATCTCTACCTTCTTTAAACACCCTTCTCTCAACTCCTCTAGCCAAGGCACCACCTCTCTGACATTCACCCAGGTTTATAATCAGAATTACCCTTGACTCTTTCCTCTCAGTCAGGAGCCTCCGTCCACAGCCTCTCTTTGATGGGTCCCCTTCTCCTTCACCAGCCCTCCTTACCTTTCACTTGAACATTTGACTGATTTCCACTTTCTCCCTCTCTTTGCCATGCTCCAAGCAGCTGCCCAAGTAATCTTTCTTAAGCTCAAGTCTGACCCTGTCATTCCCTGGTGCCTTTAGGCAAAAGTAGAAACTTCTCAGGCTGTATTTAAGGCCTTCCACAATCTGGCTCCAGCCCAACTTTTCCAGCCTTATTGCATGCTACTCTCTTTCATGCAGCCTACTTCCAGACAAACCCATCTCTGTGCATTTGTGCAAGCCATCCACCATGCTAGTATGCACTGCTTCCTCATTTCCAACTCTTAGAATCTTGCTTCAAGACTCAAGTCTGTAAAAACTTGCCTGATTCTCTTGTTTTGAGTGCTCCCTCTTATCTCCAATGTGAATTCCTCAAGAACAGAGACTGTAATGTGTCTTTGTATCCCTAGCACCTAGAAGGCATGTAATACATTTTTAAAATTACGTAGAATTTTCCAGGTGTTCCCTTTTAAGCAAGTGGTATGAGACTCAGAGAGGTTTTTACTGAACGAGAAGGATATTGGGATAAGGTAGAAACAATATTTGTTCAGTTGTTTTCAGTCATGAAAACTCTTCGTGACCCCATTTGGGGTTTTCTTGGTAAAGACACTAGAATGGTTTGCCATTTCCTTTCTAGCTCATTTTACAGATGGGGAAACTGAGGCAGACAGTGTTAAGGACTTGCCCAGGGTCACACAGGTAGGAAGTGTCTGAGGCCAGATTTGAACTCAGGAAGATGTCTTCCTGAATCCAGGCCCAATACTCTATCCACTATGCTACCTAGCCACCCATAGAAACAATATGGGAATATTTATATCATGTCTGTCGACCTTATTTGTCATACATATTGTGTATTATATATAACTGGCACTTTTTTTCCCATCTAGACCAAAGGTTGGCAAGCTCTGGCAATAGCCCTTGGGCTAAGATTGGTTTTTACATTTTTAAATAAATTTTTTAAAAAAAACCATTCTTAGTTCATAGTACAAAAGTAGGTGGCTGGCTGGGTTTAGATGACTGACATAAGCTCAGATCCCGGACTCCGTAAGGTAGGGTCTGTGCTTACCCTATCCTCAGGTTGTTTGTAGTAACGCTATATGAACGGGAACATGGTTTGAACTAATACAAGAAGACCTCTTGTTTTCTCTCCTTCTACAGTATTTTAATTACCTGTACACTTACAAAATGCCTGGAGACATCAAGAACTGGGTGGACGCCCACATGAACTGCGAGGACATCGCCATGAATTTCTTGGTGGCCAATGTTACAGGCAAAGCTGTCATTAAGGTGGGATTCTTACCGTCGTGCAGTTTTAAAGCTGAAGAGGACTTTGTACAAATATATATTTCCTGCCTATCCAGGGTCTTACCTTACATTTGTGTAGAGCTTTGGAGATTATATAATTCTCTGTATGTTATCTCCCTAGATCCTTCTAACAGTAGATGCAGCAGATATTATCTCTAGTTTCAAATAAGGAAACAGGTCAAGTTAGGCAAGCTCTAGCTTACCAGTGCGCATTTAGGGTCAGGCCATCCCCAGGCCTCTGCACAGGCTGTCCCTCACCCTCTTCATTCCCAACTCTTAGAATTTCTAACTTTCTGCGAAGTGAAGCTTGGTGCTGAATCCAGGGCTTCCCCATCTGCCCTTTTACTGCCATTCTGACTTTCTTGGAATTGCTTTATGTTTCCCCTTCCTCCCCCATAGAAGATAAACTCCCTGAGGGCCAGAACTGCTTTGTTTTTGTCTTTTATTGACTCAACACTGTGGTTGAGGGGATAGAGTGATAGGCTTTGAGTCTGGGAGAACTGGGTTCAAATGCCACTCCTGCTATTTATCTGATTTTATTACCTTTAGTAAGTCACTGAATCTGTACCTCTGGCCGCTCCTTAGGACTCATCTCCTAAGTCTTAGACTCACACCCAAGAGTGCCCCATGCTGATGAAATCACTGCTTCTTCTTCCATGCCCTGCCCACTCTAGGTGTTTAATCTATGTTTGTGGACAAGCGACATAGGCAAAGTCACAGGGCTTATTCTGCTGACTCTTGACTTAGGCCTGCTTGTACTCTCCTGTGGTGTCTGTCACTGCCTGAAGCAGACAGTGGGCAAGGCCTCAAAGAAGGAGCTGCATTCAGAGTCAGGACATGATATGTGGGATGAGAGATGAAGAGCCTCATTGATTTCTCTGTGAAGATGGGATCCTTTGGATCTTTTTAGTCCCGTGGGGTGATGTCCATCATAGAAATGCATCCTTCCTGAGATCAGCATCCAGGGGAGCCTGTGCAGCAGAGAGGCAAAGAGGGAAAACCCCGAGGTCCTTGGGGCCTCCCCAGCCCCTGCTCAGCCTGTCCATCTCAGAGTGGACAAGTAGCTGACATGCTAATTGGGAGAATGTTTGGGGGGTGGGGGGGCCACAGGGTTCATTTTAAGCCCTTGACATGTGTTTGTATATTTTAAACTTTGGACAACTACTCTGGACTCTCCTTTCAAAGACTGTGAAAGTGGAGTATGATTAGGCCTAGCCTTGCCTCACTACCTGGGCTCCCCTTCCCCCACCCCATTCTGTACACTTCTCCTGGCCAGGACAGCCCTGGCAGGTTTCCTAGGAAAACCTTCTGCTAAGATAAAGGAAAGAGAGAGTGGTGGGCCTTGGATTGTGGGGAGGAGGGGAGAGAATATAAGGGTTTCTTCTGAAATAAGGGCCCTCCAAGTAACCTGGCACCTCCTCTGGCCCAGAGGCAGCTCCGAGCTGGAAGGAGCAGAAAGACAGTCTGTTGGGGTAAGGTTACGGTGAGAGTAGGGAAGCCATATTTCATCGCCCTTATGACTGCAAGAACAAATGGTGTTTATACAGGGGCCTTGGCAGTGAGAAAACAGTCATTAAACAGGAATTAAGCAGCTTGTCATCACTGCTTCTTTCCAGTTACAGAAGGCAAAGCCTCCAAGCCATTTTTATTGGGCCCTTGTGAGCTCTGCTCTTGGCTGGGCCAGATGGGATTGAATGGAGGAAGAGTGAGAGGTGTGTGTGTGTGTGTATGTGTGTGTGTGTGTGTGTGTGCGTGTGTGTGTATGCGCGCGCGCACGTCTGCATGCGTATGTGTGGAGAGGAGGAGGTCAGCTTACAGCACAGAGGCACGTTGAACAGCATGGCAGGTGTGCAGTTAGCATTCCTGGTACTGACGGTGCACTCTTTTTCATGGATCTCTGCCCCCAGGTGACTCCACGTAAAAAGTTCAAATGTCCTGAATGCACAGCCATCGATGGGCTCTCCCTGGACCAGACACATATGGTGGAAAGGTGAGTGAACCTGGGCCTGAGGCTCTGCTCAGCTCCCCTCTCCTGCTGCTGGCCTGTTTGTGGGAATGTCCTGAGACATTAGGATGGCAGCTGGTAGCTCCTAGTCCCTTTGCTCTGTGGGAATAGGGTTTGGGTTCAAGCTCAGGTCACCCAGAGAATAAATCTGGAATGTTACTTGCCAACATCATAATGACTGGGAGGGCTCAGGAGTGTGGTCAGCCTTCATCTCCAAGAGCCAGAGTCTCCATATTTACTAAGTAGTTAACCATCCTCAGTCTCTGATAATTGGAAACTGGCTCGTTTTTAAGAGCAGAATGTCTGTGTTATAGTGCAAATTTGAATGGTCAGAATTAAAAACAAAGCAACCAGGGAACAAATGACCTTTGCCAGCACTACTGAGCTACCAGCCAAGATGAGGAACACATTGAAAGCTTTTAAATTCGTAGAGGAAAGGCACTGGGCGTATCCATAATATTCATGTTCTGACTCCTAGTCAAGCGTTCATTTATTCACTGTGCCTTGCCTGCCATGCATAGAGCATTATACCAGGTCTTAATAAGTGCAAAAGAGAGAGAGGACATGGTCCCTGCCCTCAGAGAGCTGATCATCAAGCATGGGGGCCCTCAGTCCTCATGAGGATCTTTTAGATTCTCAGTCTCATGAGCACCAGGTATACAGGGACCACATCAGTTCGTCTCCATTCAACAAACATGGGGAGGTAGAAAAATTAGGTAACACATGGTCTCTGCTCTCTTCAAGTGATGGCAGAAACAATCAACTCAGCTCATTTCTCAACTCTTTGTCAATATCTCAACGCAAAGCACATGTTCAGCCCTGTGGTACCAGTGTGCCAGAGACGTGGCTTTTGCCCAGTGGATCACTGACTGCTAAGTAAACATAGGTTGGAAGAGAGAAAGAGGAATGTGATTTAAGCCATTTCTAGGTGAGGTAGTGGTACAGTCTAGCCCAGTGGGTGCAGTTGGGGTAGAAGCCAGGGAGACCTGGCTCCAGGGCCAAACTCAGGCAAGCTTCCGGTGGGACCCTGGCCAAATCATTTCATTTCTTAGTGCCCTGGACAACTTTCTGGGTGCCCAGCACATAGTAGGTGCTTCCCGACCAGCTGACTAGGAGTTATAAAGTGCCAGCCTGTACTGACAAAGAGAAGCTTCCCACATCAGCGAAATCCAAGATTCAGTAGGTCCATATCCCCTCTCCCTGTATAAGCTAAGTGGCTTTCACAGACAGTGTCCTTTACCATAGCCTTGAAATGTTCCCCTTTGTAAAAATGGCTGGCAGCACTCATCAGTCCTGTAATATTCAAGATTCAAAACAATAGATCTAAAGACAGCTCAGAGGGTGTGTGGGAGTCCTTACTGAAGATTCTTTGTTCTGAAGTTTAAAGTGACAGGACTAGGGTCCAAGAGCACCAGCTGGGTGGGGCTGGGCTCAGCACCCTGGCTCATAACTTCCCTGTGGGCTCCAACCAATACATCTGCCCCAAACTGCTGCCAGGCAGGGTCAAAGTGTCATGACCTAGACCCAGGATTGGTTCCATTGGCACCAGATCACCCCCACAAAATGGCAGGTCTTTAAAAGGAAGCCAGAAAGCCGCTAATTAGTCCCTTTCTGACTCCTTCCACGTCTCCAGAAGCAGCCCTTAGTATCTCCATGTTTCGTAGAAAAGGAGAGGCTTATGTCAGATTAGAGGCAGTTATTGATGGAACCTTCTTATGCCCCTATGGGGTCATCGGCAGTCACATGTGGTGATGGCCAGAATTTCATAAGGAATTGGCACAGGGACTGAGAACAAGAGGGGAGGTAGGCTAACCCTCCCATTCTACAGATGAGAAAATTGAGCTGCCAGAGAAATGAAGTGACTTACCTGAGGTCACACAGCATATACATGGCTGAGCTAGGCTTCAAACCCAAGGTCTCAGGCATTAACCTCAGTGTTCTTATCACTGGGCAACACTCCCTCTTTCTGAGTGGACCTAGGGAAAAGAAACTAGGAAATAGGTTCATCTGGCAATGGAGTGGGAACCATTATCATTCAAGGAAGGCAAGCACCTTCTCAAGGGTGGGCCATAGGGAAGAAAAAAGAAATCATTCCTCAGACTCAGGGCAGTCAAAGGGCCCTCAGGGAGGAGCGAGCACCCCTGTGGCTTCTTGCCTGGGCTTTGCAGCCCTGATGTTGTCAGATCCTGTTACAGGGGAGGGTCCGTCCCTAGTGATCCCCAAAATGCTCTGCCCGCTACGGAGCTGCTGCCCTCAGCCAAAATGGGTCTCATTTCTCAGCTGACACTCACCAGTTTACATGTTGGGCACCATCAGGCTTTGCTAAGTGTGATGAATAATGCTTGGAAACTTGAAGAATCTGCATGTTTGATCATTTTAAACCAAAGGCACAGCGAAAAAATAGTACCTTGAATAGAAAAGATTTAACCAGCGATTGCTGTGGTATCAGAGGCCCAGATCTGCAGCATCCGAGGCACTGAGGCATTGTCTGGAGCTTGCCCTACTCCATTATGCCAGTTGTCCTCAGTTTTGTCCTACTCCCCAGTTTACTGTGGG
Source organism: Trichosurus vulpecula (assembly GCF_011100635.1). Lineage (NCBI taxonomy): Eukaryota > Metazoa > Chordata > Mammalia > Diprotodontia > Phalangeridae > Trichosurus > Trichosurus vulpecula. The sequence goes on from NC_050578.1 coordinate 255,587,392, forward strand.
ACATAACACCCCTTCTGGGCTTCTTTCCCAGAATTCTAGGGTACCCTGTGGGTCCATGCTTCTACCACTACCACTACTACCACCACCACCACCACCACTACTACTATTGTTACTATCACCACCACTACTATTACACACAGGAAATGTGCGTGGCTGAGGCATCTCATGCCTCTGGTATTATGTGGCCTTGGGTGTCCTCATGCCGCTCCCCACTGGCTGCAGTGCCGCTGCTAGCCAGGGCTCTCAGCGGAGCTCCCACAACACGACTCCTTGTTGCCAGGCTTGTGAGGCTGGGAGCAACTGTGTGGAATGTGAATCATGCCCCTCCCAGAAAGAAGGAGGAAGGAATAAGCATCTACAGGGCCTACTATGCGCCAGGCACTACGCTAAGTTCTTTATAAACATGATCTTGTTTGATCCTTACAACAACCCTGAGAGACAGGTGTATTGTTATCACCATATTACAGCTAAGGAAGTGAAGCCCAGAGGCTAAGTGACTTGTCCAGGGTCACACGGACAATAAGTTTCTCAGGCTGGATTTGAACTCAGGTCTTCCTAACTCCAGGGATGAGGGAGCGGAAGAGACAAGGAAGGGGGAGCGGGTTTTCTCTCCTCTCCCTTCCTCATGGCACCTTACAGCAGAGCTTCTTGCCCATAAGGAAACACTGTGCCTACCAGGGAGCAGAGAAGTATATACTCTGTACACAGACAGGCAAGCACGGCACAGTGGAGAGACCTGGATTCGAGTCTTGTCTCAGCCACTTACTAGTTGTGTGACCGTGGGCATTAGCCACTGGTAGCTCTGTTGGCCTCAAGTCTCAGCCTACTCCAGTCCTTCTCCATTCAGCTTGCCTTCCCACTCATTCAACTCTAGTGGTTCCCTGGGATCTCTAAATCAAGTACAAAATTCTCTGACATTTAAAGCCTTTAATGAGTTGCCCCTTTCTTACCTTTCCCGTTTCCCCAGGGACTTTGTGATCCAGCAACATTGGCTTTCTAACCATCCTGCATACATGACATCTCATGTCCTGACTGCCTGGAGTGCCCTCTCTCCTCGTCACCTCCTCATTTCCCTGACTTCCCTCCAGACTCAGCTTCAACCCCACCTTCTACAGGAGGCTTTTTCTGGTCCTGTCACCCCTCTCCCACTGCCAGGGCCTTCCCCTGAAATGACCTTCTACCTGCTGTGTATGTATTTCTTGTGGACGTGGTTGTTTGTATGTTGTCTCCCCCATTAGACTGAGCTCCTTGAGGGAAGGGACTGTGTTTGGCTTTTCTTTTTCTCCTCAGTACTCAGCACAGTGTCTGGCACATAGTAGGTCCTTCATCAGTGCTTGTTGACCAAATGGCTACAGTAAGCCAGGTTAGAAACCTATGCCTTCTGCTAGCATACCTCCTGGGTGTCCTGAAACCTTCCTTATCAAAAGAATGTGGTGATCACCAGGCTGCCACCCCAGGTCACAGAGCCAGTGAGAACAGAACTCTGGGCCCCTGGTGCCCAAGACAGGTCTCTTGGTCCTCTGAAGGTTGCTTCAATCTCACTCAGGCCTCATGCTCCTACAGTGGAATTCAGAGTTGTGAAGGAAGAAGGGGAAGCTCACACCTAGCCTCTGCTTGGCCAGCATGAAGCACTATCCCCTCCATCATCACTCTCAAACCCTCAGCCTTTGGACATTTGTGAGAATCCTCTCCCTAGCTCACCAGTAAATCTGAGTGCTTGGAAACAGCCAAAGAGCTAGCATTGTTAGAAGCTCCTCATTGCTTCTCCCTGTCTCAGTACCTGGGTCTAAGGAAGACCCTCGTATTAGTTAGCCCTTGTTTTAGTTAATTAAGGTGCCATGGTTTGGCTGAATAGAGAGGGAACTGACCTTTCTGAAATCTAGCCTTGGCATCCCATCTACTTCAAAGGAGATTTTTATGGCTTGGTGTGTTTGGGGTTTCTTGTTTTGCTTTTTGGGGGTGCCTTGGAGTCCCCCCCCGGGTTAGGGCCAAAGCTCTCTTCATCCCTCAGCTGTCACACTTAGTTGGCATGATTGACCGAGACTGCTTGTGAAGGCTCCCCTGGAGAGTCTGACCCATTCACCTCAGAGGGGTCACCAGCAGGGCTCCAGGAGAGCAGGAGGAGGGGAGGAATCAGGCACAGGCCCAGAGTCTGCAGCTTCCCTTCCTTCTACTTCTGATGGCACACCAGTGCAGCACAGCTCTCCCCGAGGTGACCCAGTCCTGCAGCTGCTGCTGGTGTCTGTGGCCTATGGAGACTCTTCATGTCGTGGAGCTGTGTCTCTCCCAGCAGGCCCAAAGAAGCTGGCCCCGTGCCTCCCTCCCTCAGGCAGGACTTGGTAGTGCACAGAGGGATTTCCTCACAACAGTCCTGGGAGATAGGGAGTGTCTTGAGGAAGCTGATGCTAAAGGAGAGTAAATGTCTTGTCCATGATCTCGTATGGGCATGGGCATGGCCAGGCCTGGAGCCCAGCTTTTCTGGCTCAGAGTTCAGTATTCATTTCTACCATTTGTCCCTTCCATTTTCTCCAGTGCAGGCTTCCTCCTTGCCTTTAAACCAAGCACAGACAAAAGTAGCCGACTCTTTCCTCTCTTCTCTTTACCCTCATTCTGACTGGCAACCAAGGGGTTAAGAAACATCTTGGCAGCTAATCCACCTTGGTTTACGGCATGTGCTCATACGTGGCTGGAAGAATGACTGGAATTTTAGGGGGAGGGGAAGGAAACTGACTTGCAAGTGTGCAGGGCTTTCTGGCAGCATCCCTTCCCTCTGCTCTCCTCTCCTTTCCTCTCCTTTCCTCTCCTCTCCTCTCCTCTCCTCTCCTCTCCTCTCCCTTCTCCTCTCCTCTCTTTCCCTCTCCTCTCCTCTACCTTCTCCTCTCTTCTCCCTTCTCCTCTCCTCCCCTTCTCCTCTCCTTGAATTCCCACTGAGGAGCTCAGACCCCTACTTCTGAATGAAGGGAACTGGTTAAATCCCTTCCTAAGAGCAGAGGATCAGCCTTCAGATAAGAGATCTTCCTCTGTTGCCTGCCATGGTCATTTGTATACAGGAGAAAGCATGACATAGTGACTAGAATCTTGGACTTGGAGTCAGAAAGACCTTAGTTCTAATCCGGCTTCAGATATTTCCTAGCCCTGTGACCCTGGACAAGACATTTAACTTGTATCTGCCTCAGTCTCCTCGTCTTTAAAAAGGGAACAACAAAGCACCCTCCTCCCTGGGTGGGTGTAAAGTGCTATGCAAACCTTGAGGCCCTGTGTGAATGCTGGCTCATCTCAGCCTTCTGCCTTCCCTCTTTCTACAGATCTGAATGCATCAACAAATTTGCCTCTGTCTTTGGGACCATGCCCCTCAAAGTGGTAGAGCACCGAGCTGACCCAGTCCTCTATAAAGACGACTTCCCGGAAAAGCTGAAGAGCTTCCCCAACATTGGCAGCTTGTGAAAGATGTGACTGCCAGAGGACCACGTGTTGAAAAGAAGCAGGGGACTCAGTGCTCCGGGGGCCAGGGTACCTGGGCAAGGGCTCTCGAGGGGGGCTTTGACCTCCCAAATATGGGAGTATAGTAATCACCTTTCCTCTCTTCCCCCAGAAGGTAGGCATTATGGGCTCTGGTGAACCCATTGAACAATGCAGAATGGAAGGCTGGGTCCATAGCGTCTATATTTCCTGCAGACTGAAATTCCAAGACCTCTGACTTGTTGTGACTGCCTGTCTATTCTGGCCTTAGCACATTTGAGACATTGCCTGCCTACAGTTCTTAGCCTAAGGAAATCATGAAAAAAAAAGCATCCCCATCTCACTTTTACTTTTTCCAAATCAGTAGGCTCTTTGGGGAAAAGAAAAACCTGACTTGGGTTCACATACCAAACAGCAGATCATGATTTATAGATGATGCATTGGCTGCAACCTAGAGTTGTGGGACTTGGTTCAAGAGGAGCAGCTTGAGGTCCCTTGCGTACCATGTACCATTGTTCCTTGGTCTGGCTTTTTAATATAATTAAATTTTATTTTTTACCTTTTTCCCTGGTTTGTTATTTAATATCAATTCTGATCAGCCATATCAGCCTCCATATATGTGGATATATTTCTAGGCCTGCCTATCTTCTGTCCCTGAAAAACAGTGCGGCCTAGATCTGGAAGGAGATAGCATTGCCATGGCCTTCAATGGGAGTACCGCACTGGAAGGTGGAATGTCAGAGCTGGCTGCGTCAGATATTCATGGTTGGAAACAGAGCCAAGATGGTGGAGTATCAGCAGAGCAAACTCCCTCCTCTGCCCAAAAGGCCTAGAAAGTGCACCAGACTGAATCCTGATGGGGAAACCCAAGGAAAAGTCACAGGAAGGCATTTTTTCCATTCCACCTTGGCATAGGGAAGCAGACTGAGAGATCTGTGAACACTGGGAGTAGGGTCTGACCAGGTGTCTGCAGTCTCATGGAGCTCACTAGGGCCCAAAGAGAAACTGAACCAGTACAAGAGGATGTCCCAGACCTGTACCAGGGCACTACGTGCAGGGTGTGGAAACAGGTGCCAACTGGCACCTCACACAGAACCTGGGAGGACTGAGCAGGACAGTTTTAGGGGAGGAAGTGGCCATGAGTCCTAAACTATGTACTGAGCAAGGAGCAGGTTCAGAGGGAAGTGGCTAATGTGTGGCTCAGATCCCAGGAGCAGAGTGGGGTCTCAGGTTCAGCTTCTAGCCAGGTCTGAATCCTACAGAAGAATAACCAGGACAGAAATCTGTGACCAAAAGGGAGCCTATGGCTCTGTCACTCTGAACCAAAAGAGCTCCCTGGCTGGCTGATACTAACTGAATTCAGCAGCAGTCTGCTGTTACTAGACCCAAACCCAGGTCAGGAGCTTAGTCAGACCAGGGGAGCAACAATCTGACTTTGCCCTGGATGAAAGTGTGAATGAAAGCTTGTCATGCCTATCCTCAGCCATCCCTGAGATCCTAGAATCACACAACACTCAACACCTCAACACAGCAGCGACAGCAACAGCTCAGGCCTTCTCTCCAAAAGTGCAGGAGCCTGACCCTAACATTTGGGATGAAGTCAGAAAGTAGGTTGGAAGAAAAAGCAAAAAATGTGTTTCTCCTACCCCTCCTTTCCCCATTAAAAGCTGTGATGCTGATAGGGATGGTCAAGATACAAACCCAAAAGAAGAGAATCACTAAAACATCTACCAGTAAAGCCTCAGAGAAAAACACAGCTAGAAAAACATTCAGCTAGAATTCTTAGATGAGATGAAGAAAGACTTTTAAAATCTTTTTTTAAATTAAATGAGAGCACTAGAGGAAAAAAATGGAAAAGAAAAAGAACTATTGGAAGAAAGAATTGGAAAAGTAATTAATGACTTTGTAGTAACTTTGAAATTCAAACACAGAAGTGAAAAGAAAGGTAAAAAACTAAACACAAATGAACAAGGGACTAAACAAAGATAAACTGCTTCCATTCAAACATGGTGTGATGATCTGTGTGTCCCCTCTGAACCTTCTCATCATCAGGGGTCATAGAGGGAGTCCAATTTGACAGGTCTGAGACAGGTTCTCTTATGTCTTAATGATCTTAAGAGAAAAATGGAAAGAGGATAGGAAGTTTAGGTAAAATGGTCTCACAAAATCAGGGCACCCAAGAAGATGCCTGTGCAGACAAGGAGAGAAAGTAGGGAAGAGAAAAATATACGGAGCTGCATACAGAAATACCTTTCACTCAACAGGGAAAGAGGAGAAGGGAATTAGAAGACAGGTAGATTATGGGAGGAATTTTTCCCAAGTGAAACAAACCAAGGGTGTACAAAAATATTAATAACTCTTTTTGAGGTGGCAAAGAATGAGAATCTGAGGGAGTGCCCATCATTTGGGTAATGGCTGAACAAGTTGTGGTGTATAAATGTGATGGAACACGATTGTACTTTCAGAAATGACAAGCAGGATGATTTCAGAGAAACCTGGGAAGATTTATATGAACTGATGCAGAGTGAAGTGAATAAAACCAAGAGAATAATGTATACATTGACAATAATATGGGGAAAACAAACAACTTTGAGAGATACGTGACCGTATACCTGTTCCAAAACTCTAATAAGTCTAATTTCTGTTGTTAGTCATGAAAGGGGAAGTAGAGTGAAACTTTTTACCAGCGTTGGAGAGGTTCTAAATGTTGAGCAAAGTTCTGAAGTTGCAAGTGAGTCTAGTTTTCCCTCAGAAAATCTCTTTTCCTTCAGAGAGAAAATTACAAAACTATTTTAGGAAGGTATAAGAGGGCCCTAACAGACTAGCACCGAATTTCCGTAGTCACTATCCTGATGTTGAAGCCCCAGGCATCATGGAGTATCCAAGAAGGTGCCATCATGTCTTTTCATTATTATTGTATCACTGAGGAAACTGAGACCCACAAGTTAAGGGACTTAGGATTTTGAGCTGGAAAGTAGAGAAGGAAGGAAGCAGAACCAGGATTTGAACCCAGGTCTCTCTTGCTTCTAAGTCAAAACTTTTCTCCACAATGCAACCTGCTGTGAATACATGTGCTTAAAGAATAGGATTTGGATGATCAGCTGTTACCAAGGTGGGGGCCTGAGCAGGCACATACAGCCCTCCCGTCCTAACACTGAGATGAGAGTAGAACAGCCAGGTGAGGAAACAGGAGGTATGGGTCCTGATGGAGGTGGCATAACTGCACATGAGCATGTGGCAGTTTACTCCATTGCCGTGGCCTCCTGATCTGCATTTCTGGCTCAGGACACTCTGAGGGATGTCCCCAGAAAGTCGAAGTCTCTAAGACTTAGAGCTAGAAGGAACCTTTAAGATCCTTGAGCCCAGCTGAGGCCTGTAGAGGCTGTGGTGGAAAAGCCAGTGGCTCTCTTTTCTCCACACGTGATCCTTCTCTACAGAGTGACCTTGCACAGTGACCCAGTCTCAGAGGTCTACCCTCACCAACAAGCCCTTTGACTTGGAATTCCAGTAATGTTCCCTCAAGAATCCATGACTAGCTTGGTGTAGACTGCAGCCCTTCCAGCGACTTAATCCTTGTTCTTCCTCAATTGAAAGCTGGCTCATCTAGAGTCCCCCCACCGAGGATGGGTGGGCTTCTCTGCCCTTGGCAAGGCTGGGCCTCAGACTGTAGACACAGTCCCCCACCAGGCTCTTCTTGAGGCCAATCTGGCTTGGTTAGGAATGGTCAGACAGTGCTTGTGCTTGGCTGGCAGAGGCTTAGGGAACCCAGTCATCCCTACACCATGACGAGGCATTGGAAGACGTATCTCCTTGAATCTCCTTTTTGTCATCTGTAAAATAGTAATAGCTGATATTTAGATCTTGTATTATGACTTACAAAGAATTTTAGTACATCATTTCATTTAATTCTAACAAACCAGATATTTTTAATGTCCTTTTACAGGTACGGCAGTGACTTCCCTCAGGTCACCTAGTATGGGCGTAGGTGGGGTGCAAGCCCAGGCTTCTTTTGACTTTCTGAGTCCCAAGCTCTTTGCATTACACTGGGGGGTGGGGGTCTGCACTAAAATGAACTGTTCCAGCCCCAAGAGCCATTCTGGGGTGTCTGTTCTCAGATCCAGTCCAGTCCAGTGCCTAGCCTTGCTTAGGCACAGGGCAAGAATCCCAGAGGAGAAATAGCTCGGACAGTATCCATGATTACAGCCGTGCATGGAAGCGTCAGTGATTCTCGGAGCTGTGAAGAGGGCTAGGCCCAATAAGCAGCCCCTCAGCCCCCACGCAGCATCTGGCCTTGGGGGGTGGGGGCCTGCGAGCCTTGTTTCAGAAGCAGAACAGTGATGCTAATTAGAATGTCATGTTTGGCCCACAGCAGCCGGCAGCTGGTTTCACATTGAGAAATCTTTTTAAAGAGAGTGCGTTCCACCAGCCCACGGAGAAGGTGAACCCAAGTTGTCCCTGGACTCAGCCGCTCTTTCCCCTCAGCCCTGGGGGACCTGCTGGGCTTTTTCCACTGTCAGGGCCTTGTTGAAGTTTCACAAGAGTTCTGTGTTTGAATGAAATCTTTGCTCCTTAATATGAGACTTACTGACATTTTTACCTTATGTGCTTTATCATTGCTTGCTTCTCTACCTGCCTCTTCCTCTCCCTCTTTCTTTCATTCTCTCTCTTTTTTTCAATTGACCTTTCCTGGAGAAACTAAAAGAGAAATGCAGAAGCATTGACTTGAATTTCGTGTGGTGTGAAGTCCTGAATCAGCTCAGACATAGCACTTCACAGGTCCTGCATCTGGGAAGGGAAGATTGAACTTTTTCCACTCTGATGCAGACCTTGTAATTTGGTCACCTCAGGCACCTGCCTTCCTAAGGGCTGACTTGGTTTCTCCCTCCTAGTAGAGAGTCCCTGGTCTGGAGCTCTCTCACCCCCTGATGCTTTTAGCAAAGGCAACACTGACCAGACTATCACATGTAGCTTCTTTGAGACCTCACAGTCCAAGACTTTAGATATCATTTGGTCCAATTCCATCATTTTATAGAGGCCTGCACTGGGGGAAAGTGACATGGCCCCAGACATGGGAATGAGTTGGGATTTGAACCTAGGTCCTTGGAAGCCAAACCCTGTGCTCACTCTTTTTCACCATATCTCACTATAATTTCCCCTTACCACAGGGCTGAAAAGAATGAAGGTGACTGTGTGTTTGTATGTGTGTGTGTGTGAGTGTTTGTGTGTACACACACATGTGTGATGTGTTGTGTGGGGCAGGGAATGTTCCTTGTTCTACTTGGCTGCTCTCTTGAGTTGAGAGTATCCTCAATCTTGGATCCCAGCTTCTGCACATGGGGGACCCTCCCTAGAGGTGGGGGCTGGGCTGGACCAACAGCAGAAAGACCACAGTGTGGGTATTCTGGGCCACTGAAACCTACCTCATTCATTCAGTCAAAGGACTCCAATAAGGGGTTTCCCAATAAATCACTTGTTCTTTCTCTTTAGAACACAGTGCTAGGGTAGGCCCTCGGGAGATAAGAATAGATGAGACAGGATCCTGGCCTTCATAGAACTTACAGTCTGACAAGGCAGCTAATATACTAGCTATACAAAAAAAAAAAAACCCACAAAAAAAACCAAACAAATAAAACCATTGAATAAGCTCCTGACTCCACTTCTGGCCCAGTCATTCCCATCAACTGCACTGGGGATCTGGGCTCCTGACTGGAGCTCAGCCCAGATGCACCCAGCCTCCATGCTGCTGTTCCCTGGCCATGTTCATGCCGTGCCTGACACTCTCATATCGTACCCCCTTTCTGCCTCTTTCTCTGAGAATAGTAATCTACAACGTTCCTGGAAAGAAATGTGTCAAACAGTTTCTCTGTGAATGCACTCACCATCCCTGTGTGATTCCCTTGACCAAAACCCTAAGCACCAGTCCTGGATTTTATATCCTTCTCAACTAGTATGTAAATTCCCTGAGGACAGGGATTGTTTTTGTATCCCCTGTGCTTAACACACAGTTTCAGGCACATCATAAGCCCCTGATGGATGCTTTTTTTCATCGAGAATGCTGCAAAATCAAGTACTATACGGGATCCAAGGTATCTCATAGTGTTCCGGGCATTAGAGGTGGAAGATGATCCAGACCAACTCCAGGATTTTGCTGATGAAGAAGCTGAGACCCAAAGAGGTTAATCGATGTGCCCAAGGTCACAGGGATTAAGTAGGGGATCCTAGATTCATTCCAAGTCCAAGCCCAGAGTTCTGCTCTAGGTAACACATGCAATTTCAGAGCAGGAACAATCCAGAGAGAAGATAAAGGCTTATGGATCATGGTGAGTAGAAATTCAGCCATGTCGGTTTATTCATCCCAGATCGGGGTTGGAGAACTGCTCTCCAAGATCTTAATCACAACATGCCCACGGGAAACCAGGGAGTCTGGTTTCAGAATCAGAACAATCATGCTAATTAGATCCTGAGTATCTGTGGCTCTGTTGTGGAAAACAGATTGGAAAGTGGGAAGCCCTCTAATGTTGGAGCCTTTAGTCCAGCTAGCAGGCTTGCTTCCCCTTTAAGGATGGTAGCATCTCAGAGAAGGACTTCATTTTTTCCGACTTCTTGACAAAGATATAGGCTTCCCTTGTTGCAAATAGAAGCCACCATTCTGTTTCTGAAATGACCCTGGTCCTGTGAGGAACACGGGGAGTTTTGAGTGAGTCTCTTTGCCTGTCCCAGCTGCTTCCTGTGAAGCAATCCTAGCGGGAATTTTAACTGAATTGGCAGGCTTTCCCATCGAAGAATGTTTTGGAAGCCTTCACGGCCCTCCATCTTGGGATCTGGAGGCCAAGTGAGCCTCCAGACCTTGCCCCTCAGCACAGACCCCACCCTTGCTTACTCTCTTAGAACCAAGTGGGGTCCCTTAAGAAAATAAAAAAAAAAGTTTTAATCAAGCTTTTAAAAACCATCGCTGTTATTTTTCAGCACCATCCATTCCCAGAGAATCCTTTCTTGAACCAAAAGAAGTACAGTCTTCATTCTGAGTTCTGACATCTTTTACTGTTCTCTTTTGCATTGTTGTGGTCATTGTATATATGGTTTCCCTGGCTCTGCTCACTTCCTTCTCCATTGGCTCATGGAAGCCTTCCCAGATTGGAAGTTTTCCTATTCCTGTTCATCGTAGCACAATAGTAATCTGTCTCATTCACGTGCTACAGCTTGTGCAGTCCTCTCTGATCGATAGTCACTTCCTTCATTTCTCAGTTTTTTGCTACCGCACAAAGTCTTGTTATAAATATTTTTGTCTACCTTTGCCTTTGTCAGTGACCTCTTTGGGATTAAATTCCAGTAGCGGTACCCCTGGGTAGAAGGGTCTAAACAATTTGGTAATTTTTCTAGCATAGGTCTAGATCATCTCCTAGAATGGTTGAACTAAACGACAGCTGCACCAACAGTGTAGTGGTGTACCTGTATTCTCATGGATCCTTCAACATTGACCACTCTTTTATTATTTGTGGTCCTTTCCCCTCGGTTTTCAAGGCCTGTGTTCTCCAAGAATTTGACCCCAATCTGTATCTTCTCCTGCCCAGGAAAACGAAGCCTGAGGAACGCATCCTTTGATTGGGCGCACCTCCAATTCAAAGAATCTAGAGCTTGAAGGAGCTGCATAGATGGTTAATTCAATCCAATCTCTCCCCACCCCCACGCCCCAACTTCCACGTACCCATTTTACAGATAAGGAAGCAGAGGTTAAGGGACATTTGAGGTCTCATAGGAAGTAATAAATTTAAACTCGAGTCTTCTCCAAATCCATTGGTCTGGACACCACACCCACTACCTCATACTGCCTTCCTTTCTGTGCCCCTAAGGCTGCTTTTCCATGGTATCAGAGCTCAGTAGCACCCCAGTGTCCTTTTTCTGCAGAGCTGCAGGTAATAGGATCTAGCTGTGCTGTACCATGAAGCTGCTCCATCCTGAAGCTGTTGAGGCCTCTAGTTTCCCAAGGAGGGTGTGTGTCACTCTGCAGGCGTCTATTTGCCTGTGGCTTTTCTTTTGCAGGCTAGCCATCACTGGCACCAGGAGGGAGGCCGCCTGGGGAGAATTTGGCTCTTTTTTTCCAGCCTTTCAGGCCTCCTTCCTTTTCAAGAAGCAGCTTAGTCACCAATGTCTGCATTGGAGGGTGTTTTGTTTTCCTCAAATTTACAGCTTTCTAGGGAGGGACATTTCCCTCTGTTCTGCTCCCAGCTGGCTGGGTCTCATGGCTGCATCTTCCCCCGCCCCATCCATCCCATCCCCACCTATATATTGCTCAGAGTTGACACATGAAAAGGGCATAGAACTCCCCAAACAGCTATGCCCACTGGAGGCTATAAAGCTATCACGTTTCTATAATTGTCCTTGTAAGATTACCATGCTTAGCACAAAGTTATCTTGCTAGGCTTCAAGGTAAGGGGGAAAATATCATCCTCTTACATACATATATACCTATCTGTATGCATATATATACATATATGTGTGTGTATGTATATACATATGTATGTATATATCTATATATAAATATACATGTTATTCCACATGTGTAAGCCAGGGTACCCAAAGAAGAACAGTCCTAAGGTCATTGAACTAGTCTGTAAGCTAGAAATAACAATAGAGCCTACACTTCATGAGTGCCAGGCTAAATGAGCACAGTGGGGAGGCCACTTCAGTTAGAATCAGGAGACCAGAATCAGAACACATCCTAATCTCAGTGGCCACAGCAGCAGTGTGCTATGGACCTAGGGCACTCGATTGGAAGTCCTATCAGTCACTTCTCCGAACCTCAGACTCCTTGTCTATAAAGAGGGATATTCTACGTACCGCCTACCTCGCAAGGCCGTGGCACTCTGTGAGCTTTAAAGGCCTGCTGCAGTAGGAGCTGTTAAGCTGTGCCACCTTTCACAGACTTTCCCCCTTCATAACGTAGCTGTTTGGCTCTAAGTCTTGGAGAAGATAGATTTTTTTGTCTTTCAGGATTTTGGTAGTAGCTACAAACTTAGATTATTAATGGTGTCGTGAACAGCTCAGGGAAAGACTTCTAAGGGTCAGAGCAGAACAGCCAAGCTGACGTTCTTTTGGTCCTAGCACAGTACCCTGGAACTTCCCCATTCTTGCCAGAGGATTTAGAACCAGAAGGAACCATAGAAATCATTTTACAGAAGAGGAAACAGACTTAGAGGAACCCTCCCAGAGCTGTGATTGGAACTCAGGTCATCTGTCTACCAGTCCAAGGCTTTTTCCACTACTCTGCCTCCCCCTTAGACAGAGGATGCCCTTTGTCTATACCTGGTGATGTTGGCAGCCAGTCCCTCTTCCTTCTGGCTTGGAATCTCACTCACCCAGTCACCAAAGAACCTGGGGGTCTGGATCCTATCTGGCTCCGTCAGGGTGGATTACCAAATGCCCAATCCTCCTGCAGCAGCCCTCTTCCTGTGCTATAAATAAGTCCCATGTTTATTTTCTTACATTATTGAACCGAGCACTTGGGATTTGGGCCTCTTGACTAGCCAAGAGCATGTCCATCCGGTGCCTGGTGTGGGCCATGGGTGGCTGGCTTCAGTCTGAAGCTATTTCCAGCCCTTCCCCAGTGTGCCTTGAACATGGCTTAATTTCAATAGAAAGAACTGTGTTCAGCCTTGTGTCTGCTGATTTTCAGGTTTCATCTTTCTGCCAGGCCCAGTGCCTGCTTAGAAGTAAAGCTGTGTTTTTCATTAAGGGGATAACGGCAACAATTGTGGTAATTAGCTGAAATTGCCCATTGGTGGCAGCAGCTCCAACAGGATTCCCAATAGTCTTCCTGGGGTAGGCTTTGAGAGGCTCACATCCATCACCTCCTCCCCCCACCTCTAGCCCTGGGCCTTGTCTGATGGGTCTGGTCTTCCCAAGATCCTTGCTTTTATCACTAACAAGGCAGTCATGGAGACAGAATCAGGACACCTTCCCTTCTTCAGCTTCTTCCCTTCCAGGGTGTTGTGGATTCAGGTGGAATGGAGAACAAGCCTTCTGTCTTCCAGATTCTTGTAGTGACCTGGCCCTTCTCCAAAAAATGGAACTGTGGGTGACAACTAAACATAGTGCTCTCATTCACCAAGTTGGAGTAGGAAGAGGGTGGGAATTAGAACCCGGGTTCACAAAGATAGGAAAAGATTGCAGAGAATAACATAAGAAAAAGTGCAATGGGGAAGAAGATTTTCTCCCCATTTTCTGGAAATAACAAGCCATTGGATTGCAGAATCATGAAGTTGGAAGGAACCTCTGGGGCCATTGTGTTGGGAAGCACTGTGAGGGGCTGTTGGAGAAGGAGGCAGGGCCCAGATCACAGACAGTTTTCAGTGCTCCTCTCTGGCCCCTTGATGCTGGAGTGCTCTTTTCCTCTTCATCCTTAGCATTTATATATTTGCCTGGGTACGTGTTGGTTTTTCCCCCAGCCAAATATAAGCTCCTTGAGATCAAGGGCTATTTCCTTTATCCTATTTTGAATTCCATATCTGCAATACCTTGCATATTTTAATGTAAGAGTTTGGTATTATTTCTTGGACTGGATTCAGTTCCAGGCTAGGGAGTTTAGGGAGTTAGGTAGATGGGGGAGTCATTGATAATCTTTGGGATGAGGCCTGGTACAATCAAAGTAATGGTTTAGATAGATTAATCTGGTATTTTTATGAATGATGGACTGGAGGAGTCTAGAAAAAGGAGGTGAATGAGGTTAGTACAATAAGTCTACAGATGAGGTAGTAATGAACTAAGGTGATGAGAGCAGGAAGGAACCTGTGCAGAAACTTATCAAGGTCTAGTGGTGCCCACAGTGCTGGAGAAGAGCAGGCCACCACAACCAACTACATTATGTCCACAAAGATCATGTTAGCTTTCATTATCCCATGTTTCCATCACGGACACAAATTGGCCATGAACTGAGGAGACCCAGGCCATTGCAGCTACCCCAAAGATATTCTCTTGAGGATCTCAGTGATCTAAGACATTGTGACAACTGGTTGTGAAACACAGCAACTTGACTTGTGGCCATCTTCTCATTCTTGTTTGGGTGGGGTTCCATCCTGTTGGCCCCCGCCTGCCGAGAGATCCCATCTGACTTGCTGAGTATCCAAGCCTCAGCCCACACACCTCTATTCCCTCATCTGGCTGGAAGCTTCCATCACTGTCAATGGGGGTGGGGGACTTCTGGTACCCTTGGGTTTCTTCCCTGCTCCTATTCTATCTCTGTCTCTCTCCAAGGTTCCCCCCTCCTTTTCTACTTCATGCTGTATGGTGTAGCACAGCCCACATGATACCAAAGGAACAAAATTCTTCCCTTTCCCACAAATCCAGGAAATATCAGAGTGTGGAGGGGAGGAGACTCAAAAAAAAAAAAGATGAAATGGGAGGAAAAATCCCAGGAGGCAGAGGGAGAACACAGTGGATCGTCTGCACATCTAAGCAACACCCCAAGAAGTGCCACGGAGGGAAATAGCATGCAGACCCCATGGCTGCATTTGCTTCTATCTGTTTAAGGCAACACCTTAACACATGGGCTGCATATGGTCATAAACCAGAGACCCTTAATGAAGTTTGCCCTTTCTGAAACCAGTGAGTCTATGTTGTCCTCTTAAAAAAATAGAAAGATCTGTTTGGAGTCACAGGATTCCTGGGAAAATATCAACTCTCACACCCCATTATGTCTGGAGCCAGTATGGAGATTCTTGCCCATGGGGATGGATGGAAGGTTCAGCACCAAAAGCAGACTGGGTTTGTTTGGGATTTGTTTGTTATCTGGGAAGCTCAGCTTTCCTTGGCTGTCAAGCGCACAATTTAGGGAAATGATTCTCTACTTGTCAGCTGGACTTCTTGGAAGAAGAAAGCCCTAGAATGGAGAGAGTCTTCTTCATGAGGATGCCAGGGCATTGCTTTGTAAAAGGGCTAAAAGCCAGGGGACATAGAGGGGGGCAAAAGTCTCATTAAAATTGTGTCATGGAGGGAGCCAATCATAGCTTCCTCTGGGGAGATAGGGGCCTGGAGGACTTGGGGTACTCAACTGGGGAGGGCAGGATTTTGCAATAGTTTTTCTTGGTGGAGGAAGGCAGAAGCAGGAAGACAGTGAATCCGGGGGTCTGGCAGCTTAGTCACCAAAATGATTGTCATTTCCATAATCCATTATGATCTACAAAGTTCCCCACAGCAACTCTGTGAGGAGGTGTTGTCGGTGTTTTTAGATAAGGATACTGAATCTCAGAGACTTGCCCAGGGTCACACAGATAATAAGTATAGAAACTTGGATCCAAACTCAGGTTTCCTGACCCCAAATCCAGTGTTTTTTAATTCCACTTGGCACAGTTGTTCATGTGGAAAATGGGCTAAGGTCAGTGCCTGTGGTCCTGAAATCTTTCCTTCATCTCTGAGAGTTGGATAGTTGCCAAACCTAAGGGACTCAGAGTAGAGAGGTCAGTGTATGGATATACGGGCCAACCTCAGGTCAACACAAGATCACCAGCTCACTAAGCTTATTGTGTATTATTCTCCTGCCCAAACTACATTCCAATGAAACAGTTCTACTTGGTGTTCTTTGTACATGATATTCCACCTCCTATCTTCAAGCATTTGCACAAGCTGTGCCCTGGTCATGGAATGCACATCCTCCTTACTGCCATATCTTAGAATCCCTATCTTCCAAGCTATTGAAAGGGAAAAATTCAGGAACAGGATAAAATGACTCCACTTTTCTATATATCAGAGAATTGTATATTATCTGGAACAAAGCAGAGAACCAGCCTCAATGACTTTAATAATTAGGAAGGCAACTAAGGTGGAAGAGTAGAAGAAACAAGAATAACCTAGCTCCTTTAACACATCTTCCACAAAGATCTAGGAAATGTGGTGGGCCAAGCCTTGATCAGGAAGTTGAAGAAGACTTTTTTTCTGACCCAGGCTGGCTTAGGGAGATGGAGAAATCTGTAGACACTGGGTATGGGGTTTGGCCAGGAGTGTGTCATGTAGAACATTCTAGCACCCAGGAGCTGCAAGAGGATTAAGTTGGGCACCAGGGCAAGATAGGGTCTCACACCCATACTGGGGTACCTGATCTTGTGCAAAGTGTGAGAACAGGTGCCCACTGGTAGCTCTTTTGCTCACTACCCAGTTCTGCTTCACAGATCCAGGGAGGACTTAGGAAGGCACTTGCACCTGGGGGTGGCATTCCAGGGTAAGGAGTAGTTGCAGGCTCTGGGCTGTGTACCAAGAGAGGAGCTGTTTCAGGAAGAAGCAGCAGCTATGTGGCTTGGACCCCAGGAGCAGATCAGTGTCTCAGTTCCATCCTTTAGCCCAGTCTGAAGTCAGTGGGGAAATAACCAAGTCAGAAATCTTAAACCAAAGGTGAGTTTGCAATACTGTCACTGAACTGGCAGAACATCCCAGCTAGCTGATACTGACTGAAATTAGCGGCAATCTACTGAAACTTCCAACCAGGGATACTAAGTGATTGAGTATCACTAGGCCCAAAATGCAAAATATCTCTTAGCAAAAACAACTGACTTGGAAAGAAGATCAAAGAGAGATAATTTAATAATCATTAAACTACCTGAAAGCCATATCAAAGAAAAAACACCTAGACATCATATTTCAAGAAATCATAAAAGAAAACTACCCAGGTATCTTGGAAACAGAGGGCAAGGTAGAAATAGAAAGAATCCACCAATAACCTCCTGAAAGAAACCCTAAAATGAGAACCACCAAGGATACTATTGCCAAGATCCAGAGCTTCTAGATTAAAGAAAAAATACTGTGAGTAGACAGACAAATCATTCAAATACTGAGGAGTCAGAGTCAGAATCATGCAATATTTAGCAGCTCCCATTACAAAGGAATATAGAGCTTGGGATACCATATTCCAGCAGACAAAAGATCTAGGCTCATAACCAAGAATAACTTATCCAGCAAAACTGAGTATGATGCTACAGGGAGAAAAAAAATGGATCTTTAATGAAATAGAGGACTTCCAAGCATTCCTGATGAAAAAAGCAGATCTGAGTAAAAAGTTTGAAATACAAACATGGGAATAAATAGTAACATAAAAAGGTAAACATGAGTGAGTGGTCATAAGGGACTAAACAAGGACAAACTGTTTATATATGGGGGAGAGGATATATGATAATATTAATACACTCAGATAATATACTCAGAACTCCATCACCATCATGGGTCATAGAAGAAGTCTAATTAGATAGCAGACCTAAAAGTCATTTAGTTAAGTTTTGATGATCTTAAAAGAAGAATGGAAAGGAAAGGGTAAAGGAGTACATGAAAGAAGGCAGGGATAAAGAGAGTAAGGAAGGGAAAACTCTCACACAATTGGGTTATAATTAGAAGACTATAAAAGCAAGAAGTAATGCTGGGAACAAGCATCACTTGAACCTCACTGTTATCAGAACTGATTTAAGGAGGGGAAAATACACAAGTAACATACATACACACAGAGTTGAGTACAGAAATAAATTTCACTCAATGAAAAAACAGGAGGGAAAGAGGAAAAGAGGGGAGAATAAGATGGAGGATGGATTAAGAGAGAGATGAGTTTTAAGCAAAACAAACTCTTGAAGAGGGGGTGGGAAACCTAGAAGGATAAGTATAAGAAAATAAGACTGAGAGAAATACATAATTAACAGTCATAACTGTAAATGTGAGTGACATGAATTCACCCATTAAATGAAAGAGGATTGCAGAATGGGCTAGAAACCAGAATCTAACAATATGTCATTTACATGAAACCTACCTGAAACAGAAAAGTATACACTGAATTCAAATAAGTGACTTTAAATAAGCAAAACCTATTATGTTTCAGGTAAAGTTTTTTTTTTTTTTAAAAAGGCTAGGGTTAGGAATCATGATTTTAGACAAAGCAAAAACAGAAGTAATTAAAGGAAATAAGCAAGGAAACTGCATTTTTCTGAAAGATACTATAGATTACAGATAAATGTCAAAACTACATACATGTGCATAGGATCTGAATTCTTAAAATACAGAAAAAAACTGTGACAGTGGGGGATCTCAATTTATCCCTCTCAGATCTTTATAAATCTAACAAAAATAAATAATAAACAAAGGAAAGGCCTCAATAGAATTTTAGAAAAGCTAGATATGATAAACTCCTGGAGATTATTGAGTGGGAACAGAAAGTAATATGCCTATTTCTTAGCTGTACATGCAGCTAAAATTCACAATAATTGATTATATATTTAGTCATTAAAAACACCTCACAAACAAATGCAGAAAAGCGAAAACATCAAATTCATCTTTTAGAGATCCAAATGCAACAGCAATTATATTTAATAAAGGGCCTTTGAAGTAAAGATTTAAAATCAGTTGGAGACTAAATATATAATACCAAAAAAATTATTAGGTCAAAGAACAAACCTTAAAAACAATAATTTCAGGAAAAATAATGACCACAATTAGAAAATATACCAAAATTTGTGGCATATAGACTACTTTGGGAAATTTTATATCTCTAAATACTTATCGATCATGCAAGTGGAAAAAAACCTAGAAAACAAATAAACTAAAGACATTCAATTAAATACCAAAAGAGAAATCCTGAAAACTGAAAAAGAGGTGGACAAAATTGATAGGAAAAAGCTATCAATAAATAAAACCAGGGTATTGTTAAAAAAATGCAATAAAACAGTTAAATCATTAGCTAATATGATTTTTAAAAGAAGAAAACCAAATTACCAGTATCAAGAAAGAAAGAAATTCACAACAAATTAAGAATAAAAAAAAATTATTAGGAACTATTTTGCCCAACTATATTCCAATGAAACTGACAATCTAAATGAAATGGATGAATAGTTACAATAAAATGCCCAGACTCATAAAAAAAGAAATATAATACTTAAACACAATTTTAGAAAAAGATATTGAAGAAGCCATAAATGAACTCCCAAAGGGGAGAAAACAGGACTAGATGGATTTACGAGTCAATTCTATCACTTCAAAAGAACAAATAATTCTAATACTACACAAAATTTAAAAATAGGAAAAGAAGTGATCCCACCAAACTCCTTCTATGTCTTAATACCTTAACCAGGCAAAGTCAAAATAGATGAAGAAAGCAATAGACCAATATCCCTAATGGATCTTAATGCAAAAATTGTAAATAAAACATCAACCAAAAGACTATGGCTATATATCACAAATATTATAATCTATTGCCTGTCTGGATTTATACCAATGATTCAGGGTTGGTTCAATATTAGGAAAATTATATTAATAAAAAGGACAATAAAAATCATATTATTGCATCAATATATGCAAAAAGGCTTTTGATAAGATAAAAGATTCATTCCTGTTTAAAGCCACTAGAAAGCATAAGAATAAATGGAGCTTTCCTTAATATGATAAGTAGTATCTATCTAGAACCAAGAGCCAGCACTCTGTAATGTCTACAGGCCTTTCCAATAAGATCAGGACTAAGGCCAAGATAGTCATTATCACCATTACTATTCAACATAGTACTAGAAATACAAGAAATATGAGTTATAGCAATAAGACAAGAAAAAGAAATTGAGAGAATAAACATGAATGAAGAAGAAACAAAATTTTTACTTTTTGCAGGTGATATGATGGTTTACTTAAAAAAAAACTAAAGAGTCTACTAAAAAACTAATTAAAACAATTAACAACTTCAGCAAAATTGCAGGATGTAAAATAAACCCACATAAAGCATTAGAATTTCTATATATTACCAACACAATCCAGCAGGAAGTTATAGAGAAAGTCGATTTAAAAATGATGATATAAAATATTTGGAATCTACCTGCCAAGACACACAAAGGAACGAACTATTGTTTTTCAGTGGTATCCAACTTTTCGTGGCCCCATTTGGGGTTTTCTTAGCAAAGATATTGGAGTGGTTTGCCATTTCCTTCTCCAGCTCATTTTATAGATGAGGAAACTGAGGCAAGCAGGGTTAAGGCAAGCATGAAGATCAGTCTTCATGACTTCAGGCCTGCACTCTATCCACTGTGACACCTAGCTGCCCATATCAAATCTAGTCTTTTGCTATCCACCAGAAGGGCCCCCAGCACCCTACAGCTGATTCTAGACTTCCCCCAGACTGGACTGGGTTGGCCCTGAGTTGAACCATCCTAAGGAAGAGGAGAAAGGCCTCATTAGTCATTTGGTCTGGCTTTCCTCAAAGCAGAAAAGATGGTGGTGGTCTTTCTGGTTGAGTGTTCACCTATGTCCTATGATCTCTCAGTTGTTATTTTACCTGCGCCCCGCTTTGATCTAGCCTTGTCTAGCTGTGAAAATTAAAAGACTTCAGAGACCACCTTGTCCAAACCCTCACCCCCACCCACTTACCCTTTTATGGATGAGATTACTGAGCCCCTGATCTTTTCCCCCTGAACTGTGAATGATATTTGTATGTTTGATTAAACTGAGATTGTTAACCCCTTAAAGTTGCTTTCCTTAGAAAAGCAGATCAAAGAACCTGTGTTGGCAGCTTTCTGTGTGCAGGTTGTTGGCGGGTCTTACACTCCTACAGTAGCTGCTAGCAGATTGTTGTTACACATTGGTATATAAGATCCAAGATTGGCCTTTGACTTTAGGGAGTCTCAGTCACTGCAAGAGTGGTGTGTGACATTGTTAAGAGCTTCCCGTCTCGTAAACCCAGATGTTGATGCTTTCCCGGTAACTATGAATTGTGATTTGATCTGTTTATGTTGTGTATGTTTGTAATTTGTTTGTATTTGCTCTGAAGTTCAGGTTTCTGACTTTTCCTCCTGAACTAAGTGAGTTTATATGTATATATGTTTGATTAAAGTAAGACTGTTAACCCCTTAATGTTACTTTCCTTAGTAAAGCAGATCAAAGAATCTGTGCTAGAAGCGTTCTTGTCGTTGGGTTCGTGTTGGTCTTTCACCCCTACAACAGCTGCTAGTCAAATTGTTCCTACAACTCCCTGGGCCTCAACTTCCTTGTATGTAAAATTAGGGGATCTACAACATGATCTTCAGGACTCCTAAATCCCATTAGCCATCTCACTCCCTTCTGATGGTGTCTTGGTGCTGTGGGGGCCGAGTGTTTTTTTTGTTTGCTTTTGGAGGGGAGAAGGCAGGGCAATTGGGGTTAAGTGACTTGCCCAAGGTCACATAGCCAGTACGTGTGTGAAGTATCTGAGGCTGGATTTGAACTCAGGTCCTCCTGACTCCAGGGCCAGTGCTCTACTCACTGCGCCACCTAGCTGCCCCTGCATCTTTATTTTCACTTCATCTATCTTTCACTCCCTAGCTGCTCTGGGCTTTTGTCCCTAGGATTTGGGGAACGATGAGAAATCATCCAGCAGCGACTGGAATGATAGGGTCTTAGTTGGAGCACTAGCCCTGAAGTCAGAAAGACTCATCTTCTTGAGTTCAAATCCAGTCTCAGACACTTCCCAGCTGTGTGACCCTGGTCAAGTCACTTAACCTTATTTTACTCAGTTTCCTCATCTGCAAAATGAGGTGGAGAAGGAAATGGCAAATTGCTCTAGCAGCTTTGTGAAGAGAACCCCAAATGGTGTGATGGAGAGTTGGACACAACTGAAAAGACTCAACAACAGCAATGAGCTCCATACTCTGATGGTCCCTGAGGAGCCAGACCAAGGCAGTAGAGGGAGTGGGAATAAAAGCCTTCAGGTTCTCTCCTCCTGCTGCCTCTGCCCACAGTTCTCCCCTGGCTAATCTTCCTCTAAAAGGTTGGTTTCAATAATCCTGTCATGATTTGCCTGGTACATGGAATGCAATCAATGAGTTTGAGCATTCAGAGACCTTAGACATCAACTAATCCAACCCAATCTTTTTATAGACGAGAAAATGGGGAGGGGTCAGGATTTGTGAAGCTGATGAACAGCAGAGTCTGGAAACAGACCTCAGGTGATTCCTTTAAAGGAACAGAGTGGTTCAAATTCCCTTTCTTTGAGGATTCTTCTTTCTAGTTCCTCATTAATGGTCAATGTCAACTTAGAGGGAGCCTCTGATAGAAGCCTCTGATAAAGCCTTCCTTTGATTTTGTGTTGTTTGGCATTTCCATCCGTGCCTTGGATGAGACCATAGAAACTGGCGGCTTATTGAATTTGCAGATGATAGAACCTGCCACGGTGAATTAGAGTCAGGATCCAAAATCATTTCAAAGAGCTAGAACAATGGGTCAAATCTAATGAATGAGGATTTAGTAGGTGTGAATGAGAATTTTTCTAGTTGGATTTTTAAAATGTCAACTTCACAAGTCCGGGGGCTGGAAGGAGAGGGGGAGGTGAGGAAGGAGAAGGCATTAGTTCCCAAGAAAGAAATTGGAAGGTTCTGATGGATTGCAAATTTGATATGAACCAACAGTGTGAGATAGCAGCTGAAAAAAATATCTCTTGTGAGAGGCATTATATTCAGAGAAGGGAAAAAGTCATTCCTGGGTACTTTCCTAGTCAGACCACATTCATCTCTGGGTGCCATATTTAGGAAGAACAGAGACAATCTGGAGAAGATCCAGGAGATGGCGAGAAGACGGGAGAGCACGCCATATGAAGATGGGTTAAAGAAAGCAGAGATATTTTTAGCCTGGAGCAGAGAAGACTTAGCCAGGACCTATCTTCAAATATTTGAAGGGCTGCCACAAGGAAGAGAGAACAAGCTTGATATGCTTAGCCCTTTGAGGGTAGAACCAGAAGCAGGGTGTGTACGGGGATTGGTTTCAGCTGGAGGTCTGGAAAACTTTCCTCATGCGTGATTCTTACTGAATGATTGTTTAATGATTTGAATAATGTGCCCCCAGAAAGATCAGATTCCTCATCACTAGACTGTTTAAGTAAATAATGAATGGCCCCTTTTGGGTGATTTTGTTGAAGGAATTCTGGACTAGGTCTGGACTTGACTGGATGGCTTCTGAGGTCCCTCTCTACTGTGGTTCTGTTATTCCTGTCTAATCCAGTGTACAGGACTAGGAATCAGGAGACCTGGGTTCATATCTGATCTCTGTAGTTGATTGGCTATGTGACCTCAGACAATTCACACTAACTTCAATGGGCCTTTACTTCCTCATCTGGCACATGTGGGGTTGAACTAGATGACTTTAAAGGTCACTTCGTACTCCCACATTCTCCATTCTAAGGTCCCTCCTGGCTCGAATATTAGCTCTATGCTTCATGTTGTAAGTAATCTTCCATGGAATTGAAGAGAATACATCTTGAGCATGAAAGTCCCATCCCCAAAGGCATCAGATTTCATATTCAGGCTGATGTCAGCCTCGTTCTAGATTATTAGGCAGGACCGGCAGTATCCTGGGATGGGGAGAAAGCATCACATAGACTCGTAGTGCTTTTAAGAGAGAAAATAATGTCTTCCTCTAAACAAAACTAGCCCCTCGCCTCTTCAGTTGACCAACTCAAGGCTGACTCCTTCTCTAGGGAGGCTTTGGGACTTTCTGCTTTACCATTTAGACAATTTCCATAAGGACTAGAAAATCTTCTACACCAATGCAAATCTATGCCTCAATTTCCCCACCTGACATTGCTCCCCTCTCTGAAGTATTTTGTACTTTTTGTAAATTTTTTGTATTTATTTAATTGTATACATATTGTTTCTCCTCCCAGTAAATTGTGTCCCCATCTCCTAACATGAGGCTTTGTACCTGGAAAGTAATTCAGAAACGCTAATTGAAAGGAAAAAGAAAGACTTCCACTCCTTCCTTTACCAGTATCTGGGACAAGGCCCCCATGAAGCTGTTTCATTTCTGCAGGGATGCTGAAGAAGGTCTGTAGAAGATACCATACTGAGTTTCTCCCTTTGAGATCCTCCTGCAAGCATGAAAAGGGAAGGGGAGGATAAAAGATTGCTTTGCCTCCAAGGCCTGAGATTGGGTGGGGGGTGGGGTAGAGGTGGAGGGCTCAGTAGTGGAGGCCTGCTGGCTGGTCATCCAGGCCCCTCCTCTGGGATAAGCCGGGGGGAGGGAAGCATCTGAGTCCATGCCCCAGCTCCTCAACTACCTCTTTGTAAAGGGGAGCGCCTGTCCCCTGCCACCTGTTGTTAATCTAGCCCTGAGTAATCCATTCTGTACTGTGTCAGCAGTTCAAAAGGGCACTGTTAGTATTTTTTGCCGACTTCAATTAACGTGAGATTTCCGAGGCCCCCCTCCGATCACATTTCACATGTCACAAGTTGGGAACAAAACAGACAGATTCCAGTTGGGAGGAGAGAGGAGAAGTTTATTGCAAACAACAACAACCAAGCAAATCATTTGGGCCGGTGTCCAGTGATGGGAGACTCTGGGAAAGCCCAGCTGCTTCTACTCTCCATCTTGTCCCAGAACACACCCTGAAGCCCCTTTCTCAAGACGACCCCCTCTCCCCAAATTATGTAAGTGCAATAACTTACTTTCAATGAAATAAACCAAAGGCAAGAACATTTTTTCTTAATATTTTGCAGCAATGAACTTGTAGTACATGGTGGTATAAGGCAATAAAACTTTATGGAGTCAACCTTGGGCATTTTGGGGCAGTTTTTGTTTTTTAGGATTTTTCTTCTTTTTCTTCTTTCATGTATTTTACAGACTTTTTAATATTATATAATATATATTTAATATTCCACCCCAGGTCGTTAAGCTAAAGAAAAGTTTGCGTTTATACAAGGTTAAAATATCTTACAATAAGAACGATAGTACTGGTTGAGGTTTGTGTTCCTTCTCTCTCCAGCTCTTTCAACCACTGCACACCCAAACAGATATATTATTAGACATTGAAAACTGTCCTTCAAAATCAGTAGTATAAAGTCCTAGTTCTACATACGTACGTGAAGGGGATTGGGGGCGGCCTCGAAGTGGGCTGGGAGTGGGGCGGGGGAAATGGCTTGGCCAACAGAGCCCTTGAAGTACGTTGGAAATACTTGTCTTCCCCATGGCACCCTCTATCAAAAGTTGTGGACGTTGATGGGAATTGCAAGGAGGAGGGAGGAGGTTCTACAGGATTTTTCCCCTTCTTTTGATCACCTGTGATGAATTTCAGGAAGAACACTGGAACTAAAGTCAGCTCCTGGGAATGGGATTTGAACCTCAGCTTTGCTACCAACGATCTTGGTTTAGTCGCTTCTGGTTTTTTCCTCATCTTTAAAGTGAAGAAGTTGGGCCAGATAACCTTTGAGGTCATTTTCAGCTCCAAATCCTGTGATCAAAGGGCACTGAAAAAATGTTTGGGGGGTAGGCTGCAACACATTACCAGCAGTGATTTGCGAGTGGGAAGCGATGGAAAAGACAGAAGCGAGGATGGCACACAAAAAGGAGGTTGGTCAGGTCATGTAGTGTGAGTGAAGGACAGATGAACGAGTGCTAAACTGGTGTTTTTGAAATATCAGAAGAACCAAAGGAAGGTTTCCAGGGAGTTGAGTAGACCCTCTGTGGAGGCTTCGAGGAAAGAGATGGATGAGAATTGCATGAGATGAGACAACATGGTGGACTTGGTACCTGACCAGTGGAGGGAATGTCCCCATTGATCAGCTCGTATATTTTGGAAATAGCCAAGCTGATTGGCCAATCAGCTTGGATATTCAGAGTCTCATTCTCTGAACCATTTTCCCCAAGCTGAGATGGCTTGGCTGCTCTGGCTGTGGAGTGTGGAGGCAAGCAAACAGAGTTGAAACACAGAGGTGTTTTTCAAGCCCCTCCCCCAATCTCTGTGGCCATGTGTTTGTGTGAGTGGTGTACCGAACATACTCAGTAGATTGGCAGAATCAGTGGATGGAATCACTGCCATGGTGAGTAGAGAGGTAGGAAATGTATAAATTAGGTGTGGAGATTATTGATAGGGTCATACCTCTCCTTGGTCCTCCCACACCTCTCCTCCTTACACCTTGGATCCCAGGGGTCATAGACACTTGGGAGTATATTTCCCAGCTCTCAGACTCAAGTCAAAATGAAAGCAGTCATCCCTAGGAGGTCATTTAAACTCAGGTTTTGCCATTCTTCCCACTCATCCACCTTTCTATTGCTTTCTGTCTGGATTCCCCAGTCCCTACCTTCAGGTGGGCCAGAAAAAGAGGACTGCACCTCCTTAGTCTTAAGCCTTCAGCGGCACGGCACTGCCCTGCCCAGTCTGGGCAGAAGAGGAACACAAGAATCTAGGAATGCCACATTTGGAAAAGACCTTATAAGTTTTCTAGGCCAATTCAGGTCTGAACAAGAACCTTATCTAAAATATTCCCCCAGCTTCACACCTTGATGGAGGGGGAACCTGTCTCAAAGAGGTTCATTCTGTATGAAAACAGAGATCATTATTTTTAAATTTGGACGTTGAGATGGGGTTAGTTCTAGGGGAACCCCACCATACAGAGATGAGACTTGAAGACCCCCACTGTCTCTTACTTCTTACTGGAGGAGGCATTTTGGCTCAGTTGTGACTTCCTTCCTTATTCCTTAGGTCCTATTCTGGGCTAAGCTAAAGCCAGTGGGTTGCTTCTGGTCAACCTTCTGGTGTAACAATTACCAAACAAACCATCCTAATTGCCCACTCTTCATTGGAGTTATTTCTGATCCCCACTGAGAGAGAACAAAAGGAGCCCAAGATGTCAGGTGACTCTGTTAGCTTCCTCTTCCCCTCTGCCATAGGAATTAGAGGACCAGAGCCCAGTTACTTCAGTGAAGTGCGAGCAATGGACCAAACCTACCTTCTTAGGGAGAAGGCTCTGAATGAAGGGAGCAGAAAATATGGGAGCTGGATGAGCAAGGTTTAGGGAGAGATTTCTGTGTTCTCTAATGCCAACTGTAGCATACAGCCATTGGCATCTGCTCCTCTGTATGGACTCTTCCTTACCCATTAAGTTCTATAAAAGGTTTCCCAGATTCCACAGGGCTGCAGTAGTAGTTGGAGAAACTTGTAGCCTCAGGATCTTTAAAAGAATCAGAAGGCCCCTATTTGGGCTGGCAAGTAATCCCTAGGCTCCTGGCAAGGGATGGGAATTGACTTATAGGAGTCTCTTCCAGCCTGATGAATCAATTTACTTGGATTTCTGGATGCTGGAATTTCCATGATCATTTCTTCTGGGAATATTTCTGAAGTCATCCCTTTGAAATGTCCTCCTCCTGATTTGGAGGCAGAACTCTGCTATTTACTGGTTGAGTGACTTCAGGTAAGTCATTTCCAGAACTCCACTTTCTCATCTATAAAATGAGGGAAATGGACCAGGTGATTCCTTAGTCTTCCCCAGCTCTAAATCCTGTGATCTTGCTGAGATAACAAAAACCTATTGAATGTTCCTCTGTTCCTTTCCAGGTGACCATGCTTTCCTCTGGGAAGAAGGTGGAGCAGAAAGGGTGTTATTCCCTTCAGTGACTGGAGCCTGGAAGTGGCATCATTCCAAGCTCCTTTGACAGGCCATTGCTCAAAGAGCAGGTCCAAGAACACTTAATCCCAGAGAGTCAAAGGGCCACTTTTCACCTCAGCAAAAATCAGCTTTGAGGCTGCACCCCACTGAGGGGCCAATTCCTGCTCCTTCTTCCCTTCTCCAACCCTCATTTTCTGACTTATTTCTTGGGGATTCACTCATTGCCAAACAGGCGTCTCTGGATGAGATCACCAGGTGACAAATGGTGAGACTGGGGGTTCCATCTTCACTTTGCCTCTGGGGAGTGATCTTAGGTGAATGCTTTCTCCTCATTGTGCCTCGGATTTCCCATTTGTCCATGGAGATCCTCAGACACACATTGCCCTCGAGGGTAGATTAGGAGGAATTGGCCTCCTCTCACCTGGGTTCTGATGAATTTTGCACAGGTAGCATGAGTGCTAGATTTGGAGTCATGTGGGCCTAATCTGACTTCTATTACCTGTGTGACCTTGGCCAACTCTCTTAACCTCCATGGGCCTCAGTTTCCTCTTCTGTAAAATTGGGTGGAGAGTTGGACTCTGAGGTGCCTTCTAACTCTAGATCTATGATCCTATGTATAAGAACCTGAACCTCAAAGCAGCTGACCCACCACTCCTGGATTGGGGTGGGGGTGGGGTGGGGGAGGAGAAGGCGATGGAGTCTAGTGAGTACCATTTGTGGGGCTTTTCAATGAATAGGATTCTTGGGTAAGGTCAGAGTCAGAACTGCCTTCCTCTATGAAGACCACCTCTCTGCCTCCTCACATGAGAAGAAGACCCAGGAGACCAGGCAAAGGAGAGAGGCAGCATTCCGGTGTCTACAACTGGGGCAGGGAGCACTATTCCAAAGGGTGAGAAGGGCTCAGGTTCCCCAAGAGAACCTTTATCTCAAACTATAACCCTCCACTTATGCTACATTCCAAGCAAACTGGACAATTCTCTGTCTCCCCAGCCATCCTGCTCTCTTCTGTCTCTGTACCATCCATCACCTCTGGCTATTGAGGGCTCTCTCTTCCTTCAAAGTCCAACTTAGATGCTAAATCCTCCAGAAAACCTTTTCTGCCTTGTTCCCCATGCCCGACCCATGAAAGTGGTCTCCTTTCTCAAATACCTCTTATCACTTTGCCCCAATTTCTCCTTTGCTCTGATCTCACAGTCCTTTGTATTGTAATAATAGTACATTTGTTCTCCTCACACTACCCCAATATTCACCACCTCCTTGAGAACTAAGCCTCTGTGGTATCTCTTCCCCCACCAAATCTTACCCTTAGAGAGATTATTGGCTCTGGAGGCTGAGGGGGTGGGTTTAAATTCAATTTGAGATTTGCTACCTGTGTGGGCAAGTAACTTCACCTCCTGGGACTCAGTTTCCTCATCTGTAAAAATGAGTGAGTTAGAATGGGTAGCCTCTGAGTTCCCTTCCTGTGAATATCTTATACTAGATAGGCAATAATAAATGTCTGTTGGCTTGAATCGCAGAGAGAGCAGCCAGTGTGCACACCACTCCAGACTTGCCACCACGGGGGCAAGGGTTTTGGACTCAAGTTAAAGGAACCAGCATGGGGGAGGATACTCTCATTAGTGTAGCTGGAGCTAAAGATCTTGGTGGGGATTGGAACTGGCCAAGTAGGCTGGAAGGTTCTGATGATGATAATCGATATCTACTCTATTTATATCCAACCCCTGGGAGGTTTTCCTGGAGGAAACATTCACAGAAACGATCAGTCTCTCTGTCTAGCTCTGAAGGGTCCCTGGCATCAGACTGCACAGGATCCAGCCACTGGGCATGTGGCATTGCACAGAGAGGTGGGTAAAGCATCAGACTGCACAGGATCCAGCCACTGGGCATGTGGCATTGCACAGAGAGGTGGGTAAAGCATCAGACTGCACAGGATCCAGCCACTGGGCATGTGGCATTGCACAGAGAGGTGGGTAAAGCATCAGACTGCACAGGATCCAGCCACTGGGCATGTGGCATTGCACAGAGAGGTGGGTAAAGCATCAGACTGCACAGGATCCAGCCACTGGGCATGTGGCATTGCACAGAGAGGTGGGTAAAGCATCAGACTGCACAGGATCCAGCCACTGGGCATGTGGCATTGCACAGAGAGGTGGGTAAAGCATCAGACTGCACAGGATCCAGCCACTGGGCATGTGGCATTGCACAGAGAGGTGGGTAAAGCATCAGACTGCACAGGATCCAGCCACTGGGCATGTGGCATTGCACAGAGAGGTGGGTAAAGCATCAGACTGCACAGGATCCAGCCACTGGGCATGTGGCATTGCACAGAGAGGTGGGTAAAGCATCAGACTGCACAGGATCCAGCCACCGGGCATGTGGCATTGCACAGAGAGGTGGGTAAAGCATCAGACTGCACAGGATCCAGCCACTGGGCATGTGGCATTGCACAGAGAGGTGGGTAAAGCATCAGACTGCACAGGATCCAGCCACCGGGCATGTGGCATTGCACAGAGAGGTGGGTAAAGCATCAGACTGCACAGGATCCAGCCACTGGGCATGTGGCATTGCACAGAGAGGTGGGTAAAGCATCAGACTGCACAGGATCCAGCCACTGGGCATGTGGCATTGCACAGAGAGGTGGGTAAAGCATCAGACTGCACAGGATCCAGCCACTGGGCATGTGGCATTGCACAGAGAGGCGGGTAAAGAGTCAGGAGCCACCCCCTTAGCTAGAAACATTTGATTTCTTCTATGGAAGCTCGAAAGAATAAAGGGTTAGGGGGTTCTTTCTACTGAAGAAGAGAAGGCTGAGGAGGAATTCATTGAAAGGTCTTCAGGGCTGTTATGAAGACAATAACTATTTTATCTGGGGTCAGGAGAGTGTGAATTTCAACTTTTATTGGAAGGATTGGGGCTAGATGAAATAATACCCTGGCAGAATAAGTTATGAACTGCTGGAAGAACACCAACAGGGAAAAAGAATGGAATTGATCTGAGATAGTTGGTGGGCAGCACAGCCTGGGGGCAGAGGAGGAACCAGATGACCTCTGGTGGTTCCATTCCAAAGTACCTCCTCCCCAGCAGTAGGAAGATAGTATAAAGCCTTCCTTCTAGTTTCTCACCGAAAAGCTCTAGTCTGTCTCTCCTGGGGACCTAGAGCTAGTGTCTCTGGCATCTCTAGGGGATCTGGACCTAGCTGCCTCAGCAGACTGAGGATCCTCCCCATTCCCTCCTGTCTCCCAAACTTGTGAGCTGGGGCAGGTTGGGAAATGAGGATGAGGAGGATCCAGTTTCCCTTTATCTGTCCCTTGCTCTTCTCTGGGCTCACCTCCCATCTCTGTGCTTTGCACTTTTAGTACCAGCCTGTTACTGTGCTGGGGACTCCCTCCACACACAGCAGCTTGCTCTTCCTTACTGAGGTCCTTTCCTTTTGGATTCAGTGATATGAGGAATCCAGCACTGAAAGAGATCCCTCTTTCCTCTTCGCCTATCCCCTGAGTCTGATCTTTCTCTTCCTCCACTTTATCCCCCTTTGATTCTTAGCACTCAGTCTCTTGGACAGGAGGAAGATGGGAGACTATCTCCTTGGGTATCTGTCCATTCTTCTGTCCCAGCCTCCACCCCAACCTCCTGTCCTCCCTGACCCAATCTGCATCCCATCAGTCCTAAGGATGTATCTTTTTGTGACTTCTCCCTCCCTCCCCTCCTCCCCAAAAGCTCCACAAAGGTCACCAGCCCCTCCTTCCCAGTGGGCATCCAGTTTAAGGGAGTCTCAGTCAAGTACCCAATCTGGGCTTTGGCAAATGTGACAGCAGCAGAGAGAAGCAGGGTAGCCCTGGGTTTCAGAGGCAGGCACTTGTGTTAGATCAGGGAGAGAAGGGGAGGTGGAGGAGTGGGTGGGAAATGTCTCATTGGTGCATAGTGACCATTCCACTAGAAGATTCTAGAAAAAGGCATTCATGCTAGGGGAAGAGATAGATCACAAAGAGGGATGGGCTCCACTCCTGGGTCAGGCCCTATCTGGACGGGAATCTTGTTGGAGGGAATTGGGGCTCAGACTGTGGAGAGATGGTCTCCATTTCCAATGGACGAAAAGCTTCAGAACTTGACAACAGGACTTTTTCTACTGCCTTTTTACCCAGAGTGGGTGGGACAAGAGCCTCAGAGTGAGGAGAGGCCAGGCCTGTTCCCTTGCCCATCAGGAAGTCCATGAGGACTCAATCAGCCCAGACCTTGGGCAGCTAAAAGTGCTCTCCCATCTTCCTGAAACTACCCTGGCTCCCAGGGCCTTGGGCAATGAGGAGAGTCCAATTGGCAGTTGGCCTGGGGACCAGGGGCTTGGCCAATGCCCCGAGGCAGGGGAAGGGGGTAGGGGGAAAGTATGAGGGGCCCTGTCATGTGGCCCAAGAAATGGCAGCACTGTGCTCTTTGGCCTTCATCCTCAGGGCCGCGATGCTGGAGGTCTTCCGGTCAGGTTCACTGTTGAGCTCATAAGCGTTGAGGCCAGGGCTGAGGCCCGTGGCCCCAAACAGACTGCCCATGTGTGTCTGGCCCACATGGCTGCTGGCTCCGGAGACACTCAGGAAGTCAGAGACGCCAGCACTGGCACCAGGGGGATGGGCATGAGGAGACATGCAGGTGGGCACCGGATCACAGGGGACCACGCAGGCTGGGACAGGCGAAGCTGCTCCATTGTTACCAATCCAAGATGGGTTTTGGATCTAGGAAGAGGCAAGTAGAGAAATCACAGGCTGGCTCCTAGAGAACCAGCCAAGGGGGCCTTTATGTGATGGTAAATGGAGGGGTACCATTTGAAGGATACTGGAACATCTTCCCCACCTCAGAGGGAGGGGAGGCAGAGGGAGAGGGAGAGAGGGGGGCGGGGGGGGGGGGAAGAGAGAGAGAGAGAGAGAGGGAGAGAGAGAGAGAGAGAGAGAGAGAGAGACAGAGAGAGAGAGAGAGAGAGAGAGCTATCTTTGGGTCTTTATGGGATGGCAGATATATGAAGGCAGGTAGCATCACAGAATCAGGGTCTAAAAAGGCACTGGTCTGCATCACTGGTGTCATTCAAATATCTGTTGTGGATGTTGTTGAGGGCATTTCTGTATTAAGAGAGAGGCAGGAGGGGATGGCATCTAAGGTCACTAAGATTTTATTAGCTGACAACCAGCTGAGACCAATGTCTTCTGAAAATAGGAATAGGGAATGGGATATAGGAGAGGCATCTAAAGAAAGGCTGGGGCCAGGAAGGGGGAAGGGGCCCAGAGCAGGGGGCTGAGAAGCACCAAAGTCAAACTTTGTTGACCTCCCAGTTCTGCAGAAAGCAGGCCCAGCATCTGGGTTGGGAGCCTGGGGGCTTTGGAAAATGTAGGCCAGGTTGGAGGGCCAGGCTTCCCAGAAGCTCCCAGGTTTCAGGCCCCCCCCTCCCTGAGAACCAAGTTCTCTAGGAGGCCTCCTGGGGATGGGAAGCCCACTATCCCTTAGCCTGTACAGACATTGGAGGCCAGGCACTTCAGACAAAGCAGAACTACAGCTTGGTGGGGCAGAGAGGAGGCCAGAAAGAGGGGCTTCCTCTGTGAGATGGCCAAGAGTCAGGCTGCTCACCCAGAAGGTGACAAAATCAGAAAAAGGGAAAATGGGGAGATAAATCTTTGTTTCCCTAAGGCCCAGCCAAGTTCTGTCCCCTAGATCCCCCAAAGCTCTGTAGGCACAGAGAGGAGACAGCAAGCCAGCTGTCACAGAGTTCCCTGGCATGGCATCTCTTTTGGGATGAGCATAAACTTCCTAGACCACCACTCCCTCCCCCAATAACCCCAACATTCCATTCTTCTCCGTGCTCTTGGAGGCAGGATCTCAAAGAACTTATCATAATGGAAGGAGCGGCGCTCATGAGTTCTTTGTTCCAAAAGATGGCAAATGATGGGTCAGGGGTCAGGGAGAAATGATGACAAGACCTTGGTCCTCACTCTCCAACACTCGATACCCAATCTTAGCATGGGCTGGGGCTGGACTGGGATTGGGGTGGAGCACTCACCTGGGCATAGTTCTCAGCTCTGGTAAGGAGGGGCAGCTCATAGGCTGTAGAGAAGTGGGTGCGAACCTGCTGTATCTGCCCAAACCTCTCCCGCTTCCTCCATTTCGCCCGTCGGTTCTGGAACCAGACCTGAGGATAGAAGTACATGTGGGGAGTGGGGTAGAGATAGGGTCTCTAAGGACAGGGTCTGAGGGCCCCACCCAGTGCTCTGTTTAGCTTTTAATTCCTTAATCCTTTTGAGATGTGGCACAATAGGTAGGAGCTCTGGACTTGGACTCAGGAAGACCTGAGCTCAAATTATGCTGCAGACACTTAATAGCTCTGTAACTTTGGGCAAATCATTTAACCTCACTCAGACTCAGTTTCCTCACCTGTTAAATGGAAGTAATAATAGCCATTACTGCCAAAAGACGTGGAGATGAAATTAAAAGATATATGTAGAATGGTTTGCATGTCTTCAGGTTCTGACACAGACATGCTATGTTGTCATTGATGATGATGATGGTGGTGGTGGTGGTGGTGGTGATGACGATGATGATGGTGGTGGTGGTGATGATGTCATCATTGGACATCATTGTCATCATCACATTGGCTAGCGGTGGCAAGGAAAACTAAAACCAATGGATAGCAGTTCCAGGGACAAAGACGCTCGCTGGATGGCCCAACAGTTAGATCTATCCAACAATGGGATGAGTTGCCTTGGGAGGGAGGGAGCTCCCTGTCATGGGAAGTCTTCAAGCAGAGGCTTGTTTCTGACTGTTGTAGAGGGAGTTCATAACTGAAGTTGGGGCTGTTCTAAATAAGGCAGCTTGTTGTAGTGGAAAGAACTCCGAATATGGAGTCAGGAGACTTGCTTTTAAAATATGTGCTCAGCTACTTATGATCCCTGTGATTTGGGGTAGGTCACATCCTCCTTCTGGACTTGGTTTAGGTCATCAGTGAAAGGAGGGGGTTGGACGAGATGAATCCTGTGACTTCTGTGGTGTCAGAGATCTCTGCCAGCCCTGAAACTCTATGACTCTGATTGTGCCCTGGGGTTGGAGGGAGCTGGGGCGGGGCAGGAGAAAGTGGGAAGAGGCAGCATCAAGTACAGGAATGGTTTTTCACCTCTAACTGGGAGCTGATTAAAAAGGTTCCTTTGGATTAGGGGAGACACTGCCAGAGAAAACAAAGCCAGGAAGGATGAAATAGAGGAAAGGGGCAGAGGGGTTTGGTAGGCCAAGAGAAGCAGAGCACATTCAAAGACATCATCTGTGAAATGGGGATTCTAGTCAGACATGCATTGCCTCCATCATCCAGCTCACTTGATCCTTGCAGCAGCCCGGTGAGATCAGGGAATGTGTCCAAGGTTGTATGGCTGGCTAGTGAGAGGCAGAGCTAGGGTTAGAACATTAGTCACAGAGTCTCAGGGTAGGAAGGGACCTCAGTGGTGGGTGATCTAGCCTAATCCATACCCCACTGCAACATATCTGGCAATGGGTCATCCACCTTTTGTTTAAAGACTTCCAGGAAATAACCCTAAGAGTCAGGAAGTTTTTCCCCAATATCTAGTCTAAATATGCCTCTTTGTAACTTTTCTCCATTGTTCATAGCCTTGCCCTCTGGGACCAAGCAAAACACATGTGACTCTCTTCTTTAAGAAGCAGTCATCATGTCCTCCCATGGCTCCTTCTCCCCTGGGCTTCCCCTGACTCTGCTCCCCGAGTTTCCCTTGGGCCTCGGTGCCATACTGTCCTGTCCCCTGCCTCTTCCTGCCAATGAACATCCCAGGCTGATGCCCCAGCCTGCCTCTCATCCCTAAGGGCCCAGAGCACAGAGCCAGGCTTCATCTCCCAATGAAACTGGATCCTGTTTTATCAGTGGCCTGGAATGGGGGGGGGGTGGAGGGCAGGATGAGAGAGGGAAGAGCCAAAGCTTGTTTTCATTTCATGTTTAATTTCCTGCAGGCTTAGCTCAGTCTTTCCGCCCCTCCTGCCTCAGCCTCCCAGGGTTTTATGTGGGGGAAGCTGAGGGAAGGCAAGGGGGGGCTACATGAGGAGGGGGATGAGAGGCATCAAGATATATTGCTGCTTTTTTTCCTGTTTAGAAGAAAGAGACAAGGAGGAAAACGCTAAGCAGCCTCTAAAGCTTCCTTTCCCACTTGCTCAAGTCTCAGGTCCCTCGTGGGGGTGAATTGGGAATGGCTGGTGCCTGGGAGGGGGCTGGGGTTCCCTGACACATGAACATCTTAGCCTAGGAACTGCCTTGAGAAAGGAGGGTTGTTTAGATGTGTGGGGCAGAAGGTGATAGGGGCATGTTGCTTCTCTAGGGAGGATGAGGAAGAGGAAGGAGGAAGAGGAAGGAGGAAGAGGAAGGAGGAAGAGGAAGGAGGAAGAGGAAGGAGGAAGAGGAAGGAGGAAGAGGAAGGAGGAAGAGGAAGGAGGAGGAAGGAGGAGGAGGAAGGAGGAGGAAGGAGGAGGAGGAGAAGGAGGAGGGAGGAGGAGAGACAAGTGGTTAGGGGAAGAGAGGAGTTAAGGGGGTGAGGTGAGAAGAGGAGGTAAAGTGGAGGTGAGGAATAAGCAAGACAGGTGTGAGGGAGAAGGCTATTAGTATGCTGGTTAAGGAGGATGAATGGGGTTAATGCAGATAAAGATATCTGTGGGAAGGGAAGGGAGGAGGGTCCCTCCAAGTGAGCTCCACCAATGTTAAATGAGTGTGCAAGGAGAAAAAGGCAGGAGTAGGTGAGAGAGACAAAGAGAGAGACAGAGACAGAGAGACAGAGAGAGACAGAGAGAGCTCATGGATGACTGTTCTGGGGTCCCATCCAGCTCCTCCATTCTGTCCTATGTCTTAAGTTCCCCCCTGGCTCTTATATTCTATGTTCAAAGCTTCCATCCAGCTCTGACTTTCTATGTTCTAAGGTCATTCCCAGCTCAGACTGTTCTAAGGTCCCTTTGAACTCTTGACATTCTATGGTTCTAAATCCAATCTCAGTTTACAGTCCAACCAGGATGTAGGGGTGGAATTAGGGGTGGGGCAGATCTCCCCTAGGGAAGGAGTATCTGGCACATAGTAAGCCCTTAACAAATCCTCATTGACTGACTGACTGACTGATTAGAGTCTGCATTCCTGAGCCCTAGAACCTGACAGGCTTTCCATCCTGTGGCTTCCAAAATCTACAAAGTCTAGCTCCCTGTCCCTACTCCTCACTCCCCCATCCACACCACCCTGAAACTCAAATCCCTGGCTTTCAGATCCTCTCCTTTTCCCCAGCCACATTCCCAAGTCCTCAGGCTTTGGAATTGTGTGGATTCCCCAAGGTCTCTATTCTAGAATCCAGGATCTGAAGAATTCTAAGTGCCTGGTCTTCATCAGTGCTAGCGTCCTGAAGCTGCTGAAGTTCTCAAATCCTGAGCTTCGGGACCACCACGCCTCTGAACCCCAGCCCCAAGCATAGGCCTACTCAACACAGGCCTCTCTGGGGGGCTGAGCCACGCAAGGAACCAACTGCCTTGGCAAAGCTCACACTAACCAACCACAGCCCATCTGGGGCCAGGGTGGGGTGGGCCAGGGATGGGGAGGCCTTACTGTCTTCAGACACCAGCTGCAGAGATTGGAATTCTAGACAGGCACAGAAGAGGCCCCTCCAGCACCTGGAGCCCAGCCAAATGTCAGGCTCCCTCCTAGGAAAAGTCCACCCCTCCTACTCCATCTCTGTTCTCCTCAGCTTGGCTCCAGGCACCCAGGGTCCCCAGCAGGAGAGTCCCTAGGCTGCATGGGGTGGAAGTCATCTGGTCCTCCAGTATGCTCTTCTCTCCAGGCAGAGAAAGGCTTTCACTTCCTGCCTTATAACTTGGAAGTAGCATGTATGTGTGCATGTGTGTATTTGTTATGCACACGTATGTATAATATAGATGTTATGTGTGTATACAGACCTACATACACATATTCACATTCACATAGATACATGCAAGCACAAGCTGATGAGGAAACAGGTACAAATGTGAAGTGATGTCCCCTGGATCACTCAGGGAGTAACTTTCCTGGTCTTTCCTCTCCTCTTCCTCTGTTAGAATGTAAGCACCTTGATACCAGGGGCCCCGCCATGGCTTCTGGATTTGTATCCCCAGCGTTTAGCATGGTGCTTGGCACATAGTAAGTGATTCCTTCATTTGTGCATTCACCCATTCATTGACTCATTTGTTCCTTTATTGAAGGCACAATCTGGTTTGGGGCTCGGGTCTCTTGACTTCTAGCGCAGTGATCTTTCCTCTCCACCACACTCCCGTGTTATAATATTAGTGGAATGGAAGCTCCTTGAGGGCAGAGTTGGTTTTCATTGCGGTCCTTGGGTCCCAGGATAGCACCTGGCCCATAGTAGGTGCTTAACAAATGCTTATTGAACTGATGTCTCCTCATTACAGGCATGAACTGTTCCTCCTGCTTAGTATTTCCCTCAGCCTTCTTTTCCACCAATACACGTACCTTCTTCATTTTAGAACCTTGCTTTGGCCTCACCTCTGCCTCGTCTACTGAGTCAAGTTCAGATTTCTTTTTGTGGCATTCAAGGCCATTCATCGTCTGGGGCCAGTCTTGTCTTATCTCACATTCTTCCCCTCACACACTCTGTGCTCTAATCGCATTTGCTTGTTGTCTGTCCCAATCACCTGTGTCATTGCTTGGCTCCCCCTGCCTTGTGTATCCTCATCTATTCTTTAAATCCTGAGTTGAATGCTACCTCCTACAGGAAGCTTTCCCTGATTCCCTCCAGTTGGTAACAACCTTCTCCATCAGCTCTCACATAACGCTGTGTTTTTTTTAACTCCCTATCCTCTTACTATACAAGAAATGCAATGAGGGCAGAAGCTGTATTTTATCTAAACACATTCCTCAGGGCTAAGCACACAGTAGGAGTTTCATAAATGTTCACTTTGTTACGTTACATTATTCAGCTCCCTCCACTTCCTGCTTTGTGGCTTAGCTGGGTGTCTTTATTCAGCAAAAAGAGGTGGTGGTTGATTAAAGACACCAGGGATAATGGGAAGATCATTGGTTTAGGAGAGCTAGTTTGGACTCAGCCACCAGTCAACTGGGTAACCTTGGGCAATCATTTGTCCTCCATATTCCCATCTGTCAAATGGAGACAATATTTCCTGCTCTAACACATAGAGTCAATATGAAGAGTGAATGCAATAAAATGATGAAGGTAAGGTTTTCAAGGGTAAGACTTTACCATCTTAGATAAACAGGGCTTTGAAAATGTATCTTTTTAATTGAAGGGACATGAACTAGACCTGTTGAATTCATTGAAGGAAGCTCCTTCTACCATGGCAGCTTGGCCCCTTTTCTGTAATTTATGGTTTCAGAGAATTATCCAGGGCACTGAGAAGTTAGGGGATTTACTTGGGGTCTCACAGCCAAGATGTAGGGTAGGAGTTGAATCCAGGATCCACTATGCCAAGCTTTTAAAACACATCCTACATGTCCTCCTCTTCTTAAAAGGTGACAACTGTTTCTGCTGGGAGGTTGCAGAGAAGATCTGGGCTTCATGTAAAGGACAATCTCCTAAGAATTAGAACTTTTTATCTCAGTTGGGGGAGGCGTTACCCTTCCTGGGAAATCTCTAAGCAGTGAATGGCTGACTATTTGTAGGGAATGTTCTAGTGGGGGATTCATGGGGATTCTTGTTTGGGTATGAGTTGGACCAAGATAGCCCCTTCCCACTCTGAGATTCTGTGATGTTTGTGTTCCTTGATTTTTAAAAATGTTTTTTCCAGTCTAACCCATCAGTGTGAGGCCCTCAAAGGCAAGGATGCTGCCTTCTTCTCTCCTCCCTCGAATTGCCCAAATCAGGTGTACCTGATTGACCTCTTGACCTGGCTTGAATTCTGGGCCTGAGAGAGCCTCTCAGATTGTCATCCCTCCCTTCCTTGACCCCACACCAGACTGACCTGCACCCGAGCCTCTGTGAGGTCCGTCCTCATGGCCAGCTGCTCTCGGGCATACACATCTGGGTAGTGGGTCTTCTGGAAAACCTTCTCCAGCTCCTCCAGCTGGTAGCTAGTGAAAGTTGTACGGTTCCGTCGCTTTTTCCCTTTGTTGCTTTCTGAGTCGGCCTTCTCCATGGGGCTGGGTAGATCTGTGCCGGCCCTGTCCTGGGAACCCTTTACCCCAGCCTCCTTCACGCCGAGGTAGTTGCTGTCCATCCCCACCGCATCAGAGTTGGGTGCTATCTCAGTTTCTCCCAAGGAACTTTCTTTGGCTGAGGGAGCAGGCAGAGAGGTAGAAAAGGAAGAAAATAAAGATACAGACAATTAAGCAGGTAGCCAAAAAGCCAATCATGATAATAACATTATGGTTTTCTCCAGGACTTTTAGGTTGAAGAATGACTTTATGCACAACAAACTTGAGAGATAACTACAGCCAATGGTACTGTCCACTTTTCAGGTGGAGAAACTGAGGCTCAGAGAAATCCAGTGATTTGCCCATGGCCACCCAGGCCAGTCACTCTTGAATATGAAAACTGAGGCATGGCTCCAATCATGTGAAGATTGAGAGGGAAAGGAGGACAGAGAAGAAGTAACTTCCCATACCATGAGGCTGTAGGTATGTTACCTCCATGGCCCTTCCCTATGAGCTTTGTTGTACAGTGCAAAGATTGTTGTATTTGAATCCAGAGGATCTGGTTTCAAATCCTAGTTCTGTGACCTTGGGAAAGACATTTCCCCTCTCTGTGTCTCAGTTTCCTTATTGGGAAAATGGAAAGTGTTGAACTAGGTGACTTCTGAGGACCCTTCCAGCTCACATCCATGGTTCTATGATCAGAGTAGCCCATGCCATGAACGTCCATGGTCTCTAGTCCCTGATCTCCTTTAGTCTCTGGATCTTTGGGACCAGGTCCTTACTTCCCTAACACTTCTCTGAGGGGCTGACCTGTGGATACTGTCTCTGTTTTCAGGCAGTTAAACTGAGGCACCAAGAGCAATGATATTTTTACTTCAGCCAGGACTTTGGCAATGGGCAGCATTTCAGTATGCTTAGGATTCCTCCTCACTTCCTGCCTGCCTCACTGTGGCCATTTAAAAAAATTTTTTGGTGGGATGATGGTGAGAAAGCCCAGTGCTTACTTTCTGCCCCACCCCAGAACCAGCTGCATGTACCCTGTCCCTGGGCAGAGATTAACAACTGCTGAGTGGACCCACATGGCGATCTCATGTCTCTCCCAAGTCTTGCCCATTATCAGACAGAAAGATATGTTTGTTTTCCTTGCAGTGGGTCATGTTTCCTGATTGAAAACAGTGCCCATTCCCTGTTTCCTCTGCCAGCCAGGGATACTCAGGTGTAAATTGACGATCTTCCCATTGACAGTGCTGGGTTGACAGACTCCCTGTGCATTTTCCCAGGGCTAATTGACAGTCTGTCACATCTGGCTTCATTTGGACACAGCTGGTGGACGCTGGCCCATAGCCATCCCCATCAAGCAGGGCATGGTTCCAGCCAGGGATTTTAAGAACTGGAACATGAGAAATCACCTAGCCTGACTCCCTCATTTTACAGATGGATCACAGGATTAGAGATGTACAGCTGGGAGAGACCTTAGAATTCATCCAATCCAACCCTTCTTCATCTTACAGAGGAGGGACTGAGCCTCTGGGAGGTGAAATGAGAAGTGACTGGTGACCTGGGTCTTCTGCTAGTCTCATAACCTCCTTTGCCACTCCAGAGCCCCAGATTGATAATGAGGATACATTGAACACCCATCCACAGAGGTGGCCACTTTAGAATAATGGCTGCCTTTAATGTTTTCCAAGTGTTTACTTTGTATCTATTTCCTATTTACTCAAATGTATAAAGTCTGTTTCTCTAGATTGAGTATAAACTCCTCAAGGGCAGGAACTGTTTCTTTTTTTGTCTTTATATTTTCAGTGTCTGGTATGTAACAGTTACTTTAAAATGGTGGTTGAAAGATTTTGTTTTTCTTTTTTTATCTTTTTTCCAGCGGGATGGGTTGGGAGGGAGAGAAAATGGATTTTACTAATTAAAACAAATAAATTTTTAAAAGCTTATCAAATGAATGATTGAACGTTTGCCTCACAAAAGCTTTGTGTGGCAGGTAGAGCAATCATTCCTATCTCCATTCTACAGATGGAGAAACTGAGCCTCAGAGAGGTTAAGAGATTCACCTAAGGCAACTAAATTGAAGAGTCAGGATTCTTGAGTCTAAGCCCAACATTGTTTTCAATCTGCCACTCTGATTCTCCCCACAACATTCCCTACTGCTATGCTGCTCCCACTTTCTATCTTTTCACGTAACGTCTGTTCATAACAGTCCTGTTGTCTTTGGGACCAAGCCCTGAGTCCCTTTAAACATAGAATCATAGAAAACAGGATGCCGTGGCCCTGTGGCCAAAGTCACATAGTTACCCCTGCAGCCACTGTGGTAATTTCTCAGTTCTGATCTTGGCTGGCAAACCCATTGGACCTGTAATGTTCAAAGAAGCCTCAAAACTTCAGGGGATAATTGAAAAGAAACATGATTAGGAGACTCTGATGTGCTGGGGGGAGAATCATGTCTGGAGCAAGCAACATGAATTCTCCCTCAAATAAACTTTGTAACTCATAAATATGAAAAAAAATTACAAGGATGAATCAAGACCAATTCAGTAGAGGGGGAGAGGGAATTTATTCCAAAAGTCTGACTCCAGGAGCTCATGTGCTAAAATAAATCATTGCGCTCTCTAAACGGGGCTGCCCTGAGACAACACCGGAGTCATGATGCTTTAGTTATGGGTCTGTTTTCAAGCTCTTTGGAGTAGTCCCATACACATTGAATTCAGGGCTCGAAGACACTTGAGAATCATCCTGTCCAGTATCCAAAGAGTAAGATGCCAGGGGCATGGTAACAAGGTAGAGAATCAAGGCCCTCTCAATTTGGTTTTTTCTTTCTTTGGAGGCAATTGGGGTTACGTGACTTGCCCAGGGTCACACAGCTAGTAAATGTCTGAGACTGAATTTGAACTCAGGGCAAAGAGTCTTCCTGACTCCAGGCTGGACATTCTATCCACTGCACTTCTTAGTTGCCCCATTTCTGCTGTTATCATCCCCATTTTAGAGCTGATTTTATATAAGGCTTTGAGGCTTAAAAGCACTTTATATTCACTATCTCATTTGATCCCCCCCCAACAACCCTGTGATGTAAAAATATTACTATCTCCATTTTAGAGACGGGGCCACTGAAGTTCAGAGAAGGAAGTGGCCTGCCTCATGTCATGTGGTTAGCGAGCTATAGAACTAGGACTCAAACTCATGTCCTCTGATCCCAGGTCTCTGTTTTTGCTTCACCAGCCCCAGTCTTTGGGTACATTTAGCCAGAAAGATGTAAACATTTAGAAACTGAGAAGTCGCAGCCCCCATTTCTATACAGAACTTTCAGATTTATAAAACATGTCCCATTCAATAACCCTGTGAAGAAAGTGGAGCAAATATTATCATGCCCTTGTTCCAGTTGAAAAGACTGAGGCTTAAAGAAGGGGACTTGCCTGATATTACACAGTGATGGATTATTGAGCACGCAACTGATTAGGCAAGTTTGGCACCCACTGGGCCAGGCAGGGAATTGGCTTCTAAATACAGATGAGTGAAGAGGGCTCAGGACAGCCCATCTTTACTACTGGCAATGGGATTCCATACTTTACTGAAAGAGGATCATAGAGCCACAGGACAGACAAACAAGGTAACC
Source organism: Trichosurus vulpecula (assembly GCF_011100635.1). NCBI lineage: Eukaryota > Metazoa > Chordata > Mammalia > Diprotodontia > Phalangeridae > Trichosurus > Trichosurus vulpecula. The sequence goes on from NC_050578.1 coordinate 255,630,950, forward strand.
TCTCATCACAAATTACCACTAGATACACAGAAATGTGGTCATTGGCTTAATGCTCCCCTCAGAAAAAGGAGACTGGAGCTAAGAAGAGCTAAAGATGGTGGACAAGGGACCAGGAGTTGGTTTGAGAGCTGCCTGGATGGGCAGGTCCCTTTGGGATGCAGCAGCTGCACAGCATGTGTGTGCGCGTGCGCACGCACACCAACGCACCCACACACAGACACACACAGATGCAGATGGGTCTGCCAAGCCTGAGCTTCATAGACAGCACAATGCAGATTGCAGCTGGCAAGCTGGCTGGGAGCTTTCAGCAAAGATATTTATCTTCTCTGGGCACGAATCATTTTATTTTTAAAAAACTGCTCTTAAGGGGGAGAAAACCACCCAATGTCACTCAAAATGAATATGCAACAGACCCCAGAAATGAAACTGAGGAAGGTCTTAATGGGCTGGGGGCAGCACCATATTTCTCCTCCTGGGAGGAGACCCTGATTTGTCAGTCAGACCATGTAGGCCTCTAAGCAAAATCTACAAATACAGTAGCCAGCATCTTCTGGAGTCAGCCTTAGGATGGGCCGATCTCTAGAGGCAATATAGTGCTTCTGGATGGAGCCAGGAACTGAGAGAACGCAAATTTTACAGTCATAGAATGTTCTATCTGGAGGATGTAGAACATAGAATGTTATAGAACATAGAATATTAGAGCTGGAAGGGACCCAAGAACAAAGACTATAGTATAGTTGCATTTTTCTGAGAACCAAGAAGATGCAGAAGGCCATTCCAGGGATCATGGACTTTGAAAGACTAAAAGTCATAGAAAGTTGGGGGGTTGGAATGTGTGGGCAGACACACATTTTCCCTGAGTTCCCAGGTTTCCAGTGTCCTTGGGCCTTGAAGAGACATTCACCCAGGATTTTTTTTTGGTGGGGGGGAGATATATGGGGTCAGGAAGAAGTGGCCACCTCAGTGCTGTACTTGTCCTATCAAAGCAAGGATCTTGGGACAGGTGCACTGCCCTCTGTGAACAAAAGCAGGGAAATGTGAAGTACGAACGAAAATCTTTTGGGGGAGTGTGCATGGAAGCAGGAAGATGAGAGCGGATCAATGGCAGGCATATGTCAGGGGTGGCCTGGAGCCAGCCAGAAGGAGGGAGGATAGGAAACCCAGGAGAGGGACCAGGACCAAATTGGGTCAAACTGCCAGCTGTTTGGTGAGAGCAAGCAGAGGACAGGTCTTTGTTCCCAGCCTCCCTGGGTCTATATGCTGTGGGAACTCCTGATCACACCTCCCTTTCTGTCCCTCTCTAGCTAGTGTAGAGGCAGGTAGCGAGAGGAAAGGAAGGGAAGGGAAGGGAATCAAATGGATTATTATACCTGTGAGTCACTATTTGGGGAGGAGGGCAGGGTAGGCAGTTAGGTGGCTCTGCAGTGGATAGAGTGCTGGGCCTGGAGTCAGGAAGACTCATCTTCTTGAGTTCAAATCCAGCCTCAGATATTTATTAGCTGTGTGAACCTAGGCAAGTCACTTAACCTTGTCTGCCTCAGTTTCCCTATCTATAAAATGAGCTGGAGAAGGAAATGGAAAATCTCTAGTATCCTTACCAAGAAAATCCCCAATGAGGTCACAAAGAGTCAGACACAACTGAAACATGACTTAACAAGTCACTGTTTATGTTCACTGGCATTTTCTATGTTGTTTGATGCTGCTGATACATATCACAGTGTATGGTTGAATCCTATGAGTTTGGAGATTTGTAATTAATAAGGGGCAGCTAGGTGGCACTGCAGTGGATAGAGTGCCTGGCCTAGGGTCAGAGAAACTCATTTTCCTGAGTTCAAATCTGGCCTCAGACTTTTACTAGCTGTGTGACCCTGGACAAGTCACTTAACATCTCTCTGCCTCAGTTTCTTTAACTGTAAGATGCATCTACTTCCTGGGGTGGCTGTAAGGTTCAAAGGAGATATTCATAAAGCACTTAACACCGTGCCTTAATAAATGCTTCTATCCTTCCTTCTTTCATCTAAGGCCTATAAATGATTTAATGATTGAGACATATTCTTACCTAGAGTTAAGGTATCAAGGCTAAAATGGGATGGCGTGGTTTCATTTTAACTACACTCATTTATTCTTTGATATACATCCCTATACTTGTCTCCCTTCATGAAATGGAGCCCCTTAGAGAGTAGGAACTGTTGGGGTTGTTACTATTATCATTATTGTGGTGGTCATGGTTTCATTTATAGCTCTGGCACCTCCCAGAGTACCTGGCATCTAGTATGTGATTAAGAGGTGCTGGTTGATCAATCAGTTGGTTCCTTTCTATTCCAAAGATCATTCTTCTTGGCAGAGGAAAGAGAAACGTAACAAGAGTTGAGTATTTCTGCCTTCATCCATCATCATTAACCTGTTGACTGAGCAGGGGTCCTCGTTCTTCTTTGATCACCCTTCTTTTCCCTTCTAAAAATGAACTTTTTTTGTTTCCTTAGCGTTCTTCTCCAGCCTCAGCTCATTATGAGCTTCAGTGCTTCTGACAGCATCACTAATGACTAATGACTAATCTACTAATGACCACATCCTGAGGTCAGAGCTCCTGATGGTGCACTTAGAGGACGAGGTCCCACTGTGGGATCCATTCTTTCTTGCCTGCCTTTCCTTTCATCTTCCTTCCTTGTCTTCTAAAACTCCAAATCTCTTAGAAAAATCCTCATTTTCTTCCTCCTGGAAGAATTGCATCTGCCGGAGTCTTTGGAATTTCAGCCGCTTTCTAGGGTTACTCTGTTAGGCTCTAACCTAGGGCTAAGATCCCAGGTCTGATTCTAGATCTTTCCCTAGCTCTTCCTATTATCCTGCACTCCCTCTAAAAGCAAGGACTATGAAGTGTGTGTGTGTGTGTGTGTGTGTGTGTGTGTGTGTGTGTGTGTGTGTGTAAGGGACCCTTAGGCAGCCTGGGGAAGCCCATGAACCCTTTCTTAGAACAGGCATTTATTAAGTCAACAGGAATTCATTAAGCACCTATTGTATGCCCAGAGCTGTGCTGAGGGCTAGAACAACATTCTAAAAATGCATAAAGTAAAATACATACGACCGAAAAGTCCTGTTATATTACATATATTCAAAGACAGTTTTCAATATATTTTAAAAAGCAACTTCCTGGACCCCAGCTTAAAAATCCCTAATTATCACAACATAGGAACTCAGAGCTGGAACCTTAGAGCTTATACAGTCCAACACCTGCCTGAAGCATGGCTCCTTCCAGCACTTAGCACAGTGCCTGGCACACAATAGGCATTTAATAAATGCTTAGTGACTGACTCTCCAGCAATCTTGACAAGCAGTCATCTCCCCTTTCCTTAAACACTTCTGCTGACAGGAAGCTCACCAACTCATGAGGCAGCCTGGTTCACTTTCACAAGGCTCAGATTGGTTAGAAACTTCTTCAGATTCCTTCATCAAACAATTATTAAATGACTACTCTGTCTGAAGCACTGGAGACATACATGTACATACACATAGGTACAAACACACATACATAGATACATACATGCATACATACAGGGGCATGCTGGCGCCATCTCAGACAAGCTATGTTGAATTTTTGGTATGAGTATTCACACCTCGTAAATTGGCAAACACTGCAAACACTGTAAATGAAGCTGAGCTACTGCAGAGCTCTCACTAAAATGGCAAATTAAAACATATTGTCTATTGTTTCAAGAAAAATCTAAGGTTGGACAGCCCTGGTCTAGACTAAAAAAAAGTGTTGGATAAAATGTTAATGAAGCAGATTAATATTTCCAAGTATACACACACACACACACACACACATGCATATATATACATACACACACATATATACAACATACATTCTCCTCTTTAAAAACTTATTCTCTGAGATTTACTGGCACATAGTAGGTCTTATAGCACATAGTAGGTCCCAATAAGTCTAATTCCTCCTCCATAAGATGACCTTTCAAGTATTTGAATACAGTAATGAAGTCTGCTCCTCCCCACTCCCCTTCCATTCTCCAGGCTAAATAGCCCCATTTCCTTCAACCAATGCAACAGAGAAGGAGATGAAGAGGGGAAAGGACTAGACTGACATAAGGCAGACTCAGATTTTTTAAATCCCAGAAGTCACATAGTTTGAGTATCATTTAATTTGTTCCAAAAGTAGAATTTTTAGGTCTGTACCCCAAAGAGATTGAAGAAAGAAAAGGTCTTATACGTAGGTCCACTGACTCCCACTCTTTCCACCTTGTCACCCCCCTCCCCCACATGTAGTAAGTATAAGATGAAGTTGAATGTGAGAAGGACAAGGAGGGCTGGCTTTCACTGGCTTCTAGCGGAGAGCCAGAAGGAATCTTAGAGGCAGATGGTCCAGTCTCCTTATTTTACAGATGGGGGAACTGAGGCTTACATAAGAGATGTGATGTGTCCAGGGTCACACATATAGTAGTAGTAAGCAGTAGCAGCAGTAGCTGAAATGGTGCTGGTGGTAGTAGTAGTAGTAGTAGTAGTAGTAGTAGTAGTAGTAGTAGTAGTAGTAGTAGCAGTAGTAGTAGTAACAGCAGCAGCAGCAGCCTACAACTGACAATAGCTAATGTTTATTCAGTACTTTCAGATTTGTGAAGTGCTTTACATTTATCTCATTAATAAGGGTCAGAGGCAGGAAATGAAAACCAGCAGTGATGATGATAATGAGGCACCACCTAACTGAGTAGTTCTTGCCTTTCTTTACACACACCCCCTTCTGTGATACCACCTGATGTGATTGCTACTCCCAGAATCAGCTCTGCATGTGAGGCAGCTGGTAGTTCAATAGATTGAGCTCCAGGCCTGCTGTCAGGAGGACTCACCTTCCTGAGTTCAAATGTGAACTCAGACACTTACTATCTGTGTCATGTAACTTTGTTTGCCTCAATTTCCTTATCTGTAAAATGAGCTGGAGAAGGAAATGGCAAAGCACTTCAGTATCTCCGCCAAGAAAACCCCAAATGGGGTCACAGAGAGTTGGACCCAACTGAAACAACAGCATGAGGCAGCTAGCTGGTGGTGCAGCAGATAGAATGCTAGACAGGAAGTCCTGAGTTCAAATTCAACTTTAGATGCTTATTAGCTGTATGACCCTGGGCAAGTCACTTAACCTCTCTTTGCCTCAACTTCCTCAACTGTAAATGAGGATGATAATAATATCACCTACTTCTAAGGGTTGTTGTAAAGATCTCTTGAGATAATATTTTTTTCAAAGTACCTGGCACATAGAAGGTGGCATATGAATGCAGCTAGTCCCTCACTGTGCTCAAGAGTATTCCTTCTTTCATATGGAGAGTCTGTGGCTTTAAATATTTGTTTCATTAAAAAAACTCAAAGATTGTTAAATGCCATCTATGTAGAATCAATAAGCCATTAAGGTGGGGTCTGAGTTATTTGCCTGTGTCTGGAGGGGGAGGGGTTCCTTGTAGTGATGGACTTGGAATCAAGCATACCTGTAGCTGAGAATTGGCTCTGATACTTACCAGCTGTGTGACCTTGGGCAAATCAACCTTTCTGGGCCTCAGTTTCTTCAAATGAGGAGGGATCAGACCTCTAAGGTCCTTTTCATGTCTAAGTCTATGATGTGTAATCCTATGCCTAGTTGAATTCACATGCATGTCAGAGTCCCTGTGTGTTTCTCACAAGGTCATCGGATGAAACAACATGTATGTAACAGGAATAGGAACAAGGTTGATCTTTCTGCTTCTGTCCAACCACATGCGCCTGACTCAGAGCTGAAGGACTTGGAGCTTTGAGACGAAGTAATGATCTAAGGGATTGAAATAGGCAATCTTACTGCACATTTATGCTATTTAAAAGGTGCTAACCAAGTCCACTTCTGTCTCACCCAAGCCTCAGAGGGCTCTGGACTCAGGGCTTGGGATAGGGGAGGTAGAGGGATGTCTCCTGTAGCTTCAGCTGCTGCTCTTGCTACCACAGCTGCAGCTCAAAAACTCCAGCTCCTGCCAAAGCCTAGCCTGGGGACCCACTTCATGAAGTATTTAGGGGCCTCAGATGGGGGCCTCCCTCAGAGACCTGCCCCATAGTTAGTGTAGAGCAATGGCGAGAGCTCTGAACTTATGGAGAGTCGCAGGACCTTGGATTTCCAATCCTGGTTCTGCCACTTATGACCTGTGTGACCATTGCTTTGTATCTCAGTTTCCCCATGGGTTAAACCATGGGTTTGAATTAGACAGCTTCTGAGGTCCTTTCCAGTTCTAGACCTAAGGAGCCCAGGGGCTCATGGATAACAAAGCTGGGCAGAGTTCAGAGCTGGGCTTTGAACCCCGGAGTGCCTCATCCCCAATAAGAGCCAGATATGGTCAGATGTGCGGTGGAGGCAGGCAGAGGTGGGGGGAGGGGGCAGGGAACTCTGTGAGCTCAGCAGCAGGACAAGGAGGAAAACACTGAAAGATAACTTCTGGCTAAATGACCGGGGAAATTGCTTAGCCTCTCCAACTCAAAGAGTTAATGAGGGGAGGAACGGAAGCAGGGAACTGGGGAATACAAATGAAGCGCAGTTCTCTAAAAATTTTTTAAAAAAGCACATGATTCTGATCCACCGGAGGATTTAAAAACTGTATCACTCGTTCAACATTTGTTACCCACCCCGCCCCTAGAATGTGCATACCTTGTGCTAGATGATGGGGCAGATACACAGATTACAGCATAGCGCGCCCTCCCCCCCCCCCCCCGCAAAACTTTACTGTCTAGTGCCTCAGTTTCCACCACTACCACCACCATTACCACCTCCACCAAAGACAAGTCAACTTGGGAATATGGAACCCAGTAGACCAATGGACGGCAGAAATAATCAAGAATGGGGAGGGGGAGCAGAGGAGATAGGGAGGGAGGAACAGGTGCTGGGGGCAGATTAGGAAAGCTTCGTTCTTCTCATTACCTGGCACACAGTGGGTGCTTAATCAGTTCTTGCTGATTTGTGGACGGATGGATTTCCAAGGTCTATTGTCAGGTTATATAACGAGCTAGAGAGCAAACTCCAAGGTTGCAGTTACCCAGACTGGCCACTAGGAGACACTTCAGTCCCAATAAATAAGCACAGACCCCGCCCCAGGCTAAGGATGTCAGTCCTCTAGGGAGATCCTGAGCGATTGTAAACACCTGGAGGGCAGAGATCGCGCCTTCTCTTTCCTTCCCCCCTCCTCCACCTCCTTCTCTCCCTCTCATGCTCCATACCAAGTACGGTGTTTTGTACCCACTATTACATAGTGAAAAGAGTATTAGCTTTAGACCCAGGCGATTCCATTGTTAGACACGTACCCTGGGAGCTTAAAAAGAGAAGTGAACACCCCATGGATACCAAAATTTTCCTTACAGCGCTTTTTGTGGGAGCAAAATACTAGAAACAGAGTGGTAAGTGGCTGGACAAACTGTAGCATGTAAATGTAACGGAGGGTTATTGATGAATATGAAGAGTTTGGAGAAACCTGGGAAGACTTCTATGAACTGATGCAAAGGGAAGAAAGTAGAGCCAGGAGAACCATGTATGTGGCAACTGCAACAGTATAAATGGAAATATTGCCTAATTATTGCCTAAAAGGCATCTGACTTCAGGCTTAATGGATAATCAGCTTTGGTCCTGGAAGGTCAGATAGTGAAACACATTTCTCCCCTCTAGGTAGAGAGGAGGGCAACTAAGTTGCGTGTCCTGTTAGATTAGCAAGGCTTTGCCCTCCTGTTCCTATTTGTATAAAAATATATACTGTATTCTATTTCTACAAGGGAAGCTTCCCCGGGAAGAGAGGCTATTTTGAAATGACTGTGGTTTAATAAACAAAAGCAACACAACTTGTTAAAGGGGGCATTAGATCCAGGGGCACGTGTGTGGGGGGGGATGGGGGTGTTGCATGCCTATACTCTCTGCTGCTGGGACAGAGGGAGGCTGAAGTTGGTGGATCACTTGGGTTTGAGGATTCTGAGCTGCTCTCGAGTTAATGTCAATCCAGTGTCTGACAGCAAAGTGATAAGCCCCCAGAATCAGAGGACCACCAGACTGCCTCAAGAGGGGCAAACCTGTCCAGGTCAAAGCTTCTGTGCTGATCACCAATAGGAGGGAGCCAGCATTAGCCTGGAGGAGACATGGAGATCTAGTCTCAGAAAAAAGGGAGGGGAGGCATCGAGAGTTCTAGAATAGGCTCTGCCTCTAGCTATGAGACCTTTAAAAAGTCCCTTTCTCTCTCAGAGCCTATATACAAATTAAAAAGGTTGGAGTCACTAGGCAATCTCTGAGGGTCCTTCTGATTCTGGTATCCAATACTCTGTTCTGAAGTTTCTTCATTCTCTAACATTCTGTGTTCTATGCTCTAAGGTCAAGTTGAGTCGAGTCAACAAACTTTTCTAAAGCATCTATTAATGTGCCAGCAGTGTGCTAACCACTGGGAATACAAAAGAAGGCAAAAACATTCTATTTATTAAGGTTCTAAGGTTCCTTCCAGTTCTAACATTCTGTGTTCTAAGGTACCTCATACTCTGATGTACATTGATATAAGGTCCTTCATAGCTTTGATGGTGGATGATCTAAGGGTCCTTCCTAGGTCTGACATTCTATGTTCTAAAGCCCCTCCCAAGACTAATATTCTAAGCTCTAGCAGCTCAGTGAATGCTGACTCATAGTGGATTGATTGGTGGGGCTAATACAATAGTCAGTTCCATGGCTAGGGTTAACCTGGTCTGCTTTGGGAAAATGCTCATCCTTTCACAACCCTATTGCTTTGCAAACTCCAATCCTTTCCCTCCTGAATCTAGAACCTTCAAAAAGTTTCATACTGGATCTAGTCGCAAACCCTGCTTTGTCAGGGAGGCTACCAGTGGAGGACTCTTTTCTCAATGTGGTCCCAACTGGAAAGGACCCAGCTCTAGGAGAAGGGTGTCCTTTCCTTGGGTGTCTGCCTCAAATCTAGACAGCCATCCCCTGTAGAGAGGAGCAAATGGGGACTAGGAATGGGTAGTATATCTTCTGGACTTGGGCATCTCCTATTCCTTATGCATCCTTTAGGGAAGCTTGGGATAGGCTGGGGATGGGAACTGTTTTCATACGGTAAAGCCTTCCCAGTGTGGGACAATGCATTCATCTACACCTGCCAGCTTGGGCCATTCTGACCACTTAGAACACCAAGGTTCTCAGGGGACCAAGTCAAAATTAGATGGGGTCAGTGGCATGTGAACTTAATTTGTTGGATTAAATTCCATTGAGTTTAAGCATTGCCCTCTCCTAGTCTGGGTTCTCTTTGATCATGTAAGTGATGCCAGTCAGGGCAATGCATTAAGCCACAAACATCTTCCTGTGTTGCTTCCTCCTCTTTCTCTTTCTCCCTTTCCTCCTCCTTTTCTTCCTCTTCCTTTTATATGATGGAAATGGAGAAGTATAGCATAATGAATAGAGACCTAGCCTTGGACCTGGTTCAGGTCATATAACCTCTGCTTCCAGTGATGGGGAACTCACTACCTCATAAGGCAACCTATCTTATTTTTAGACACCTGTAAGTGTTGGTATGTTTTCTCTTACATCGAGCCATGTCTTCCTGCTAGAAATTCACAAATACTTTTAGAGGTTCCCCCTACTATTTTCACCACTTGAAGTCCTTCCCCTCCTTCAAGCCCTGCCTCCTTCATGAAGCCTTCCCAGACACGAGATATCAGAAAAGAATTGCTCTTTCCAAAGCCATCATTTTCTGTTCTAAGGGCCCTTTCAGTTTGAATACTTCCTATTCTAATATCTAAAGTCTGTCCCAACTCTGGCATCCTAAATTCTATATTCTAAGGTTTATTCCAGCTCTAATGTTCTATGTTTTATGTTCTAGGGTCCCTTCTAGCTCTGCCTTTAAAGGTTCTCATATTCTTTTATATGAGTTTTATATTCCAGTTCTGAGTTTCTAGGTTTTAAGGTCCCTTCCAACTTTGAAACTCCAATAATAATCCACAGTCATGTTGTATATTAATTGGTTTCACAAAGCCTTTTCTTCACAACTAGATGGTGAGACAAGGAGTTCTTTGGATGAATTCATGGCTCAGTTCTGATCTTCCTCAGCTGGACTAATTTCTCCTCTCTTTATCATGCAGTGCCAGAGACTTGGGTACATGCTGGCTTTATTCCAGAGAGGCAAGAAGAATTCCTTCATGTCCTATTGTCAGAAGGACAGTTGATAAATTAGAGACTGCCCAGAGGATGGCAATCAGAATGATGGAGGGCCATAGATCATAAGAAACTGACATTTTACTCTGAGGAAAACAAGATTTATTGGGGAAAAAGGGGCAGCAGAGGTCTAGGGCCACCTTCAAGAATTTGAAGAGCTTCACTTGAAAGGCGGATTAGCTTTATTCTACTTGGTCCTTGTGGGTAGAAGTAAAAGCAGTGGGTGGAAGATTTTAGACAGTAGATTTTCACTGGCTGTAAGGAAACACTTCCTAGCAATCAGAGCTATCCCAAAGCAGACTGGGCTGCCTCTGGTGGTAGTGGCTTTCCCCTTGGTGGAGGCCTCTAAGCACAGGCAGGGAAACTACTTGTCAGGGATGTTAGAGAGAGAATTCTTGTTTCAGGTACAGGTTGGACTAGGAACCATGTGAAATCCTTTCTACCTGTCTCATTCTATGTGCCTGGAAAATACTTTCTATCTACAAGGAGCAATAGCCCATATTCCTATAGTGGTCTATAATTTACAAAAACAAAAGAATATAGTGGTTCAGCTTGGCTGGAGCATGGAGTACAGAGAGGGAAGTGATTTGAAGTGAGGTGGGAAAGGTATGAGGTGCCAGATTGTGGAGAATCTTGAGTGCCAAGAGACAGACCATGAACTTTGCTCACCTGGCAATGGGCAGCCATTGAAGATTTGAGTAGACAAGGAACGTGAGATCATAGATTTAGAGTTGGAAGGGGTCACATTATGAGACTAGTTTCAGGACAGTGTCTGGCACAAAGTAGGTGCTTAATAAATGTTTGTTGATTAATTAATTAGTATCTAATTTTGGTGGCCATGGAGGATTGGAATTGGGAAAGCCTGTTGCATTCCTCACTTTTCTCCATCTCAATATATTCATTTTCCCTCATGTCATTAATCCCCAAGTCCATTCACCTCATACGGGATGTCTTCCTCCTCCATCTTTGCTCAAATCTTGCCCATCCTGCTGATCCCACTTCGTATCCCTCTCCTAAGTGCTTATTGGCTGACTGACTCTTCCACTGACCAAGGTGTCTTTCCTCCCTGGAATATTGTCTCTGCCAGCCATTTGTTGGGCTCTGAGCACATCCAACTTCAGCCATCTTTCATGCATATCTATAGTTTGTCTCCTGAATTGGGCCAAGAGCCCCTTGAGGCCAGGAAAGATGTCTTACTAAATACTCACTATGGTTCTTCTTACCCCTATCCTTTGCTAAGTAGATATATTAGTGATATGTTTGGAGGCAAAGACATCGAAATGAAACTCAAGAGAGGCAGGATTCTGCTCCTTGATCCATCACCACCTCAATATGCTGCCCTTGGCATGGTATAGTCAATGGGGCACTGGACCTGGAACCAGGAAAAGCTGTTCTCACATCCTGCCTCAGAAATTCACAAGCTGTGTGACCTTGGACAAGTCATTTAACCTCTCACTTCACTTCAGATTTCTCATTGCATAATGAGCAATTTCGCCTAGATTCCTGTAAGGGCCAGTCCAGTTCTAAATCTATCATCTACTTATCCTAAGTTATTTAACCTCTCTGGTCCCCATGGTCACAGAACTATAACTGGAACAGACCTTAGGAGCAATCTAGACTGAATATTCTTTTTTGTTGTTGTTCAAACATTTCAGTCATGTCTGACTCTTTGTGACCTCATTTTGGGGTTTTCTTGGCAAATATACTGGAGTGGTTTGCCATTTCATTCTTTAGCTCATTTTACAGATGAAGAAATGGAGGCAAACTGGGTGAAATGACTTGCCCAAGGTCACACAGCTAGTAAATGTCTGAGGCTAGATTTGAACTCAGGAAGATGAATGAGTCTTCTTGACTCTGGCCTTGTAGTCTATCCACTGCATTAGTGACCTAGCTGTTGGCCAGCCTATGGACCTTTTCTCAAAATAATGTTTTTTTTTAAATATATAACAACAAATATGTTGAAATATAGTTATCAAACCTTTAAAAAACAAGTTAACAGTGGCAAGAGATAGAAAGATAAATTCAAAATAACTATAGACAATATAAGATATTTGGGAGTCTATCTGCCAAGATAAACCCAGGAACTGTATGAACACAATTATAAAACACTTTTTACACAAATAAAGTCAGATCTAAACAATTGGAAAAATATCAACTGCTCATGGTTAGGCCGAGCTAATACAATAAAAATGACAATTCTACCTAAATTAATTTATTTATTCAGTGCCATACCAATCAAACTGCAAAAAATATTTTATAGAGCTGGAGAAAATAATAACAAAATTCATCTGGAAGAACAAAAGGTCAAGAATATCAAGGAAATTAATGCAAAAATGCAAAAGGAAGATGGCCTAGTCATACCAGGTTTAAAACTATATTATAAAGCAGCAGTCATCAAAACTATTTGGTATTGGCTAAGAAATAGAATGGTGAATCAGTGGAATAGATAAGGTACATAAGACACAGTGGAAAATAGTATGGCAGAAACTAGGCATAGACCAACATCTCACACAGTATATGAATATAAGGTCAAATAGGTACATAATTTAGATATAAAGGGTGATTTTATAAGAGATAGAGAATATTATGAAATGCAAAATGGATAATTTTGATTACATTAAATTACATAGTTTTTGCAAAAACAAAATGAATGCATTCAAGATTAGAAGGAAAGCAGAAAGGTGGGAAACAATTTTTACAGCCAGTGTTTCTGATAAAGGTCTTGTTTCTCAAATATATAGAGAACTGAATCAAATTTATAAGAATACGAGTCATTCCCCAATTGATAAATGGTCAAAGGATATAAACAGGCAGTTTTCAGATGAAGAAATTAAAGCTATCAGTAGTCATATGAAAATGATCTAAATCACTATTGATTAGAGAAATACAAATTAAAACAACTCTGAGGTACCACCTCACACCTATCAGACTGGCTAATATTACAGAAAAGGAAAATGATAAATGTTAGAAAAGATGTGGGAAAATTGGAACACTAATGCATCTTTGGTGGAGTTGTCAACTGATCCAACCATTTTGGAAAGCAATGGAACTATGCCCAAAGGGCCATCAAACTGCATACCCTTTGTTCCAGTAATACCACTACTAGGTCCGTATCCCAAAGAGATCATAAAAAAGGGAAAAGGTCCCACATGTACATAAATATTTATAGTAGCTCTTTTTGTGGTGGCAAAAAATTGGAAATTAAGGGGATAACTGAACAAGTTGTGGTATATGAATGTAATGGAATACTATTGTGCTATAAGAAATGATGAGCAGGCAGACTTCAGAAAAACCTGGAAAGACTTCCATGAACTGATGCTGAGTGGTGAGCAGAAACAGGAGAACATTGTACACAGTAATAGCAACATTGTGTGATGGTCAGTTATGATAGACTTAGCTCTTCTCAGCAATACAATGATCCAAGACAAGTCCAAAAGACTCATGATGGAAAATGCTATCCACATCCAGAGAAAGAACCATGGAGTCTGAACGCAGGTCTAAAAATAGTATTTTTACTTTTTTGTGCTTTTTCTTTCTCATGGTTTTTCTGTATATAATTTTGATCTTAGCACTCCCCCCCCCATCTTGCCACCCCAGCCACCTAATGATCATTCAGCATCAGAGAAAGGACAATAGATCCCACTCAAGAAATATGGTGGGGAGGGGAAAGTGGATATATGCATGTGTGATTCCTAGTGGATGGTGTTGAACTTGCAATCTGGAAGACCTGGAAACAAAACACACCTCAGTAAGTGTGAGTGACCCTGGGCAAGTCACTTCACTTTTGGGGCTTGTTTTCAAGCTTGTAACATAGGAAGGAGTTGAATTTGGTGCCCTCTAAGGCTTCTTCTGGCTTTAAAGTTATGATTCTATGGTACTTCCACCACTCTGGTCTCCCTGGCCTTGTTCCTTATCTGTTAGAAGATCTTTAGCAACTTGGCACAGAGTCCTGGAGTCAAGAAGATTCATCTTCCTGAGTTCAAATCCAGCCTTAGATAACTTACTAGCTATGTGATCCTGGGTTAGTCACTTAACCCTGTTGGTCTCAGTTTCTCCATCTGTAAAATGAGCTGGAGAAGAAAATGGCAAACCTCTCCAGTATCTTTGCCAAGAAAATCCCAAATGGGGTCACAAAGAGTCAGACATGACAGAAAGGACTGAACAGCAAAAAGAAAGAAAGGATATCTTCCTTTCCCCAGCTCTTCTGCTCTTGGCGTCTCTAAGGAGGTAGTTAATATGTTTGCAATGTTCCCTCTGACAGCAATACGAATAACAAAAACAGTTGGAATATATAGTGCTTTAAGATCTGCAAAGTGCTGTGCAATTTTTTTTTCATTTTATCCTCACAGTTACCCTGGGAGGTAAATGCTATTGTTATCATGCCCATTTTACAGATGAGGAAACTGAGGCAGACAAAGGTCAGGTGGCTTGTAGGGTCACATAGTAAGTGTCTGAGTCAGGCTCTGGGTGGATGCTTGTGGAGGTGAGAGTGGGGTGATGGAGACTGTTCTCACAGACACCTGTACTGAAAAAACTTCTCCCAGCCTTCGGAACTACTGCCACTTTCTAGTCCTGTTGGGAAATGAAAGAGCAGAGAAAGAACAACACGGAAATTTCAAGAAGCCTAGTGACCAGAACCCAGGAGGGGAAAGCAGGGCTGCCTTCAGCCTTGGACCCAATAGATCTGGAGTCTTGTTCTGGATTGCGCGTGGTGGGAATGACTGGGACAATCTGGAGAGTACTAAGAGGAGGGTGATTGGGATGGTGGAGGGACTAGAACCCATGCCATACAAAGAGGCATTGAAGGTCCTTTCTTGGGGATATGAAGAGCTCTAACTGGGGGGTGGCTTAGTCCATGCTGCTCCAAAGGGCAGAACAAAGCCCAAAGGGTGGAAATTCCAAGGAGGAAAATTTCAGGTCAATATAAGGAAACATTTTCTAAGAATTAGAACTGTACCCATATAGAACTGATAACTTAGGTTAGAACAAGTTCTCTGTCATGGGAGTTTACTGAATCATAGCGAGTGCAGCTGGAAAGCACCCTAGAGGT
The DNA here is from genome assembly GCF_011100635.1 of Trichosurus vulpecula. Classification (NCBI taxonomy): domain Eukaryota; kingdom Metazoa; phylum Chordata; class Mammalia; order Diprotodontia; family Phalangeridae; genus Trichosurus; species Trichosurus vulpecula. The sequence continues at coordinate 255,646,183 of NC_050578.1, forward strand.
CACCTAGTCCAGTCTCCTCATTTAACATGGAAATGGAAATGAGACCATAGGTGTGGGTCCGGAAAGATCATGTGACTTGCCTATGGTCACATAGGTAGGAAAGGACAGAGCTGGGATTTCAGTTCAAGCTCTCTATTCTATGACTCCAAATACAATCTTCTTTCCAATCTTCAAAGACCAGGTAACCACATCAGGGTTGGTGCAGAAACTATATATATGTATATATGTGTATGTGTATACATGTACACGCGTACACACATGTGTGTATATGCACATACATACATACATACACATATGAATATGAAAGGGAAGTTGTATCACTTCGAGGTTGGTTGAACTATAGTGCGGTGGAAAGAACACTGGATTGGGAGTCAAGAACCTGGGTTTGCAGCTCACCCCAGATGTTTCCTAGCTGCACAAATTTAGACAATTCACTTTCCCTTTCTTCCTGTCAGTCTCCAGTGCAAAATGCAGTGGAGGGGAGGGGAATTGGACACAATCCCCAAGATCCTTTGCGACTCTAAATACTGATTCTGTAAACTCACAGGTTACCATTCCAATGGATCTCTGCTTTATTTGAATCAACCAATCAATAGTTATTAAGCACTTATTATGTGCAAGGTACTGGCAATACAAAGAGAAAAATGAGGCGATCCTTCCCCTCAAGAAACTTACGTTCTTTTGGGGAATCACAAACATTAAAAAGTGCGTTCGGGGAGGCTGGATAGAGCTGGATAGAGCACCAGCCCTGAAGTCAGGAGGATTTGAGTTCAAACTCTGCCTCAGGCACTTGCCAGTTGTGTGGCCCTTGGCAAGTCACTTAACGCAAATTGCCTCCCCAAAAAGTAGATGAAACATTTTCTATATATGCATATATATATATTCAATGTATATAATCACATATATTAAGTACATATACACATATAAATATACATTTGCAAAGCGAAATGATTTTTGCTAGGGGAGGGTACTCTCTCTTTTTTTAACTGTTGCTAGGATGTAGGAAGGTCTATTCTTTCTGACCATAATGAGAAGAAATGAGGAGAAGAAATCTCTCCCAAGTAACAGGAGGGTGCAAAGCTGGTTTCCACTTTCTGGTACATGCAATAAATAAAATACCGAGTAACAATCCAATCCTGGGGAGAAGCATTTGTACTTATGTTTTCAGAATTATTTTAAACCCTAAATCACTAACCCAAACCAGACTTTGGGATGACTGAGAACAATCCCGTTTCAGAGCCAACATTTGGAGACTAGCTCCTAATGCCTAACAGGGCCTGGAAGGTGGTGGGGGCTGGGGGAGAGGAGGGAGAGGCAAAGCTGATCTCAGCAACCCAGCTGCTGCCTCCTCTCTGTCCTCCCCGTAGGGCACCAACACGATGTTCTCGGTCATTGTCACGGCTCACATTTCACAACAATAATAGTTCACATTTCTATAGCTCCCCAAGAGTTGCAAAGTCCTTTATACGCACCTCACTTGATGTTCACAACAGCCCTGTGAAGTGTGCTATTTTTAAACACCATTTCACAGATGTCAAACCTGAGTCTTCCTGGCTCCAAATATCTGCTATGCTACACAATGACATGTCACTACACTCTTTAGGTAGGGCAGGGGAGTAAAAAACTGGGCTACTTGGTTAATTGATTAATTAATTAATAATGGGGACAGCTGGGTGGCAAAGTAGAGTGCTGGGGCCGAAGTCAGGAAGGCTCATCTTTCTGAGTTCAAATCTGGCTTCAAATACTAGCTGTGTGACTGTGGACAAGTCACTTAACCTTGCTTGCCTCAGTTTCCACTTCTGTAAAATGAGCTGGAGAAGGAAATGGCAAACCACTCTAGTATCTTTGCCAAGAAAACCCCCAGTGGGGTCATGAAGAGTGGGTTGCAACTGAAACGACTCAACAACAAAATTGATTAATTGTCATCTGTTTCTCTGCAAGAGCTAATAGGATATCTTATCTGGGAAGGAACTTAGAATGTAGAACACCACAGCTAGAAAAGAACTAAAAATATAGAATGTCAGTTCTGAAAAGATATCTCAGAGCTAGAAGGGACTTTAAAACATAGTATGTAGCTGACATAGGGCTAGCAGTAACCTTAGAAAATCAAAATCAGTATTAAAAGGAACTGTAGAATATAAAACGGACCTTAGCACATAGAAGACCAGTGCTGAAAATGCCCTTCCAAGCAATCAATCAACAAACATTTATTAAGCACCTACTATAAGCAAGCAACCAACAAACATTAATTAAGCACTTAATATATGCAAATACAAAGAATAAAACAATCCCTGCTTGCATGGAGTTTAGTGTTCTAATGAGGCAGACACTGGTGCTAGAAGGACCCTTAAAACACATGTCTAAGGTCTTTGACTCTCCTTCACACCCATCTCCGATCAGTTGACAAATTTTGTCATTTCTATGTCTATGACATCTTTCACCTGCCCCATTCTCTCTGTTCTTGCTTTTATCACCTTAGTTCACGTTCTCATCTCTCTCCTTTGCTGTTGTTCAGTTATATCTGACTTTCCATGACTCCATTTGGGGTTTTCTTGGCAGAGATACTAGAGTGGTTTGCTATTTCCTTCTCCAGCTCATTTTACAAATGAGCAAACTGAAGCAAACAAGGTTAAGTGACCTGCCCAGGGTCACACAGCTAGTAAATGTCTGAGGCCAGATTTCAACTTAGAAAGATGAGTTTTCCTGTGTCCAGGCTCAGAGCTCTATCCACTGCACCACCTACTTGCCCTCATCTCTTTGCTAGACTATTATAATAACTTAGTTGATCTTCCTACTTCCAGCCTTTCCCTTCTTTGATCCTCTAAATACACAGTTGTCAAAAATGTCGATGATACAGGTTTGATCATATCACCTCAGAAGTTTAGTGGCTCGCTATTACGTCTAAGATAGGAAATAAACTTCTTATTCTGACATTTAAGGCTCAGCTCTGGTGTCATCTTCCCACTGTATCTTTTGTTGACCCCCAGCTGAAAGTAGTATTTCTTCAAATACTCCCAGGGCTTGTCTGGCTCCCTCCCCCACCTATCCCTACTAGACAAAAGTAGGGTCATCAAAACAGAGACTTCCCCCGTGCCACCCTCCATTCCCCTCACCAAATAATCAGCTCTTCTGTTGATAGCTCATGACTTCCTATTTCACAGCACAGTATTTTATGTTCCTCATGGGAAATAGAGACCAGATGTTCCGTCTCAACCAAGACCTATCTTGTACTACAGCACTTTGGAAAAGGCTACCTATAAAAATGTTTTAAAATCAGATTTTAAAAGATAAATTGAGTTTTTATTCAGATCTTTTTAGTAAATAAAAACTAAGAAATTTTAACGTAAAATATGGCAAAGCTGGCACATAACAAGCACTTCAGGGTAACCCCAGTTGTCCCACATGTCTGGAATGCACTTCCTCTTTTTCTTCTCTGTCTAGAGCAAGGCTTTGAGCTCTTCCCTCCCCATTAGTACTCTCTCCCTCTTGAAATTACTTGTATTTACTTACTTGGGTACAAGTTGTATCTGCTTCTTCCCTCCTACCCTTTCCCACTTGGATGAAATAAATTATTTTTAAAATTTTACATCTGTAACTCAAATCCATTGCAAAATTTATAAAGACTTAAAATAAAATAGCAAAATTCATTTTAAAAATATATGCAAAGGGACAGCTAGGTGGTGCAGCAGATAGAGTGCTGGTTCTGGAGTCAGGAGGTCCTGAATTCAAATCCAGCCTTGAATATTTACTTGCTTTGTGGTCCTGGGCAAGTCACTTAACCCCAACTGCCTCAGGAAAAAAACACTACCAATCCCCCCCCCCAATAAAATTATACACAAATTTGTCATTTCAGTTTTGATTTGTTCTTGTTTTTAGTGAAGTCATCATCTACCTTAGCACGTTCTTATCAAAATGACCCTGAAATCATTATCAAATACTTTGTAGTCTCCAAAACCTTCTACTAATCTGAGCAAATGTTATTAATGTACTGAAATGGAGGATCATTTTCACTTCATAGAGGTTTCTGATCTAGCTTCAGTATTATCCAAATCACAAAGAAGATCAGAGGATTTTTGAGCTTCATGAAGCTCTTTCATTTTGAAGATGAGGAAACTGAAGCTCAGAAAAACTGAATGACCTGCAGAAGCTCCAGATCCGTAACTGGAGGATTTTAATGCCCAAGGAAAGTGTCACAAAACATTCTCTAAAAAGAGTCATTTTAAAGAGATCCTGGGACATTGTGAGTCAGCTGCTGGAGCAGCCCGTGGTGGTGGTGGTGGTGTAGGTGGTGGAGGTGGTGGTGGAGGTGGTGGAGGTGGTGGTGGAGGTGGTGGAGGTGGTGGTGGAGGTGGTGGAGGTGGTGGTGGAGGTGGTGGAGGTGGTGTAGGTGGTGGAGGTGGTGGAGGTGGTGGTGTAGGTGGTGGAGGTGGTGGAGGTGGTGGAGGTGGTGTAGGTGGTGGAGGTGGTGGAGGTGGTGGTGTAGGTGGTGGAGGTGGTGGAGGTGGTGGAGGTGGTGTAGGTGGTGTAGGTGGTGGTGGAGGTGGTGGAGGTGGTGGTGGAGGTGGTGTAGGTGGTGGAGGTGGTGTAGGTGGTGGAGGTGGTGTAGGTGGTGGAGGTGGTGGTGTACGTGGTGGAGGTGGTGTAGGTGGTGGAGGTGGTGTAGGTGGTGGAGGTGGTGGTGGAGGTGGTGGAGGTGGTGGTGGAGGTGGTGTAGGTGGTGGAGGTGGTGGTGGTGGTGATAGGTGTGTGTGTGTGTGTGTGTGTGTGTGTTGTTGTTGTTGTTGTTATTGTTGCTTGCTTGCTAGGATCATTTCGTAACTTTTTGTTTTTATTAATCTAGCTCTTTTCTTACCATCAGCTGGTTCTCTGTGGCTGGGAAAAAATATATAAGTACTGTCAGTGCCTCCTAAATGTCATAGTCACTGGGGACAAAGTCCTAGTTGCCTTGCCCTAGTTATGTCTCTGCCAAGGTCACATAGCCAGAGAATGACAGGGCTAGAATTCAACAGCAGGTCTTCTAAATCCAAAGGCCAGTATTCTTTCCATGGATTTGATGCTTTTAATGGTGTGGTGCTGGCATCTTCCCTTAGTGAAGCCTTTATCCATTAGCCTCGGCTGTGAAGAATATGCAATGACCAAGTCGGTAAGCAACAGGATGACTTCAGGAAGAGAAACAAAAATGTTGTTTCTATGGAGTGTTCCTGTCTAGTTCTTTAATTCCAATCCCCACGAGGAAGTTGATGGGGCTGACTATGTAAAGAAAGAAAGGGAGTTTGCCATTTCCAAAGTATTTTCCTTTGGCTTCCCTGGATTCTGCCAGTAACCTTTTCATAATCTAAATAAATATTGAATTTAATTACTCCCAAAGGTCTGGATACAACAGCGACACCTCAGGCTCCATTAACCTTAGCTGACCTCAGATGGAGGAGCACGTACATGCCTAGTGCAGTGAATTTGAGGCTTAAAATGGTTCCACTTGGCTCCTACCCACCCCCCTCAGGTCCCTTAGATCCTCTTGTGGGACAGGGAGAAGAGCTATTACCACAGGGGATCCCTAGGCTTCCAATGGATATTGGAAGACTGCCATGATTTGTTGTCTCAACTTAGGGCTTGAAGGGTCTGTCCCCATTTCCTAGGATGGATTCTGGGGATCCTCAGGGATCTCACTGTTCTGGAATTCTTGGAAAGGAGAGTTGAAGATGATAGGTTCATAGACTTGGAGTTGAAAGGGACATTGGAAGTCATATAGTCCAATTTCTTCCTCCTTCAGATGAAGAAACTAACACCTAGAGAGGTTAAATGATTTGTTTCGGATTACAGAGGTGATGAATGTCAGAGCCCAGATTTAAATTGAATTGAGTCAGAGGATTCTAGGCTCAATGTCCTTTCCATTGTCCCAAATTAGCTTACAGGTTAGGAGACAGGAGAGGAGGGGGCGCTGTTTGGAAGGTAAAGAGGCAGAGATTGAATGTCTTTTTCAGTGGGAGAGGTGAGAAAGTAGACATTGAGCCTAATGTGGGACAACAATCACCACCATTTATACAGTACTTTTCCGTCCATGAAGGTCTTTTCTCATTGCATCCTTAAGAAGGTGCTGTTGTTCAATTCTGGTTGGACTCTTCGTGACCTCATTTGGGGTTTCTTGGCAAAGATACTGAAGTAGTTTGTCGTTTCCTTTTCCAGTTCATTTTACAGATGAGGAAACTGAGGCAAACAGGGTTAAGTGACTTGTCCACAGTCACACAGCTAGTGAGTATCTGAAGCCAGATTTGAACTCAGGTAAAGAAACTGAGGCAGATAGGGTTAAGTGACTTTCCCAGGGTCACACAGCTAGTAAGTAATTTGAACTCAGATCTTTCTGACTCCAGGTCTGGCTATACCCACTGTACCAGCTGCCCAGTCCTAAGAAGAAGATCACGTTAATGTAGGATCAAAGATACAAAAAGAGCCAAGAACCCTGAGGTTCTGGGCTCTCATCCTTTGTACTCTGATTGTGCTATAATAACAACCAGAATACTGGGTCACTTTTTTAGAACACTTTACAATTTACAAAGTATTTTCTTAATAACCCTGTGAGAAAGGTAATGTAGATAGGATTACCTCCATTTTATAGAACAGGAAATGAGGTTTCAGGTAAAAAATGACTTGCCCACAGGTGGCTGAGCTGGGATTGATTGAAAAAAATCCTAGCCTGTTAAATATGACAGAGAGCCTAGAGATTATTTAATGAAATCTGCCTCATTTTGCAAATGAAAAAAAATGAGGCTTGGAAAAGTAAATTGACCTGGCTAAGGTCATATGGCTGATGAATGGGAGAATAAGGACTCAGACTCCAGTCTTCTGACCCCAAGTCATATTGCTTCTCCATGATGCTGCCTCCCATGGCAAGGACAAAGTTTATGGAACTTGTCCTTCCCAAGAATGGGACAGGCTGAAGAGATACTTGGACAGTCAATGAGTGAGCTGAGTCTAGGCCTTTATAGGGCTGTCATAGGCAAGATGGGTCAGATTTGCTCTGCTCAGCCTGAATGAGAAGAATTAGCAGCAATGGAAGGAGGCTGATGAGAGACAGATTGAGGCTTGGGGTCCTAGATTCTGAGCTTAAAAGGACCTTGGGGGGGGGATCACTTAATCTAACCCTTGGACTTTACAAATGAAACAACCGAAGTTTAGACAAATGAAAGGTCTCACAGATACAAATGACAAAAGCAAGATTCGAAACGAGATCCGGTTCTGGGTCCAGTGTTCTTTCTGCTTTACTCCATTACCAGACTTCATGATGATGCTGTCCCCAAATGTCTCTAATTAGAGCTAGCATTTCTCTAGTGCTTGGAGATTCTCAGAGCACATGATAGACACAAGCTCATTTGATCCTCACAGCTCTAAGAGACAGAAATTATTATTATCCCCATTTTGCTGATGGGGAAACTGAGGCAGAGAGAATTCAAGTGACTGGCTAGTCACAGAGTCATATATATGTATATGTATGTGTGACACATACTACATATACACACATGTATGTATATATATACATATATATATTTATATATTTATGAAAGAAAGGGAAGTTGTATTACTTTGAGGCTGGCTGAACCACAATACAGAGGTAGCTAAGTGGCACAGTGGATAGAGCACCAGCCCTGAAATCAGAAGGACCTGAGTTCAAACCCAGTCTCAGACACTTGCTAGCTGTGTGACCCTGGACAAGTCACTTAACCCTGATTGCCTCCCCCCAAAAAGTACATGAAACATTTTATATATACATATATATTAAATGTATATAATCATATATATTCATATAAATATACATTTATAAGACACAGGCAAGACAAAATGATTTTTGATAGGGGAGGGTACTCTTTTTTGAAACTGTTTCTAGGATGTAGGAATGTCCATTCTCTCTAAACATAATCTCTTTCCTGATCAGAAAATATTTCTCCCAAGTAACAGGAGGGTGCAAAGCTGGTTTCTACTTTCTGGTACATGCAATAAATAAAATACCGAGTAACAATCCAATCCTGGGGAGAAACATTTGTACTTAGGTTTTCAGAATTATTTTAAACCCTAAATCACTAACCCAAGCCAGACTGCAGGATGACTGGAAATAATCCTGTTTCAGAAAAATAAACACTGATAAGCAAAAATAAAATTGAAATGTAAGTATGTGAAAGAGGAGCAAATTACCATGAGAGATACTAGGATGGAGAGAAGAAGAGGTCCACTTGGGAGGCAGGAACCACAGGGATGAGAGAGAGAGAGAGAGAGAGAGAGAGAGAGAGAGAGAGAGAGAGAGAGAGAGAGAGAGAATGGTTGAATCCCTTGATGGAATGTAAGCTTTTTGAGGACAGGGACTGTTTTATTTTTGTCTTTGTATTTATAAGGTTCAGCTCAGTTTCTGGGGCACAGTAGATGCTTACTAAATAGTTGATTGATTGAATAATTAGAGAAACATGGTGTGATGGAAAGAATGCGGACTTTTGAGTTGGAGTATGTGGGTTCATATACCTATTTTGGTGCTTACTGACCACCTTTGTTAGCTTTGGCAAGTCAGTATAGACTTTGGGGGCCTCACCATCCTTCTTTATGAGATGAAGGGGACTAAATGACTTCTAAATTCTAACCCCTTCAAATTATAAAATCTATCATTCTATGGATGGTAATTAGATGGTCTGGATCTTTCTGCCTAATCTCAGACAATTTCAAAGTCAAAGTATCATGACTGGCTTCATTTGGTGATGTTTTTTTATTTACTCACCAACTTATCATCCCTAATTCTCAGGAATACATAACACCCAGTCTCAGAGAAAATAGCCATTCATTGATCTCAAGACAAAAGGATGGATTAGATGACCTTATAGGTCTCTCAAAGCCATTGGATTCTTCAGTACCCTCCACTCGGAGGATATTTTGTCAATGAGATAATAAGTACTGAGCCAGACAGAGAGGATCCTTCAGTGAGTGAAAGCCCTCTTCTTCCCTTGGCAAAAATTACAGTCACAAAATGTCAGCATTGGGAAGGACCTCAGGAAATGGTACATAAAATGTCCAACCAGGAAAGTCCCTTAGAAGGGACTTTAGAAGACAAAGTGTCAGAGCTTGGAAGGACTTTGGGACATAGAACATTGTCAGAGCTAGAAGAATGCTTATAATATAAAACATAGAATGTCAGAGCTGGAAGGAAATTTAGAATGTAGAATATCAGAGCTAGGAGAGACCTCAGAGCGAATGATGTTAGGTCTGGAAGGGGAGTTAGATATCATTTGATCAAAAGAAACTAGATTTGAACCCGATTTGTCTTTTCTCTGAGTCTAGTATGCCATTTTCTATGTGACTCTACCTCTCCAGGTAAAGAACTGGAGACCCAGAGGAATGAAATGATTAGTCCAGGGTCACCCAGCCAATCGGCAGCTCTGCTAACATGTGACTGTTATTTTTGCTTTGTGATTGGTGGATTCTATAATGGGAGGATTTAGGAAAGGTAGAAGTAATGCCACCTGAGGGATAAATCAAGGAAAATTTGGGGCAGGGGTTTTTATTGGTTGCTTGAGTGAGGGAAGGATCAATGTGTCTTCAGGCTCAAGATCCACCAATCATTTGTATTTGGCAAAAGAGTGAGGAGTATCAGTCAGAGATGGAAGTTTGATGAGAAGGCCAAAGTGAGGGGTGTGTGAGTGCGTGTGTGTGTGTGTGTGTGTGTGTGTGTGTGTGTGTGTGTGTGTGTGTGAGCGAGCATGTGTAGAGGCAGGGGGCAGGCTTTTGGAATGGAGAGGAGCTGTCTCTGCTTTCAGGCAGAGTCTAAGCCTCCCACCAAGGACCCAAGAAATCAATGGAGTCTAAGCAAAGATAGTAGCTTAGACCACTAGGCAACAAAACCAAACTCCCTATTAAGGAATGTACTTTAGTCACACTGGCCTGGAGTGAGAGAAACAGACCAGGGTGGAGGGGTAAAACTTCTAGGAGCCCAGAGCTTCGGAGCCTCCTGGGGGGGTAAAGAAGGCAGCTGCACATCTTCATCAAAGGTCACCATCAAAGGATGACCTGAAGCCTACAAAGGGAATCTTTGGAGTCCCATAGAGAAGCTTCCTCATCCAGGGGACCAGAGACCTAGAGGGGTCACAGCAGCTGCAGGGCTGTTGTTCAAGGGGCAGAAATGGAGAACCTGGCAGACTCTTTCCTAGAGACAAGATGGGGAGCAGATTCTAAGTGGATTGGGGCTTTCACTGAAGTAAGGAGTCGCCAGACCTGCTTTCTCTATGGGTGGATGGAACAAAAATGGCCAATAGGGAATTGATCACTAAGATAAGTAAGGAGATAACAAGAGAGCCTTTGGGCACCTTGGATGAGCTCAAACCATCAGCATAGTCATGCACAAGAGGGCATAGACTGCTTAGCAGCAGAGGGTAAATCCAGTAGGTATGGGTGGAAGGTGAAAAGAGACCAATTGAAGCTTAATAGAAGAAAAGATTTCCTAACTATTAGGGCTGCCCCAACAGACTGCCTTGAGGTGGGGGTTTCCATCACCCAGCAGAAGCTGGATGAGCATTTGTCAGGTATGTTGAAATATGGATTTTTGGGGGGTATGAGTTGAATTAAATGGTCCCCAAGTCCCTCCTAATTGAAAAATTATGTTATTCTGTATTCCTGTGGATTCATCTCACACTAAAATCCCGATTACCTCTCTCAGACTGTAAGTTGTGGAGAAGGCACTGGCTGGCATTAGTAGAAAGACTCCCTCACCTGGCAGTTCCTTATCCCAATGAACTCACAGGTATAATCTCTTTGCCTAATTGGGATTCACTTCTTAGATCTTGGGTTAGTCACCCAATTTTCCCAGAGCTCACTAATATCTTAGCCTGGAAAAAGAGTTCAGACTAGACTGTTTCTAAAGGAGGTCCTCTTCACTCTTAACCTTTTTGTCCTAGACCAGCTCACCCTCACCTACCAGAAAGCAGGGATCTCAGGGGATGAAACATTGGACAGACAAGTTTGGATTGGGAGTGAGGGGGAGAAGAGAAAGCCAGGAGTGTAGACTCTGTTGATGAAGGGTAAGTCTTCTGAGGCACTGTAGTTGAGGGTGGGAGGCATTGGCTACTAGCTGGCCTTACCCATCCCTAAGGGCTGGAGGCTAAGGTTACCCCAGCATCTTTCTCAGGGCTTGCAGATCAGGCAAAAAGGCAATGAGGCCCCCAGAAAGCTCTGGCTAGGGTCCACCATGTGTGGGAGCCTGAGGACAGCAGGGATACAAAGGTTTTTTTTTTCTTCGAGGTAGGCCCAGCTTCAGAATTCTCCGTGGGGGTGTGTGAGTGGTGGGGAGGATGATGGGGACCAAGAGGCATTTCCTTCTCTCTAGCCCCCTGACATGGGCCCTTCTCGGCAGGGAGCTCCAAAGAATGAAATGAAGGAAGGACAGATCAAGGAGTCAGGTTGCAGGGCAAGAAAGGCCCTGGAATTCTCTGCAGGGAATGGAGAAACAGAAAAACACCAAGGCTTCCTTTGGGTCAGCAGGAGGAGAGACTCCCAGGCGACTAAAGGCTCCCAGGGTGAGAAATGTTGGGAAGGAAACCTGGTGGTGTTTCCATGGGACCCAGCTTCCCCCCACCACCTCCTCTGACCAAAGCCACCCCTGGGGGCAGAAAACCAGGACAATCACCCCAGGGCTTCCATTTGGTGTCTCCTAGTCTATGCTGCTGGATTCAGGCAGCTGGGCAGTGACTCAGAAGTGGAGGGGGGGTGTGTGTAGGGAGTAGAGGAGGAGCCTCCTATAGCCAAGTGCTAAAAAAAGACCTGAGGGTCAGAGAGTAGCCAACAATCCCCCCCCCCCACTGCCCTCAGCTGCTTTTAATAGACAGACTCTATGAAATGAGAGGTCAAAGGGACCTTAGACCAGCTAGTCCTCCAATCCAATTAAACAAGCACGTATTAAGTGACCACTAAGTGGAGGGCACCATGCCAGGGATTGGCGGGGCCAAAGGCAAACCAAACAAGATGAAGACCAGCTCCTGCCTTCAAGGAGCAGTCCTTCAAGGAGGGCATTCTACTGGGGGAAGCAACATGTTAACAGATGGAAATGCATGTGATAATTTGAGGAGGGAGGGAACCCAGAAAACTGTGGGTACCAGGAAAGGCTTTCAGTAGGGAAATGGCTTAGGAGGTGAGACTAGAAGCTAGTGATGCTGAAGGGCCAAGCTGAGGAAGGAGGGCATTCCAGGCACAAGGGGCTTCCTGTGCAAAGGCAGGCAGGCAGGAGATGGAATTTTGAGTTCGGAGAACAGCAAGCAGGCTGACAAAGGCTGTTTCTGAAAGTGTTCCATTTGACAACTAGAATTTATGCAGATGAATGCTGGGGAACCACTGGAAGTTCATAGAACATAGAACTCATCCAGCTTAACTCCCCCAGGTTACAAATGAGAAAACTGAGACCCAGAAGAGGCATTAATGTACCCAATTCATGGATGAGGAAACTGAGGCCCACGGAGGCTAAACAATTTGCAGATTGATAGTACCAGAGCCAAGATTCTGAGCCCAGAGCTTCAGATTCCTAGGTCAAAGTTCCTTCCATAATGCCTTTCTTGGCAGGTCATAGGTTCATAAGTCTATTGAGACCTCAGAGACCCTGAGAGGCCCAATCAAGGGTTGGCATTTCCAGATGTCTCCAGGGAAGACATCAGCTGGATGCCTGGGATGGTGGTCATTTGCCCCAGAGGTGGCCATGTCATTTCAGTGGCTCTAATATTCTTCTCTAGCACCCTCTCATGGCCCTTTCAGCCTTCCTCTCTCTCTCTGAACCCTCTTCCTCACTCCTGATTCCCAGGTGATGCCTCTCTCTCAGGTACCTGTCTTCTCTCACCATGTTATAGTGAAAACAACACTGGCTTTGGAGTCAGGGGACCTGGGTTCAGATCCTGTCTGTAATGCTTACTCCCTGGTGACCTTGGACAACTCAATTAACCTCCTCAGCCTCATTGTCATCATCTCTAAGATGGGGGCTGAGTAGACTCCTCCAACTCCATGGCCCTCTAATCCTCTCTGGAGGACTGACAGAAAGGCATGGCCGGGCATCGCACTGGATGAGGAACCTGGGATGGGGATTAGTTAACAGCTCACAGGGGAAAAGGCCTAGAACTGGAAGGAGCCACCAAGGCCAGCTAGTCGGACCGAGAAAACTGAGATCCAAAGAAGGGGAAAGACCACAGGATCGTAGATTTAGAACCGGAAAGGACCTTTGAGGCTTGAGATAGAACCCCCTCCTCAGGCATCGGCATTTTCGCAGGCAGTTCTAGGAGATGGAAAAGCCTTCAGAGACCCAAAGGAAGGGTGAGACTTCAGGTCCTATGACTCAAGTCCTTCTTTCAGCGTGGAGGCGGCCTGATATTCCTGAGATACTGCCCTGCAAACCAACAGCCAGAAGAATTTACTGTTGGATTGTCCAGGGAAAAACAGGATGGCGTCAAGTCTCCTTAGGATACACCCATGGAATCCAGATCTAGCCACAGAGATGGAAGGGACCTCAGTCACCTTTAGTTCCACCCTCTCCTCTGACAGATGAAACCAAGGATCAGGGAGGGTATGTGACTTTCCCGATTTGAACCCAGGTTCTCTGGCCCCCAAAGCCAGTACCAGCTGCGGACAGAGAAGGGCCTGCAATTGCCTCACTGTTTTTGTTGTTCCGTCATTTACAGCCCTGTCCGACTCTTCATGACTCCATTTTAGGTTTTCTTGGCAAAGATACTGGAGTGGTTTGCCATTTCCTTCTCTAGCTCATTTTACAGATGAGGAAACTGAGACAAACAGGGGTAAGTGACTTACCCAGGATCACATAGCTACTAAGTGTCTGAGGCTGGATTTGAGCTCAGGTCTTCCTGACTCCAGGCCTGGCACTTCATCCACTAAGCCACCTAGCTGCCCTACTGTAGCCATTAAAACACTTCCTCCCACCCCAGCCTCCAAACAAGCATCAATCTTATGTCTTCTTCTTTTCCTTCCCACTTAAGTCATAATGATGACAATAATAGTGATGACTATCATTTGTGTGGTATGATTGAAAAAATCAGAAAGAAACTAATAGACATCACTGAGACTGAGATTCTCACAAGAATCCCTGAGTTATAAGGTAGGAAACTGTCTGTGAACTGGGGGTGAACACAGCACCTACCTCCCAGGATTGTTGTGAGGAGAAAATGAGGTAGCCATTATTATTACTATGGCCCCGTGTCCTTCCTCCTCCAAACGATGCCTTCAATGGCCACATGGCATCTATCTACCTCTATCCCTTACAGTCTTTCCTCTCCCAAATCAGGTCACCAACCCCCCAAGGCTTTTCATGGAGTCAGATTCTTAACCTTTTCCTCCCATAAACCCTTCATGGAGGACCCTCAAAAGACACCCAGTTCAACCTCTTCATTTTACAGGTGAGGAAATTGAGGTTGAGTAAAGTGAGGTACCCTACCCAAGGTCACATAGGTAGTAAGGGACAGAGCCAGGATCCAAACCTTTTCTTCCTGGAAGCCTTCCCTGATCAAGCCTGTTGGCAATGGCTTATCTCTTACACCCTAACAGAGGACTTCACATTTCTTCAAGGTACTTTGGAAAGATGGTGGGCTATCATTATCTTTACCTGGATCTTAGCTCCCTAAGAAACCATGAGCTCCATGAAAGTGGAATCTGGTCTTCTCTAAACTTTGTACCTCCCCTAGCACTCTGTACACAGGAGTGGCTTAATAAATACTGTTAAATGAATACAAGAAAGAACTTAGATTTCAAGCTGAAAGTGTTGGGAGCAAGCAGAGCAGGCATTCTTAGCCCTTTTTGTTGCATGGGTCCAATGGCAGTCTGACAAACCCTATGGACACCTTCTTAGAATAATGTTTTTAAACATGTAACACAAAATACATCAAATTACAAAGGAAATTATACTAAAATCTGGTTAGCAAAATATTTTTAAAAAGTAAGTTCCTAGATTCCAGGTTTAAAATACCTGAATTAGAGGAAGGGAGGATCCCAAACACTAAATGAAGAACATTTTAAAACATATAACACAAAATACACTAAATTACAAAGGAAAATTATACTAAAATCTGGTTAGCAAAATATTAAAAAAAAAAAGTTCCCAGATGCCAGTTTAAAAATCCCTGAATCAGAGGAAGAGAGAATCCCAAACACTAAACGAAGAACATTTTTTAAACATATAACACAAAATATACCAAATTACTGAAGAAAAGTGTACTAAAATCTAGTTAGCAAAATATAAAAAAAATAAGTTCCCAGATGACAGTTTAAAGATCCCTGGATTAGAGGAAGAGAGGATCCCAAACACTAAATGAAGAACAATTGTTTTGAAGCCAGTTGAGAGGAAATTCCAGGAATCTTGCTTTGAAGTTATATGCTAATGCCAACACTTCATCTGTCAAGAACCATTCTGGTGGCAGGTCACCACATCTGTACCACTTACCAGCTATAGCAATGGAGCTCTTACTCCATTTTAAAATGCTACATGTGGCTATCGACCTCTTTCTCTCTTGATCTTGACCATGACCAGTCCACCTCCTTCCTAGTCAACCAACCAACCAATCAACAAGCTTTAAATAATTACCAACTCTGTGCCAGGCATTGCCCAAGTTGCTGGAAATACAAATACTGTAGTGAGTCCCTGCCAGAAAGGAGCTCATACTCTCCAGGGAGAATCTAGCATGTTCACAGAGAAGTAAACAGAGTGACTATACATAGGATAAACTATAAATTCAGAGTGATGAGGGGTGGGGAGCAGGCATTAATTAGTGGGAAAGGCCTTTGGAAGGAGGTGGCAGCTAAGCTGGACCTTGAATTGGAGCCAAGGGTTCTAAGAAGCAGTTATAAGGAGGGAAAGCATACCAGAAATGAGGAACAGCCTGTGCTAAAGTTCCAAGGTAGGAGTCCAATTTGGCTAGAACAAGAGTGTGAGAAATGGTGAGGGGCGTCCCAAAAAGAGGGGTGGAGAAGGTTGTCGCCTGCGTTCTAATCGAGATCTTTGATATCACTTAGACAAGTCATCAGCCCTGTTTGTCTACCCCGCCAGGTATGTTCCTCTGCCTTTTGAGTCAAGTTCAGTGTTGATGCTTGCTCACACACAGTGTGCCATTTCCCACCTCTCTGCTTTTGGCCAGGCTATCTTGTGTGCCTGGAATGTGCTCCTTCATTTTGTTTCTTGATGTTCTTAATAATCTCCAAGGCTCCGGAGAGCTCTTAGAGACCTTAGTTTCTTTCAAGGCTGGCTCAAATGCCACGTCCTCCATGAGGCCATTCTCACAGCTGTTAGCGACTCACCCTAGAAAATCACCCTGTATAGATTTTATATGATTAAATGTGTACATATTGTCTCCCCAGTAGTAAGTTCCTTGAAGGCAGGAATGGTTTCATTTCAGACTTTGTATCCTCGGTGCCTAGCACAGTGTCTGACACTTAATAAATATTTTCTAGTTGATGAGGAAGAAGAAAAGGGGAAAAGAGAAGAGAGAAGGAGAAAAGGAAAAGAGCAGGAGGGAAAGAGAAAAAGGGGAAAGAGGAGAGAGAAGAGAGGTGTGAAAGAAAAACTGACTATGGGGAACTTAAAGGAGAAGAGGGGGAAAGAAAGCCTACTGCTCACTCCTCTCAACTCCTCTGAGCCCTGAAGCCTGATTCTGATGAGAGTTCTAGAAGCTTTTGGATGGGCATAGGGGCCCATTCACTGACTTGGAAAATCCGCTTTACTTCATTTGACAGATAAGGAGGAAGAGGAGGAAATGAGCCAGAAAGAGAGCCTTCCCCACACCTGGCTCTGAAATGTATAAGCTGTGTCAATCATATGACCTTTCTGGATCTCACTTTCCCCATCCACAAAATGGGGATAAGAATCTCTGTAGGAACTACATTCTGGGTCTGTTGTGAGGAGAGAGAACTTTGGAAAATGTCAAAGGTGCCATCAGTTGGAATTGTTCCCATTCAGGCAGTTCGGGGGCCCATGAATGGCATTTCATGCAGGTGGACATGAAACCAAGGCCTTACAACCCTAAAGGGGGCCTGTAGATATGCTGGCTTCTTGGGAACCATGAGTATAGCTGCCTCTGAGAGAGTTCCGAGGGTGGACTAGAGAGAGCAAGCCCAGACAGACCACAGCACCAGGGGAAGGAGATCTCCGATCAAGATGATACCTCAACATCTCTTTACCCGGTCCTTTTCAAAGACAGCACAGAGACCTGCTCCTGAGGGGGAAGAGGGGAGACCCTGCACTTCTCCAGATGCAGAGAGAGACCTGACTCAAATCTGGTCTCTCCGTCCAAACAGATACATGGGAAATAGACCTCACTGAGGTGAGAGAGATGCTGTCCGGTGTGGGGAGTTGGGGAAAGAGTGGGAGAGGGAAAAAGAGGGAAGGAGACCCCAGAGAACAGAGCTGGTCTTGGATCATGAACCCAAAGGTTATCTTATCCAGGTGTTCCTAACTTGAGGTGCACAGATTCAGGAGGTTCATGAACTTGGATGGGAGAAAATTTGCATCTTTATTTTCACTAATCTCTCACTAAAATCTAGCATTTCCTTCAATTATGATTTTTTTTTTCTGAGAAGGGAGCCATAGGTTTTTCCAGAATGCCAAAAGGGACCATGACGTTGGAAAGGGGTTAAGAAATGTTGATTTAAGTCAAGTCTCTCATTTTACAGGTGGGGAGATGAGGTTGGTAACCCTAAGGTCACATAAATGGCAAATGGCAGAGGCTTTGATAAAAGCTCATTGCTCACTCCCTAGCACCAAATGTTTTCTCCCCCACCTCCCTTCTTCTAGCCCCAAATAACTTGAGTAGAAACAATGCTCTCTTTGTCACCCTCCATTCCTAAGGGATTGGTTGCCCTGGCTCCCATTTCACAGAAAGATGTATATGCCCACCTCACTTCTCATTTCCTCCCATCCCATCAGCTCTCAGATGCCCTCTGCCCCACCCAAAATGCAATATGGCATCAGACATGGGCTGAGACTGACAGCCTGGATGGCCCCTTCTCTCTGCAGCCAGACCCCCTCCAGAATCCAGCTGGAGGTTTATTTCATCCACAGAGAAGTGTTTAATCTGTGAAGTTTTTCTAGGCCTCTATGAGGAGGGTCTCTGGTTGGGTTGGCCAAAGGCCATCATGCCCGTAGGGTGAGGTTCACCTTATTCCCGATAAGCTCTGGCAGGAGAGGGATCAGAAGGACAAATATGGGTCCATTAGATTGGAGTGGACTTTGTTGGGCTGGTGGGCCAGAGGGGTGGCTGGCGCTGTATACTGTGGGAGGCAGCTAGGTCCCTGGGATGAAAGTAGGTCAGTTTTTTTCTGAGTCATTTTCTCCCTAGGAGCCTTGACCCAGGAACAACTGGCTTAATCATCAGAATGTAAGATCATAGATCTGGAGCTGGAAAGGACCTTAGAGGCCATTAAGCCCAACCTCCTCATTTTACAGATGAGGAAACTGAGGACCAGAGAAGTTAAATGACTTGCCCATAAGGCAGTAAGTAGCAGAACCCTTGGGTGTGGGCTTCCACAGTAGGAAAACACTTAGGACTAGTAAATGACACACAGAGATATATACACATACAAAGACGTAAGCATATTTTTGTCCACATATACAATGTCAGGTACCTTTATCTGACGGCACACTGTATAACTCACAGATGCACTAGCCCTTGGTCACACACAGAGCTGTCCCTAGTTTAGGATTTTGGTTTGGGAGCAGGATTTTCTTTTTGAAGAGTAGAGATATAGAGGCCAGCCCAAGGGAACTAGGTGGCTAGAAGCCAAGGAGGCAATCCTGGGTGAGAAAAAGATAGCACAAGCTGCTGGCAAGAAAAAAGCACCCCCCCCACACACAATTTCAATGAAAGCCTATAGTGGAAGCATAGAAATGTGATTGCTGATGCACATGCTCCAGGTAGATCCCCGGCCACAAGACTCCCTTACCTCTTTCCATAGCTCAAGGCTGCTCTGTTTCTTTTTCAAGGCAGGGGTAGCTTACAGTATTATTGGCCCTGTTTGCCAGCCCTAAGGTTGACCCTGCTGTCTTACACATATCCACGCTGCGCACATAGTCACTTGGCATTCACTTCATGAATGCATTCAAAAGCATTCAACAAGCATTTATTAGATGCCTCCTGTGTGCTGAGCACAATGCTTGGTTCAGGGAGAATTTTTTTAACTGGACTGATGATTTAATTCATTGTTATAGGGACTTTATGAGGGCAGTGAGGTGGCTCAATGGATAGAACCCAGGCCTGGTGTCAGGAAGAACTGAGTTCAAATCTGACCTCAGACACTTACTAGCTGTACGACCCTGGGCAAGACACTTAACCCTGTTTGCCTCAGTTTCCTCAATCTGTAAGAAGAAGGAAATGGCAAATCACTCCAGTACCTCTGCCAAGAAAACTCAAAATGGCATCATGAAGAGTTGGACACACCTGAAAAGACTGAACAACAAATAGGTACTTTATGCAAAAACTACCCCCACCAATGTACATCAGCACCTTCTCTACAGTTTATAATCTTAGAGGAATCCAGTGCTCAGAGCACCAAGAAGTGACTAGTCCAAGGTCACAGAGCTGGTATGTGGTAGGCACTAATTGTGTGTTAACTACTAATTTAGTTGTGTGACCTTCAGCAAGTCAAGATCAGTTTCTTCCTTCGAAAAATTTTGGAAGCGTTGGACTCTGGTCTAAAACATGTATTCCTGGGGCAGCTAGGTGGTGCAGTGAATAGAGCACTGGCCCTGGAGTCAGGAGGACCTGAGTTCAAATTTGGACTCAGACACTTGACACTTACTAGCTGTGTGACCTTGGGCAAGTCACTTAACCCCAATTGCCTTGCCTCCCCTCCTCCAAAAAAATAATAAAACATATATTCCAGCTCCAAATCTAGGATCCTTTAGGTGGGAAGATAGAAAGTTTAGATAAAAGAAACAGGTTCCCTGATCTCATGGATTTGGGTCTAGTAAGGGTGAGATACCAACGGATGTAGAAAACATGACATTCACAATAAAAACATTAGAGGGAGCCCAACAAAGTGATGAAAGGAGATAGTTGGAAGACCTGAGTTCATCTACCTCATACACTTACTAACTATGTATGACCCTGGCCAAGTCACTTAAGCTAAGATAATTTCTTCACCTCTAAAATGAAGTGGTTGTGCTGAGTTTCTGCCATAAATCTATGACTGTCTAAGAACATATTCATTAGGGAATGGCTCTTCATAGATATTTGATGCAAAGGGAAATAAGCTCTCTGAGGGCAGGTAACCCCATAGTACCTGATGCATTGTGAGGTCCTAAAGAATGTTTGTTGAAATTGTCATGGGAAGTCAAGATGGGAGAGGGGAGGGGGAGTTCCTCACAAAGCCAGGGGATTAGGGAAGGCTTCCTGGAGGAGGTGGCATTGGAATTGGGCTCTACCCCATGCCAGGAAGGCTCTCCTTTTCTTACCTTCACTTGTAATCCCTTACTGCATTTAGAGCTCACTCTAAAGGCTGCATGAAGCCTTTCCTGGTCCTTCTCATTTTTAGGGCTTTCCCCTGCTCTGCCCCAAATAACATTGTATGTATCCTTTATTTTCCTTTGTAAGTCTGTATTTTATGTTTTCTTATCTGTGAACTTGTAGGCACCCCACCTTCCCTCCCTCCCCAATCCCCAGGTATTCTGAAAACTCCTCAAGGTCAGGGGTTGTTTCCTTTTGTGTGTTCTATGCCCTGCTCCCTGGACCATAGTAGGAGCTTTAATATATACTGGTGGAATTGAATTGGACCAAATTAAGAGTCCGTAGTTAAGAGAGGAAGGGAATGGGGTTCCTGGGCTAAGAAAAAGCCTGCCTTGGAAGGTAGAGTGTGAATCTGTGTAGAGGTGTGTGGGCTGGGTAGGGTAGAGAATTGTCCAGTTGGTCTGAAGCACAATAAGCATTCTGGGAATGTTATGAGATAAGGTTGGAAAGATGAAGTCCTTGTTAATGGGACTTCATTGAGGAGGTGGTCATGAGAATTTGACCCTTAGTCCTTCCTCCCAATTTTTGGTATCTCTGTTTAAACCCCTTGGTCTCTGGCTCCCTGGCTGTGAGCTGGTGCCTGTCTGGTCCTGGCTATAGCTAGAAGGGGCTACACAATGACCCAGATCTTCTGCCTCCCAAGCTGGTCTGGGAGCACACTGCCCCTAAGCTGAAACTAGAGCCCCATGCATTTCTGCAGATCTAATTCCCCAGATGAATAAACATGTTATTTTCTAGAGACCAAGCCAGTTTTCTGAGTTCTTCAAACCCCCAACTTTCTCTCTGAGAGCCCACCACCGCCATTCATAGTTCAGCCAGGCTGAGCTTCCCCTGGGGCCAGGGTATGGCAGTCTGTGACCCTAACCCTAATTCTGATCTTCTATTAAGGGAAAAAGTCCCCAGGCAGTACCATCATCTCCATCCAGCCGCTTGTTGAGGAGATTCAAGAGGACTGGACAGGAAGCCTGAGTGGAGAAAACACACAGGCTGTATCCTCTGGGCCCGATTCCTTTCAGTCTTTGTCAATCCATAACAGTTAGAGCTGGAAGGCACTTGAGAGGTCTTCTTGTCCCGCCCCTTCATTTTTACAGAAGAGGAAACAGACCCAGTGAACTGATGTGACTTACCCAAGGTTGCTTTGCTGGTAAATAATATAACCCCTCTACTCCAATTCAGTGTAGTGGACTTGCTACTAAACCACAGCTCTCTAAAAACTCCAGATTGTCTCTGGCTCTTTCTTCCACTGACTTTCTCCATCCTTCGAAAGATCATAGCCTGAAAATCAGGGAGTGCAGTCGTTTTACAGATGAGGAAACTGAGGCCCAGGGCTGTTAAATGACTGGTCCTTGGCCACACAGCTAGTAAACGTCCAAGGTGGAATTTAACCCTAAGTCCGCTCTCCAGTCCAGATAACTATCTCCTTTCTTCCCCAAGAGCTTGCATCTGTTCAGAACCAGGAGCCTGTGGCCAATGGAGGAGCCAGGCTGTATCCACAGTTGCTCTCCTTTGCTACCTAGCTTCCCTCAGTTCTGCCCCCTCCCCCTCCACCTAGGAGATCTTAGCAGCGGCGCCTCTGAGTCAGTCCAGCAGCCAAGCAAATCAGTTAAAAGTTTTGGAAAGGTAGGGGTGAGGTGGTTGGGATCTGGTCCGATTGGGATTTACTAGGCCCTGGACACACACAAGAAGGACAGGCGGACGTTGGGAGTCGTGTTTGTCAGAGAAATTCCTGGGCTACTCCGTACACCTGCAACTAGCCTAGGGGAGGAGGACAAAAAAGGGAGGGGCGGTGCCGGCAGCACATCTGGAATGGGACGGGAGGAAGCAGGGTTGCTCATCTGCAACTCAGAGGCCCAGGGCCGCAACATCTGTACCGGAGCCTGCCCGCCCACCTCTAAGTCTGGGCCTCCGGCGACAGAGGAGAGGCTGCTGGGGCTGGAGCTGGGTTGGGATGGGGGCGGGGGGGGAGGGAGACACGATAACGAGAGAAGGAATAGGTTATCTTGTTCTCCCTCCTTCTGGAACACTCCTCGGTGTCGCCTGGAGTGGAGTCCTTCCCCACACCGTAGCTGTCCGGTGATCTGGCCACGAGGTCCTTCCTAGTGCAAGGAAACTATTCCAGACCCGTGGGCGACTCTCGGTGGGTGGATCTTTGCTGAGGAGTCTGTCCCTTCCACTAAGTTTGTGGAACAGTCTGCTCACCTGGCATAGCTTTGCCTCTGGGATCGCCGGAGAGATTTGGTGTTTCTCTTCGACTCAGTTTCTCCTTCAGACATCACTTGCTATCCCGCCCCCCGTCCCCAGCCCCAACAGTTTTGAGAAACTTGGGCGCCGCTGTGACTATCAAAAGCCTAGCGGGGCCATCCCCCAAGTTGAAAGGAGAAGATGCCAACGTCGTCCTTGCCCTCCCACCGCCTGGAAGAAAGCGGCTTTCGGGAAAGGCACAATGACTTCTGCCCCGCAGCCCCACCCCCCAAAGAGGATTTCTGGACCCTCCTAACACCGCAGGAGGTCTGGAACTTTGGGGGGGGAGGTTGAGAAGGAGAAAAACATTGCTGCCCTGGGAACTCCAGACGCCTAAATCCTTTTTTTTTTTTTTTTTCCAATTCCTGGGGCAGGGAGTGGGTGGTTGGGTGTGTTGGAATAGGCACTCTTCAGCTCGGCTGGCCTCCATTTACCCTAATGGAAATGAGATGGAGGCTAAGGGATCATAGGACAGAAGATTCAGAGCTTCAGGGAACCTCAGAGATCACCGAGTTCAATCCCTTCATCTTACATATGAGGAAACAGGCACAGGGACATCAAGTGACTCGCCCAACGCCACACAAGTAGTGACCAAAGCGTCGAAGGCGGGATTCGAGCCCCTGCTCCTTTAGTTGTGTCAGACTCGCTACTAGCAAGGGATTCTGAAATGACCCCGGAAAACGTGCCGAGCTCCACATAACGGGCCCCCAAGCCCCTCGCCAATATACACTCGCTCGCCCAGCCCCTCAGTCCTCTGCAGCCTCAGAGGAGGCGCGTGGGACCAGCCCATATTTTAGGTAGCCGCTGCTGCTCGCGAGTCGCATGGGAAGCGGCCAGAGGGCTGCTGGCCTGAGGAGGGCGCGGACTCACAGCCCCTGGACCCCGCGACTCCCAGAAGCTCACCCGGAGTGCGTATCTCAGGGCTCCAGCCCGAGTGGGGTTCTGGAGCGCAGCTGCAAAGCGGCTTTTCATTTCTATTTCTGAGCCCCCAACAAAGAACACGCAACTCCAGACGGAGGGAGGCCCGAGATCCGACGGTCCGGGGGACCCCAGGGCTCACATTTTTACTTTATTTTTGTTTTTGCTTTTGTTTTTTAATTTTAGAAATAATTGCAAACAGTTGGGATTTTTTTTTTCCCTTGAGGGGCAAATCCCCCGGGATGGGGAGTACTTTTATTGATGGTGTGTTCACGTCGGGTTTTAAAGCGCTGCCCTAGTGATTCTGAGACACGCAGGCTTTCCTCGAGAACAAAAATAAAAGATGGGAAACGAGTAAAGTTCTCGGGTTATTGGCACAACAACTTGCCCTCAGGCACCACTTAGCCTCAGGGAAGAGCTCACCGCACTGCCCCTCCCGCTCCAGGCACATGCCCGGCGAACAGCCGCGTTTATGCAGTCCCCTGGCAAGTTAGACAGAAGAGGCACACACAACCAGGCGCCCTAGCCTGCGGAACTTTTGACTCCACGGTCTTCTCCCCACCCTCAACTAACTGAACACCACGAAGTGTTTAAATACAAATCAGTAATAATAAATACAAATAATTGCCCTCCACCTCAGAGCTTGGGCTTGGGTAGCTCTCTCGGAATCCATTAATTTTTATATTTGGTCGCCAGCCTATTCCGGGCTTGGGCGCGAATGGGAGAAAATCCACACTACGGGTTAGATGCGGGGCCGTTTAACAAGGAAATCCCTCTCATCGCAATCGGATTTATCTGAAACCCAGGGCGCCGCTATCTTGTTTAAATCCACACTCCCGCTCACTTTCGCTCGCACACATTTACAATCTCCAATCCCGCCTCTCCTTTCTCTCTCCTCCACACGCGTACACACTCTTACAATCATACTTTTACCATCAGTTTTTTTCTGGGTTTCTCTCTTCCTCTGTCTCACGCACTCACTGTTTCAACTACATTTTCTGAGTCTGTCCTTTTTACAATTGCCGTTTGCCTTCAGTCTCTTTAGGTCTATGTCTCTTGTTTCTGTCTGTCTGTCGATCAGTCTGTTTAACTCTCTCTCTTCCGATACATAATTGCGTTTACAACTTCATTCTCTCAGAGTCCGTCCCTATCTCATACATTAATTACCTCTTATAATCCGTTTTCTCTCTCGGCCTCTTTGTCTCTCTCCGTCTCTCCCTTTTCTTACATATTCTCTTTTACATTCCATTCTCTCTCTCTCTCTCTCTCTCTCTCTCTCTCTCTCTCTCTCTCTCTCTCTCTCTCTTCCTCTCTCTCTCTCTCTCATTCATATATTCCATTTCATACTTCCGTAATCTCTGTCTCTTCGTTTCTCTCATATTTGTGCCCACAACCTCATTCTCTTTGTCCTTGCTCCTCAGGCTGTGTTTGTCATACGGACATTCCTTGTTACAATTCACTTTCTCTGTTCCTCTCTTTAGGTTTCTGGGTTTCTGCTTCTCTCTTTCTTGATCTCTGTCTTCATGTTCATGTTCTATTTCCACTCTCGATCTCTCTTTTATAAGCTTATTCCACTTTAGAATTCACATTCACTGTCTCCACTTTGCCTTCCCATCTCTCTTATCTTCATGTTGTCAGCCACATTCTTTGTCGCCATCTCTCTCTATATTATTCCCTTTTATAAATCATATGTTTGTCCATGTCTGTCTCTGTCGCTTTTCCTCTCAAATACATAGTCGCTTTTCCATCCCATTCTTTTAGTCTCTGTCTTTCTGTCGTACACATATAACATTTTACAATTTATATTTTGTCTACTTAGTCTTTTGTTCTCTGTCATTCTTTCCCTCTCACAAACACATAGTAGTTTTTCCATTTCACATTGTCTCTGTGCCTCTCACCAAACAAAGTGGTGATCTTTGGGTTGGGTTTGTATCTGGTCAAAGAATCTGTGAGAGAGAAAATATGTATCTCTCTCAGACACCTATTCCCTTTTTATGAATGATATTTACTCTTTAGTTTTTTGAGTTTACAATCTCTCTCTCTCTCAACACTTTTGTGATTAAACCAGATTCTCTTTTCTTTGTCTATCTCTTCTTTAACAGTAAGAATCTCTGATCAGATACAATCCCGACCCAACGGTCACCACTTTTCTGTTTCTCAGCCTCAAGGTTACCGCAGAGGGAAAACTCAGAACAAAACCCAGCCCCAAACATTCTGTCTAATTTGATCGAAAAAAGAAATCCTTGCTTCCCCCCTCCTTCCCCCATTCCACAGGCCCTGTGCTGAGGGTTTCCGGCCGGCTCCTGGGGGAAAGCTTCGATAGGACTTGGTTGTAACTAACCCCTGGCCAGGGGAGGCGAGATCAGATTTGACAGATCCGTTTTTAAATGTTGGATCAAAGCAAAAACTTCGTCTCCCCACCCCCATCAAAAGAGAAGGAAAAAGCGGAGGACTCTCTCACACAGCCCAGCCATCTACCCACAACCTTGGGTTCCCGTCTCTTTGATTTGCGGAGCTGGAGAGGCCTGATCGCTGCTGCCTGGGGGTTTCATTCAGTAAATCGAGGGACTGCCGCTGGTGTCTCAGACAGTGGTCAAGCATACCGAGCCCCAGGGACGACCAGTTCTCCACTATGTTCATGCATACCAGGGCTCAGAGGTGGACACCTCTTCCTCAAGAGCTCTTAGAGGCCCCGGGAATCCAGGTGTCCACGCTGTGCCCATCGGAGGCTGAGACTGAGGCTGCTACTGTTTTCCGCACGGAGCTCAGGAAGAAGGCAGTTCCGAGTCAAAGACTTGTGGACCTAGCTGACTTTCCCAAACTCCTCCATCTCTCGGGTTGAAGGACCTGAGACGGACCTTGAAGAAACGGGAGACACGAGGCCCTCAGAGTTGCTCAGACCTGGTTTGGGGAAAGGGGAACAAGGGGACTGGTAGGGAGTGAAGGTCGGCTCAGCTCCCATCGGAGTCTGGCAGCATTAACGGAGCTGTTTTGAGTTCTCCCTTCGAGTGCAGAGTATTTAAAGGTCCTGGGTAGTAGTTTTAGCCAAGGTCACCTTTTGTCCCTTCCTCTCTCTGGGGAGCTCGGGACCCAGGAGGGAAAGGTTGGACAGGGAGCCGGAGGGCCTACGGCTGGGAGGTCGACCTCCCTCCAGACAGCTGGACGCCAGTTTGGGCCATTCCTTGGAGATGTCCAGGCAGTGGCCAAACTCCCAGGCCAGTACCGGGTTTCTTTATATTTTCCTTTCAGCCAGATTGGAAATTACCAACTCAAGTTTCCCTGGTTTCCCTCATAGGGTAGGGAACCTTCCTCCCCCCCCCTACCCCATCACCAACACCACATGAAGCTGAAATCCTGAATCCCTGTAGTGTTTGTAGCCTTGACACTCAAATAGGAAGAGAGCAGACACTTCAACCACCATTTCCTAAATGGAATCCTTTCCTCCAAGTGAAAGACAGAACTTTTCCTCAATTTTGGGGGGCAATCTGATTGCAAATTTTGTAAGAATATCACCCAAAGTTATACCTACTCTGTTGTTGGGAGTGGAAAAAGTGACACATTTAGAGGCCAGAAGTGTCTCTGCCCCCCCCCCCATTCCACCCCATCTCCATGTGAAGATCCCTGTGTCTTCTCAGTACCTTTGCTTCTTTTTATGCCCAATACCAGCTTTCTACCTTTCAAAGATCACCCTCAATCTAACCCTTCTGTTCTTATCTGAGACAAGAAGTGGAGAATGGGGATTAAAACAAGAACAGTAATAAAAAAGGGCACTGGAACTGAAGACAAAAGCTGTAGGTTCCAGCTGCTTTCTGTCCATGGGACTCTAGGCATCTAGGCATCATTTGACCTTTCTTGCCTTCAGTTTCCCTATCAGAAAAAAATGAAGAGGTTTTTGCTCTGGATTATGGTTCTATCTATTCAGGCTTAAAAGTCTATGTGATTGAGATAATAAATCATTTTTATGTCTGAGAATCTGGGAAAGCCAGGTTGGGTGGAGCGAAGAGTCAGGGAGAGATCTTGGTGGTTCAGGACTGAAAACCTCAGTCATCTGGTGCTCCAAATCCTCCCTGAAGCTGAGTCTGGGGTCTTACTAACCCTCACTTGTTTTAACAGCTATCAAGATCCCAGGGAGCATAACAGGGAGACAGCAATGAGGTTTATAAACAACTCCTCTCCCCCACCCAAAACCGAAGGTCATCTCAAGCCCTCCAGCCTCTGGCTATAGGGCCTTGTAACTACTGGAGAAGGAAGAGTCTAGTCTCAGGGTCATTTTCTCAGAGGGAAAAGGGTTAGCATTAGGGGCCAGGAAGAAAGATCTCATCTATCCAAAGGATTTTTGCCCCTTTGGCCCATAAACAAAACCACATAGGAGGCCTCTTTGATGAGGTTTTGTTTTTTATTTTTAAAAATTCCTATAGGAACTGCAAGGCAATCTCCCTTCCTCCACATCCCCCTTTCCTGATCCAGCCTCTCCAGCTGAACAATAGCTGGCAGTTTGCTAACAGATCTCTGAGTACCCTCAGAAATGAAGGCTCCATGTAAGGGGCACATCATCTCCCTGTTTGAGCTAACACCAGCCCAAGAGACAGTGGATTTTGACTAGAAGTTCTTGCAATCCTAGGGGGTAAAGGATTATGTTGTGTGTGTGTGGGGTGGGGAGGGCAGTAGAGGGGGTGGTCACCGACCCCAGCTCCAGAAACTGATTGTCTCACTGATAGAAACAGAGAGATAAAGCATGTGAGGGTAGGTTAGGGGGGTTAGAGCCAAATCTGTAGACTTGTATGTCTCAGTGTTCTGGTGGGAATTCTTGGAGCATGTCCATGTGCTTATGTGTGCATATCCCTAGGTTTAGAGTGATAGGATCTAGAAATCTAGATAAATGGGACCTGGTGTAGACAAATGTCCCTGTACTTAGAACCCTAGACTTTCATAGCTGCTAGAAATCTTAGAGACAGCCTAATTCAACCACTTTAATTTTTCAGATGAGGAAATTGAGACTGGAGAAATGAAATGACTTCCTCAGGGTTACAGGTTGGTTAGTGGTAGAGCTGGGAATATAGAGCAGAGTACTATTTTTCCCAAGTTAGTTCAAGCTACATCCCTGCCTAACCCCATTCCTATGGCCTATTCCTGAAGTGAACTGGTCCTTTTGCCAGGTTCTGTGGAAGCTTTCTGCATCAGCAGGTGGCTTGAGCTTACACTGGATGCCTGCTGAATTTCAGGTGCCCAGGGAATATTAAAAAGGAAACCAAGTCTCTATCTGGCTAAGTCCCCTGGTAGGGGCAAATAGCTTGGGGAGGGAGGTCAGGTCAGGGGACATTTGGGCCCTAGATCTGACTCAGTTCTTTCCTTCCTGAGAAAGGAAAAATATCTCTCAAGGTCAACTGCACCCACAGCCTGTCCCATCCCATCACCCAGAGCAGACATTATCAACTTGGGCTCAATGAACTTTATACACGTGCGCACACACACACACACACACACTATATATATATATATATGTATATATATATACATATATATATACACACACACACATACATACATATATACACATACATACACACAGAATTTTAATATAATTGATTTCTATTGTAATTTTATGTATTTTATTTTATGCATTTGAAAACACAACTGAGAAGGTTGTCCATAGATTGTCCAAGGGGTTTAAGGCACACACAAAAGATTAAAAACCCCTGGCATAGCAGAAAAGAATATAACCTCAATCCCTTTGGAATGCATGACTTTCTTCCCTATCTTCACTTTTTTTCACAGATAGATAGCCCAAGACCCCTTGCTTGGCTCCTATGAGAGTACTTCCCATACCAAGGCTAACCATGGGTCTCTCTCTGACTGGAATGAAGTCCTCAGGGCCACCGAAGGCCGGGCTCAGGAGGTAATCCTAGAAATGACCAAATTACATTTTTCCTTAGCCTTCCAGGCATCACCCCAAAGGAAGAGGGAGATGCTTCTGTGGAATTCCACTCTATCATGCTCCCATAAGGAATGGCATTAGGACTCCTCAAGAAATAGAGACCTGGGAACCACAGAGGATGAAGGGTGCTCTGTGACAGACAGAGTCAGGCCCTGCTAAAGAAAGAGCACTAGACTTAAAGTCTACAGTACTGTTTCATTTCTGGCTTGCTCAGTCACTTCTTAGTCCTTTGACCTTGGGCAAGTTGGTCCAGCCCCATGAGCCTCAGTTTTCTCTTTTGTAAAATGTAATTTCAAAACTTGGAAGTCAAAAAGAGACCTCAGATACCATTTAGTCCGACTCTCTCCTCTTACAGGTGATGAAACTGAAGGAAAAATGACTTGCCCAAAGACACAGGCAGCTAAAAATGTGTCGAAGCAGAGATTATACTGAGGACCTAGTGAGTTGAGTTCTCAGGGCCTTCCAGTGGGGTGGGATGACCTCACCTTGGGGCAGTTATTAGGAAATTCGTTTGTAAACTGTGAAGAACTGTGACCATATAAAATGTGGATAATTATGATCTGGAAGAAAGGAAAGGGAAAAGACTTGGCCTTAGACAAAGGACAGGGAAACCAGGTCCCACCCTTGGGGTGTCCGTCGCTTTATTCTCAGAAGCTTCCCTCCCTTTGCGGGGCAGTCTGGCACTATTTTAAGGAATACAGATGGGACAAGGATTCAGCTGGAGATAAGTCTGGGGGTAACCTCCCTACCTCGGGCTTCGGTCTCCCTCCCGCACCCCAATGCTGGCTGCCAAGCCTTACAGGGATCTGGACCCAGAGATCTCTGGTTTTCTAGAACCCAGATTCTCCAGGACGTCTCAGTGTTGAGAGTTTCCCAAACGTATTTGTCTCAGAAACAGTCGCAGGAGACTTCGGGTAAGAAGTGAGAAAGAGGAGGAGGGGGAAAAAAAGAAGAGAACTAAGTCACCTAACTTTGGTCCTTCAGCTTTCCCACCTGTGACACTTCTCACCTACGGAACGGTTGGAGGCAGCCCTACTGAGCTCGGGAGGGAAGCTTGACCCCAAGCTCTGTGATTGCCCTGAGCCGGGGACTTTGCGCCCCTAGATTTTTCGAAGTCTCAGCCGCCCAAAAGAAACTTTGGGCCTCCCCAGATTCTGGGATCTGTCTGCCCTGCCCTGCCCAAGCTACAGGGAGGACTGAGGCTCGAAGACTGGACGTTAGACGGGGTTTTTAATTCAGTCGAACCCCTGGAGTCCCCAGGCGGCTCGGGTGAGGTGGTCTGGCCGTGGAATTGGGACACTATCCTATGAGGTGGCGAGAGAAAACATGGAGGCAACCAGGGAACCCGATTTTGTCTACTTCACCCCCTTGTCCTTGTCCAAGAGCCAACTTGCCAGGCCCGAGCCCCCAGACCTGCGCTTCCCTTCTCTTCCCCCCAGGTTTGCCTCTTGTCTCCTGCCCCACCCTTCGGAGGCTTCCGGTGCTGTCTGACTTGGGGAACCGGGACGTTGCCGGGGCGCGGGAATGGAAGCACTCCAGAGGGAGAGCTCTGCCCAAATTGCTCCCCGCTCCCCACGCTTCCCCAAGGAAAGAAGTACGGAGTCACTCACCGTAGCAGGAGACCTGCAGGGGCCCGTTGTGGCCGCCGCTGCCCTCTGGGAGCTTAAGGCTGCTGTCCGGGGGCGTTTTGCAAGATCCCCTTTGCAGGTAGAGGTGCGGTGGAGGCTGGGGCTGCGGCTGCTGGGGCGGCGGATACTTGCTGAAGGAGCCCCGCGGCCCGGCGCCGCTTTGCGCCTGGCCCGCTCTGCTCTCCAGGGGCGCAGCCGCGTCCTGCTGCTGGGGCTGAGGCGGCGGCGGCTGCTGCTGCTGAGGGGTGTAGCGACCCCGGCACTTGGCCTCGCCGTAGCTCTGGCCCTTGGCCGCCAGGAACGCGGTGCTGAACTTGTCAGCCGCGGGGAATGCCCGAAAAGAAGGTGAGCTCTCGCGGCTCTGCGAGGAGACCGGACTGTAGTAGGCGTCCATCGCGGCCGCGGGCGAGTCACAGTAAGAGACGCACGTCTCAGCATTCATGCCTGGAGTGGGAGGGACAGAGCCGAGGGGAGGGGGCCAGCCAAGAAGCCGCCGGTCTTCGCGAGCATTTGGAGAGGGAGGTGAGAGTGCGGGGGGAGGAGGAGGAGAGGAGGAGGAGAGAAGAGAAAAGAGGAGGAGGAAGGAGGGGGGAGGAAGAGGAGGAGGAGGGAGGGAGAGGGAGAGGCAGCCACAGCAGCTCTGAAAACTCTCTCTCTCTCTCTCTCTCTCTCTCTCTCTCTCTCTCTCTCTCTCTCTCTCTCTCTCTCTCTCTCTCTCTCCTTTCCTCCCTTCTCTGTCTCTCTCCTTCAGACGGAAGTCAAGGTTGTAAAAAGATTCAGACGTTTCGGAAAATTGACCAGATCCCCAAAGCCCTCTTCAAGCTCTGAAGAGCAAAGAGGGACATCTTTTATGCTTTCTTTCTTCTCTCTCCCAATCTCTCTTTCCCGTTCTTTCTCCCTCCCTTGTGTTATTTCTCTCCTCCTCTTCTCTCCCTCTCCCACCCCTTTCTCCTTCCCTCCTTCCTTTCCTCTTAAAGAGATGCTGCTAGTCCAGTGCCTGAGATTCCGAGCCCCCGACCTCTCTGTTCCTCCTTTCTTCCTTCGCTCCTCGCCCCAGCGGCAGCAGGCGGTGGACGATGGGCGGAGAAGGGTCCCCAGTGAGCACGGGTACTCGCTGATAAGAGGGTCCCCAGTCAGAATTTTTTGAGGGGCGGTGTTACACGAAGAAATAGTTTCCAGATCGAGAAAAAACTCCACCAAATCTTAGCTAGTAGAGGAAATGGATTGTGGAACTGTTTGGGGGTTATAAGTGGCAGAAGCAGGGGGAAGAGGAAGAAGAGGAAGAGGAGGAGAGAGGAGGAAGATCTCTCCGGTTCCTGCTTCACTCCATCCTTTTTGGCTTCTTCACCCTTGGCTGTGGAAGAGTAGCTGCAGGAATCTAGCCTTTTCTGCCCTTCTCCTGGTCCTTTGCCCTGGCCTTCCCGTCCTGTTTCCTTCCACGGAAGCCGACTTCCACCCATCTACTTCAGTTACTTTTTGGGCATCTGACTTTAAGGTGCCTATTAAGACTTCCCTCAGTACCCCTCCTCCAACACACACACACGCCCACAATCTCCCCGACACCCCATTTCTTCCCAATTCTTCTCGCTCTCTGTCCACGGTAAAGTGTCGAAGAGAAGGAAATGGGGCTCCCTCTGCCTTGTTTCCCTTCCCTCTGCATATATCTATGACGCCCTTCACCACCACCTCGCAAACCGGGGCAGGGATGGCAGGGTATTGGGAGGATGGCACGGTGTTCTCTGCCTCCCTCCCTTCCCCCTGGGAAGAGCCTCACTCCCTTGTTTAGGCCTAGCTCGGCCTTCTATCTCTTCCCCGCCCCCTCTCTTCCCCCCCCCCGCCCCCCAGGCAAGACGTGTTAGCGATCTGACACCCGGGGTGGGGTGGGGTGGGGGAGGGGAGCTGGAGGCCTCGGGAAGCCCCGCGCCTGGGAGACGCCAAACGTCACTGCTTCCCTGCTCTCCATAGCTCATCCCTAATAAGCCCGGGCGGGAGGACAGCCGAGGCCCGGGGGCAAAAGTCCCGCCAGAAGGGAGCCACAAAGAGGCCCTACTCCGAAGGGGTGGCGGAAAGAGGGAGGGGTCCATGGGAAACCCTGCCTACAGAGCAAGGTGGGACCTAGAACTGGGCAGGAAGAGGCCTAGTGGGAAGATCCCCCTCAACACCCCTTTAAAAAGAATAAACCATTAACTTGGAAGAGAAAATTCCGTGCGGGTCTCCCCCTGCCTTCGCTTGGCCTCCCCTCAGATTGTTAATCAGTGCCCTCCTCCCGCCCCCTCGGCCTCTGCTCTCTCGGACAGCGCTGTCCGTCCCCCCCCCCCCCCGCCCTTATTTTTAGTCTTCGCTCTCCTGCGGTTCTTGCGTCCACACATCTGGTTTCCATTGCGCGCTTACCTTGAAGTGCTGCCTAATAAAGATATTACGCAAACCCGCGTCCAGGGGCGCCGGGGCCGTAACCCCTTCTGTGCCGGGGCCAGGCAGTTCCTCTCCGTGGCCCCAGGGCCTCCGTCTTGGGCTTCAGGGGGGCAGAGAACCTTGCTTGGGGCTAGCCTAGTGCTGGTGAGGCGCCTACCCAAGGTACCAGGCTGAGATCCCGTCATTCACAGAATGTTCCAGGCGGGAGGAACCTTAGAACATAAAACATCGATCGTAAGAGTTGGAGAAGTCTTGAAGCGTAGAACACAAAATACCAGAGGTGGAGAGGGACTTAGAACAGAGGACACAGTGTCAGAGATGGAAAGGGCCTTAGAATACAGACCGCAGAATGTCAGAGATGAAAGAGGTTTTAGAATATAGAATCCAGAATCTAAGATTTGGAAGAGATCTTGTCATAATTTCGAAGGACCTTAGAGGATACTGGTTCTAGATGGACGGCACCTTAGAGATTATCTAGTGACTAGATTCTAATCCAATCCTCCCCTTTCTCTTTAAGGAGGAGCAAGCCGAGAAAAGGCAAATGACTTACTTAGAAGCTCATAAATAACTATTATTAGAACTAGAACCCGGCTTTCCTGATTCTCACAGACATTATAATTGTCCCTAGAAAGCCTATTCTGACAGACGCTAATAGAGAGTTTAAAAGACAACGAAAAACAATGAATTGTAAATGTGTTTCTCCTGTAGTCTCTCTCTCTCTCTCTCTCTCTCTCTCTCTCTCTCTCTCTCTCTCTCTCTCTCTCTCTCTCTCACACACACACACACACACACACACACAGTGCCCACTCCCTACCTAAGATCCCCAAGTGTTTTCATATTGCTAACATTTCCCCTCCTGTCTTAGAAGGGACTTCGACTTCATCTGTCTCCCCCACTCTAATCCCAAGCACGGTGTCCCCTTCTCCACCATGGAGTTTTGGCTGCTCCCTATTCCTTTTCCCAAGTCTTCACTCAGTCCTCCCATGATTAGGATAATGCAGATTCTGATACACAACCCGGTGTCCTCAAGCTTGTAGCTGTGAGAGGAGAAGCATCTTAGAGAAACGGGTAGTGGTGGAGGGAGGCGGTGGGGCCCCCTCTCCGAGGTGTGGGCCAATCTTTTAGTGCTTTGCTGCTGAGCAATCAATAACTTAGCCTTTCTTCTCTTGTGACACAGTTTCCCTTCCTGGAAGTAAAGAGATGCTTTGTTCTTTGGCCAAGTCCCCAGGAACAAATGTAGGAGGAAAGAGTTGAAAAAAGACTCTGCATCTGGAGTCCCAGGACCTAGGTTCCAATCTGGACCCTTCCATTTTCTACTAATATGACTTCGGGCAATGTCTCTTTACTCCCTTGGCCTCAGTCTGTTGAATAAAAGGAGTTAAACTAGGTGTCTTTTCCAGTTCTAAAACCTAGGACCCAAAAGAGAAGAATTTGGGGGAGGAAAAGTCGAGGGTGGGTGAAAAGCAGAAGCCGAAGGGGAAGCGAGGGGCCGCCTTCAGCGCCAGACAGCAACCCGGCTAACAAGGCGTCCTCCCAGAGCAGATACAGATGGGGTCACATCTGCATTTCCAAACCGCCTCCCGGGCTGCTGAAGCCCAGCCGCAGAGCTCAGCTTTCCGCCCCAGAAAGCTTTCAGCGCCTTCTCCTCCTTGAGTCTTTTTTTATTACCTGCTTAATTCTTTGCTTATTAATAGGATTTCCCCCCTAATGCTTCCCGGTCTCCCCCGCCTTTACCCCCACCCTAGTGGCTTCGTCAGAGCCAGAGTAGCCGAGGCACTGTAGTGTCTACAGCCGAGTAAAAATGCTACTCTTGGGGCCTCTAGGAAAGCACTCCCGCCCGCAGCGTGTCCCCCACTCCTACCCCCCTCCCGCGGGCAGGCGCCGCCACGGAGTGTGCAAGGGATTGGGTTTGTCCTGCAGAATGGGGGGGTGGGGAGCTGCAGCTCTACAAACTCACCTCCCTGCACGTGCTGGGATCCGGAGAGAGAATGAAGGGGGTGTGCGTGAGAGGGTGTGTATGTGTGTGTGTGTGTGTGTGTGTGTGTGTGTGTGTGTGTGTGTGTGTAGGGGAGTATCATAGGGAACACCCCCCACCCGTTTATGCATGAGAAACATTGTGCCAGACGCAGAGGTAAAGACCTCACTGTTTGTGTTAATTTGGGGAGGCGGTGAGTGTACACATTCACTTTTTTGTACTTATGAGAGGCTTTGAGACTGTTACTTAATCTCTGTGTGTGAATGGGGTCGAGATCATACAAATACACTTTATTTTTGAGAGGCTGTGTGACAGAATCGCCAATGTGTGTTTTTGTGTATGAACAGGGATAAGTGTATCCGCCCACCGTATTTGAGCATGAGAGGCGGATGAAGGGGTGTGCATGAGGAAGAATGGGGGTGCTTGGGAGCGCGAACGAACGATTGGGACTGGGCGTTGTGCTTGCAAAGGATCAAGGTAGATGGGGCAGGTAGTGTGCGCGCGTGTGAATTGGGTTTTGAGCAGTTGCCTGGAGCGCACTCCACGGTCGCCGCGCTCTCCTGTGTCAGGACCTCGGAGCATCTGCCTAGATACTAACTGGCTGCGGACCGGGGTTCCTTCTTCCCCAGCTTTCCGGAGCTAGCCTTTTAAAGACCAAATCCTCAAAATCGTTTATTTCTTTAAAAAACAAAATCAAATGCTGCTCGAAGGGTCACCTAAGGTTCCCGGGCCCCTTCCATGCTGCAGGGCGAGGGCCCTAGGGAAAATAGGCCGTCCTCATTTCTGTAGGCGAGACTGCCTGGAAAGCGGGACCCCTTTACAACTGCTCCCAGGAAGTAGGCTCCCAGGTCTTGCTGTTTCGGCCCAGCCTCGAGGCTATTAGGATGCCCCTTGCCTTTAGTGTCCAGATCCTCGGCTTTCGTTGCGGTTGGGGTTCTGTGGTTTACAAAGGAGATCCAGTCCTCGGGCTTAGGGGATGGGACCCCGAGGATCTCAGGCCCCAGCTCTTTCTTCTCCTAACCAGGGAACCAGCACTGAGTAACCCTCAGGAGAGTGTAACTACAGGGCCCTGAGTACTGGCGTTGTGGCGTGCCAACTAGATGTTCTTCGCCCCGCCCCCTCCCCACCCTGCTTCCAGGCCTTCTTTCCTTACAACTCCCTTCAGCAAAGCAACTCTAGCAACCCTGAATGCCCTGACCTCCTTCTAGAAGAGGGGCAATAGCAATAAGCTGGTACCAAAAGGCCCCTGAAGATTGCTATTTTCTAGGCTTTTTCCGGGCACAATCATGTGAGTAATGGAAATCCCAATTGATTTGGATTTGGCAAATCCTCAGCTCAGTCACTTACTAACGGTGTGACCTTGAGTAAGTCACTTCTCTATTAGGTCTCAGTTTCTCCATCTGTAAAATGAGGGGATTGGACAGGATGACCTTTTATGGTCCCTTCCTTCTTGGAAACTTTGGTCCATCTGGAAGATCTCTGTTTTAATAGTCTGTGGGTATGGGTTCTTCCCCAAGACCTACAGCCCTTATGGTTACCAGTCCTTCCAACCAGTGGATTCTCTCATGGTTAATGATCCATGAAGGCCCAGGAAGTGGTAGGGAGTTTCCAAGTGAGACCTTGAACTTCATTTACTGTCTTCAGGCTCAAAGGAGCCAGAGCTCTTTCTGGGGCTGCTGTTCTGGATATCAGAGACCAGGGCTATCCAGGGCCTTGGAGTCTTGTCCTCAGCTCACACAGTGAACCCATCTAGTTACTGCAATTGGACAGGAGCTAGAGGTCCAGATTTGAGTGTCCTAGGTACCTGATGCTCCTGGGCTGATTCTGGGAAAAAAGGAATGTTTTTCCTTCTGATACTATCCTGGCTGTGAGAAACATAAAAGAAACCTGCCTGTGGATTGGCAAAGCTGCAGCTGTGGTTCCTTGGCCCTGACTTCACCAGCACCCAGTCTAAGACTAGGTACTACTAATCTACCACAAGGACCCTCCCTCTGGAATTCAAAGACAGAGCCTTATTCGGATAGGGGGCAGAGTATTTGGCTAAGGGGCCTCAGGGTCATTGCTGGAAGGGATGAGAGAGAGAGAGAGAGAGAGAGAGAGAGAGAGAGAGAGAGAGAGAGAGAGAGAACATACAATATAAAGTGCTTAATGAGTACCTTCTTTTCATCCATAAAGTTTAACCTCTTTTGACACAGGAAACTGATACTGGGGGAGGGGGGAGTGACCTGCCCTACATCACCCAGCCCGTTACAGAGTGAGCATTTGAACCTATGGTGGAAAAGGTGAGAATCAGAGAATCTGAGTTTCAATTGGTGTTTTGTTTACCTGTTGATACCTTGGGCAAGTCATGTAAATCTCTGGGAATCTGTTTCAACTTTAAAATAAGAAGGGGAAGGGTTGAGCTCAATGGTATCTGAAGCTCCCTATAACAATAGCTTTATGAACTGAAGCTATGATTCCAAGCATCTGCCTGGTTAAGGTTGAGGGAGAGACCCAAGGCAGAGATTATTCAAAAAGCCCAGTCTTGTCCTGTAGGGAGCTCCTTCCTCTTGCTAAGAGTCTGAGGGGCGGTGTAGCTGGAAGGAGTCTTACAACTGGTTTTAGAGGATGGAGGCCTGAGAAGCCTCTCATACCACCTCTCTCCCCTCAGGAGAAAGGGAGGCCAAAAAGCTGATACAATGTGACCAGGGGTGTTGGAAGGAACCCTGGACTGGGGGTTAGGAGACTTAGCTGTGTGACCTTGGGCATTAGCTTTCCCTCTCTGATCCTCCTTTCCTCATCAGCAAAATGAGGATGTTGTACTAAATGACATCGAAAATCCTTTCTTGATATTTTATTGCCTATGTGTCCTTGGACAAATCACCTAATCTCTATGAGCCTCAGTTTCCCCATATGTAAAACTAAAAGGCTGGACTTGATGAATTCTAAGGTCCATGTCAACTATTGATCTTATGACTTAGAAGACCAACAAATCAATTAACACCATGTATTTATTAAATACCTACTATGTGCTAGACACTGTTGTAGGAACAGGAGATACAAACAATGAATGAATCGATTCCTATTCACCACCTCATTAAATTTGCCGAACTCTCCTACAAGAGAATAATTTGGGGGCATAGAAGGGCTTGGATATAGTCCTTTCTCTCCCCACCACCCTGTTAACTTCAGAGTTGCAAGCTAGTTTGTATTCTGAAAGTTTCTTCAGAGGAGCACTCCGAAAAGGCCAAGTGGATAGCGTGCTGGATTTGGTTTTGGAGTCAGGAAGACCTGACTTCGAATCCTTTCTGAGACATTTACAAGGGGGGTGGCCCTGGGTAGTAAGTCACTTAACCTTTGGAGTCTTAACTTCCTCACCTGTAAAATAAGGGACTGGACCGATGACCTCTAATATTCCCCCTGCTGATCCATTCAGGATGTCTATGTGGATGATGGCACTGATTTGGGGCTTAGGATGCCTGTGGGTTCTTTTCAGCTTGAAGAGTCTCGAACCTTAGTCGCAAGTTCTTCCCTTGGTCTAGGACCTGTTTCCCCCATCTCAGTGGGAAGCTGAGCCTTGGCCTTAGAGGAGAAAGGGAATTCTGTCATCTGGGTGGAAGGGGAGAAGGGAAGAAAGGGAGAGGTCCTTGTAACCCAGGCTGGAGCCCTTCGGGTTGGGAGATTTCGATTATATGACACTCCAACTACAAGAATCGAGTTATAACTTATAGAATGTGGTTCTGAAAGCAGACTTCCCATTGAGGGAAGAAGGAAGAGAGAACCAGTGTATCACTCCACTCATTTGGGACTCAATTTCAAAAATTTTTTTTTGTTCTAACATCCTAGTTCTCCAGTTCCTTCTAGGTCCAATATTCTGAATTGCTCCTAGTGGAATATTTAGAGTATTCTCTTAGCTCCCAACCTGTTATCCCAGGAAGGTAGCCAGGACCAGGCAAGTCTTAATAGAATGCCCTCTCTTGGGTTGGGGGGGGCGGGGCTTTCTTTTCTCTCTTTACCACCTCAGATCTGGATCCAAGCTATTAGAACTGAGGCCTGCTAAAGAGTCCTAGTGGTAGAAGCTTGGAGATCCTTTGCTAGGGGAGAATAGGAAATTTTTGGCCTTTGGGTACCTGAGCTGAGATCCAAGGTTATTCTTAGCAGCCTATTTATACAACCAGGGCTAGAAATGGTCCCCTTCCCTCCCTTCCCCCACCCTCTGCTCGGGTCTCACAAAATGGGCTGTGGAATGAAGAGGGGGTGGGAGTGGGAGTAGCTGCAATTTATTTCTGGAGTCTCATCAGCCCTGCTCCGACCCCAGCAACAGGCTGCTCCACCCTGCCAGCCGAAGACACTAAGAGTTAGCAAACTTGCTGATATCCTTGGGTATAAAATGAAGGATTCAGACCTGGCTCTTCTGCTTGCTAGCTGTGTGACCTTTCCCCTCAGACTAACCTGAAAATATCTGAGTTGTGCTTGGATCTCACATTCCTTCAAGCTCCCATGTTCTC
The DNA here is from genome assembly GCF_011100635.1 of Trichosurus vulpecula. Taxonomy (NCBI): domain Eukaryota; kingdom Metazoa; phylum Chordata; class Mammalia; order Diprotodontia; family Phalangeridae; genus Trichosurus; species Trichosurus vulpecula. Next base: position 255,686,280 of record NC_050578.1, read on the forward strand.
TGTTCTCTGTTCTAAGGACTCTCAAATTCTGAGGTTCCATGTTCTTAGATCCTTCCCAACTCTGACGTTCTATGTCCTAAGCTGCTTCCAGTTCTGGCATCTGTGTTCTAGGGTCCTCTACAACTCTGACATTTTCTATTCTGCTGAAACTCCTAACTGTGACATCCTGTGTTTTAGGTTCCAAAGTCTTTTTATTCATCGATATTCTGCAATTAACTTGTGCTTGTGCCAGCACCCACAAGGAATCAGCAGCCCCCTCTGCTTCCATCTCTCCTGCCTGTCCCACCAACCACATCTCCAGATGGCTTTGGGGCCCTACTGGCATCTCAGGGCTCAGTCACTATCTTGAACTATATACAGGCTTAGCAGTAGTGGGGTGTTAACTCTGTCCATCCTTCTCAGCTACTGGGATTTGAAGACTAGTGCCAGATCCTTTGGTTTCCAAGACTGTTCCTATGTTTTTTGTTGCCATCATAAAGAAGACCATAGATTTGGAGCTAGAAAGAACCTTGGAGGGCCATCTAATTCAACTCCTCATTTTACAGATGATGAAACTGAGGCACAGAATGGTTAGGTGATTTGCCCAGGGTCACAAGGCTAGTGTGTGTTACAAGGCAGGATTTGAATCCAATTCTTTCTAACCCTAAGTCCAGTTGATATCGTATCCACCATACCAATATTCCTCTCATCCAACCTATTAGGTACCCCAAGTGCCTAGAGGAAGTGGACAGTGGTGACTTTTTTTTTAAACGGAAAATCTGTTTCCTTCTTTAGAGTCAATGAATGTAGTTTCATGATTTATAGCACTTCATGGTTACAAATTGCTTTCTTCACAGAAATCTGAGGAGTTAGATGGTACAAGTACCTCTAACCCTATGTTCCAGATGAAGAAACTGAGGCTTAGAGATGAAATGATTTAATCTCTAGACATATGGCTAGAAAGTATAGGAAGCTAGGACTCAACCCAGATCTTCTGCTTTCTTATCTTACAAAAACTTCCTTCGCTTCCCTTCAGAGTGGAATAGTCTTGGGACCAAGATTCAAATTCTGACTTTGAGACTTATTAGCTGTATGACCCTGGGTAAGACATTTCATTTCTCCAAACCTGTTTCCCACACTGTTAACCAAGAATACTAATATTTCCACTACTCTGTTACAGAATCAAGGGGAAGGTGACATGCAAATTGCAAGGCACTGTAGAATGAAGTTCTTATGAAGAGGTTTGACTTTTAAACCAAAGGGGTGCCAGGTGTGGGGACCAAAGCTCAGAAGATTTAAAAAGAAAAGGAAGAGGAGGATGTGTAGTAGTGCTAGAACTCCTTTGCATTTGACAAAATTAAGAATCCAAAGGTACCTCACAGAGAGGATAGGTCTGGAGAATCAGAGGGAAATATTGATTTCCTTGCTGCTTAGCAGAGTAACTCTTAAAAAGGGAGGGTAATATAGTGTTGGGGTTTCAAAGGAATTATGTTCCAGGTGTCCAATCTCTGATGAGTCACCCCCCCCCTTCCAGCCTCAGTTTCTTTATAAAATTGATTGGGGCCGATGCACTTCTAGCCCATGATTCTCTTTGCATGAATAGCCCAGTCTTGTTCTCCCCTTAACTCTGTTCTGAAAGACTAGGTATGGGAGCTATGCAGTACCCAGAGTCATCTGGTTTCCCCGTGCCCCTCACAGTCTCCCTAAGCTGATCCCTAT